>NC_060255.1:10000000-11200000 GCF_921293095.1 Ischnura elegans | reverse complement strand
TATGTTATTTTTCCTGAACTTCTCTGTTTCCTGGGGGGGGGGGGGGGTAGCTCCCACTAACCACCCTCATTCCCCCATAGTCCCCTCACCCCCCAAAGCCTATTCCTAGTTATGCCACTGCTGTTATGTATAGGAAAGTCTGGGAAAAAATATGCAGACTGTCCCAAGGGTCGTGTGTCATATTTGACCTGTAATTTTAGCGACTTCACCTCGAGCAATATTCTTGAACATTGCAATACTAATGGGCAAAGGTCCTAAGTTTCGTTGGAAGCAAGCAAATTTTTACAATTTTGACCTCACAATTTGGGTCCAAACCAAACATTTGAATTTGCCTTATGGGGTTTCAATGTTAAAAAAACCGAGATGGAAAAAAGTCTGAATTTCATTGACCAAAATGTCAATACTTAGGATTTCGGACACGAGAAACCCGAAAATAACACTTTTATTCACGAAAATTCAACAGTTGATCCAGTAAGGTCACCGTCAAGGTCATAAGGGTGGCAAAAAGAATAGCTTACCAACAAAGGTGTCGATCCATGGGTTTTATAGGGTGTCTTAGTCATTGGTATTGCCCAAATACCCGTATTATTCACTACTTGACCTCCAAGGGTGACAATGGGGTCATAGGTCGTAGAGTTAAACGTCGGGCCATCATGATAATCAACGTGTTTAACCATAGGTTTTGAAGGGTTCCATAGTCGGTTAGGCAGTCCATAAATTCGTATTGTTAATTTTTTGAACTCCGAGTGTCACAAAGGGGGTCAACGCTCATAGAGTTAAACATCGGGCCATCATGACAACCAACGTGTCGAACCATAGGTTTTTAAGAGTGCCAAAGTCGGTTTTTCAGTTCATAGATCCGTATAACAAATTTTTTTGACCTCCGAAAGTCGAAATGGGGGTCAAAGGTCATGGAGTTAAACGTCGGCGCATCATGACAGCGAAAGTTGACCCACCCAAAGGGTACCCAAGTCAGTATTGCAGTTCGTAGATCCATATTGTCGTTTTATTTACCAGCGAGAGTCATAATGGGGATCAAAGGTCATAGAGAAAAGATGCAACGCGCTTACCCCCCTTTCCTTCCGAAATTTTATCATTTCCTCGCAGTATTTTCCGACAGGCCTCCCATCCCCTCTTATTTTCACACCGCAGTTGATTATTTATTTCCCTAGACATCCTTTTGCCCGACTCTGTGTCCACATTCTTCCTCTACATCCCTCTTCAAAGAAGGTCCTAAGGAGGTCAAACGCCAAGGTAGCAAAGGTAAAAAGGGGAGCTACTGTAGATCAACAAATATGGAGAAGGACTGTTGAAGTTATATTTTCTAGAAATCAGTCTCGGAAAATAAGCATCCAATTGATCTAATCTTATAGGCACCCCCCAGCAGGTTATCACATAGTTTAATTTTGATTGCACCAACACATTATGAATAGCTTTAATAAATTGTGGGGAAATTTTATTGCGATGGGAGTAAAACTTCGCGGGGATAAATTTAAGTTTCCTGGAAATTCGGTTGACTTTATTGTGACTTTCGTCTTCTTATGATTAATCCTCATGTCATATTCATCGCATTCCTTATCTAATGTATCCACTAGAGTATGCAGCCCTCACGCTGACTGGCTGATCAACGCCTGATCGTCCGCGAACCTCTCTGATTTTACATTAATCCTCCCACTTTTACTCCAGCTCCTAACCCATCTCACGCCTCTCATACAATCACCTCAGCATATTGGTGATGGTTTTCCGGGTTTACACCGCGTTGATTCATGTATTGCGGACGAGAGTTTTGGGTGCGTTCCAGCTCTCGTCTTCGGGTCCAAATGATTTGCAGATCTGTGATCCTTATTTATTTATAGCTAGTCAGGCGGAAGTTGATTTTTAATTCCATTGTTGGAAAAGCCGTTTGAAAGATGAGGATAAAGGATAGCCGTCTTCCCTATTGAAGTTCTTTGGGTGACTCGCTATTTCAATCGCCTCCCTTATCAGCCTAGGGAAATATTTATTTTCCCTGGCGATGATTTTCGATATTATTATTTCAGCATATTATTATATTCATTAGGTACTTCCATTATATTTGTTTCAATATTTACCCCACTCATGAGAATTATGCACCGTATAAAAGCTCGTTGAAACTGTTTAACTGTCAAAGTTTAGAAAAGAGAAGGTATGTTAAAGATCTCATGTATTTATTTGGCATTATTAATATTGGTGAATGCCAGTTTTGTTTGGCGAGTTTAAATTTTTATGCTTCAAATGTTCATTTGAGGCCCAAATCTTTGTTTTACTTAAATTATGTGAAACATGATTATGCAAAAATTTCACCATTACGTAGAATATGTAAAACATATAATAAATATTGTAATGAATTTACTTTTTTCAACAAAGAAATGAGTATTGTAAGGCTCTAATATTGTTAATGAACTATAACGGCTAAATTTAATGTGTTATATTCTAAAAACTGGGATTGCATATTTGTATTATGTTTATAGACTCTCTATGAATTGTGTTTTTCCTGTAATTATGTTGTTGGGAAAACAATAAAAACCAATAAATAAATAAATACACGCTAGAAAGCAATGGAGATAGTGGACAGTCTTGCCTTACTACGCGGCCAATGCTTGCCCACCAAGTTTTTCCGTCCGCTACCCTCACTTGCGAGGATAAAACATATGAAAGAGTTGCCTATCATCCAATCGACGCCTATTTCCGTGAGAATATCCATAGCATTGCCATTCCACTCTTTCAAATGCTTTTTCAAAATCCACGGAGGCCAACACGACCAGTTTATATTCAAGGTTCCTCTCCGCCATATATCTAATTACCGCATTTGCATCTTCACATTTCTTTTCTGAATCCTAACTGATCTTTGCCCAAGTATTCAATAGTACTCGTATCAATTTGTCTGTTCACTATCCTCAGTACCTTGTTTCGCCTCGTGCAATATTATCCTTATTGTACAATAATCTCTGCATTCTACAGCGTTGTTATTTTTAAGTGGCGGAACAAGGATCTTTGTCGCCAAATCCTCCGGCCAAGACCCCTCCTCATAGATCTTGCGTACTAGTTCAAATAAAGTTCTCTTGCTATTCTCACCTAGATTATTCTGCTGCTCGCATGGGACGTATCCACTCCCACCACTTTCCTCGGCTTCATATCAGCGAGAGCTCCCTCGGTTTCCGCGTCTTAGAAGCGGTCTCCTCCTTGGTTCAAGATTAAGGCTCCAACACTGCCCTCCCCTTCCGCATTGTAAATCTTGCCAGCCTGTTTCCTCTGTCATATAGATATTCCTCTAAACCTATCCATCTACTCTGAACCTCGGTTTGCTCCATTAGCATACTTCCATTTTTAGCCTTAATTTTTGACATTGATTGTCCTCTTTTGTTGCCAGATAGCGACTTTACCTTGATGTACAACGCGTTTACATCTCGCTACAGCCAATGTAAAAAGCCGAGTTATGCGATTTTGAAAAATTTATCTGGATTACTTCCTGATTGGTTGTACTGAAATAATTTGTAAATAAAAGGGAACTTATTTTTGCGATAACTCAATCATCATCATCATCATTGGTCAACAATCCTAGGATTGGTTTGACGCAGCTCTCCACTCAGTTCTCCCATCAGCTAATCTTTTCACACCTACGTATTTCTTCTCTTTCACATCCTTCTTTACTTGTTCCATATATTTTGTTCGAGGTCTTCCTTTTCCGTTCTTGCCTTCCACTTGTCCTTCGACGATTGTCTTCATCAGGCCATCATGTCTCAAGATGTGGCCTATAAGGTTGTTCCGTCTTCTTGTTAAGGTTTTCATGAGGCTTCTCTTCTCTCCTACCCTTCTTAGGACTTCCTCGTTACTAACTCGGTCGATCCATTTGATTTTCATCATTCTTCTGTAGCACCACATTTCGAAGGCCTCTATTCTTTCTTTCTCCGCTGCGGTCATTGTCTATGCCTCACTTCCGTACAGTGGCGCCGACTCCATGGGGCCTGAGGGGGCCCGAGCCCCCTCAAAGTTTCGTTTGGGGGGGCGGAGCCCCCTCAATAATTCAAGATAATAATTAAGTTATATTATGCTTTGTGAAATCACAAAAATACATTAGTATTTTTTATTTCCCATGTTTGACGATAGTTACCTTTTAAAATACATTCAACAATGTGTTAAAACAATAATTATAAGGTAGTAAGTAAGTTAACTGAAAACAAGTGATGTGAATTATGATAGTGTTACGGTGCTGATACACACTTTGAATTTAACCTCTTTCCGGGGCAAGACCCCCGATATGGGCCCCCCCAATATTTTTTATAAGTCGGCGCCCCTGCTTCCGTACAGGAGCATACTCCAAATGTAAGTTCTAATAAATTGTTTCTTTACTTCCATATTTAAGTTTCCCGCTGTAAGCAGGTCTCTCTTTTGATGGAATACTCTCTTCGCCTGGGCTATTCTGCAGATGATTTCTTTCTTACTTCTCCCGTCACTAGTTATCTTGCTTCCCAAATAACCGAATTCATCCACCTCTATTAGTTTTTGCTTCCCTATTATCGTAAAATCAACATTTTTTATCCTTCTCTGCACGAAAAAGGTACGGTATTGCATTTTAAGCACGTAGCTTTTAGGTGAGATACGATGGACAAAGGAGGTATGGATGGAGCAAGTGCTAAGCGGGGAGGCGATGTTGAAAACTGTTTTATATGGTTTTGTGTTGGGTATGTCGCGGCAGTCCCCCCTCCCCCCTGAGGGGAGGGGGGTCTGCCGCGATGCTTCGTGAATGCTCCGTGCACACTTACCTTAGTCGGTAGAATTCTTTAATAATAGTGATAATAAAAGGGAAAATGAAGCAGAGGCTTCAAAGAGTCATTGATTATGAGGAAGTGTCACCAAATATTCAACCAAGTGAAATGTAAATTCGTTGGAGTATTTTTTCGTATATACTTTCGTCTACATTAATTTAGCTATTTTACATGCCCCATAAACGATGCCAAAAGTAATTTGGCAACAATAAATGTCTTATGTTGCTATAGTTTTACAAAATTGGATTCCAAAATAACCGATAAGAAAGTCATGTACCAAATTTCAGAAAATAAGAGTTTATTGTTTTGGCTATTAATAAGAAAATATAAAATGTTCTATTTTTTCCTATTTTTTGATTGTACCTCGGAAAAGTTTTTGTCGTCACTTAAATTTGTGGCAATAATGTGCATGCGCATTGATAAAATATTTTCAGTCGCAATTACCGCACTTTATGAACTAACGCCTTCTATATTGATGATTATTTTGGTGTTGTCTCAAACTCCTGATTCTTTCTGATACTCGAAATCGTTCCTCACCGCTGCTTTATAGATTACGTCTAGCGTATATTTTTACATAAAATTTTCAGAAAGGAGAGAGTGAGGGTGTGGAGATGGGCTCTAGGTGAATTTCAGAACTGGTGCCTGAGTAGGTGAGAAGAATGGTAGGAATAAAGTATTGGAGGGAGGTCACGGGAGAAAGGAAGGCACGAGGGTGAAATCAAGCATTCACCGCTATGGACATTGAAGGCACCAAAATTTCAGTGAATAGAAATACCAGTAGAAATACGTTCGTGGCAGGCAGGTTCATCGTCACAACCTTAAACACCGTCACGCCTTTTAGGCGGCTTGCGGGGTATTATGTAGATTTAGATGAACCTTGGTTGCTGAAAATAGACCGTATTTGAATTCCTCTCGTCTCGTTCCTAGGTTATATTTACCATCAAAAAGGGAGTCGATTCTCCTACGAAGCGACAAACTATCCTCCTCAAACATTCTTTTGGGATGTTTTTTACCCCTGCAGTACATCAAGTGTTGGATCAATCAAATAAAGTTGCTACCAGCATATTCATGGTGATAGTAAAATAGGCGATCGGCGATATGGATTCCAATAACTTTAAAGCTTTTTTTGATCCCTTACTGCGTAATGATTAGATTAACCCTTAGGTGCACGCTAAGCGGGGATTTTGCCGCATTTTTCAAAAATTCGAAATAGCGCGTTTACTGTGAATGGATCACTTGTGGCATACTTTGTTATTCTATTTCTGTACTTTTCCCTCCACGAAGAACATATGTTTGCGTCAATGTGACGACCAACCATTGCGTTAAAAGCTTACAAAGTGAGAACGACGTAACTTTGGGCGATTTGCCGCTAGATGGCGTTCACACGATACTAAGGAACTACTGATAATCTGTCGTCACCGTCGTAACTTGGAAGCATAATCCTTTTTGCAATACTATGTTAATATGTTGTCTCGTATTTATTATATTTTTTGTAAGCATTTGCATTATCATTTCTTTACTATTATTATTTGTATAATTTATGTCAACCTCAAACCACATGTCGTAATTTAAAAATTTCGTATACATACTCAAATATGCATTACATTTATGTAAAAATGCACCATATACACTTAACTAGTGACCGAAAAATAAATGATGCACGTTTATTATAATGTATTATGCATTGGAGTTTGAAGACCAAGGGTCGGCACTTTTTGTTTCTACCTGCGGGAAAAGAACATAATGCTGCAAAGGCATTATATCAAGATTCAGGAATCGTAACCTCCTTATGGACATAAATTGCATTATGATTTTATAGAATGGTGAACAAATCGAGCCGGTGATGACTAATGTAGAGTATATGATATTCCAAGGTCAGTACGTATTTATCACCCTGTTGAGTTCTAACGAGTGCTTAAAAAGCTTGATAATGAAGAAGGGAGGGAAGGGCAGGTAAACCACGACATGGAAAATATTTTTTAGATTTCTCACATGAAAGTGAAGAGGAGGAAGAATTTTTTTGAAGACGCATTGCATTCCAATGAGAGTTAGCAGTCTGATGATAATAATATTGTTAGCCGCCCACATAATTTCAACGTTTGTCTAGATCAACGGAAAACGGTGAAACTTTTTGGCTGAACAAATTTGCAAATTTGCAAACACCCAAACAAAAGCTAAATACATTGTTCGTATTTCACCAGGGCCAACATCATTTCCTAAGAATGCCGCAACTGAACTCGAATTGTTGCCGAAAACGATTTTACTGAACGTGATTGAAAAAAATGTCGAGAATACCAACTTGTATATTGAAGGAAAACTGTTATCTCATGTGTACTCGAGAATCAGAGATTGCATCATTACTTCTCGTATAGAAATAATATCTTTATTTGGAATTAAATACACTCTCTCTGTAAATAAAAGTTGAAAGGGAGATGCTAGAAGAGCTTTTAAAACAGATGGAACAGGCCTGATGATTTACAGAACAGCGTTCGGGATAGCAACGGGAATTCATGAATTCGAATGGGAAAATAACAGCAAAGCATTACTATTCAAGTCTTGATTTAGCCATTTATTTGCTAGAAAATGGTCTAACTTTATCAGGTACCGTGAAAAAATCCTTAAACCCACAGACACTTTCTACCCTGCAAAATTCGATAGGCTGCAACTTCATTTCTTGGTTTCCAGGATACCTGCACTCTTGTTTCCTACTGCACTAAACGAAACAAATGTGAAATTCTTTTGAAGTGCTTTCTACGTTACACTACAAAGAGGACATCGAAACGAACTGCAAAAACCTGAAATGATCCTGAACTACAACTCAACCAAGGGAGGTGTCGATTCTGTGGACTATAAGTGTGTAAATTACTCCCCTTCAAGACGAACACGAAGGTGACCTCTATCACAATTTCTCCGGTTTATTTATATAGCTACTCTTAGCGGCCACGTGATTTCTGTAGCTAAGAATTTTGAAAAAAATCCATCGAAGACCAAGAATGGAGTTCATGGAAGCTCTCGCATTTAGCCTTGCAGATAAACATTTCAAGTCCAGGGTGAAAAAAGGTAATCTTCCAGCAGACACGTAGGTTTTTCTAGCAATGAGACTTGGGAAAATTCCTGAATTATCTGCTTCTGCATATGAACGTCAATGTAGGGCGGGTCATTGTTTTACACGTGGAAAATGTAAAAATTATGATACGGTAAATATACGAATGTTTTCTATTAATATGCAATAATCATTCCATCTGCGTCAAAAATGTCACAAATGTCATTTCAGAGGCAGTGATGGCCAATAAGGATGAAAAAAATTGAAAAATTAATTTTGCTTGTATAGTTTGTTATTTTTAAAATTTTAATTATTGCATTAACGATTTATCATATACATTTCCTTTTTTGTGTGTGTTTTTTGACTTTATTCCAGATTTCCTTTTGTCTAGATTGCCGTCTGCAATTCCTTTAGAAAAATTAGTCGAAGTATTTTTCAAGAAATTTGCATATAATTATATGATATTTTAGTCTATAAATGAATGGGAAAAATATTTTAAGTGCTTTTATTTATTAGAAGTTAACCCAAATACGTTAAAATACCCTCAAATTTGAATTTATACTTGGGAAAATCAAAAATGTAAAAGTGCGGCAAAATCCCCGCTAGCGTGCACTGGCGCTATACTTGCAGGCGCGTGCATCTAAGGGTTAACATGATCAACCTATTAACGCCAACAAAATATAAATAGCAATTTAAACACTGGTACCTTCCAAGCATACTATAAGTCCGCACTTGCGCGCAACCTTCAAAAAATTCAATCTATCCTGCATATCGCAACAAAAATGTACGTGTGGTAAACGACCTTTTGTACCCCTCCCACTCCTCTCCTTTATTATCACTTCTCCTGGACTCAGCAAGTAAACCCAATGACCTTGAGGAACCCATTTCCTCGTTAGCTCTTCCCCCTCCCACCATCACCTCCTCCTCCCTGTCTTAACCCCCCCTCCCTGGCATATATAAGCTCGCAAATTTGTGTAAATTCAACTTGATAATGACATAGTGTATTGTCGAAACCGGGGTCGGTTATTAAAACTGGGGATCGGGTTGGTGTGGTGGCTTGAGTGTTGGCTTACCACCCGGCGGGCTCGGGTTCAAATCCCGGCAGTGGCAGAGAATTTTCAGAGACTGCCCGATCCCTGCTTGAGTGTTATGTGTAAGACATTTCAAGCGCCACACTCCGTCCGTCGGATGGGCCGTTAAGCCGTGGTCCCCTCGGCGCCTTTCGTTAAGAGCAGGCTAATGCCGACGTCGAGATTCTCTCAACCCTTCCTTCCATACCCTTCCCTCATGGCGCAAATGACCTCAGCTGTCGGTCGCCTCCTCCAAATACCATACCTTATTAAAACTTCTGTGGAACATACAACAGTGAATCTTTATTATGTTTTCTTAAGTTGATCAATCTATCCTGTCCATAAGAGTAAATTTGCAGTCTTTCTGGTGACGATCTGCCTTCTCCAAATCGTAAAATTTCAGCGGAAAACTCGCGGGAAGTCTCGTAAAGGCAAAAGAAGTGAAGCTCCCTGGTCGCCACCGTCTTCCATTTTACGCTTGCCTCTTTGCCACTCCTCGCCCAACTCACTCTGACTCCCCGCCTCCGTCCGCCTGTGCTTTCATTCTAACGTCCGTTTCCTTTGCTCCCGGATCCGTCCTTTTATGCCTTATTCTCTTTTTCCGTTCCTACTCGTCGCGATCCTTTTTAGGCGAGCATAAACAAACTGCATTTTTCACCTCCAAACTCTCAGCCGGAAACAACCTCCTTTTACCGGCCATGAATATTCCTTCTCAAGTGGCCCTTCTGTGATGGGCTTATTCCTTCTACTGCCTTCGCGAGGAACGGTCAGTCGGTCGATAAAAGCATCCCTCCCATAGGAGTCAGAATTCAGTATACTGTATCCAAAACAGCTTCTTATTTTTGTGCGTACATCGTAAGGTCTTGGATCGGTAACGATTTCCGTATTCAAGGATAAACAGTGCAAATACGTGCCCATATCTTGAGACTATAACTTTGAAAGACACGAAAAGGATCCGTAGAGCGTGGATATTATTGCAATCATGAATCACTCCGGTATTCATTGAGTATGTTCATCAAGGACGAGATCAATTTTCACCCACTTATGTACCAAAATTTCCCCACAAACAGTGATAAGAGAGAAAATGCTTTCCAATAACGCTACCCTTGAGTGACTCTGATAGGAGAGCAGCATTTAAGCTTCAACCAATATTACAGTGGGTATAATTAAAATATTGTAAAAACATAGGTAATGCTACATTGAGTCTAAGCAGCTCAATGGAGTTTATGTATAGTTAATTTACATGGGTATATCACATGTAATGGGTATATCACACCTTTAACCACAATCTAGTATTTGAATTATGATTATACTAGAAAGCAGCATTGAACATACGATGATATTGACGATTAAGAAACGTTTATAAAGTCACTGAGGTTACTTTTGTATCCTTCCTTAATTGGTTTTTCCTACTACACCAAAAGACACGTTCTAATCTCTGCCTGTATCTAACCTCTGCGAAAATTCCACTGAAAAAATCATTCTCCTTGCCCGGGATTCGACCCCGAATCTCTTAATCTCTACTCGACTGCTTTCACTAGGTAAGCTGCCCATTTCACTCGATGTAAATTTGTGGCTTGTAAAGGACAAGATGTTGTGGACGGCTGAGCATATTATGCGAGTGGCAGTCCGATTAGTAAGCGGTCATTGCGGTCTCCGCAGATGTCACGTATTAATATGCAATTACCACTCACGCAATGAAATACCCGAAGTAATCATTCCCTCAATCTTCAAACATGCGCCTTGAATTGCACTATTGACAATTTTGCGTTTAATTAAGTCTTCAAATATCCGAAAGGTAGAATAACTGCATAAAATTACTGTAAAAAAAGAGAGACAGCCGAGTGTAAGAAGCTCTACCGTCTAGAAGAAGCAATCGACTTCAAAGCATACGATGGATAAATCTCGGCTAACTTCGCAACCAATAGGTCAATTGAAAATTAATTGGTACTGTTATGTGCCGTAAAATGTAAGTAATTAAGGTACGTAGATCGTACATGCTAAATGTGATCAGCATACACAATATCGCTACATTTTTATTCTTGTTTTAAGCACTGGTTGTCGCTTTTTCTCTGTCTGACGAGGCAGGAAAAAACAAAACAACAGAGAAGAGTCTCTCAAAGCGGTGCCCAGTAGCCATATCGTTCATTTTGACGCACTGTACCCTGACAGTTTATGAATTTCCAAGGGTTGTTCAAAACGATTGTTTTTAGGCATGATTAGACTGTTGTAATCTCAGATTCCTTCGGTGGATCATGCGTCTAAGAACGATGTTTTCGGAGATATAAGTCCAAATGGCTTTAGTGCCATTACCTTTTTTTTCGCTGCGAAGCAGAATGAAGTTTGGACAAACGTTATCCTGAGTATAAAGCTGTGCCTAAATGCCTTGGTATCAGCTTGAGATCAGCGAAAATGTCGACGTAAAGCAAAAGGACTGTGATAAGTACAGTTTAAGTGGACGCATGGAATTCTACAGGTAAGAGGTTAGTAATTTAGCGAAATAAACAGCCTTTAATGTATATACTCAGTTAAAATGAAAATTGGTTTGCAAATATTAATTTACGAGATTAAGGTATAGTAATTGTTACGCCAACATTCAACAGTGGAGACAAAGAACATCCATACAAAAACAGACCAATGTCTATAACACCTATTGCAAATTCCTTGAACAGATTGTTATCACAACAAGTAATGAAATACCGAGATACAAAAAACTTGGTAATGAGAACTCAGCATCGATTCATGAAAAGTAGATCATGCAAAACCAAGTTAGAGCTTTTCACCCAGAATAGTTTAGTCTCCAGAGAGGACAAAATTCCAATAGACGCAATTTTTCTTACTTTAAAAAAGCATTTGAAGGCCGCATTACACGTTACACGGAATTGCGCTATCTGACATACGTGCGAAGGCGCAATCAAAATTGCATCGTGTAAAGCGATGAATTGCAGGAACAAATGCGAGAATGCGTGAATGCGAGACTGCAAACTAGCCACTGTTCGAATTTCGTTCATACATTCGCGCAATTCCACACCATTTTAGAAATAAATGCAGCTCTAACCGTCGCAATTCCGTGCCCCGTGTAAAACGGCCTTGATAAAGTGCCATACAGAAAGTTTTTAGTAAAACTGAAATCTTACGTCGTAGATGAAGATGTCAATTCTGCATGAGAAAAATTTTGAGCGACCGCATACAAAGAGTAGTTTTAGACACCTACCTCTTCACAATACCCTGCGAGAAACCTGTAGGGTGAATGGCAGGGGGTGATCAATCACCAGCACGCTATATGCATTAGATTTCCACATGCACACCACACTGTCCAAAAAAGTTAAGCATAATAAAAAATTATACTACCTTATTCATGCAAATGCAAAACTAGCCAACTATTCTTGAAGGTAATCTACCTATAAAGCTAGAACAGACAAAAAGTGCTGTTATAAATAATAAAAAATTTCAGAAATATGCATGAAGGTACACGTAAGTTAGTAGGCTACAATACAAGTCATCTAATCTTTTTCAGAGTTCTAAACCTGCCGTCAGAGTCTCCTGTTCATCGTGGAAAAAAAGACATTCTGAATCTGTCTGTTCTACAATCTCTCCCTTATTTCATTTATTTGATCTCATCTATCTTAGTATAATCATAATAATAATGTCGTTTATTTTCGTAGACACTGGGGCCCATGAGAAAATAAAAGTATAGCTTTCTATATTGCCATCTTGGTAGATAAATAGAAGTAAAAAAGTAAAGAAATATAATTACAGACAAATGCAATCAGTGCATATCGCCAAGAGTATGTTGGCATTCGTTTGATATGGCGAAATTCGTCTGAAAATGTCTGCCCGTGATTTTACGTAAAAGGTTTATTTTCTTTTTTAGTCTGCGTTCTGACAGAGATTCCCAACAGAGTTTATCTTAGCGGTCAGTTACACTATCGTACAAGACTATCGTAACGACCTTTCACGTACCTGACATCTCCTCTCTGCACGAGTACTCACTCTGCTTTACTTCATGAGGGTCCCAAACACTGGCAGCGTATTCTAAATGAGGTCTAAAGAGGGAGAAGTAGCTAATTTCTCTCACTTTGTCGTCCTACTTTCCTAATATTCTTTTGACAAAACCTAATTTACGATTAGCTTGACCTGTTATTTTTCGAATATGTTTATTCCACGATATTTTAAAAAATATGGAAGGATGAGGTGCTGATTGATATGGGGAAAATGGGAGTCAGCGAGGCGAATGCTGAAGTTAGAAAGAGTTGGAGGCAGACAGTTGGCGAGGCTTAACACCGTTTAGGGAAGGTATGAATGGCCATGGGAGTGAGTGAGTGAATTCAATAAGAACAAAAATGGCGTCGTTGTTACAAAAGATCCACCAAATTAAAGAATTTTAAAATGTGAAAGAAACGTTCAAAAGTGTTTTTCTGCACAATCGTCGAACCATTCGCAGCACGTATTCCGCGCACGATTTTTCAAGCAGCGTTCGCCAATAATCTAAAAAACGTTATTAATTCAAGCCCATAATTATTATGAGAATATTTATAAGCAATCACCATATTTGTATTTCCAACCTTGCTGCCGTAATATCTTGAAATAGCATTTCAAAATAGCGAATCATAATTCATCGCACATATTCACCGGATTTACCCATTTCGACTAAAATTGAGATAAGGTTCAGCCATGTTTTATGGTGATGGTGAGGGTCTCGCAAATTCAGAGCCCCCCGCTGACGTCACTCCCTCGAATATTCAGCCGCCTTTCCCTCCAACACACGGGGGACCAACCCCTTCGGATTCCTGCCCCAACTCCCAATTCCATTCTTCGCCAAACCGAATTGCGTCAAGCAAGGTGTGCCATTCTGCTTAGAGACATTTTTCCCGCAGTCGTCACCGTTCGAGTGAGGAAGGGAAAGGTGGCAGCATTACGAAGAGCCGCGAATTAAATTCGGCCAAAATATTTCCCTTCCCGCCCACGGCCTCCTATTCTTATTCCTCGCGCCTCTCCGCACACTGCTCCTCCAATTCCCCAAACCGCCCCCAAAAAACGTCTTCTCTCTCCTGCTCTCGTCTCCTCCCGTAGGCATGGGTGGTTCTTGAAAAAGTGCCGGTATTTCTGTAGTGATTATTAAAAAGCAATAATAGTACTGCCCCGGTAGTGCCGGCGAAAAAATACCGGTATACCGGTATTTTCATAATTGATAAAATACGTAAATAAGTTGAAAATAAGCGTTTGCATTACCCTAGTTATCCGGTATTTTGGCAAATTAGGATACCAGACAGAGAGTAAACATTGAAAAAAATCATTATAAGGCATTTTTAATTCATTATAACACATTAAAAAAATACATTGGAGGACCAGTGATGGCGACGTTGTTGTCGAATTCAACGTCATACAAACAATTTCGGTGCATTAGTTTTAAGTTTTGGTGTTTTCCGGGCGTATTATGCGTGAAGTTCTCTCGGGAACTCCGTCAGGTGAGTGCTTTCCCTACAGCCAGCGATTTTTGTCAAACTTTGGCACCGTCATCAGAGCGTCTTCTACCATTATCTTAATGAATAAATTTTCTTATTCAAAGACCTGACGGTTTCACTCTGACAAACTTTATAGACTATAAAAAGCACTCACTTGGTGCCCGAAAATGCTCTAATTATTTGATTTTTTGTTCTATCTTCGAGAGTAAAAATATGTTTACACTCTCCTAATGTGAAGACAAACTATTTTACCATTTTTTTCGTTACTAGAATCGGTGTTTTACTATTAGATATTTAGCCTCAACTATCGTAAAATTACTGTGCAAGTTGTATTTCATTTGAATTTTCATTATTTCTAATCGATACTTGAGAGTGAGGTGGTATATTACATTCATGGAGAAAAATCCTGGTCGTGTTTTCAAATCCTCACAAATATATAGGTACAGTATTCTCACGGTCTTAGAAAAGAGAGAATACTGTTACTCTTAAAAAAGAGTATGCTGTTAATTATTTCGTTTTTGTTAATATTACTGTTCATTAAGATTAGCTTCGCTTGAAATTTTATCAACACTCAATTCTTTTAGTTGTTAGTGGATTAATAAAACACAAAATAGCAGTATAAGACTCAGTCCCAGGCGTTTTGTGGAATTGCTTCATTATCGATTAAATAAAATTAATTTGTTTTATTCCACACTTTATTTTAAATAGCACCTGATGATGGCATTAGATGCTGAAACCCGTGTCGTGCTATTTAAAATAAGGTGCGGAATAAAACAAAGTTATTTTATTTAATTTATCATAAAATAGCAGCACTGTCGAAGTACCGGCCATACTAGTACCGGTATTTCTGGTTCCGGCACGGTAGCACCGCTGTCAAATACTGGCCGGTACTACCGGACTAGAAAAAAAATAGTACTCGGTACTACCGAATATCGGTATTATTTTTTGCCCATCCCTACAGTCCTCCCATGCCGCTGCTGCGAGTTCTTCCACCCTCCCTTTTCTTTCGCTCTTCGGCCCGAGGCCAGGTGGTGACGTTACCATTGGCCTCAGTCTTACGGCCGCGAGGATCAAAAAATGTTCATGCTGCTCTTATCGATTTCTCAGAGGGGGGAAAACCGTTCTGCGTTTTCCGAAGTCAACCTTGGGGAGAAACCTTTCACGAAGATCGCAGGGAAAGGTCCTCGTCCCCCGGGATTCCTTGGGATGATAAAAGTAGTACTCCTCGGCACCGCGGAGATGATGAAAACAATGCGGCGAAATGTGACACTGACGGCGAAATATGCCTGCGGGTGATTAATTTAAGAAACCTCTCGGGAATGAAGATGCGCTGGTATTGGCGAAAATTTACGTCTTTCCTCCGAGGAGAGCGATAAAGTAGATGGCTATTCCAATTTGAAGAACGGAGACGAAGTCAAAAAATATGTAAGATGAGGCACCGAAAACTCTCGCCTATTTTGGAAACGGCCTATTTATTTCACCTATTTTTCAAGCCGACATTTTCTGCCATTACTTATGAGAAAGTCGACAATTTTTTCTACCATACCACCATTACGTGATCTTCATTGAGACCGTTTTACACGGGGCAAGTACTTGTACATTCTGACGTGTGTACGAAGGCGCAATCAAAATTGCTCCTTGTAAAGCGCTGAATTGCTAGAACTCATGCGAAAATGCGTGGACGTTAGTTGGCAAAATAGCCCGTTCTAATTTCGTTCATGCTTTCGCGAAATTCCACGCCATTTTAGAAATTGATGCAGTTCTAACCTGCGCATTTCTATGCCCCACGTAAAACGGCCTTTACATTTTATCGGCCTCATGCTCCTTTTTTAGCATTGAATCACGAAAAAATAGGAGCTCGTAGAATGCTCGATGCATCACAGAAGGCTTTACCTAAGACAAGAGGAAGAGCGCAAGCAGTAATAGGGTTAAGTGAAGAGTTCTCGGGATCGCCACCGGTTCAGGAACTCCATAGCTGCCGACGTTTCGATGTCCGACTCGGTTATCGTCCTCAGGGCTGTGAGTGTCGAGTGAGAATTTTAACTTGCTTATATACAGTCACTCTGGTGGTCAGGTGACTGCTGATTGGCTGTCAGGTGACTGCTGATTGGATGTATATAAGCAAGTCAAAATTTTCACTCGACACTCACAGCCCTGAGGACGGTAACCGAGTGGGACATCGAAGCGTCGGCAGTTATGGAGCTCCTGGCACGGTGGCGATTCCGTGATCTCTTCACTAAGTCAATTCGCCGGGAAAGCAAGCAATCTTTCTTCGTAATAGGGTCATTTTGGAGCATAATTAACAATATTTAAATTTTCGACAGATTCATAAATACACGGGCGACGCAAACGCGCTCATCTCTGAAACCGTCCAACGACTCACTCACGCCAGCGAACAGTTTTGAAACCCGCTCAAGTAGCACTCCTGTAGAACTTCAGGAAAAGCAGTAAGTGCAGCAGTTTGAGTGGAAATTATATTTTCACTCAGCTACAGCGTCACTCAAGCACCCTTCTTCATTATCTACCTCCTCATCTTTAAAGGACGGAAAATGAAATTTTTGAAGGAATACTATAAATAGTGCGGGAAAAATTGGAAAGTGAAAATAATATTTAAAAATGGTTTTACTTTTTAACTATTGTTACAGAATCTGATTCTCAGGTCTCATTCACAAAAGTTTGGAATACATTCGTGGAGTACTACAAGAGGACCAGAGATCACATGAATGTACCAGTGCTATGTATCGTTACGATAACAGACATGTAGACCATGTGCACATACACATTCACGCCATTTTTGAAGAAATGGGTGCATATCTACATCTACATAATACCCTGAGAGCCACCTCTAGAGTGCTTTGCAGGGGGTGACAAATCGCCAACATGCAGCATGCAAGAGGACCGCCACATGCACACTGTACGGTCATAAAAATATTACGCATACTAGCAAAATATATATGCTTATTCATAAAAAAATTGCTAATGGTTAGCAGTTCCTACAGCAAATACATGCAAGGTTAGAACTATGAAAAAACATGCAATGAGTGATCCTAGCGAGCGACGCCACTAATCCTATCAATTGAGACAACGTTGCTATCCTTAATATTACGAGGGAAGAATGACATTTTAAATCTCTCTGTTTTGCAGTCTATTTATTTTATTTTATTCTCATGATCACGTCTACCATAGTACGATAGTAAACGAAGGATATGACTCACGTCGTCTGAGAAAATATCTTCTTCGAATTTCCTAAGTAAGTTAAGCCTATACTTCGATCTACGCTCCTGTAAAGATTCCTATCCTAACTCGTGTAACATACTGGAAACGCTGCACTTTTTGTCGTAACAACTCATCACAAATCTGGCCGCCCTGCGATGTACTCGATTGATTTCAGCTATTATTCCTACTTTGTAAGGGTCCCATACGCTAGCAGCATATTCTAAGTGAGGCCTCACTGGAGTCGGGTAGCTTATTTCTTTCACCTTTTTTCGGCATTTACCGAGAATTCTTTTTACAAATCCAAGTTTACGGTTAGCTTTCCCGCATACTTCACTTATGTGTTTACCCCGCGGGTAATGGTGGCCCCCAAGTATTTAACGAATTCGGCATTTGGTAGTGGAATCGGTGTAGCTCCTTCTTGAAGATATATCCTTTTCCCGAAAATTCATCACCATACACTTTTGAAGATTTAACTCTTGAACGGCTAGCGTGCCCATATGGGCACAGCTGCAGTGGTCTAAAGAATTTCGTGTAAATTCCGACCCAAACATTATAGAGCATGCTGTCTTCGCCAAAAATGATTACAATGTATCACTCTATTCGGTTCATGTGCTTACGACCAGCATTTTTACCAGCAGTTGACTGTGGTATGATAGGCATTCTTACCTACTCTGTTCGAGGAGGCAAAGGAGAAAAAATGGCGCAGTGTCTTCAGTAAAGGATGTTAGATAAATACAATGATGAAGCTCCTGGTGAAGCGCTTTGTATCGCGTATAAAACTTTGAAACAATAAAAAATTAGATTGAACCTTGATCACATCGACCAAATTTTCCAATGAAGTCCAATCCCTGCTTGTAAGTCGCAAGGAGACAATCAAGGCGAAAGTTAACAAGCAACCATTACAAGTTCCGTCAGTTTTAGTCCTGAACAGGATGGAGGAGACAGCAAAATGACCGAGACGTATGCATAGGCACGAGATGACGTGTCAACCCCTAAGAATATATGCCTCGAAATGAATTTCACTGCATTTCCCGGTAAATTCATAGTTGAGGTTTCCGAAATGTTCATGACGGAAGAAATTTATTTTTCTCTTCTGTATTCAATTAAAAAACACTGGTGTATAATGCCATTCGCAAGGTTGCAAAATATAATGAGGGTTTTTCACTGTGCAGATAATAATCACTACTATAACAGCGGCAAAATGTGCACACTTAGGCCATTCATATATATGATAAAGTGCGTTTGTTCAGAAAACTATGTGCCAACCCCCAAGCTAAAATACGATGAATCCATGATAAAATTTTTGGCAACCATGGCTGCAAACAATTCATACGGGGTGAACCTATAAGTTTCGGCTTTAAAGTGTGGTGCTTGTATAATCCTCAAGATTACTTGGTGGACTTCAGCATATAGCAGGGACTGAGTGCTGAAGAAAAAAATAACTACCATAAATTCATAGGCAAATGCTCTTCGTATTTGCTTATCATGTTGGACAATTTACTAGAGCAGGCGATAATCTTACCTTTTCCATTTAGTTTGACAACTGGTTTACTAGCTTTCCTCTTATAAGTCAGTTAAAATCTCAAGAATATGAGGGTACTGGAACAGTTCTGAGAAAAAGGATACCCAAAGGGAACCCATTGATCGAAAAAACAGCTAGCTAAGCAGCCCCGCTGCTCCCATGCTTTCGCACGGGAGGAAAAGGGAATATTGTTGTTCTTAGATAGAATGACTATTCGGTAGTGACTGTCAAGTCACTTTGCCAATGTGTACACCCACTCACCAAGGTCACGAGATTCCCTCGTGTTACCTCAAAAATGGTGCAAATTAGGCAGCCAGCAGTGGTCTCTAGCTAAAATATTTAGATGGGCGGAACTGATCTCACGGATAAAAATATCAACAGGTACAGGATTGTTACCTGAGGAAAAAATGGTGATGGTCCACATGATCTCCTTGATGCTGTCATTGTAAATGCCTGGATCTGTAAGGAAAATTCTGGTTCAAATATGCCGCATTAAGCCTTTAGGCGAGAGATTGAACAAGATGTAACGAAGATGTACTTTTCCCAGACCTGTCGGTCGTATTTAACATTCCCTATCAAGTGCAAACAATAATGGAAAGTCTGATGATTTAAGGTATGATGGCAGTGATAACCAATTTCTCCCATTTTATAGACGCCGATGTTCTAATGAAGAATATTCTTCCCGCGCGCGCTCAGAATGTGCTAACTGCCCACGTTTTTCCCTTCAATGAAATTCTGACTATCATACTCGGCAATTGATAACCCAATTTATAGTATTCAAAGACTCTACCAGCAATATAGGACTAATTTTGCTAATAAACTCATTGATAACGTGTTTTTTTTTCATTCAATAACTGTTTTCAAAACCGAGTTTTACACTGTTAAGTTCTTTGTACAGCCAAAAAAATTTTTAACCGAAAAAATAAAGTAAAATGGTTTTAAATTACTTCAAATTGCCGAATAAAAGAAGTATTATAGGTAAATGCAAAACTATATGGCGTATCACGCAATACAAATTAGTATTATGATGGTTCGAGCGATTCTTCTGCAGGATGCAGACCAGTGGCCTGAACGGCTAGCGTGCCCATATGGGCACACCCCCTCTAGCAAGAACGAATCAACAGAATTTTAAAACTAAGTATTTATCTGAATGCTTGGGCAGTAATTAAGCAATTTTTAACGGAAAAACCAAATAAAACTCAGAAAAACTCCGCTGTTAAAGGGTTAATTCTAACTCCCAAGTACTCCACCACTCATTTATGGCAACGAGGTCCTTTTCTACTGGTAATCTATCGCTATGGTCGTAAACCTGTCTATATACAACTACATCATCTGCGAAGAGGCGGATTTTGAACGTGTGGTGACCATCATGTAAGGCTGCTTCTGTTTTTGAATCGTACGGATATGACGGATACGGATACGACATGAAATACAGCCTAATTTGAGTTTTACCACGCGTCAATGACACCGTACAGAAACATTGTGTAGACCATATTGTAGAAACAACCACGGACTAGCCAAGGATTCTAACTTAGCCGCACACATGTGCAATCAAACGCGATTGTTGTTAAGAGAGGAAAAAGCGTTTGCCTCTGCTCAAATCAATAGCCCCAGAGCCGATGGTTCAGCCCATGATCCAAATTTACGAAAATGATTTCGATACAAAATTGATGTTTGAGGACTTCCCGTCATGTCGTCGCATAAAACAAACCAAGTTATTCGATAATTCAAGTGTAAGGAGTTGCAATACGATATTATTGCATATATTGCTGGTCTATATTTCTGCAAAAATTACCGACTGTCAACAGAGAAAATAATATTAAAGCATAAAAATATCATTTTTATAAAAAACACGTTGTATTAAAAAGAAAAAAATAACGGCCTATGGCATCTTAAATTATTGAAAATTTCAAATGTGATTGATGAGAAAGTTACAATAATTTTTTGAAGAGAATTTCAGATATCAAAAACGAAAAACGTGGTGCGCATGTAAGGTCGCATCCGCTTTCTCCAGGAGGCAAGTCTGATTGACCGGCAAATTTTAATTTTATAATACTAAGTGCACACCACGCTTTTCGTTTTTGATGTCTGAAATGCTCTTATAAAACTTATTCTAACTTTCTCATCAGTTACATTTAAAATTTTCAATAATTTAAGATGCCGTAGGCCGTTATTTTCTTCTTTTAAATAAAACGTGGTTTTTTTATTATATTTTTATACTTCAATATTATTTAAGACTTTTTAGTTTTGTTAGATAGGAATAATGCAATCGATTGAAATTTAAAGAGCAATCACCATGTGGTTGCCTCAAATATTCTGTCTTTTATACCCGATTTTCAGCAATAATATTTATTATATTTTCAAGCTATAAGAAAATCTATTTAAAACAAAATGCCAGAGCCCTCTTGGTTGGCAAGACAGAACTATCTTTAAATAGGACGACCACTTTGTATCAAGTAGGATAATTATTACTGTCATAATGATTCTATTTACATTCATATACTTCAAATTTGGAATCAAGTGAAAGAACATTTATTTCCATTTACTTCCAAAATGGATTTTCATTCACCGTTTATCTGATTGTAG
This sequence comes from Ischnura elegans, assembly GCF_921293095.1. NCBI lineage: Eukaryota > Metazoa > Arthropoda > Insecta > Odonata > Coenagrionidae > Ischnura > Ischnura elegans. The sequence goes on along the minus strand of NC_060255.1, from coordinate 11,178,314 downwards.
AATGAAAAGCTATTTTAAGTTTTCCAACATTTTTAATTGACAAAACTTCCAAGAGCTAACGCAACAGTTTCTCAAAAAGCCTTCAAGAATTTCGTAATGGATTTTTCGTAAATACTAATCGTGCACTTTATTTCTTTAAAGTTGAAATTGATTTAATCTGACAAAATTTTCTAAGTAAACTCTTCATTTTGCCATCCTACCTTGTCCTTGTGTCCCGAAGTTTATGTCCTAGCACACATTATAATTTTCCATTTGTTTTCGAAATGGATTTCCATTCACCATTTATCTGACTGCAAAATTAAAAGCAATAATTAAAATTCAATTTATTTTTAATGGACAAGAGCTTTTAAGAAGTAATGCAACAATTTCACGATGAGCAATCAAGATTGTCGCTATGAATTTTCCTTAAAAACGCATCATGCGCATAATTTGTAATGCAAAAGCAATTACACCAAATTGACGCGAGTGCACTTATCGGATAAAATATTCTATCTAAACTCTTCTTCTTGCCAACCTACCTTGTTCTGATGCCCAGAAAGCTATGTCCTGGCATACTGTATTATTATGCAGTTCCACTGCGTAGTTGCTCATTTCTTCTTTTGTATGAAGTCTCTTTTAATCCGTTAATTCAATTTCTTTAACTTCGTCCTTCAATTTTCAATGGTATTTTAAAATTTAAATGCTGACTTGAACATAGATACGGCAGAATTTATGTGTGAAGACGGAAATTCTACGCAGCAAAATACAATTTTCAAGGCAAATAATAAAAAGTAATGGTGAATAGCAGGCTTCTATTAAAGATAAACAACAAAAAGTCCACGCAGTATAAAATAATTTTAAGGGCAAATCAGAAAAGAAACAGCAAATCAGAGGCTTCTGTAAAAGATAGATAACAAAATAAGATATTACAAAAAAATGCTTATCGAGAGTCTCGATCCGAGACCCCTCCGCACAGCAGTCGCATTGTGTAACAACTAAACTATGGCTAGATGACTAGATTAAAGTTACGTTATAAAGTCAGTTAGATACAGCCATAATGATAGCAACGCCTGCATTTTGGTGACCATTTTTGGAACTCCGGATTTGATTTTTATTCCTAAATATTACGCGAAATACTGTTCAGATCGTGGTAAAGAGGAAAAAAACTGCATTGTCATTAAGTTCTGACCTATCCTGTAAATTTCAGCGCTTTATGTGATCGAGAAGCGAACGGAATTGGTGTTGCAAGATTTTCCCCGACGGACAAACCAGGAAGCGAGTATGATAAAACGTTGTCAAAGATAAAATTCCCTTAGATAAAGTAAAAAGTTGCCACCATGAAACTTGAGGTGAAAGCTGTGAATAATTACACTCAATGTGACATTCAGAAACGTTTAAGTAAAATCACATTATTCTTAAAAATCACTAATTATTTCTTAGTTTCGGCAGTCACAAATGAGATATTTGCGGTGAGGTATGAGCATCACAATAAACTACTTCCCTGAATCACAATCAAGAATGCATCAAGAAGAAGATACTCTGATCTGACTTATCTAATCCTTTTAATAAATGGAGGTACAATGCGTCCATCATTACTAACGAGACGAGAACGGCGGTGTAAATAATGTAAAATCACATAGGTACAAAATTAATAGTTATAATTAATAGAAAGTTACCATAAGTTATGATTTTGTTATCAAAGGTAATATATTGGTGTGAAATATATAAATTAAATATATTAGTGTGAAAGAAAATATATTTTTGTGGTTTCCAACATTTTTAATTGACAAAAACTTTCAAGAACTAACGCAACAGTTTCTCAAAAAGCCGTCAAGAATTTCGCAATGGATTTTTCGCAAAAACTAATCGTGCACTTTCTTTCTTTAATGTTAATATTAATTTAATCTGACAAAATTCATATAGCAAATTCAAAATAGCAACCAAGTATGACGATACGCGTGTGTATTCAAATTAATCAGAAAATATTAAGCATCTGTATGGTTAACGAAATGAACGCGAGGCATTGACAAAGGTCGCTCTTTTCCCACGCAATTACCTCAAAGCTACAAAAGATAATAATACGTGGAAGAATTTCCTTCTACCATGCTCATTCTTGCTACACATGATTTATCATTTTTTCGAACGGGAAAAACTTTGGGGAACGAGATAAGTTTCGGCTGCGTCGAAGTTTCCACTCAAAGAGTTTATCCCAGAAGTCAGCCGCTAGGAGCCTGGGCGTCTTAAAAAGAAAAGCCATTTCAGTGCTATTTTATGTGTCATAGTTTGCGGCAATAAACCAGCGCGCTCTCAAAATAAAAAATCTAATGAAGAAACCTCTTGTAGTGAGTAATGTTGCAGTGGTTTCATAATATTACAAACGCATTCCTTTATAATTTAATCTTGTAATGAGTTCGTACAAAAAACAAAATTCATAACTCTTTATATCTTTTACACAAACTCCGTTGCGGTGGTGTCAAGTATTTATGAGTTTATACAATTTGAGAAATTATGAGGAGCAAAGAAAATTCTATGAACGCTAAAACACATGATAAATGGTTTTAATTATTTCTTGTGAAAGTTTATGGAATAAAAAGAGGAGATTTTGATATTGTGGAAATGGAAAATTTTCCTCAAGGAATATAATTCCAAAGAAAGAAAATTATTAAATGGCACTGATAACTTCAGGCTTTACTTTGTGAAACCTCTCCATATTGGACATAAAGAAATAAAAACTTTGTATGGATCACTGTTATTTAAATATTATAATATATAATAATTATCAGGATGACGATGTAACCAAGTTACGAAACCCGGGTAGTGCCCATAATTAAATAACAGTGAACCATGCAAAGTTTTTATTTCTTTATTTTGATCTTTGAATGGCAACTATGTTAAAACAAATACAGGAAGAACAGATCTGGAGGAATTTAGGTTGGTTGAAAGGATAGGAACGGACTCGAGAATGAGTTCTTCGTAGTAGTTGCCTTACTGTCACTTTCAAAAGTCGTTCGGTCCCCACATCCAGTGTGAGCAACTACATTTTCCTCTGAATTCTAACTCCGCGTATTGCCTATACCTTCTGTACACTTACCGAAGCATCCTTAACTATCCTTTATTTCTTTGGCACTTTCCCCGACTCCCGGTGAAAGAACACAAGGCGATGCATAAGTTCCCAGTAGTTCAATTCTCACCCTAACTGTAGCCAGAGATAGACAGCTGTCAGGCCTCGCTCACTAGCCAGATGCTAGCGGATATCTGACGCTTCAAGGATAGTCACCGAAAATCCACAGGGGAAATCCTTTAGGTCTGTATTTGCTGAGATTTTCCTCTCGCTATATAGCCGCAACATTGAAACAAGTGGTATTTACGTACCATATATAGTGCTCCTAGCAAAGGAGGTGTTCATGAACAGGAAGGAGCTTCTGAGAGGATCGTTATGTAAGAGTTCAAAGAAAAGGTTAGTGAAGAGTCTGATCTGGATTGTAGCTCTCTACGGGTCGGAAACGTGGACATTGAGGAAAGACGACGGGAGAAGATTGGAGGCATTCGAGATGTGGATATGGAGAAGAATGGAGAAGGTGAAATGGACGGAGAGGAAAAGGAACGATGAAGTGCTGGATGTGGTTGGCGAGGAGAGGCAGCTTTTAGATGAGGTACGGAGGAGAGAGAAGGTATGGATGGAGCGAGTACTTAGCGGGGAGGGGATGTTGAAAATGGTGTTAGGGGGTAGAATGCTAGGAAAACGAGGGAGGGGAAGGAGAAGAATAGGATTTTTAGATAGATTGAAAGGGAGTAGGCCTCACAGTGAATTAAAGAAGGCAGCGCTGGAACGAAAGGGAGGATCCCAGATCACTTACTGAATACTCCATGGAAGCCGCCGGCGGTAGCTTGATATCTCTATGAGAAATATGACACTAAGTGAGAGACTGCCGGGTGACTTCTCTGACCTACAACACTCTTTTCCTCGACGTCCACCGTCAGGGCCAGCTGAAGGAAAAATATTTACCCAGGCAAACTGCGGTTGTGACACATCTACATCTACATAATACCCTGCGAGCCACCTCTAGGGTGTTTGGCAGGGGGTGATTAGTCGCCAGCATGCAGCATGCAATTGGACTCCCACATGCAAACCACACAGTTCAAAAAACGTCACGCATGCTAACAAATTATACTATCATATACTGTTAGAAATAATAATCGAACTAAGAAACACGCATTGTTTTGCATAGGTTAGTAGGTCACACTACAAGTCATCTAATCTATATATGAGTTCTATCGCTGCCGTTATAATCTCTTATTGATCATGGAAAAAAGACATTCTGAATCTATCTATTCTACAATCTATCTCTCTTATTTTATTTACATGATATGATATACCGTAGTATGTTGATGTTCGTAAGATATTGTTAGCTTCGTTAGAAAAGACACTGCCCTTACATTTATCTAAAAGGTTTAGTCTATTTTTCAATCTACGGTCCGACAGAGATTCCCATCCGTGTTAATCTTAGAGGTCAGTTACACTAACAAGACTATCGAAACGACCTTTCACGTACATGGAAGCTCTTCTTTGCACGCGTTCTCTGTTATTAAGCCTTTTTCATGAGGGTCCCAAACACTGGCCGCGTATTCTAAATGGGGTGTAACGAGGGAGAAGTAGCTAATTTCTCTCACATTTTCGTCGCACTTTCCTAATATTCTTATAACAAAACCCATTTTACGGTTAGCTTGACCGGTTATTTCCCGAATATGTTTATTCCACGATAGATCATTACCTCCCGTAAGATTTTGGCATGGAACATCGCCCAATGAAACGGGGGTTCGGCGTTTGGTTGCCCCCCTAGTTTTCCCGGGCAATCGTCCGGCCCTGTCCACTGTTGAGAATAAGCAGTTAACTAGAATACTATGCCTGTACATTAAGGATAGCTAAATAATATTGATGATTTCTGCTCGGGTTTCAATCCATCAATATAATTCACCAGGAGAAATTAATAACGTTTAGGTAAGTAATATTTCAATCCTATATTGCGTGGGTAAATCCATGTGTATAAATAACCTTTAGTGGACACAATATGAGGAAAATCTCAGTAAATGCATTTAATGCAACGAAACAATTATTATCTAAAGAATCAATTTCAAAAGAAAGGAAATAGACAACTTCCTTAATATTAAAAAAGATAATGAATTAGACTGCAATCGATGCATAGGATTGTATTTGTTGGACGCCTTACATTAATCGTGGATTTTTTGTAATTCTTCCGATTGTATTGCTTCACTATGTTTGTGTTCACTAATTTGAGAAAGATAATGATTTTAATTACAAAAACATTGCAATGGCCTTACTCACTGAACATGCGAAAGTCACACCATCATTTAACGAGCCAACGTAATTAAATTTGGTTTTCTTAAAGAAGTCACGATTTCTTATTTTGTCCTTTGTCACGGTATGAACTGATGGGATTGGCAAGCACATAACTTCACCATCACAAGTCCGTGGTATAATCGCCTGATGCATCTCCTTCAAAATCCGCTAATCATTCTGTAAAAGGCCAGCACAACTCCCCACTAGCAAGAAAACACTCCACAGTACAGATACACGCACAAAAACAAGCAAGAACTAAATAGTAAGCGTAATCCCATCAAAACAACAATACACACGTTTCATCGTTTCCAAAACAAACAATGATATTCATCTAGGTAATGGCAATTCGGTCCTAATCTGTGATCATCTCTAACGATTCTGTGATCCACTATCGATTGTTTGATCCACTATCAATTGTGAGAGTCGCTATCGGCCGTGGAACCTACTATTGACAGCTGCCAAATAAGTCCAATCCATACGTCTCCACCGTCGAAAGAGAGATATAGAGAGGGCAAAAGGCTATGCTATAGGGCCTTACGGAAATGAGCGTGGTCTAAGTAGTCTGGCTAATGCTAAAAAACTACCGAAACGCATCTGCGTCGCAACGCACATATGATATAAGAAAGAGACGAAAATCGGAATTTACGCCTGAATGAGGATTCTAAAAGTGGCCAACAAAATAACCTATTTGATCATGCTTTAAACGGATGATAAACAAACACCATTAATGCATATAACTCTATTTTGAAGTATTTTAGACACCCTTTAATGGCACTTAGATAGCTGCGTTCCTCTATTAAAGAGATATAGATATAGAATAGCATGGCTTAATTCAATAGGGTGGTTTCCTATTATATTTTTATTGCCTAAATCGAAAGAGTATTACTCCTGGAGTACGTATTTCACGCTTTTAGATTTTAAAATGACGATATCTATTTTTCGCATTTAAATGAAAAGTGAAAATTTTCTAGCGCGCGAAATCGCGACGGCTAAGTATGAATGCTGGGAAAAGCCCGTGTGACGTCAGTCTGGTTCTCGCTGCCGCCATGTGAGGTGACCTTAGGGCGAGGATATGTGCGCCGCTGCGATGCAGGCTGCTCGCAGGTAGCAGGGTACCCTGTTAGCAGATAGCGCTTGGCTTAAATAAGGATTATCAATAACTTATCAGACGAAGGATACTTTCCGACCATAGGCAGTTTTCATAGGTGATTTTTAGGAGATGTTTCCCTGAAGTCTGTGCCTCATGCATGCTTTGATAATCTCAGACGACGTAAAACTCCTATCTACTCGTATAGAAACTAGGTCCCTGTGACCTCACGTGGAGTGGAATCGCATGGGCGCCAATCTGGCCTTTTTCAAATGAGGTTAAAACTGACCTATGCCATTCGTATAAACTGGGATTTCTAAAACCAAATAATTTGTATATTATGAATACACTAATGGTGGGTAATGTATCGCAATCAATGCCTTTCGTTTTCCCTGATGAAGGAAACTACCCTATTGGACGTTACTGTGAATGGAAGTGGGAATTTCAAGTTGGGAAGTGTTCAATTAATCATCTGAAAAATGGTTAAATAGTTCTTTGAGTATAGGTCCAGTATACATGATGCAAAATGAATGGTAACAAAATCAAAATGAATGGTAACTAGGTTTGGTAATAGCTTAGTAACGTAATATCAATAAATATGAGCAAAGCTAAGGTATGTCGAATATTTTTCTGTATTCTATTCTTATTTATACATATATTTTTTAGGAAGTAAGGAAATAAAAGTTTGTAAAAAGTAAAGCCTGAAGTTATTAGTTATATATATTTTTTAAATTATATTACTGTAAAAAAACTATGGTAACATTTATTGATGCTCCTGTACGGAAGTGAGGTATGGACAATGACCGCAGCGGAGAAAGCAAGGATAGAGGCATTCGAAATGTGGTGCTACAGAAGAATGATGAAAATCAAATGGATCGACCGAGTTAGTAACGAGGAAGTCCTAAGGAGAGTGGGAGAGAAGAGAAGCCTCATGAAAACCTTAATAAGAAGACGGAACAACCTTATAGGCCACATCTTGAGACATGATGGCCTTATGAAGACAATCGTCGAGGGACAAGTGGAAGGCAAGAATGGAAAAGGAAGACCTCGAACAAAATATATGGAACAAGTAAAGAGAGATGTGAAAGAGAAGAAATACGTAGATTAGCTTAGCTAAATAAAAGATTAGCTGATAGGAGAACTGAGTGGAGAGCTGCGTCAAACCAATCCTAGGATTGTTGACCAGTGATGATGATGCTGATGAAGGGGAACCCGACACCCTTGGCATATAAAGCCTTATAATCATAACTCTGGTGCATGTTAAATCTAATCGTGCTGACTGAGTCAAATCGTGCTGACATTTTTACGAAAGTTTTGAACTCTTAAGTTGAACAAATATTGGTGTCAAAGTCCAGGGCTTAAGTGAAATATGACAATGATTATTAATTTGATTTTTTTTAATGCGACCAACAAGGGGAGTTGTTAAATACATGGATTCATTTGTATGTGTGTTGGTCACATTAGTAGTGTTTCATATTCACACGATTTGTGCTCTTCTTCTGTTTTTGTTGTTATGTTGACTCCATCATTCGATGTTTTGTATTTTCACTGTGATTGTGTTTTTAGTCTGAGAAAGTGGTGGAATAAAAAAGACAAGAACATTTAAATATATTTTATTATAAATTTTTAATATTTTTTATTTCCTTTTTTTAAGTACGCCGCGCGACCGGCCGTGTCCATTTGCACCGGACCTATATGTCTGTTTCACCGCGAAATGCGAAAGTTTTAACTAATATCTACAAATAAAGAAAATTTTTAACAAAATTCGAGCGTTATCATATAAATTCTATATCGCGGACAAAGTAAGCCACGCGCCCGGTCGTGTAAAAATATCCGTCGCGCCCGCTTGAGGGTTAAATGACTGCATAAAATGCTTTGGAAAAAAGGTGAGAAGGATATCCGAAAAATCCAAAATTGAATAGGTGCGCAAAGTGGGCATTTTGTATTTTTGGATTTATTTCCATTTTATGGCAATCTTCGAAATCCCCATAACGTTTTTTTTCAATCTCTTCCTTTCAATTTTCGTAGACCCCTGGGGCAGAATTCTTCCTCCTCTCATGGGACTTCAGGTGTTCTTTCAATTTAGCCTCCAATCATTTTTCTGATACGGGGACTTCGGCGGCTTTAGAGCCTTAATTTGAAAAACATGCTGGAGGTATTGATCAGTAAATCATAGCAGTGATTTTCACAAGGATCTCACGAGACCAATAGAAGAAAAAAAAGTAAATGCGTACGATTCAAAACTAATTTTCAACGAGTTGACTTCTTTCAGACAACAGAATTCACTAATTTATTCAGCTTAATACCTTTATTATATTTTCTAAACGAAAAATATCTATAGCGCCAGTCATCGAAATAAAGTTCCCTGAGTCGGAATCAAATCACCGAAAAATCGTGACTAAAGGATTCCAGTGTATATAAATTACCACAAGAGAGGCAGGTTAACGAAAATTATCACCAAATAAAGTGCACACTTTATCCAGATGCATCATAGGAGTATGCAAAATCCACGAAGAGATCTTCCTAGAGAAGAATTTGAAGAACAGTCTGTCATAAGCGTAGGAAAGCGAGTGTAAGAAATGTGGAAGAGTAAATCTGCGTGTAAGGAGTATGCTGAATTTAGGTGGAGCAAGTTTTTATTAGATTTTACAGCCGCAGGAGCAGTACTACTGCGAGAAACCATAAAACTGAATTAATATAATCAAAGATTTTTCAACAATCAACCGGTAATGTAAGGCACATTACGCCCAAAAGGATATAAAATTAAATTATTATTAATTGAAATATCTCCCATTTTTTCTGAAAAAAATATATAAGTGATCAAGATATTAAAAAAAGGAAAACTGTACATTCCATATGCCATGTTACGAGAGTCAATGCCAGGGTAAGTCTTTAAAAAATGTATAAAAACAAATTGTATTGGGTAATGTTTTATATTTTTTAGTATAGTTTCCTTTCAGCCATATAAAACTTTTAAGCATTTCAAGCCGTCCAAAAAGTAGAATTTTGGGATCGAAGTAACGTTGATATTACTATATTTAGTCTGCATTGCAATTAATTTTTACTTATTATTTTTTGCTGAAGGCCTTTTTGTTTTTTAGATTGAAAAAATGAATTTACTTAATTTCGGATTGTACTACTAGTAAGTTAACTGTTTTTCTATTTACGTTTCCTTATTCGAACACCATATTTTCCATTTTATTTCGTATTTTTTTTCTCTCTTTAATTCGATTTAATTTTAGGCTCAGTATTAAACTTGTTGTTGTAAAAAAGTTGAGTAAAAAACATTGGCATAAATATCTCCCAATGAAATATCACGATTGCAGCTGCATTTTATCCTATTGAAATGTAAGAAGCAAACATCTAATGCTAGAAACATTTATTTAGCGAAATAGATAGCTACAAAGTTGAATTTTGTATCTAATAAGGATAGTTGAAAAGCACTTAATGAAATCTTGGATGGAATTTTTTTCGGAAATACGTGAGGAAGTGGAATGCGTGTTCATGAGTGAACAATATATTTCTTAAACGTGATTGGAAATGTCTCAATACAGTAATTTATTTTCCTAAAAAAAACTTTTTTGAGTGTTTGCAGATTACATCATTCTTAGCTAGTAAGTTGATTAATTTTATGTAGTTGATTTTAAGTAATCTATAACTATTCCCTATGCATTATTATGTACATGTTACTTAAGTTTAGCCTGTGCAGGTAGACGTCCGGTCGTATGTTTTCAGGGTTGTAGCGAGAAAACGGAAAGGAGAAAAGAGAATGGCCTTAGATTCCTCCAATTCCGCTGAAGTTCTTTCATTTGCAGTCGCAATAAATTAAAGGGAAGAAAACAATGAGACTGAGACACATTTTTATTTTACAATAAGAATTTTTTCAGAAAAAATAATCTTTTTTGCAGTATTAGCAATTTTTCCTAATACTATATTAAACCATCAGACATTATCACAATACTTTTACCCTTGTCAAAGTAATTATGAAGGGAAAATATACTTCAAAGCGCAAGAGAATAGGCGAACGGTAAATTGACCGCTGGCGGTCATTATAGGTATCCGATTTCATTCTAGTGTTAAGCGAAGCGCATTTTAATATTAATAAAAATGCCTCATAACTTATCAGAGCATAACAAAAATCTCAATGACATTATTAAACGGTTTGAGTCAGCATTTCGGACGCATGACGGCACTTAGTTTGAGAGGCACTCTTTGTCGGACGAATGATTTTATTTTAGTTGCCAGTGATTATCGTTATGTAATGGAAAAGAGAAAATGACATTGAGAAATATGCCAATATGTTCAGCAGGCTGGTTTTCGGGGTTACTACCGCGTAGATTCATATCTGCAGACGACAGTTTCGTCGGCATTACAGCAGGCTTCTTCAGGTCAATGAAGGTCACTTCGGATTGTCGTCTGAAGAGATTGTCGTCTGCAGAGTCTACGTGGTAGTAACCCCGAAAACCAGCCTGCTGAATCGTCACCACACCGCGAAAGCCTACATAAGGATGTCAATATGTTCGTAATCCTCATGAACGAAAAAGATTCTTGGTTCCATAAATCTCAGTGACATTGTTCCACGATTTGCAAGGAGTTAGCACGCACAGTTCACAATTTGCCGAGAGACACTCACTCTTGGAACGTTTAGAAGGTAATCGTTAGTTGGATGAGACATTTTTTCCCCCTCGATAATCCACTGCCTTCCTAATGAGCATACGAGATCAGAGCGCGGCTTCCGAGTGGTACTCTGCGGCACGCTGAGAATCCGTGTTTGGCAGTTTCCGCTCCAATCGCGGGAGGAGTGAGACCCACCCCCACCCCAGAGTGGAACGCGCAGAGAAGGCAGGGAAGCCGTCGCGAGAGGTCAGGGCAAGGCTTAATGAGGACCCAATTAGCTGGAGGCAGCGCCGTTTGATCCGAGCGAGTCGCCGCGCCCCGTCCCCTAAATCTCTCCCTCTCTCCGGTGGCGTAAAAACTTCAATCCCACCGCTGCCAACGCCTGCGACCCACTCTGCCGCGACACTTACGTCTCTCCAGATTCGTAGGAACCTACACAGTAATTTTATATTGTTATCTGTGAATGCACCCCTTTAGTTTAGCACTACGATCGTACTTTTTCATCGAAATTTATTAACATCTCACTTTGCTAGCCACAATTTAAGAGTATATAAATCATGCTATTTTTGTGCAACTTGTTGCATGACTCAAAATTCAACGAAATGGTTCAGTTGCATTAACAAAAAGTTTAAGAACGGTCGTCTGAAAGTATTTCATCTACTGAAGTCTACGTCTTTTAAGTATCAACGAGCAGTTTTTGTTGAGTAAGTTTCAAAAAAGATGTCCACAGAGAAACCAAACGGGACTTATAAATACGCGGTGTGAATTACAGCACACTCCCGATAATCCGGGCTAATGATGAGGAGATAAGGCAAGAATAATGGGAAACACGGATAATCCAAATTTTCAATAAAAAGTCTCGTAATGTTCCAAATTTATGTAATACAAATGCATACATATTTTTTAATTTTTAATAATGCATAATAATTTATGTAATACAACTGCATAAATAACAATATATTGTATTATTATTTATGCAGTTATCACGTTATCTTAGAGTGCTTCCCGGACTCATTGAGAGCTTTCTTCGCCAGTCCGCGATCGTTTTAGCGGCCATAACAAGGTTTTACTAGTATCATTACGGCTCCATATAAGAACTGGTTTCGAGAACCGCGCATACGCGGCTGCGTGATCACGGATACAGAAATGTGGTTTGCATGGATGATTCAAAACCACTGCGCGACGTCGGAAACCAATTTTAGGCACCTCGCCACGTAGTCGCGTCTAGCACAATTTTCCCGGGTTTCAACTGCTGCGGGACGTGAATCCGTGATCACGGAGCGCCATCGCGCAATGAGAGGCTTAAAAAATAGGATCACGGAGTACCCGTGAATGCAGGCAGCGCGCAAACGCTTCCGTTTTACGAAGGGGTATCTAACGGAAATAATAAGCCCGGTGTATACTAGCATTAATGCAGTAATAGGGTGGTTTCCTACTGTTTTTATTGCCTAAATCGAAAGATTATTACTCCTGGAGTGTGTATTTCACGCATTTAGATTTCCAAAAGATCTATTTTTCGCGATTAAATGAAAAGTGAAAATTTTTAAGCGCGCGAAAACGCGACGGCTAGGTATGAATGCCGGGAAAACTCAGTGTGACGTCGTTCTGGTTCCCGCTGCCGCAAAGTGAGGTGACCTTGGGGCGAGGCTTTGAGCGCTGATACGACGCAGGCTGCTAGCAGGTAGCTGAGTATGTGCGTGCGGGAGGAAGAACTATTCGTAATATCCTTTTTCTAGACTTTTGTTTGCCAAAATGTCTACACAAAACGCATCACCTCACAATAAATTACGTCAAAAATAAATGTAAAACTAACCTGGTGAGAGTTGTGGTAAGTGTGGGTCTTTGCCTTTCTACCGTACCACAGGCATGAGTGCAAACATAGGAAAAGGACAAGATTACACGGATGAAGCCCAAATTCTTGCGTGCTAAGCGGATGGCACGTCAATCCATAGATTCCAGAATTCAGATCCGTTATAAAACAATCAATTCAATTCCAGGTGAAAGATACAGACCCATGACACCGAATAGTACAACCATGATTAGCCCTCGCGAATACCCATATTTATACGAATGCCTTGAATATCCACAGCTTCCCACCATGCATGGGCATTCTGCATCAATTCATCCTCGTCATTTTGCATGAATTTTTGATTGGCCCCGGCAAAAGGGGCCAATCAAAAATTCACGCAAAGGGTCTTAATTCGTAAACAACGATAAAGGCTAACCACCTTTTAAAAGGTAAATTACGGCTCTGCTAATAGTGAACGATTTTTAAATGACAGAAGCATCTTACAATCATTCGAGCCAACAAGCGCTCCAATTTAAGAGTAATGATTAGAATTTCTAATGTAGTTGGCAGTTTTCCTCAACATTGAAATAACGCTGGCTCTGATAGACCAAGGCAAGGAATTGTTGGCAATGTGAACAAAGCCTCGGTCGTACCTCGTTGCGGTTCGTACTATTAAGGATACTAACGTAACTAAGTATGCAAATCGTACTATTAAGGATGGCAACGTTGTCTCAATTGACAGGATTAATGGCGTCGCTCGCTAGGATCGCTCATTGCATTTTTTTTTCATAGTTCTAACCTTGCATGTATTTGCTCTATGAATTACTAACCATTAGCAAGTTTTTTTTAATGAATAAGCATGTATATTTTGCTAGTATGCGTAATATTTCTATGATCGTGCGGTGTGCATGTGGCTGTCCTCTTGCATGCTGCATGTTGGTGATTTGTCACCCCCTGCCAAACACCCTAGAGGTGGCTCGCAGGGTATTATGTAGATGTAGATGAAAGCTTACTCTCCACATTTAATCAATAAATACGGGTCTTAATACATATACATACGCACTATGATCAGAAATTTTATTGCACCCCACTATTCTCTTATACACAAATTCCACTGCAATTCGCCACTGCTCTAACAATCTATACTTTTATCTCCTTCTTTCGATATGTTTGAGTATTTAATACCTACCCTACACTTTTGTGCGTTGATTTTTTGGCAGAGGGGTTGGTAATAAAAGACACAAAGTGTTAAACAATCGAGCCAAGTGGGTAGAGAGTAGAATCTTTCAAGAAGCAAACACCACATGCAAACCCTCCAGCTGCGTTGGAGCAATATATATATGCTATTCAATGTTAAAAGTGTAGATAGCGTAGCAGACGACGCGGCTGGGCAGACTGCAGCGCATATGGTGGAAGTTTGCCGTAAACTAGCGCCCTCCCCTATCGTTTATCCTCTCCTCTAGTCCCCATTTCCCTTATGTTAAATTAAATTAAATTTTAAAATTAAATTAAAATAACCAAATGGGCAAAGCAAATGCTCATTTATTTTATCAAAATTAACGGAAAAAAGTCACTCAGCGGCCAAGTACAATGATTTGAATTAGTAAATAAATATACACTAAGCACAGGATGGCGAAAGCCTGACGAGCATCTCTCCATGCCTCACTTGTGGACGCTAAGTCCTCGCACCCACACACACAGCGAACCTTAATTCCTCAGTTTCATCACAAATTGCGGGATAGGAACACCACAAAGAAAATTCTTTTACCAGTGGCCACTTCACTACACTGAATATTAGATTAGTGATTGTTGAAACACACAAATTCGTAAGCAAAATCAAGATCACCATACAAGCATTAATGAGCTGAATATACATGACTACTTTAGATGACCACTTTTTCGCAAATATAACGTTGTCAACCACTTCACACTCCATTAGCAGGCTTAAAAACTTGATGCAGAGAGCATTAAACCAAAATAGAATCAACAGCTATGTACAAACAACGCCTAAAAACGAACGTCGCGAGAGTAACAGATCTAACGAGTTCACAGTTAGCAGATGTTTCCGTAACGTTCAAAACTTTCGAAATGAAGAGACGAAATTCCATTGGCCGATTACAAAAATCCATGATTGGTCAATGGGCGAGGCAGAGGAAGCACACATATTTCCTATTTCCTATTTATTATTAAAGATACCAACTTAGTGAAATTACAAAAGTTATGAAATAATTTTTAACGCAATAACTTTTATTAATCAAAACTATCTTAAGAAACCATAGCATTAGTTCAGGCTCACACTCACCAAGCGCTGGTGTCGCACACCGTCAACAATTCGCCGAGCCAGTGCCTCCACTGTGGTTACAGCCCGGGCCTCGTCCAGGTTTAGAGGAAAATGGAAGTTCAGGCGGGGCGGAGGGGATGTGCCGCGAAATCTCATCTCAAGTCTCTCACACTGGTCCCTTTACATGGGTGTGCACGGGGAGTTCCCGCCCGCCACCCAAGGCAGAGTTCGGAGGAGATGAGATGGGTGCGTGTTCCATCGTTTTGCGGACGTGGGTGATAGACTGCCGCTCCCCTCGAGAGCGGATCCAATGGCGTAATGGGAATTCCTCAGAGGAATAAAGACAACGGCTCCTTGAAAACTTTGTCGCTATTTTGGTTCTCCGAATGTCCCTTTTAGCATTCCTGCGCATTTTAACGGTAAATGCGAGGCCTTAACGCGATCTTAAGGCCGCCATACACGGCGAATGATTTCATTCGCATGATCATTCAGCACGATCGTGCGCATGACCATTCACCGTGTGTAACAGAACAATTCGCGAATGAACATTCAACATGAATTATGCGCATGATCATTCAGTGAAAATTAGAACATGTCGGTGATCATGGTGAATGGCCACGTGATCATTCACCATGATCATTCGCATGATCAATTCACCGTGTACAGCGGCCTTTATGCACCTAGAGTTATGCCCGACTTTTCCAACCGACGCGTGCCTTTAAGATTTTATTTTACTATGGCGAATTATTTTACGCGTTTCTACTCTTTCGCGGCGAAAAAAATTGCCTGAATGTGGTGACTCTGTGGCTATGTAACATGCAAAAAAAACTGTTTTTCATTCTAAGAAATTATATCTCAAATCTGTAATAGGCATAATTTTGCTATCGTGATCCAGTATTTTCGTTCACATTTTATTGCACATATTGGTTCTCTCAAGTGTTATAATAAATCTCTGGAGTATTATACGACATATTATCAGAAATGTGATTGAGCTCGCTCGCTCAATCGCTCGCTAGCTCGCTCCTAGAGCAAATATGCTAATTAAATCTCCTAAATATTCCACGTGATTTGAACCGTGGCAGATCAAAACTCGCATTCACTCAATGAATCGCGCAACAACAAACTATTTGTCCGAAAGGCACCCGTCTATTCATATTCGCATCGATATTGACAGGGCCCGAGTTGACGGCAGCTTTCGTGATTAGGGCCGTCGTCGAGCGAGACAGGCGCCGTGAAAGGGGCGGAAAGGTGGCGGCAGAGTGAAATTTGTTTGACGAAGTGGGCGCGCGAGCAGGCTTGGCCAGCCATGTTCCGGCGGTTCGTGTCCAATGTGTTTCGTCGCCAAAAAGGGAGTGGAAATCATCCATCCCCCCCACAAATGTGAGAGCGAAATACACGCAACACTCAGTCGATACGGATGGCGTCCGATAACGTAATCAATCCATCAATTCGGACACAGAACATCTCAGATATTCTTAATGCATCCTAGGTTGACAGTCGACATTCCACAGCATATACGATACGACTTGGACAGGGTTCTTAAATCTACGACACGCGCTAGGTATAATTCGATGACGAAATGCGCAATGTGCCTGAATGAAAGATGATTTAATAATTTTATAAATCATTAGTTCTTCTCGTTTATGAATTTGATTTCATGAATAAGCTTAATATGATAATATAAGTTCGAACCGAGTAATTCGTTGGGAAATAGGACTAAATATGATTGGTGGAGAGGATGTAAAGCAGTGTTTCCCAAACATTTTCGAGCCACGGTCCCCTTAGATCCATAAGCCTATACTCAACGCCCCCCTAATCGGTATCTTTAAAATGATAATCAGAATCATATACTAATTAACCAAATGAGGAACATTGTAATAATTAAATTAAAAACAATGACTAATGAATAATTAAGTTCTCTGTGTCGTGAAGTTGTACCAACGATAGACCAAATGAGACTAAACCACTTCAAACGTTTCCCTTGCGCAAGAAAGACTTGGAAATATTTTTCAACCGTTCTTACTTTAAAATGTAAGAAAACAAATGGTTTAAGTTACTTCTACATGTGGGATATAAAGTAAACTTTAGAAACGAAGCTTGAAAACGTAGACCAAAGTAAGGTTACGGAACCTTCGCGTTTGACACATTGTCAGGACCCTTCGGCACTCAGAAAAATCGGGTGTACTCGGAAAAATGGAAATGATTCCAAATCGTTCGAAGAGGCCGTAATATGCACACGGGAGGGTTATGCAATGGGTCGGCGCTTCCATTCTCCGGCAGAGAACGCTGCACATCTACTTCAAATGAGTGAAGAGGGAGGTCACAGCGGACAGTATGAATATGTTCGTTTTGCTACTAACACGCATATACTCGATTAAAAGGCCATAATATCACATTGCCATGCAGAGGGTTTGAGAAAACCACTGCACTCTAATTCCTGAATTTATCACTCTAGTTCATTTTATGCGATTCTTCGCTCTCGAACTAAATGGAAACAGTATTTTCAGACACGTTTGATCTATGTATCATTTTATAAATGAGATGAATGCTGAGTATTTCTCGAATGAGATAAAAGAATGAAGCGACCAATAATGTGAAAGAGAAGACGAATTAAGTATAAAATGTAGGCTTACATGATAATTCAGGGAAGGGCAACGTAAAACCATCCATGGATAGACGACATAGGATGAAATGCTAAAAGATAAGCAGATAATTTGAAGACAGGTTTCCAAAGAAATGTTATATTTTTACGACACTCTTTGCGCAACAATTCGACGGAAAACTAATTTTATGTCCCATCTGTCTATAGGTATATTGTGACGATACGACGGGTTTCACCTCAGGTCGACCTTCAGTCTCAGCCTTTGCGATGATTGGTATAATATTGGAACTCCTCCTTACCTAACTTCCCCGAAACGCCGTGCAGGCAAAATATCCCATTGGGGCTCGATTTTGAGACATGCCATGGCCACCTATAATACAGGCCGGAACATGCAATTTGGCGACAGCGCTTTACGTGACGTCAGGGGTACTACTCTGCACATCGCCTGGGGTGCGGTGGATCGGCCTCTCAGCTGTTGACGTTAATACGGTTGGACCTCCGTTCACCTTCCCTAAAGTTAAGCTAAAAATTACGGTAGGGTTGAGTTATTCGAGTAGTTATATTTCGTATTTTAACAGCTATTTATTAAAAGTAATCGTGAGAACTAATAACAAGCCAAGGGATACGAGAGATTATTCACGGAAATATATTTAAGTACTGCGATCGACGTCCCAGAAGTTCAGACCAAGAAGGCATAGGCGGATCCAGGGGGGGGCACGTGCCCCCCCCAGACCCTTAAAAATATGCCAGATTTTTAATACGGTCCCATTCTGATTTCGTTCGTTTTGTATAACGAGGTATCCTTGTGCCCCCCCTGAACAAAATCCTGGATAAGGCCGTGCTTGTGCCCCTCCCAGAAAGAAATCCTGGATCCGCCCATGCAAGAAGGAAATACCGTTTAGTTTACTACTTAACCCATTGGTTGTTAATATGGAAGAACACCCTATAAAATTTATTGACTTAGAAATAAAGAGCGGCTTTTAAATAAACATCATTTCACCTCCCTGCATAACCTAAAAAATTAACATGTTAAAAAGTAATTCGTTATTTTCTAGCACCTTTCGTCGCGGTATTTCAGGAGAGAAAAATAATTTATGAAGTTCAACAACATTTATTTAAACTAAAAATCAGATATATACATTTTCCGGTAAACATTTCATATTGAAGAGGTCAAACAACCTCACAATGTCACAAGACATGGCCATAAAAGCATAAATATTACTCCAGAAAGTGGAATAAATAAAAGCTGCCACCGGTTCTTAATTTCAATTTCAGCTGGAAACAACCTCCATAGATCTTGCCATTTGAAGTTCACCGATGAACCGTCACCAGCAACAGCTATCAGTTTCACAGGCACCACATTACCTGATGGAAAAAAATGATCAGTACAAATGTTAGGGCTAATTAGAAAACTATGTGATATAAAAAAAACTAGTCTTAGCATTATATAAATTGGACAACGTTTAAAAAATATGAAGCCACAAGGAAGATAAATATATATTCAATCTAATATTTCTTAACAACAAGATCAGTATAATGAAATATTAACGACTTCCGAATTGGAAAAATATCTCAACAAATTACATTATACTAACATTTTACTCAATACTTATTAAAAGAAAATCAAATTTTACAAACGAGAGGAAATTATTGAATTAATCTCGATAATGGTAGCCACAACAGGTTCTTCATAATTGATTATATGGCCAAATTTTCAAGGTTCACTAACAAACGTTCACTCAAAAGGGAGTTTTAGCTGCAGAGAAAATTATTATATTGTTCTAAATACTACATACATATATGTAATTTCACTCAGCACTCATGGATTTTCCAATATACCTACTGTATTGGAAGGCGGCTAGACGTCAATTTACTAAGTATTTTCAATATGAAAACTTATATAGTCATTTCCTCAGAAGTTCTTTCATGTTCCACTAATTCATACAATATTCGTTCATTTCATCTTTAATTATTTCCACAGATTTTCATGCTTCACTGATCACAATAAGGAGTTTTACCTGCAAGAGAAAGATGGATTAGTTCAAAAATACCACGTATAGATATATCACTCAGTACCCTTGGATTTTCAATATACCTAGAATATTGTAAGGCGGATAATTATCAATTAAGGTGCCCTTATCGATAAGAGAACAAATATTGACATTTCATCAATGTTCTTTCATGTTCCACCGATTCATAAAATATTTGTTGATCTCATTTCCAAGATTTACATCTACTTATGTTCACAGGTTTTCATAGTTCACTGATCACAACAAGAAGTTCTACCTGCAAGGGAAAGATGAATTAGTTCAAAATACCACTTATATATTCCGTATCACTTAGTAGCAATTGATTTTCCAATGTACCTTCAGTAGTAGAAGGCGGCCAGATGTCAAATTAGCATGTATTTCGGAAATAATGATAAATATTATCATTTCATCAGCAGTCTTTTCCTGTTCCACTGATTCATACAATATTTCCTGATTTCATTTCTTAGAAGTACAACTCATCTACTTATTTTCACAGATTTTCATGGTTCACTGATCACAATAAGAAGTTTTAAGAAGAGGAGAGGGCCTGAAACACTGTGGGAGTAGCACCAGGGGACAACTTTAGGCGATCTAACTCGTAACTTTTCACTTCAACGTTCTTATTCATGCAAGTTACACGGTGTAGGATATCCTGCTCAGCAAAATGCTTGACGCAAACTATTGCGCTTGAAGAAAGATTCCAATCCTTCCGAGGGATATTCTTCAGCCACTTCTGTCAACTGCGTTCATCTTTGGTGAACTGGAACACAGTCACATACCCCTTGTTCTTGGTGGATAGGTAGTTGCTTCTGCAATATGGCACACGATAACGTTTGGGCACCTTAAATGAAAACAATGGAAAGTTGCATGAATAAAAATAGTTTCGCTGATTACAGAAAAAAAGGAGTGCATTCATGATTAGTTTGGAAAATATGAATGACATTAGTACCTAGAAACATTAATAGAGTTAATGAGTAGCCATTCTTCCTTCAATAATATACGACGTTATTATAGATACAGCTACACATAGTTATTCATAAGGCAACCAAATATAGCAATCACTGTTAATTCAAGAATAATAATATTATAAAAAACAACGCAGCATTTAAATACCCGACAAATACACTTCGTTTCATTTGTGTTCTCTTAATGTTCCTTCGTGGCCGGCCGCCAAGAGACGCAATGCTTTGGATGAAATACTGCTGAATATCCACTCACAATACACTGAGAATATCTTTTAACTATTTTACTTGCCGTAAGGCAAAACACAGTACAGAAAAATAATTCTTTTTCCCCATTTAAAACCAGTATTGTTGCACTCTCAATTCCCCTCCATTAATGGCCGGCCGGCATGTGATCACAATACTTTTGAAGTAATAAACGTGATTTTCCTCCTTCAGCTCCCAAAAAATATCTTTAAACTATTGTACGTACCTTTAGCCAATGGGATATCCACAAAATAAGTCCAGTTCTGCCTTTTTAACAAGAGATTTAATGCTTCTTAGGTCACACGGACACTCTTCACGCATAAGTCGCCATGCTCTTAAGCAAACACAATCGCACCCCGGCACAGCGTTGCCAAAATTCCATGTTCCGGCCTGTATTATAGGTGGCCATGGACATGCAATGAATGGAAATGTGATATTTGATCACGTTGTAATTAAGGGAGCCACTCAGTACCGCATGCTAGCCTCAGTCGGAAAGACGTTCCAATGTATCAGGGGGGTGATCCTCGAACAAGGGGCGGGCGGTGCGAAAACGACACCGGGCTGGAATGATAAATAACAAAAGGTGAAGCTTCGGCAAGCTTACAAATGATCAGCTGACCTTCTTTTGAAACACAACAGGGTGGTTTCCCATTATTTTTTTATTAACTAAATTGAAAGATTAATATTACTCCTGGAGTACGCATTTGACACTTTCAGATTTTTAAATGACGATATCTATTTTTCGCGATTAAGCGAAAAGTGAACATTATCAAGCGCGCGAAAACGCGACGGATAAGTATGAATGCTGGGAAAACTCCGTGCGACGTCATTCTGGTTCCCGCTGTCACCGTGTGAGGTGACCTTGGGGCGAGGCTTTGAGCGCTGATACGACGCAGGCTGCTAGCAGGTATCAGAGTACCCTCCTAGCAGGTAGCGTTTGGCTTAAACTAGGATTATTAATACCTTATCAAACGAAGGAAACTTGCCGACCATATGCAGTTTTAATACGTGATTATTAAGACATGTTTCCATAAGGTCTGTACCTAATGCATGCATTGGTAATCTCAGACGATGTAAAACTCCTATCTACTCGTATAGAAACTAGGTCCCTGTGACGTCACGTGGACACGAAAAACCCGAAAATAACACTTTTATTTACGAAAATTTAACCGTTGACCCAGTAAGGTCACCGTCAAGGTCATAAGGGCGGCAAAAAGAATAGCATACCAACAAAGGTGTCGATCCATGGGTTTTATAGGGTGCCCAAGTCATTGGTATTGTCCAAATACCCGTATTATTCACTAACTGACCTCCAAGGTTAATACGGAGGTCAAAGGTCATAGAGGTAAACGTCCGGCCATCGTGATAACCAACGTGTTGAACCATAGGTTTTGAAGGGTGCCAAAGTCGGTTATGCAGTTCACAGATCCGTATTGTTGATTTTTTGACCTCCGAGGGTCACAATGTGGGTCAACGTTCAAAGAGTTAAACGTCGGGCCATTGTTACAACCAACGTGTCGAACCATGGGTTTTTAAAGGGTGCCAAAGTCGGTTTTTCAGTTCATAGATCCGTATAACAGTTTTTTTTGACCTCCGAAAGTCATAATTGGGGTCAAAGGTCATAGAGGTATGTTTTAAAATAATAGGAAAACTATAGGTTCGCTTTCATGAGAACAGTTCTCGCGAAGAATGTAGCGTCTCGTCTCCCACGAGCGCGCCAGACGCATTCAATGAAACGCACCTTGAGTCGCCCAACGACGTCGAGACAATATCCGCTCCTCGCGGGCAGGAACAGCGTCGACCGTTTTCCCGACTGCGACTCTCCCGGCTGCCGCCAGACTCCTCCTCCAAGCCTGTCGCTGGTAATTCCCTTCTCTCCGCAGTTGAAGGCAGAATGCTGACCGATTCTCCGCGCTCAAGTCACAAGCGTCCGCCTGACTGACTGTCCCTGAGTCCCCGGTGATGACTGCCTGAGTCCAAATCCCTGTTATGACAGATCTCCTTCCCTGGGGTCTACCATGCGAGTCCACTGGCGAGAGAGTATATCCCCACTAATCGTTGCAGAACTTACTATCGTTTCCAAAAGTATGTATAAACCCACGAGCCCCACTTAACTGATGTAGTCCGGTCGGTAAAAACTTGGAAGGTTGGCGGATGAGGTAGCCTGCATCTCTCACCAGTACGCCGACAAGAGCCGGAGAGGACGAATGCGGGGGCGATCAGGGGGGTGTTTCAGAGTCTCGTAGGATTGGCGGCGTCGGAAACGGATTCATTCCGAGTCGATCGGGAACCTATCCTACGCTCGTCTTCCGTGCGTTTCACACATACTATCGGAAAGCGTTCCGCTTTTGGTATGACGTCAACCACGTCAACAGTCATCCTCCTCCGGGAAACGAGAAAACGTCACAATTTTCAAGTGACAAGTGAGCAGCGAAAATAACCTCCCGCAAGATTTGATACTTGACAAGGGAGGCGAAAGGTATGTACGGGCATAAATAAGTGCTAATTGATACATTGTCACATAATTGACGTTGTTGCCGGGTAAAATTATTTTAGAATTGTTCGTATGTAGTTTTTTTAACGTAATACCCTGTCGTTTTGAGCAAATTACGGGAATGAAGGAAAATTTTGAACGAGTTTGTTCTGTCATTCTCGTGAGAGCATAGTTGATTGTTCTTAAGAACTAAATTACAGGCAGTCACGAAATCCATAATTTTTTCCAACAACATATGGTTTACTTACTCAATTGTTTAACCAAATTGTCATATTTTCATTCAGTATCTCAATTAAATATGAATATTGACCATCATAAATAATGTTATGGCCTTCATGATATGCCGTAAACGTCTTAAAAAATTTCCGTGAAAGTGGAGGTACGCTGGAAGAAAATATAGCGATTACATTAGGTTGAATAGTGTACATTAATAGTATTGGCTCGAGTTATGTACGTTAAAATAACGCAAAATAATTTTGTTAGTTTGTTATCTGTTTTGCACGTTCTCGGTTATTTCTATAACACCATTTTATTTGGTACGAAAATGACAAATTGTTGCTACTGATGCAACTTGAAATACATCTTCTAAATTATATTTCAGTGAGCGATAATTCCACAAAGAAAAAAATATTCGCTGCAAAAGGGAATCGAACCTATAACCTTTACCTCGCTGCATACTGCCTTAACCCGCTGCGCCACCGTCAATTGTTATAAAAGGCCGAAATTTGTAACCTATAAATAGAAGGACGGTATGAGGGAGCTTCGGTATAGTTGTTATCGTGGCTATTCCCGTTATGCTTGAACTAGTATTTCATATTAAAATGAATATTTAGAATGTACATGGAATGTACTGAAACCATGTACCACGTAATCAGCTGAATTAGGTACATAACCACGTCTAATTTCGATGTGACTACGATGTCAAGCCACACACACAATCATTTCAAACTATACAAATTGTTATACTTCCTAACCCACGGACACGTATTCAATGCATTATGCTACCTGCATATTTGTAAGTCGTTACGCCATGCATTCCAACTTGTTTCACGTTCTTTTTGCCAAATTACTCGTCCAAATAACAACGCAAACGAACTTGTACCGTCAATGATACAGTCTGCCTATTTATCGCCTAATTTGCACGAGAATTAAAGTCACTTGCACTTATATTACTCTATCAGAATATCCGCATATATCAGCACTCATGAAATAAAGTGGTATGATTTTATTATAGCCAAATACTTAATAAAAAACAGCAATATAACATATCTCCACTCGCCACGGGAATGAGTTTCCGGCACCTCTAGCCCACTCGACTTCTATCCGATAGGAAAGCCGGCCTTGAGTCGATAGGAAGCCAGTCTGAAACGCACGGATTGCCTGGCCGATAGTAAGTGACGCAGAATCCGCGTCAAGTCTCCCGATCCGCTCGGAAAGGGAGACTCTGAAACACCCCCCTGGATAGCGAAACAGGAGTCAAACTACAGGCTCAAATGCCCTAGCGGATAGAATGCACTGACGAAACTCGCATTCACGTACATGTTGGGCAGTCGCATTTTTCCTGGCGGGCTCCGTGGCCAGTATTTCCTCTATTAAGATTCATATTTGGACTCGCCGTGAACGCAGAACATATATGTGGCTCCGAAGCTGAGCATGATTACTTCACGCGCATATGTTCCGTTGAAGTTACGGAGGAGATTCAAATCTGAACAAATTGTATTTATTCTCATTTTGTAAAAAATTAATTGATAACATTAACATAATAGATAAGGTAGACTCAATAAAAAATAAAACCGAATTTTTTAGCGACTAATTAAAAAAATTAATGACTCAATCTGCGTTAACATATATATTTATATGCAAATTTATTCAATGAGTGGAAATGAGGGACCCGGGGAAGGGGCAGAGGTTGTATTTTATCCTTAGTGTCAAATCTACGTTGAAGAAATGGATGATATCCACTTGGTCACAAATTTTTAACCCTTTCGCGCCGAATCCCGCACCTGTGCGGCGAGGATTTTTTTTCCTCAACTACGAATGCCACACCAGTGCGTCCTCAATGTTCTTACCCTAAACGACGAATGCCGCGCCTGTGCGGCACAGGTCAAAAAAAGGGACCGTGGCGAACACAATAGACCCACGGACGCGGTCGTCCCTTGTGATCCGCCTTAGCGCGACCCCAGCCCCTTCTTCGGCCGCTCAGGTCGACCCTCTCCTATCCTCTCCACGCGGTCAACTACTGTTATTTGCAGTGTTTTTTCTAAAAAAAATATTTGTTGCTTACTTTTGAAATCCAATGCTAGAAATGAATTAATCTTTTTTGCTGACCACATGGAAATTTCAAGCAAAATTCTAACGTTAATATCAACAGAGTTATAGAACAACTACTAAATATACTAAATCCGTCTATATAAACGTTAGAACTTCGTTAAAATTTCTGCACGCTCAGAAAAAAAACGAAATTCATTTTGAATTTTAAAAAATCGATACGAACAACAAGTATTTGCATATATTCTGCGTTAATATTTGAGCTAGTTGACCGCGGACTCGTGCTAGGAAGGGGCTTTTAATCCTTCTGGGGTCTGGGACAGAGGCCTTGGAAAAGGATCGGCGCCCCACCGAGTTGGGTCCAAAAATGTTTCGGGAGGGACCCACTGCCTTTAGTTGACGCGGAAAGGCTTCGTACAGAGGAGTAAAGAAAACTTTCAAGAGACTTGGAAGAATTTCTTTCAACGAAGGTCCGGCGCGAAAGGGTTAATCATTTGTTGTTGTCGGGGGGGTCTGGTCAGGGTATTTGGTCGGTAGTCTCCGAGGGCCCCCACAACGCTCGCGTCTATTGCAAAGTGTACATGATAGGTGTATAAAAAGAGACTCAGAATGCTTTTAGAATAAGTTTTTTTTCAACAATTAGAAAATTCTAAGCTGTAATTATTTGCTTTTTTACACCATAATCAGCATAAAAAGGCCGTCAAAAAATAAATTCAATAAAAGTGTTATAAGATAAAAGAGAGCTTCATGCTTAGAAATGGTTATTCGAACCGATTAACATGAGGCACATAACTATATGTTAGTGTTTTAGTCCTCGTCCGAGGATTCGTAGATCCTTCATTTCTAAAAATGAGCGTTTGAATTCAGCCTAACACATGCTATTATTCATTTTGGAGAGCACTTTTATCTTGCCGTTCAGTAAAGTGAAAGCGATAATGATCGATGTTAACCACACATTTATTTTGTGAAATGCAAACAGATAAGCCAAATTGATAGCCTGAAACTGATACGTTATTGGAAATAGAGTTAATAGAAGCTTGGACTCGACAGTATGCTATTAGTTGATAGTCGATTTTCAGCAAACAGTAAACGCAATGTATGAAATATAACATTTTCGCAAAAATTCTTCGTTCCAGCGAAATCGGAAACCGCATTGTGGGAAGAAAAAATGTGTCTGAGATTAACTAATTCAAAGATCAGAATGAATATGTCTCGGTTACTGAAACTTCCGCATTTAAATGTGGTCTAGTGTCTCGAAATGTTGTCACGTGGATATATCGAGGAAATGCTTAACCCATGCAAAATAAATTGATAACAATAAATGCAGAAATACGGTTAAGAAACATGGATTGGGGTAACACCCGCGTAAACCGTAGAAACATGTACAAAAATGTCTATATTTAAAAACAATTCGCGCAATAAATTTTGTAAAAGTGTTTAAAAAATTTGTTGACCGGCCGTTTAAATTTCATTGCGCATAATATTAGCAACTACCTGGAAGTGAATACAAACGTATGTAATAGGATTAGATCGTGATTTCCATTGGCCTTATAATATTCGGAGACAAACATTGACTGCGTAATACAATGAATACAAAGCTGGACAAGCAGGAAAGCGTGGAATTATTAATGAAACATTATCTTCCGCAAGATATGAAATTTTAACTTCATTGACTGCTTTATAAGAGCACAATGTCTTAAATTTCTTTAAACATAAAAATTGGAAAATTCATTGTAAACGATCCTCGTAAACGTGTCTCGATCTACCGTATATAGGTTGGTTTAATAAAATGTCTTCCTAACAAGCTATTATAATACTTATTTTTGAAATTTTATTGCATTTATGCCTTATTATATTATAGTAGCTCCAAATTTATTAAAATCAGCATGGCCGCTCTAGATTTATAAATGGTGTAACTGAACTGTTCATTGAATATTAAGCGATGCGAAGTTAGCCGGGTTAGCTAGAACCTTATAAACAACATTTTCTTGAACATACATAACATGGTTTTCTCGGTTGAGATAAATGTAGGAGTTGAAGAAGAATAGAATAAAACTGGAGTCAAAATATTGGCCTACTGTACAATATGAAGGAGAATCACGTCAAACTTATTCCAGAATTGGCGAGTATTGATGACACTGAATGTCATAATTTGGAAGAAGTAGATATTACTTTGAAATTGCATGTGAATTTCTCTTGAAATGATCCAATTAATAGCTGACGTATTCTATAATTAATTTTCTTAAGCATATGATTAAAAATGATTTTCTCGGATGAAATAAATGCAAGAAGTTATTATCGAATATATTAAAATATTGGCTTTTAGGAGAAATTAGTGAAAGCTGCGTAAAAACTTCTCACTGTTGTAGACTAGTTAAGTTAAAGTTCAAAAAACGTTTATTCACGAGCAAAACAGATACATAGAATTTGAAATAACAACAATTACAATAACAAGAGCTCGTGAAGCTGCTACAGGGTTCTCTTCAACGTTACTGGGAATGAATCAGTGGTACGGGAGTGGTATTGGCCCGGCATTTGCCTTAAGGAGGAGGGAAACCATTAAAACCACCGTCAGGCCACCACAGTACAATAAACTATAAACAATAAACTCAAAAAAAGTAGTCACCAACGTGCCAAGGTAAATTACGGTGGTAACTTAACAATATATAGACTCTGAATAGATCTCTGCAACAATAATAAATACTCGCAATGAATAAATAAATAAATAAGTAGATAAATAAATATATATCACTGGATTGGGTCTGATACCCGTCACTGGATGCCACTGGATGGGGATACATATCACTGGCTTTCTCATAATAGTTTATATTGTCTGTGCTGTATCAGCCATTTGAAGGCTGAACGATTATAAGATATTTGGAGGCAGCTTTCGCGAAGCAAATATTTCTCTTCCACGGTTCCACCCGTTTGAACAGCCAATCAAAATGCTGCGTTCCATCGACATATTCACACGCTTCACCTTCCTCCCTGTATCACCCCTTTCTCCGCCAATCCCTGGTGAAGCCCAGCGTAAAAGGTTTCCCGTGTTCCGCGCCCTCCAGCCCTCGCCCTAACGCGTCTCCCGGCAAATAATGCAGCCTCCCCTCCCTCGAGCGGACGCCTCCACCCCAGGGACTCGCGTAACCTCGGACCCAGACGCCGCTTTGGCGCCAGACAGCAAGCTCTTCTCACTCGGACGCAAACATCCATGACACCCATCGCCTTCCGGTTCACTTTCGCATTCTCTAGCCGCTGCCAGATAGGGTAGTTTCCTTCATCAATGAAAACGAAAGGCATTGATTGCGAGTCGTTACCCACCATTAGTGTATTCATAACATACAAATTTTTTGGTTTTACAAACCTCAGTTTAGACGAATGGCAATGATCAATTTTATCCTCACTTGAAAAAGGCCAGATTAGGGCCCATGCGATGCCACTCCACGTGACGTCACTGGGACCTAGTTTCTATACGAGTAGTTAGAAGTTTTACATCGTCTGAGATTACCAATACATGCATGAGGCTCAGAGCTCAGGGAAATATCTCCTAATAATGACCCATTAAAATTGCCGAAGTTCGGAAAGTTTCCTCCGTTTGATAAGGTATTAATTATCCTTATTTAAGCCAAGCGCTATCTGCTAGCAGGGTACTCTGCTAGCATCCTGCGTCGTATCAGCGCTCAAAGCTTTGCCCCAAGGTCACCTCATTTGCGGCAGCGGGAACCAGAACCACGTCACACGGGGTTTTCCCGTCATTACAAAATCTAAAAACATGAAATACGTAGGATTAATAATCTTTCGATTTAGGCAATAAAAAAATAATAGGAAACCACCTCATTGTCAGATGGCGAGTACACGGCCGAGAGGACATTAAAATTGTTATTGGTCGGACGTGGTGCGCCAATGAAGCGCATCGCGTAATATTCTAGCCTCTTTAACCTCTGAAGACACAGGGCTCATGCACTTTGTAAAACGCGATTCCTTATTAATGTTTATTTATCCCTGCACCACCGAATACAACAAATTTACCCTTTCACAACAGCGTATTAAACTTTATAAGTAAACACACTCAAACAGCCGCGCTCTGGATAGGAGCAACCTACCCAGGATGGAAGCGAACTCATCGTGGCAGGAAAGGACCGCCCGCGCCGCCACCGAGGCCGGCTATTACAGGCTTTTGTCAGGTTAGAACTTCCTGTCTACAATTTTAAAGGCGTTTAAGGCAGTGGCGTAACTAATGCTTTTGGGGGGGGGGGAAGGGATGGTCTGGGAGGACGACCACCCCCCCCAGGTAATGGGAGGCCCGGGAAAATAAAAAAATGGCATGACTGGAAATACATTTTACATAATTTGGGCACTAAAAGTTTAACTACGTAGATTTCCGCGGTGTTCAGGTTCCAATTTCTCCATATTTCCGGTGCAACCGCGTCGGTTTGTTGGTGATGACAACAGTTTCGCTGGCACTGCTGCCAGCGTCTTCAGGTCGAAGATGATGCCGGTCCACGATTTTCGTCCTCCTTATATAGGGGGTCAGTCCCGCCAGTTGTGGCTGCCGCTCTCCTATTGGTCCGCCTAATGAGCCTCCTCCAATGGGCATCCAGATGGTAGCCGTCGTCTCTGTTAAAATTGTCCGTCCGGGCTATCTCAATGGATTCGCGGATGAGTCTGGGAAAATATCTGCCTTCTTTCACTATTATCTTGGCGTCGTCAAACTTAATGTCATGTCCCGGGGTCCAGGCGTGCTCCGATATGGCAGACAGCTGGAATTGCCTGTTTTTCGTTGCCCTTCGGTGCTCTTGCATCCGTATCTTGAGTGAACGGCAAGTCTCACCGATGTATGCTTTTCCACACGAGCAAGGGACCTTGTAAACACCTTCATGAAGGTCGTGCTGTAGTCTGTCTTTGGCTGCCCACAGCCAAAGACAGACTACAGCACGACCTTCATGAAGGTGTTTACAAGGTCCCTTGCTCGTGTGGAAAAGCATACATCGGTGAGACTTGCCGTTCACTCAAGATACGGATGCAAGAGCACCGAAGGGCAACGAAAAACAGGCAATTCCAGCTGTCTGCCATATCGGAGCACGCCTGGACCCCGGGACATGACATTAAGTTTGACGACGCCAAGATAATAGTGAAAGAAGGCAGATATTTTCCCAGACTCATCCGCGAATCCATTGAGATAGCCCGGACGGACAATTTTAACAGAGACGACGGCTACCATCTGGATGCCCATTGGAGGAGGCTCATTAGGCGGACCAATAGGAGAGCGGCAGCCACAACTGGCGGGACTGACCCCCTATATAAGGAGGACGAAAATCGTGGACCGGCATCATCTTCGACCTGAAGACGCTGGCAGCAGTGCCAGCGAAACTGTTGTCATCACCAACAAACCGACGCGGTTGCACCGGAAATATGGAGAAATTGGAACTAAAAGTTTAACTTTAAGCGGACGCAGTTATAGTACGTCAAAACTAGATTTTGGCTTTAAATAAATAGCTTTAATGTTTTTTATTTGCGTGAGGCTTTGGAGGGGATCCATCTCCTCATCCCTTTGATTATTGTAGTCTTGTTTATAATGACATGCCTAAAGAGCTGGATAAAAAGTTACAAAGGCTACTTAATTCATTTGTAAGATATGTATTCAACTTAAGAAAGGATGTTCATGTATCACAGTACAGAATCAGCCTTGGTTGGCTATATCTTTGTAATTTAAAGGATCTAGTGCACGATTTAAATTTTATCATAAAAACAGGGTGAAATCTTAAGACCACGATTAAAGGGTTGGAAATTGCTGGATCCAAATACGAAACTTTCCATGTCACGATCTCGCCATGACGAATTTGATTTTATTTTTTCTCAATAAAAACAATTTGCTTTTTGCAATGGTGTTCTTTCTGTTGTAGATACTCTTAATTTTGAATTCAACACAGATGATTAGCGTTTGTTCATTTATTCCTCCTATGTTATTTAAATGTCTAATCGTTTACATAATGGCATTGAGCTCCAATTAATATTGTTAACTATTGGAACTAAAATGAAAGTATCTTACGAGAATATGCAGTTAATGTTAGAAAAAAAACCACTCCCATAAATATAAATGAAAAATTTGTGGCCACTTAAAAGTAATTGCAATTCTATTAGGCTAACAGCTTAGCTATGCGAAATGTTGTTGGTTAAACTGTGAGTGGGATATCAGAGACAGAAAATATTATTGCTTACTTGAAAAAAAAATTCTATAACGTAAAGAAGCCATTCCTGTATCCAGAACCGTCCTTTGTCAGCCTTTGATCGATCCAAAAGAAAGTCTTTTTCCACCTCTGCATATTAAATAACGACTTTTTTAAATTTTGTGAAAGCCACGGAAAAAATGGTGCTGGTTTTACTTATTTGAAACAAAAAGTCCTTCAATTAAGTGAGGAAAAAATCAAAGAAGGAATTTGTATAGGGCCACAGATTAGGGAAGCGCTGAAGGATGCGGAATTTCAACAGCAATTGAGGTCAACGGAAAAAAGCGCGTGGAACGCATTCAGAAATGTATCTGAATATTTTTTAGGAAATATCATGGCTGAAAATTATCACGATCTGGTTGCTTATCTAATTAAATCGTTACAAATATTGGGATGCAATATGAATTCAAAAATTTATTTTCTCGACTCACACCTTGCCTTTTTCCACCAAACCTCAGCGCTGTTAGAGATGAACACAGTGAGCGTTTCGATCCAGATATTTTACATTTGAAAAAATAGCACCAAGGATATTTCAGCAACATATGTTGCTGAAATTAGCTCCGAAAAACAGATCTTAGCAGATAGCTGAAAGACACTGAATGGGGACTTACCAGATGATAAATATTCGAGAAAATCCTATGAAAGTACCTAATTTTTCACATTTTTTAAAATCACGATTTATTTGCTTATATATCCTTGAACCCTTATTTAATTCGGTTGTCCTAAAGAAACTGAACGTGATAGAAAACAGCTGAGCCCAGGATTCAGGATGAAAAGAACCTTTAGGATCACGCAACAGCAACCCAAAGGGTAGAAAAAAAATTTTTTTGTTGACCAGTGTATTTAGAGTAATTCCTGATGCTCAAAATCGCTCCTCGCTTTGCTGCCTGGATTACGTCTAGCGAATATTTATCCCGTAAATTTTCAGAGACGAGAAAATGAGGAAGTGGGGCTTTGAGTGAATTTTATTACGAGTGCCAGAGTAGGTGCGAAAAAGAGGAAGTAGGTCCGAAAGAACGGAAAGGAGGGTTAGAGGGAGATAGCGGGTAAAAGGAAGGCACAATTCCTAAGGATATCGAATGCGCCAACATTCTAGAGGGGAAATACGGTCGAGCCTGGGTCCGAGGCAGGCAAATTCACCGTCACGACCTTGGTTGCTGAAAAAAGGCCGTATTTGAATTTCCCTCGTCTCATTTCAAGGATTATATACCGTTAAAGGTGCCTTCACAGCTCTGCGTTGCGCAAACAAATGAAAGGCAAAAAGCGTTGGCTCCTAAAAATCGCCTGTGAGCATATCATCTTATGATTTCGAACCAAACGCACAATACATATGTTGTTTTCTGCATGTTTACACAATTTCATTACTTAAAATATTCTTCTTAATTATAAATAGCATTTGAAGTTAATTTGGCGACCATGAAGTCGATAGTCATGCATGTAGTGATGGCCCTTGCCTATGCATTATTATGACCTTTAAAGTTTATTTCCTAATTCGGAATTTTCGAAAAATAGCTAATGATATAGACTCAATGAGCATGAGTAACGTGGAATGTTATCAGGAATATTTATTGATGAAAACTGTTGTTCAAACAGGTTGTCCTAGTTAAGTTATCAAAATAGTTCCAACTGAGCAGATCATGAGGGCACAGTTATTAGATATCAATTGGAATTTAAACGACCGCAGTCTCCAACAAGGAGCTCTCACGCTATAATTAGCTTGTAACACCGTTGACGGGTATGTGTTATGCTAATATATGCTCCTCAATGATTGCAATCTAATTTAGGGTTTACATTTATCTTATGCTTACGAAATATCTATGCTTAACGCTTCAAAATAATAGTATAATGAAATAAATAACATTTGTGACTTCCATTAGAGGTAATCTTGCATATTTGTATACCTAAGCTTCCCATAAACAAACACCAATTCGAAATCGTCGGCGTACTGCCGCCTTCACGCAGAGAAAATCCGACAGGTTCAGTTTTTCTGCGACGACGCAATGAGCTGGAGACGTGACGTCATCAATTCTCAAAGACGGGCTCTGATTGGCTCGCTAGCCGCGGCGTCAACGCAACGCCGAACTGTGAAGGCACCCGTTCGGGTGCCATTCTCCTGCGAAGCGATGGTGGCGGCCCAAACTCTGTACTACTTTTTTCCCCCAAAGTACATCTACGAGGTACCGTGCACACCACCACCAAGGTGTGTGGCACGGGGTGAGTCACGACCTCCGAGAGGGAAGGCCTGAGCGCTCACTCACGCAGTGGTCCGGATCCGGAAAAAGTTGGACAAAAATCATTATTTTTACTTTCTTGAAACTCGCTTACAGTGAATATATTATGTAGTAGTATGTCTAGGTAATCACCTATCACGCTTTATTTTTAATAAAAAAATATTTTGTTCGGATATATTGAGTCAAAGTAGCGCTATTCCTACTGGAAATTTACTTTTTCCGGTTTTTTTTTCGAAAATTGCGTATTTTAGATATAGTTTAGGCTTTACGTCGCCAATTTTATTCGTAAACTAACTTCGTCCCTTAGTAATATAGACATTATACTGTCATAAAATATATATTTCAACCTTTTAGAGATGCTCATGCTCTAGCGATGATCTAGGTGTAATTGAAAAGGAGTCATTTTTTCCGGAAACATTCGCATAAATGTTGAGTTATAAAAGAAGTGACGTCGATTTGCGCGGATTTGGATATTGATGACAATAAAATACAGTATGATAAAGATATTAGTGAAGGGCGTAATCAAGCGAATAACAACGATTTATATGCTTAGCCGTGGTGGACCTGAGCGTCGACTTGCAAGCACCAGCGCAGTGTAGGCACATGGTGACAATGGGTCTCCCAATGTTCCATGGGTCAGAATCACAAAAATAATGGAGATAAGCATTTGTAATATTGTTTTATACTTTGTTATCGGCCAAACTTAACATGTGTTTGTAGCATAGAATAATTTCGGTCTTCGAGCTTAGGCGCATATGTGATGCTGGGAGAGGAGGAAAAATATTTTCTTCGATCGCATCTCAGAAAGACTTCAATCGCGTTTTGGTAACCATTTGAAGTAAATACGACAGGCTACATTCACTGCTACAGGGAAAACCCACTACCGGCTTCCCTTTCTTACAAACCAAAGTGATGGAAGACCGGTTACCCGAACACGTATCGGACCTTGGGGAAGCGAGAAGAGGGAGTTAGACATTTTGCTAACTCAACTAGGCGCACCATCCTAATTGAGTTTATCGCTTTCCTAAGGGCGGTCTGACTTGCAAGGGAAGCTGCACGTGTTAAAAGATGAGGTCTTTACCCTCCATCCACCTCCATTTGGAAGGGTTTTCCTGCAGCTCCGCCGCTTGTATGCATTTTCGCACCAAATTCAAACATTTCAGATTTATCGTTACGGGGTCGAAACCTACCCCTACTAGTTGCTCAGGGGAATACCCACGTTCCCACGGGTAAAGATCACTCCTCTTTTTAACTCCATCCAAATTTAGGTCGAACTTTTTGGCTCCCTTCAATTTCTCCTTTTTCTATTGATGTAAACACATGCTCATCAATAGTTGAGAAGTCCTATCATGGTGATTTTTTTTGTGATTTGCAGTGATCTCGCAAAGAAGTTCTAGTGTTTTGATAGCTGAAAATTTTGTTATTCGGTGATTTATTAGTTTTTGAAAATCACATAAGTACTAAGGATTATTGAGCAGGTATGCTATGTTTCACACGGATCGAGTTAGGAATGAGAAAGTGTTAAATAAGATAGATGAAAAAAGAACGTTGATGGACAAAATAAATCAAAGGAAGGGAAACTGGCTGGAACATTTGATGAGAGGGAATGGAATTCTGAAATTAGCTTTTGAAGGAACGGTGGAAGGGATCAGAAGAAGGGGAAGGAGAGGGATGAAGGTTATCGGCAACGTAAAAATTGGAAAATATGGAGACTTCAAGGAGATGGCCGGAGATAGGAGGGAATGGAGACAGCATTGGCGCGGGGGACCTGCCGACGGGCAGAACACCACAAGATGATGATGACTATGTTTAAATTACTTACATTTCACATTTCCGTTTTATAAAATTGATTTGAGACGTGTGAACACACCTAATTTGCCATATTTTCCCTTCCATTTTATATTTAAACTTTTTACAAAGAAGACAGTTGTGTAGATTTTTACGCACCTGTGTTTTCTACTGTCTGTCAAATTTGTCGTTGGCATTTACTCGGCGAAAACTGCACGAAAAAATGCTGGAGAAAAAAGGGATAACCATGGACGGGACGATCGAAAAAGGAATTTGAAAGAATTTATGGAGAGATGATTTGAATTACACGTAGATGAGAAGGCAAAACTTAAGCTTATTAATTTTTTGAATATGAAATGTTTTCATGAGAAAAGGGCGAGCTTGTTCGCGATCTAACTTTTTTTTATAGAGGAATGACAGCTATATATCCCATAACATCCTGATATTAGTACATTAGGGACTGGATTGAATAAATGCTGGGGCCTTAAAATCTCCCGCAAGAGGTTCGTGATCTCTTTATGAGTCGCAAGACTGCAAGCGAATGCGAGGAGGTGGAGGAAGGCTGATGTTCAGAAGAATCTGATGCTGAATAGTTAGAATACATAATTGTAAAGCTATATGGCATTAGCCATGCTTATAAGAAAATAAAAGAGTATCACTCAAATACTATTTTGATTCTTAATTAATAACTCCTTTTCAGTTCATGCAGAGGTACCTCAAGAAGTCTGCGGAATTTACACCTCTTCAACGTAAATCAACGCACCCAACAACCCTATTTTTAGTCGTTTTTTGTTTATATAATGCTCTCAATGATCATTAACTTATACTAGGTATATTTTTTTCATTTATTTTCAGATTTAATCATAATTACAGTTTGTCTATGCAGACAGCGTTATAATTAGCCGGTTAATAAGTTATAGTTACGCGATATCTCCCAAAATTGTAGTTTATTCGCAAAAATAAACGTAATCGTGAAAATGGTACGGAAAAAATCATAGAGAATGCAATTTTCAAGGGTATCCGTCGAAAATATGTGTTTCGTCCCCCTTTTTCGCGTTCCGGACCACCGTCACGAGTCGTAGGCGGACGGAGGGTTAGCGAGAAATGCGTAAGAAAACCAAACGATTCGTAAGCATACACTTCTCTGGCTACGATTTCCCTTACATAAAAACTTATGTACTTATATTTAAATGATGTTAACTGTATATCCTTACCTCGGGGGAGCATAATTGTTTCAAATGGACAAACGCCTTCGTCGAAAAATCTTCTTTTCACAGAAACAACTTGCTGCAAAACGCATTCGAAACCTCGAAGATATCATCAAAAGCCTTATATTCAGTAGAATTTTTTTACGCATTAGTAGTAATTAGAACATAGAAGTCATGGGATTTTTAATTCCTTCACGGAGCCTCTACTTTTTCATCATCGCTGAAACGAGGAGATTAAGCATAAGTAATGTTCTTACACATGCACAAAGTTATGGTAAAACAGTATTGTGCTTCTGCCAAGTGCCATAGAGATTCTTTTGAATATACCTCTATGCAAACAAGAATTTAATGGCTTATTATGCACCCAGCAGGGCGCATTGTAACATCTTAAGAAATGGTGAACCAGTATTTGCTGCTTTTATGTGCCTGGGGAGATCGTTCTGAAAGGACAAATACCATGTGCTATCAGAGAATAGTTAAATATAACATATTATACATTCTGTCGGGAAAATTGCTACACCTGATTGGACATGGTGAGGTGGTGGTATGTTCTGCTGTCAAGTGACATAGAAATTGTTTTAAATGGACAAATACCATATCCTACCTGAGAGCTCATAAATAAGGAATATTAGGTATGCATTCAGTTGGGAAAATCATCGTTTTTTTCTGATTGGTGCAGTTGTTACGAATACATAAAAAGGTATAAACAGAGTCAAGGATACTGAGTAATAGTCGAGAATTATCAGAAGGATGTGGATAAACTATACTCAGCCTTGGTGGATTGATGAAGAGTAATACTACCTTCCTGTTGATGGAATTGTTGTCACTTTCAACACAAACCACATTTTCTTTTCACTAACCAAATCTTTCACCAACTTTTTCAAGACCAATGCTGACTTTATTCAGAATATCATTTAGATCACAGGCTGACGGAATACTCACTGGCAGCATATGGACAACATTTATAAATGAAGATAGTAAGCTCTGTACCATAAACACATGAGCGCTAGAAGTTAAACTGCTGGATATATAAGCAGGTCCTACAATACATCCGCCTTTGTAGTGAAGAAAGGGTTTTAAATGAATTTTATCTATCATAAGGGTGATATAACGCTCGTGGCTCTGTAAGTGAGATACTCGGTGCATCATGCGAGATAGCAACCCATGCTGCTCATTAATTGGACCAACTTAAAAAGAAGAGCAGAGTCTTTTGATAGTAGCTGTATGAGAGAGAACAAATTTAGCGGAATACTGAGCCAATTGCTGAAACAGAACAAAGAAAAACATCGCTGAAAATATAAAGATGTCACAGCTGTACCATAATATTTCTTTCTTGCCTTGAACAAGAGAAATTTGGGAGTTGAACAATGATTCATTTTCAGAGGATTTGCATTCTTCCAGTAGAGCTATAATGTCACTATAAATATTCCCATTATTTCTGGAGTTTTCATATTTTTCAATTCTATCAACACATCATACGCTTCACGCATGAAAGAGGCTTGAAAAGTGAATTTTCCGATTGCTTTCAATTCCCTTGTTCTGTGGTATACTTTGATATTATTCTGAATGTCTTTTTAATAACGAGTGAGTAATAAGAGGTGGGAATGTTCTTCAAATTTCCCTCCTACTGGTACCATAGAAAATACTGAAACTCAAGATCCAAACTGCGGCGAAAGTGGCGCCGCTCAGTTTGTCAAGAAATATTTGGAAACCTTGAAGTAAAGTATTTTTAACGATGTGAGCGTAAAAGTAATTTTTTAGTTTTCAAAAAATCCAACACCGCGTGACCAATTTAATTTGCACGCACGCTTCAGTGAATATTCTTATCAAATTAACCGTATAACCTATTGTGAAATTAAAATAAAAAAAGAGTGCGCAGTGGTGAAAAGTGAGAAAATCCTTCGTCCCTAGTAAGGCGTGCGTAAGCATCTTTGCGACTGGATTTAAATTGCAAATTTTCTAAAGCTTATTCCGGGATATTATTCTGTAAATGGATCTATAGCTAACAAGTTACTTTTGTTTTTAACATGCAAAATGTCATAATATGAAAGTCTATTAACGTTCTAATCGTCTTTATTTCTTAAATTGCATGTGACTTTAGGCAGCCGACGGTTTAGATAGTGTTTTATAAGATTATATCCTATTTCTAATTTCATTTTTATTCATAGAATCTAGCTAGGTTAATTTTTCCAGCAAACATCTTACTCCCATCCTCTCCAAAACCATCGCTCGTTTGCAAACCCCTCCTGACATTGCCTAGAAAAGCTCCATCTGAATGAAGAAAATATATATTCGAAAATAGCGATAGAAATTTATAATAGGGTGATTTCCTAATATTTTTTATTGCCTAAATCGAAAGATTATTACTTCCTGGAGTACGTATTTTCACTTTTAGATTTTTAAATGACGATATCCATTTTTCGCGATTAAATTAAAAGTGAAAATTTTCAAGCGCGCGAAAACGCGACGGCTAAGTATGAATGCTGGGAAAACTCCGTGTGACGTCATTCTGGTTCCCGCTGCCGCAAATGAAGTGACCTTGGAGCGAGGCTTTGAGCGCTGATACGACGCAGGATGCTAGCAGGTAGCTGAGTACCCTGCTAGCTGGTAGAGCTTGGCTTAAATGGGGATTATTAATACCCTATCAAACGAAGAAAACTTTCCGACCATATGCAGTTTTAATAGGTGATTATTAAGAGATGTTTCCCTGAGCTCTGAGCCTCATGCATGCATTGGTAATCTCAGAAGATGTAAAACTCCTATCTACTCGTGTAGAAACTAGGTCCCTGTGACGTCACGTGGAGCGGCATCGCATGGGCGCCAATCTGGCCTTTTTCAAATGAGAATAAAATTGACCATTGCCATTCGTCTAAACCGGTATTTCTAAAACCAAATAATTTGTATATTATGAATGTACTAATGGTGGGTAACGAATCGCAATCAATGCCTTTCGTTTTCTTTGATGAAGGAAACTACCCTATTCATTCCGCGAAAAAGGAATAAAGGAGCTATGCATAACTATGAGCGGGAGGTCGCCCGAAAGAGGTATGGGAGGAATTTCCTTTGCCCTCAAAAAGAAATGGCTCGGTGGCCTGTGTCCGCGGCGAGGTCTGTGACCTTGCAAATCACTTGGTCACGTTTGCAGAAAGGTGTATGGGTTGAGGCGGCAATGGTGGCATCAAACTCTGCTTGCCTTTTCTGCGACAAACGGCGCGCGCCTTTACTAAGCAGCTTTGTGGAATGCCGCACCTGGAAGAGCGCCCACAAAGCATATTGGATTCCAACGCAAATCTCTTTGACTAAAATGAAAACAGCATTACCGTGCTGATCGTGTGCCCTGCTCAGCGATATGCTGGTTTCGATGAGGGCGGAAAAACTGATATGACTGTGTTGGAGAGGGTAGGTACTCAGTAGCGATGGTATATTTTATGGCGGGAGATTAATCAATTCAAGGTTCGGTCAATGAATTTTTATAAGGACATTTTATTATATTTTTTATGAATATATCTAAGCATAAGAAGGCTATTATATGTCCGAGATAATTAGACCATCTCCGTTTCAACAATATTTAATAAATTTGGAACATTTCTCAGTTTTTTTAAGTTTTTTTTTACCATCTTTTCCTTGTAACTGGCAATCAGAATTCCAAATGGGCTGGCTCTCTACCAGTTGTGCCATTGATTCGGGTATGGTGCAACTAATCGTGCCTTTGCGTACAAAAAGTTCTCTCACTTGAATGGCTAAAAACAGAAGGACGTTTCTATTATATTCCTATTGAATTTCCTCCCCGCTTCGCAGTTCATTTTTTAAGCTGAATAATCTCACATTTATTCCTGAATTCAACTTTAGCATGTTTTCCTGACCTCATGTATAGGCTACTTTACAGTATTTATTGCTCTATTTTGTTTTTGGGGGTGAGTTTGAATGGTAAAACCATTAAATACCACATTCATTCGTATCGCTGCATCCCGTGGCCATGCACTCGTACATTCATCAAGGTTATTCCTATTGCGGTACTCCATTCTTTCATGAATTTTTCTCGATGCATTCACGACTCGCATGTTAGATACTCAGCAAGGTATCCAAAGATATTACCTTCCGATGGGATGCAAGATTATCTTCTTCCAGCAAATCTCAAATCTTCCTGCAAACTCTCTTTTTCCTTCCTCTACCCACGCCCTGCCATGGCAGAAGTGCTAGACATGGTGTCAACCGGTGAGATAGATAATGATGTTTGATATTACTGAAGGATTTTTAGTTTGATGGGAAAGGATAGAAATAAAGCAGAGTTGAATATTTGTCTGACGTAAGGAAGGTCGTATTTCTACTTAAACGATAAGGGAATTATATCGAGGAATAAAGATACGTGTAAAGACATAAATAGTAAGGTTAGGGGTATCTTTTGAATCAACCTTATCAAGCTCATTACCTTTAGTTCTAATTTCAGGCAAGAAAGAGGTTATTCGCCTTGTTCGGCATCAATACAGAATGGAGTAAAATAGTTTCTTATGAGGACATGAGATTTGATTCCTCCTTGCAGTGGCTTCGGAAAGGAAACGTATGTA
The DNA here is from genome assembly GCF_921293095.1 of Ischnura elegans. Taxonomy (NCBI): domain Eukaryota; kingdom Metazoa; phylum Arthropoda; class Insecta; order Odonata; family Coenagrionidae; genus Ischnura; species Ischnura elegans. The sequence continues at coordinate 11,136,584 of NC_060255.1, read as the reverse complement.
AGTGCTATAAACGGTTTGAAAATAATTTGAGTCTACATACTAAGGAGCGCTTTCCTTGCTTACATTAATACCTCGTGTAAAATATCGTACTTATTCGTTAGTAGCACAAACTCTCTTAAATATAAAAAGGACCTACTCACCTATCGATTTCGTACATACCATTTTAAAATGAGCACGGGTACTTCCAACTTAACAGCTCTTACCAAATACTGGAATTCAGGATGTCGAGATTACTACTGAGTGACGGCGCAGTGAATCTTTGCAAAATCCATACTAAAATGCAATCCCATGCCGTATGATTAGTTCAACTTGCTAGAACTTCGCCCACTTCGATCACTCTCGCCCCGGGCGACCGTGTGCGCAGGGCGTGCTCACCAAGAGCATTGTCACTTCCTAACCGAACAATAATTGTCGAGACGAAGTGCACACCGTTTTCTCTCCTTTGCCCACAACAAGCAGACACGCGCTCCAAGATCAGCACGAATTCAACCCTTAACCAGTGACGTGCAATTCTTGTTACACTATCAGTGGCGTGCGGCCTGAGAGACCGCAACAAAACAAAAATGCATAAAACGTTGCAAAGTCATTTTTATTGCTTAGTTAAATGTTTCATTGACTTCTCAACTATTATAAAACTTATATTTAATATTATACATTCCAAATACAAACCTACTTTTCCAGTAAAAATTGTTTTTTTAAAACAGGATCAAAAAACTGATATCTAAAACACATGTGTTGTTATTATTATCGTACTTTTTTAAATCAAGTACTTAAATACCCACGTTATTCAACTTAAAATGCTTCCTTACAAATTATTATGATTCTTGAATAATCACTAGGAATTGTTTTTAATAACTTTTTGAATTATTTACACCAGAATAACGTTTATTGGTTTTTCCAATTTAGTGACGTGAGGTCTCACAGACCGTTACTCAAATTCAGTTGCAACTTTTCAGAAATAAATAATGAGAACGTTAAATTTTAAGAGTGTCCTTATCATGCAAAATTATGACGCTCACGAGGATTATAGATATTTTGAAATCTTAATTTTGAAAATATTCATAATTTTAGAAACGCAGCGGTCTCTCAGAGCGCACGTCACCAGTTAAGGGTTAACGTAAATTTTAGTCAATCGATCGATATTTCGAAATCACAAAGTGACGGAAACGTTGTCATCGTCCGAAAAATCCTATTCGGGCTTTCAGCCGGGTGGTCTCCCTCCATTCTGCCGACGTTTCGGAACACGACTCGTGTTCCATCCTCTGGGCTAATAACATAGCCCTGATTTGATAAGCCCTGATAATGGAACCCGACTCGTGTTCCGAAACGTCGGCAGAATGGAAGGAGACCACCAGGAGCTGGAAGCCCGAATAGCCTTTTTCGAATATATTCGCCGGGAAAGCATCAGATGTTATGCCATCGTCCTTCCAGAGCGAATCGACGGAGAAAAACTCTTACCGCTCACACTGCGAAGTCCGGAATGCGGTGAGCAATTGGGGGGGGGGGATACATATGAAGTAATACCCTTCCCCCACCTCCTCGTGTAATCTCTCAGAAGACGTTCGCCTTTTCTTCTCGAAGTGAAGCGATTCACCCCAGGCAGCTCATAAGCTATGCCGTGGCCATAGAGTTCATATTAATATATGAGGCTCCACTAGGGAGCAGTTCATAGGCGGATCTAGGGGGGGGGGGGGAAGGGGGGGGGGAACGTGCCCCCCAGATCCGTGAAAAATATGCAAGATTTTTAATACGGTCCCATTATCATTGCGTTCGTTTTGTATTACGAGGTATCTAATCGTAAAATGAGTTTTGTTAAAAGATTATTAGGAAAGTGCGACGGCTAATTGAGAGTAATTAGCTACTTTTCCCTCGTTAGACCACATTTAGAATACGCTGCCAGTGTTTGGGACCCTCATGAGAAAAGCTTAATAACAGAGTTAGAACGCGAGTAAAGAAGAGCTGCCAGGTATGTGAAAGGTCGTTACGATAGTCTTGTTAGTGTAACTGACGTCTTAGATAAACTAGGATAGGAATCTCTGTCGGACCGTAGATTGAAAAATAGACTAAACCTTTCAGACAAATTTAAGAGCAGTGTCTTTTCTAACAAAGATAACCATATCTTAAGGACGCCAACATACTACGGAAGATCAGATCATATAAATAAAATAAGAGAGATAGACTGTAGAACAGACAGATTCAGAATGGTTTTTTTTCCACGATCAATAAGAGATTATAACGGCAGTGATAGAACTCATAAATCGATAGAACGACTTGTAGTGTAGCCTACTAACCTATGTAAAACTTAATGCATGTTTCTTAATTTTATTATTATTTCTAAAAGCATATGGTAGTATAATTTGTTAGTATACGTGACGTTTTTTGGACCGCGTGGTGTGCATATGGGAGTCCAATTGTACGCTGCATGCTGGTGATTGATCACCCCCTGCCAAACACCCTAGAGGTGGCTCGCAGGGTATTATGTAGATGTACCCTTGTGCCCCCACAGAACAAAATCCCGGATCCGCCCCTGGAGCAGTTTCCGCGTTGCTGTGAAACAGGTCCCCGCGCATTAATTCGCAGTCCAACTTCAGTTACTAGTGGCGCAAGGATCGTGTCGGACCTTCTGTGCCTTAAAAGGGTGACTTTGACCAACTCTCCCCGCCCGCGACAGTCTTGCCGAGGCATTCTTCTCTATTTTCTAAATTCTTTGCGACTTCCCTGACTTCCGGGTCCTGAACACAACAAACGAAGCATAGGTTCTCAGTCACGCGTTTCTCACCCTGAAATTATTCTAAGATAGATTTAATAAACCTCTAAAGTAACATTTTCGAATAACCCATTCAAAAAGCAAAAGAAAAAATGTAAAATATTACGAAGCACATTTTTGGGCTAGATAAAGACTTTTGGTTGCTTTGAATGAACTATGTCTAAATCATTTTTGCATTGCACTAAGATATAGTCACGAGTGCGTAACTTTTATTCATGCTAGTTGGTTACTGTTTTAAAGCGTTAATAAAAACTTGTGCAAATATTGAGGTACTAATTTGGTGGAGAAATTCAAGCCTGAATTAGCGAACATATATCTTAAGCTATTTTTTAAGGATAATGTTAAACAATTTGTGTCGTCTATTTAAATCAAATGACCTATTAAAACTGTAGGGTAGAGAATAAAATAACAGGTAAATGTTATGATGCATTTTTAATATTTTTGAATATTTTAATTTTGATATTTATATTAGAGAAGCTGTCGTTAAAAAAAGTATTTTTATCTGTAACTATCAAATGTTAATGGACCAAATGAGTAATTCAATTATTTTTTGTGCTTCTCTTCTGAGTGATTTTTTTTTAGGGACTCATAAAAATAATACTGACGATATTAATTATTACAACTTAATTAATACAACCAACTTCTACACACTTTAGGTAGCAAATACAAAATGAGCGGCTAAGGTTAACTCTAAACTATTGAAGCTCAGTAAATATAGCTGATATTTGACGCGAAGCCGAACTTGAATTCAGCAGTCTCTCCGGAAACTCCCTTCACATTGCATATGAGCCGGGGTTTGAAATATCATCACAAAGAACATGCATAAGTCGGAGAAACAGAAGCAACGCCCCCGCAAAAAATCCAGAAGAATATTTCAGGAGATCAATTTTCAACCTGAGTTCATTCAACATGAGTTCATTAGAAATGTAAGTTTATTTCATCTGTTATTTGTGTATTTGTGTATCAGTCCATCCCAAGCTAGCGCTGAAATTGTAACTTGCAGACAAACTAACAGACTTTCGTCATTGTAATTTAAAATATTGGATGAAGTTCATGTATGGTTAGCTAATATTTCGAATGTATTTATGACAGTAATAAAATAATAATGAGAATAAGTTGGTTCAATCTGAAAATTAACATACAACTTTTGTAATTGTGGACGGGATTCCTTATAATGATTTACCAAAAAAATATAAAGAATGATACCTTCGTATTCTCGTTAGATGAATTACAGTCTTAGTGGGTTTGCGGCTGAGACGTATAAGAAGCAACAATTCGTTAATGACGCCAGATCTCGAACTTCTGCTATCTAACCGAAAGAAACAGGAAATTTTGCTCATGTAGTTTAACAAAAACTTTTCATGTGAACAAGTGAAAACTTCCGATCATGAAACAAATGAAACAAAAAATAAATATGCTCAGCCATTTCTGGCATATTTTGGCATGAAATTGTTAGCGAATCTCACATTCATTTTCCGCACCCAAACTCTAAAAGCCAATGAAAATGAACATCAAACGCCTCAAGATTCTTCCAGGCCTGCATTTTGACCTAACTGCTCGTAAGCCGTAACATAATGCAAAAGTTGAAGGTGGAAAAAACGACCTTCGCCCCATAGAGGGAGTTCTGGAGCGCTTGTGAGAGAGAGAGAGAGGGTAGGAGTCAGAAGGGGAAGGCATCCTACGAGAGAGGCGCAAACAGGGAAATAAGCTACAAGAATAATCACGCACGAAATAAAAGAAAATCTTGCTCCGGGGCGAATGGCAATGGCGTTTATTATTCATTATACGATTGCTAAGTATGTTTTGTTGCATAGAAGTAGGATGTAACTTTGAGATGAGTGAAACATACCTTATGTGATTGCTTACTGCGTCGCAGGAGTAGGAGGAGAAAATCAGATCCAATGTTCGTCGCCTCTACGCCCATTACTATAAATATAACGAAATTAACAAGACTTAAACGAGGGAAATGTCTTACTCGCCTCGTTTATGCCTTTGTTTTTTAGCGATATTTGAAAAATGAGCACAATGAAGGTTCTTAATAGCAAATTCACAATTAGCCGCGTCAACACAGCCCGAAAAAGCCCATTTCTGCGGGGATATAGAGCAACTTTAAACCTTGCTGGTTTTAACAGAATTGTTTTCATGATCTTCCTTTCCTTCAAAAGAGTCGTTTGTTACTTCGGTGCTGTTTCTTGCATTTCTTGATCGCGGTAGAACTTAAAATTTTATGACGTAAAAGGTTAATGGACTACGTGTAGAGCAATGTCTAGTTTTAATATGTGATGGCTACACATTAACACTTTGCGTGCCATGGGCGTAATATTACGTCCTGCTAATCCTTGTGAGGATTGCCATGGACGTAATATTACGTCTATCTATTTTATTGACTTTGTTTGCGTCAACCTGTAATATTTCGCCCATCGTATTTTTTCCAGTTTACTGCTTAGTGGTTCTGTTATTTCAAAAATCAACTGCTCGATGGAAAAAGAGTTCTTTTATTGTCTTGAGGACGAAAAGTCCTCTGTTGCTACCGGCACCCTCTTCTCGGCCTACTTTGTGAGAAAATTCTTTAGAGGAAAGAACCGTTCGTTGAGGGTGCAGTGACCCTTTTTGTCATCCAGGATTTTGAATGATGTGCTTGGAACAATGCTTTTGTATGATTTTCATGGTTTAAATAGTTCAAATTGAGCGCAATAAAAATATTATTCATTATATGGCGGTAAAGCATTTGTTGCAAATTTTTTATTTAAAAAAACAGTAGGTTTTAAAATATTAAAATATATATTTTAAAGTTAGCAATAAATGTTATTCAACTCATTCATAAAGAAGAGCAAAGTCCATTTTTATTGAAATACACATCGATGTAATAAATATATTTTTGATGCTGATGTTATAAAAAATTTGCGAATTTAGTAAAAATGGCTTGATTTTTCAGTAGGGCTTTAAAATTAGCGGCCAGCACTCAAAGTGTTAAACTGCTCAATATTTTCATCTACTCAATCTTTTGAGTTACTTACGGCAATACTTGCGACGCCTTACCGGCTTCATCTAATAAACTCGGGCGCCTGCACCTCGATTATGTAAATGTGACAGCGACGACGGCGATAAATGACCATCACGTTCTCCTATCACGTTCCGCTGTATCACGCGATCATGTAAGCCACCGTCATCGCGCGTATCACACAGGTACGAACGCGTGAGGTTGGTATCATTGAGAAATCTGAAGAGCCAATGAAATCTTTCGACACATCTCTGTCCGAAAATGCGTCGTCTGCGGAGAGTTTGAAATAACAATAACAAACAACTAAAACATAAACTGGAGGCAGTTCAAAGCTAAGTACTTCGCTTCGCCAATAGATAATATTATAATTAAGTACTCGTATTATGGTAAAGTTATGGGGAAAGTGTAGTATTACTTTTCGATGTGTGATAAAGTAATCTATTATGCTAATGCTCGCCGGGAGATGCTGCAAATTATTTGCTATATCGTAGAGAATGGTCAAAAAGTCGTGACCTTGGATTGAAACTAATTAATGTTGAAATGATAATGGAAGTGTAATCGCGCTAGCGATTTGAATGTAAGTAGTTAATAGTTGATTTATGATGATTAAAAATCGAAAAGGAGTTTAAAGTTGTTGATATGTTGGAGAACGTACTTGGCAAATGTTGATAATATAACTTCGATATAAAGTAATTGACGTTTGAATCACGGATGTACTTCAATTAGCAGTACTTTCTAATTTGCCGTGTGAAAATAAAGCTGCTCAATTGAATTGACCACCATGCGCATATAACAATTGAACAACGTGGACAACTATAAAGTCAACAGAGCACTCCAGTTGAAATAATTAAGAATTATACCTTACCTTACCTATGTGGCCACTCAAACCTCAGGAGGTTTTTGGCCTCACCAACAACATGTCGCCATCTATCTCTATCCGTCATCCATTCTGCATCTGCTCTCATCTTCCCTAAGTCCCTTTTCACTTGGTCCTGCCATCTTAGTCGGGGTCGCCCAAGCGGACGTTTTCCTCGGGGTTGATTTTCAGATACCATTCTTAGCATGGACTCATCTTTTCTCCTCTTTACATGACCGGCCCATCTTAATCTCCTGCTTTTTATTTGCGCTATTATATCCGGATCTGTATATAATTCTCTGAGCTCTTTGTTGGTTCTGATCCTCCATACTTCATCTTCATTAATAGGACCATATATTGTTCTGAGGATCTTATTTTCAAAAACTATCAATTTCCTCTCCTGGTTTTTTGTTAAAGTCCAGGTTTCGGATCCGTAGAGTATTACTGGTTGTATTATTGTCTTGTACAGTTTTGATTTAGTTTTTCTTGACAGAAGTTTACATTTTAGCAATGATTTAAGAGCCCAATAACAGTTGTTCCCGAGAAGTAACCTTGCATTTATCTCTACCTCCTCTTTATTTTCCTGTTCTATGGTTACTCCTAAGTATTTAAAATTTGTTGTCCTTTCAAAGGTATAATTTTGGACTTTTAAAGCCTCTGCTTCTATATTTTCTGCGTGTCGACCAACAATTAAGTATTTTGTTTTTTCTTCGCTAATTTCTAATCCTACTTTTTTGGTTTCTTTTATCAGAGACTCTGCAAGAGTTTTTAACCCATTTGCATCCTCCGCCAATAAGGTCACGTCATCTGCAAAAGCTAGCAGATTTATCTTTTTGCCGACTTCAATCCCCGGTTGTTGCTCCTTTACGGCTTTAAGTGCATTTTCTAATGACAGGTTAAAAAGCAATGGTGAGAGTGCATCTCCTTGTCGTACCCCCGTGACTACATCAAAACCTTCTGAAAATTCATTATTTATCTGTACTTTGCAACTTGAGTTTTCTGTACATATCTGAGCCAGTTTGACTAGTTTGTTTGGGATTCCCATTCTCCTGAGATATTTCCACATTTGGTTTCTGTTGATACTGTCGTACGCTTTCTTAAAATCAATAAAGAGGAGGTGCGCATCTCTATTGAACTCCCAATACTTTGATAAGATTTGTTTAATGATAAAAATTTGATCAATCGTAGACATTTGTTTTCTAAAACCTGTCTGGTGCTCTCCTATAATTTCTTCCGAGTATTCCTGTATTCTGTTATACAGTATTTTGGACAGTACTTTGTAAGCCGTGTTTATTAAAGATATTCCCCGATAATTGCTGCATACTAACCTGTCTCCTTTTTTATGCAGCGGGACTATTATAGAGAGGTTCCATTCTTTTGGTATTTTTTCCTCGTTCCATATTTTCACTATTAGTGCATGCAGCTTTCTTAAGAGAGCATTTTCCCCGGCCTTGAGGAATTCTGCTGGTATACCATCCTCTCCAGGAGCTTTGTGGTTTTTTAGAGCTTTTATCACGTTGCATACTTCCTCCTCAGATGGATCTTGGATCTGTATTTGAGGATATATATATAATTCATCTTCTTCTTCTGCTGGGATCCTGCCCGCATTAAGGAGGTTGCTAAAGTAATCCTTCCATATATTAAGGATATCTTTTTGGTTACAGGTAATTTTACCATCTTTACCTTTGACCCCAAATGTTCTAGGTTTAAAACCCTGTTTGAAATATCTCACCGAACGGAAAAATTCTCTAGAATTGTTATTTGTTCTGTCTTCTTCCGCTTTTTTTAACTGATCTTTCACAAAATTTCTTTTAGCGGTCCTCAGTGTCTTGTTTGTCTTTCTATTAATTCTTAAATATTCTTCCCTTTTTTCATGGTTGTCATCTGTAAGTAGTCCTGCCTTGGCTTTTTTTCTCTCCTCTATCATTTGCCGGCAGTCTTCATTGAACCAAGTTTTCTTGTTCTTTCTATTATTTTGGAACCCAACTACTTCCTTCCCTACTTCCTGAATTGAATCTCGAATAACTTTCCATTTTCCTTCTATAGAATCCTCTTCTTCCTTTTCTAAGGCTTGGAACCTGTTAGAAAGTTTAATCATGAACTCTTTCCTAATATTTGGGTTATCAAGTTTTTTGAGATCAAACTTTTGTTTTGTCTTTTGTATATCTCTTCTGTTTTTGCACACTTTTTGCCTTACTTTTATTATTATCAAGTAATGGTCCGTTCCACATTCTGCTCCCCTCTTGCTTCTAACGTCTGTGATGCAGCTTTTATGTCTATCCTCAGTCAAGACATGATCAATTTGGTTTTTTACTTGTCCATTTGGAGAGACCCATGTATACTTATGAATATCTTTTCTTGGGAAGGTGGTCGACATGATCTTGAGATTTTTTGCGCTTGCAAAGCTTATGAGCCTCATTCCATTTTCATTAGTTGTTTCGTGCAAACTGTTTCCTCCTGTATATTGTTTCCAGCTTGGTTCATTTCCTACTTTTGCATTTGCATCACCAAGTAGAATTTTCATATCATAGTCTGGTATACTTGTCATCAGCTGATCCAGATTGTCATAGAAAAAGTCTTTTACATCATCCTCTGCATCCTCTGTAGGTGCATAATTAAGAATTATATTGGTTTTTAATCGATTATAGGGCAGTTTTAAATTAAATAAACAATAATTTTTTGCTAGTATATGCATTTAGTGCTCGTTTTTATGTCAGCATATGCTTGTCACCATGGGTTTCGAACGTGATAGGCCGATGACGCTCGCAGCGTGATAAAGAGAGCGATCACGGTTTCATAATCGCTGCTATCACCTTCCGTCGTGGGAATCGCGTTGCCCCTGGAAACGACATCGCTCTCACCCTTCTCACAGTTACATAATCAGGGTGCTGGTCTCCAAGACCAGCAGATCTTAGGATTGCTGCCGCCTCCAACCTTAATCCTCCCAGATAACCGCAGTGGTGGCGAATGCCAAATTCGATATAGGTGACTCGGGACAAAAGAAAAAAAACATGACCCCCACTCTATTTCAGTTACCTAAATTATTTAAATTAATCCTTTCCCTTAGGATACAACCTTGTCGCGGTGGAAAGACTTGCGCGTTTCTATGACCACTGGAGCTGCACTTGCGGGCTTAATTCGCAATTATTCCCGGTAGGGCCACCCATGCCAGATTGGTCGAAGGGTGGGAGCCAGACAAAAAGTAGTCCACGTGATAGTGTCACGTAAAAAAAACTTTTGGAATGAAGATGGAAAACCCTACCAACCATCTCTTCCCTGAAAACATGGAGTTTGATCAAACTAGCCTCGGATGGAATCGCGGGACCTTACTGTGTTGGTGACATGACACCCGCCCATCCGACACAATCAGACAACTCAGACAAAACTATGAAAGAAACACTTGAAGAGGTCTTGTGATAGGTCTAACAATAAGAGAAGAAAAGTGACTGATTTGAGAAAGCATGAGAAGCTGAGCTATCGCTAGCCACATCCATGGCACTGCGCTCGCAAGGGAATGAAGCGGCAACGAAGATAATTATGGACATGACCACGACCACTCCCACCCGAGGGAAACGGACATCACAGAAATGGAAGAAAATACCTACAACTACAAAGGAAGTGACACCAGAAGAAGCTCTATCGCCGATTGTTGATTGCAATTTATCAACATTTCTATACAAAATTATTCGTAGGACTGCCAAGATCTGTGGCAACCAGCTTTATCCTAGTTATGAAAGGGCTAGACGCAAAAAATATCTTCATACCCAGAGGGAATATCTGTGGAAGGAAAAAAATGAAAGTGGACCTTCAAGGGCTTCTGAACCACAAAGCCTCGCGTATCATAGCATCAATGCCAAGATTCACAGATGACCACGGGATCAACTATTAACTTGAATGCAAATGAAAACTAGTTATGGAACTGGTGAATTTATTCTTTATGTTTTCTAATGATTTATATATTTATGTTAATTTATAATTGTTCATAAATAATTTCATGTTTTCAGTTGCATTTTCAGAATATAAAAGTCTTGCGAGGTGATTTATGATGAGAGTTATATCAGAAAAAATGATGACCCAAATTTCAGCAATTAATTAACTACTACTTATGTCTTGAGACGCAAGTTTCGGCTCTCCCACAGAATTTTTTCATCGTGCTCTGTTCCATTGCTTCTTTTCAACGGTGTTAATGAAAAAAATATTTCTCGCCCTAACTTGAGTAACCACTGTTTTTCGCATTCAAGTGTAACTTTCAAGCAAGCTAGTTGACATATATTGTTACATTTTATTAATAATTTATTTTGTTAGTTGAATATATTTCGCGTAAGTATATATAAAATGAAAAACCTCTCCATTTTTTGTTTGCCACCCGTTTTCCCCTTCCGATTCGAAAACTGCGCGCGATGATATCTCCACTATTTACGTAAAAAACTACATTCCGTCAAAAATAACATCATGAACCACAATTCAACACAGAAATTTTATTTTTTAAATTTTGTTTTAATCCCCAACCACCAAATACAGATCATATTGAGCAATTTTATAAAAGTTATTCGAAAAATTTAACAATTAATTACACGAACAGCCAACCTATGGATAAGGGAAACCTAATCAGGCGGGACTCGAACTTGCGATTTCTTGTATGGTAGGCGAGGACTTAATCCAGCCGCCACCTAAGTCTATAACATGATTTTGACTAAATGCCTGCTTACATAATTAAATAGTATCGTCAGCTATTTCGGAAAAGGTTTAAACTCAAAAGGACCTTAGCATCTAAAGGCCTATTTCTTCAGCGCCTGAGAGAGGAACACGGCCCCCATAAATTGGCTCCTGCTATTTTTAATTGGCTCGCCGGCATTTAGGTGTCACGTATCAACTCCGACTGAGACACCTGGCTCAGCGACCCGTATCATATTTTTCATGAGTATCAAATTTCTCCGGAGGGGAGTTGCCTTCTCCCCCCATTCCTCTCCCTCGAGGCGCTTCCGCTTGTTTCCATGTCCAGGCGCTGCGGCTAGAGGTCTTCGTGAGCCGTTAAATTCGGAAATACGAATGCCAGGGCACCCGCTTAAAATTGACCATTGCCATTCGTCTAAACTGGAATTTGTAAAACCAAATAATTTGTTTATTATGAATACACTAATGGTGGGTAACGAATCGCAATCAATGCCTTTCGTTTTCCTTGATGAAGGAAACTACCCTATTGCGGTGGTAATATTTGTGTCGGAACTTCGCCTAATAACCATGAACTCTGGCAATCAAAGGACGAAAAATAATTTGTTGAAAATAAGGCGTAAACTTACGAGAAATTTTCAGCTTTGTTTATATCGATTACACCACTATTCATTTCGAGGAGCATTGCCGGATGGCCTTTTCTCTTCTCCCTGAAATAAGACACCACTTCTTATCGGCATATTTACTTTTTTCGACTGACACGCCTTCCCCCGCGGCGGTCACCTCTGAGTCCCCCCTCCAGCCATTTACGAATCCCACTAGCTGCTCGATCACCTTCGAAACTAATGCTTCGTTCAGATTAAGATTTTTCCTTCAATCGTTGGAACCATCGAGCATGCACACGACGATGGTTAAAACCTGTGCTGCCCCCTAGTGGTGACATCTAAAGTGAAATCCGCTCATAAACACATTCGATTAATGATAATAATTTTCAGATTCTTCTGCAAGTCCCTCTCTAGCAGAAAAAGAAACAATGCTGTACTCTTGACGTCAAGGCTTAGCGACTCGATGAATTCGGCGTATATCTCACAATAGGGTGGTTTCCTTCATCAAAGGAAACGAAAGGAATTGATTGCGATTCGTTACCCACCATTAGTGCATTCATAATACACAAATCATTTGGTTTTAGAAATCCTAGTTTAGACAAATTTAATGGTCAATTTTAACATCATTTGAAAAAGACCAGATTGGCGCCCATGCGATGCCACTCCGCGTGAAGTCACAGGGACCTAGTTTCTATGCGAGTAGATAGGAGTTTTACATCGTCTGAGATTGCCAATGCATGCATGAGGCACAGAGCTCGGGGAAACATCTCTTAATAATCACCTATTAAATCTGCCTAAGGTCGGAAAGTTTTCTTCGTTTGATAAGGTATTAATAATCCTTATTTAAGCCAAGTGCTACAAGCTAGCAGGGTGCTCTGCTACCTGCTAGCATCCTACGTCGTATCAGCGCTCAAAGCCTCGCCCCAAGGTCACCTCACACGGCGACTGCGGGAACCAGAATGACGTCACACGGGGTTTCTCCCAGCATTCATACTTAGCCGTCGCGTTTTCACGCGCTTGCAAATTTTCACTTTTCATTTAATCGCGAAAAATATATACCGTCATTAAAAAATCTAAAAGCGTGAAATACGTACTCTAGGAGTAATATTATTTCGATTTTGGCTATAAAAAAATAAAAGGAAACCACCCGATTGGTAAGAGAAAAGAGATCTACCTCCTTCCTTTCACGACGAATCATTCTCGACCGGAATCTCTGGGCTATAGGAGGCAAAAAAAGCTCGATAGCACAGGTCAGTCCTACTCCTCTTCCAGCCATTTTTTTGCTCGTCGCCTTTTCGCTTCTCCGATGGTCAAGAAGTCGCTCCCATATGTTGTTGCACCCGGTGCGAGAAATATATACAGAAGGATCGAGGATTGGCTAGAGAGAAAATGCTCGCAAGAAGGAGTTAGCCCATGTTCACAAAAACTTAACATGACTTAACTTAGTGTCTCCAGGGCGTTGAAATGGCAAAAAACGTCTTTTCGTTGGAAACAGCTGGAGCTGCAAAAACTCGATTAGTGATAGTCTGTTGCTGATAAATGCTTGAATTTCTCTTATAATTTACAATCGGCAAGGTCGATTCATTTCTCTATCACGGGACAAAATACTTCTTAGTCATCTTAAATCGATTTAATGGTTGATGCGTGGACCGTGCAGTGATTAATCATTTTGTCATCATTTAGTCTGGTCCATCATGAAAAAAACTCAAATTTATGCTTGCATTAACAAATGCTAAGGGCTGACGATCGACATACATGAGCACTAAAGAGTCAAAAAGAAACGAACTCCAAAACGGACTGTTCAACCGCTTCGAAAATGAATAGTCACCTTAAACTCCTAGTTCACCATTCATGACTGCACTGCACCATGCGGCGTATTCGGTCCAACAGAGATTGTTCACAAAGAAGTATATTGACCTGCAGCTTACTTCAGCAAGTAAGTTTTGGTAACAACAGATGGCGGTTTCCACACAGACCATCAAAGACCGCCGAAGTGCGTGATAGACGATCAATGGCGGATACAGAAAAAATTGAAGGGGAAGGGGAGCGCAAAAGGAGGAGGTACCTTAACTTATGTCATAATGAAAAATAATGAAGTTACATGCAAAATTTAAGATAATTTTCTTAAAAATTGATTATGCACATGCACATGACAATGCTATCTTATGATTTTAAGAAGACACAGTAGGGTGGTTTCTTATTATTTTTTAAATACCTTAACCGAAAGATTATTACTCCTGGAGCAATTATTTCACGCTTTTACATTTTAATTGACGATATCTATTTTTCGCGTTTAAATAAAAAGCGAAAATGTTCAAGCGCGCGAAAACGCGACGGCTAAGTATGAATAACGGGAAAAGCCCGTGTGACGTCATTCTGGTTCCCACTGCCGCCGAGTGAGGTGACCTTGGGGCGAGGATATGTGCGCCACTGCGATGCAGACTGCTATCAGGTAGCGCTTGGCTTAAATAAGGATTATTAATACCTTATCAAACGAAGAAAACTTTCCGACCTTAGGCAGTTTTAATAGGTGAGTATTAAAAGATGTTTCCCTGGTCTCTGTGCCTCATGCATGCATTGGTAATCTCAGACGATGTAAAACTCCTATCTATGCGTATAGAAACTTGGTCCCTGTGACGTTACGTGGAGTGACATCGCATGGGCACCAACCTGGTATTTTTCAAATGCGGTTAAAATTGACCATTAACATTCGTCTTAACTTGGATTTCTAAATCCAAATAATTTATATATTATGTATACACTAATGGTGGGTAAGGAATCCCGATCAATGCCTTTCGTTTTCTTTGATGAGGGAAACTACCCTATTCTAATTTTTCCTTTAGAGTAATGTCATTTGAATTTGTAGATTCTCTTTAAATTTCCGTGCAAATTCTATTTATTTAAATGATATCCCAATGAAATATTTACCAGTTGCTAATGTAATAAATATTTATCGGACGTCAAATTACTTCCCTTCTCTTCATCTCAGAATGAATTGCCTCCTTCACCTCTCCACGCTCGACTTGATCGGGAAATTACGCGAGACCGCTCGGAAATGATTCGTCAAAATAAAACTCGCAGCCCGCCATCGCGTCCCTTGAACCAGTATGTCTTTCCCGCGGAGGAATATTGCCGGAAGAAACAAAAAAGTGATACAGGGCGAGGCGAGCGATAAAAACAGGCGGAAATTTTTCGGGAAACGACAGAAAGGAATGGTGTGAGAGAGGGAGAGACAAAATTTCTCTTTCTCGGCATCCAGCGAGCAGCACTTTTGAGCCCTTGTCGAAAATTCTTGCACAACTCTCCCGCACCAATCCAAATCCCTCTTCCGTCCGCCGCCCCCCACAGCCCTCCCCGCCTGCCTCCTTGCTCCATCCATCCCAACAAGCTCGCTGGCAGACGGAGATGATGCCAAGGAAATCCTAGCGCCCTTTTTTTCCCATTCCTCAGACACGCACGTCAGGCAAAACTCTCGTTTTTTTCCTCTCATCCCTCACACTGCGCCCTCTGCTCCCTCATCTTTTCCCTCCCATTCCCTCCATTTCACATCTCACGCTTAGCCTGTGAGGACTACGGTCCGCCAAGTCTCATGCACTACTTGAGTGGTGGATGGAAGAGCATTGGATGTTAAGGCCCTTCCTCGGATTTTCAGGAAATCAAAGAAGCGGAGCTGTACATGAATATCCCACGCCAAATCTTCCACTGTCCTTAAGCCCCTACCATACAAACTTAACTTGACGTAACTTCAATCGTTATGAACTACGTCGCTTTATGTAATAGGGTAGTTTCCTTCACCAAAGAAAACGAAAGGCATTGATTGCAATTATGACCTACCCATAGTGTATTCATAATATTCAAATTATTTCGTTTTAGAAATCCCAGTTTAGACGAATGCCAAAGGTCAATTTTAACCGCATATGAAAAAAGCCAGATTGGCGCCCATGCGATGCCACTCCACGTGACGTAGAGGAAATTAGAGGAAATCAGATTTTGGGACCGTCATTGGTTGGCGAGGAGAGGCAGCTTTTAGATGAGATACGGAGGACAGAAGGTATGGATGGAGTTAGTGCTTAGCGATGATGGGATGTTGAAATTGGTGTTAAAGGGTAGAATGTTAGGGAAACGAGGGAGGGGAAGGAAAAGAATAGGATTTTTAGATAGATTGAAAGAGAGTACCTAGGCCTTAACGTGAATTAAAGAAGGCAGTGCTGGGAGGAAAGGTAGGCTCCCAGATCACTTCTTGAATACTCCATGGAAACCTACCTTAATCGGTAGAATAATATAATAATAATTTTAAATGGACCGGTAAAATTTTTTGCAGCATATGAGCTGGTCTCACCAAGCCTTCTGGAGTTTGCGATATTCATTCTCGTGCCCCACTCGCTTTAGACGGAGTAAATGCCGTACCACAAGTCCACGAATTTATACACTGACATATTTCAACGGGATACACCATTCGGTTAGGTTATTTCTATTGCTTAGAAACATATTCCGCACATTGTTAAATGTGCCACAAAACATTTCGAAGGATTTTCGAAGCTTATCCTCGAAAAAATAACATTAAGACTTCGTAAAACTAAAAAAAATCATTGCGCCAAATTCATCGTCTTTTAATCGTTTTTATTTTAAATTTTAGTACCTATAACATGCCACCAAAATCATAGCAAATTCTGATGAGGCATACAGCATAGTATTAAACAACTATATCTTATTATAATAAGGCATTCTCAGCTAGAAGATATTTGCTCATTATATTACTATTAAACTGAGATCGCCAGAAGCAGAAATAACCACTAAGTTATACCACTGGATACTTAGATGTTTTTGAGACATTTCTCAAGATCATTTTAAAAGACATTGCGACGTCTGGGATACCACAAACCCGCTGACTATAGACGTATCCCACCAATTAATGAGTTCAATACTTCAATGTTTCGGTAAAGGTAAAACAAATATTTACCTGTGCATCACGAAACATATTATAATTTTTAAGGCTGTGCGGATTCGATTCACTTATGGAATTTTTGGGTAAATTAGATATTCATGTATTGCAGTGTAAAATTTTCATTTCCTTCGAACCAACATCATGAGATTATTTTTCACACAGTTATTGGGGGAGGTTTTGATTCAGGTGTTTGATTGATATTGTGACGTCTTACCGGGGAATACTCAGTGGATGTCGGCGACATGCTGCGCGCCAAGTTGGGTAAATTCCACCCACACAGTGTGCTAGGTTGAGGGTAGGAATAATTTAACTTTAGTTTAGTGACTGTCGCAAAGGAGGTAACGACGGACAACTATTCGCTGGTTCGTACACTAATTCACAACTAAGCATCAGGAGGGGATATAAAAAATACAAAATGGTGATGAAACATACAAAACAACTGAGAAAGTAGAACGAAATGAAAATACTGGGGATGATCAAAAACCCCAACTATGCCCCAGCGACGAAGTCAGACTCAAAAAATCACGAACCCGACTGCCTGCCTGACGTCTCCCGTCGGCCTACCAACTTCATTGGCTGGAAGGGGCACCTACTCCCCTCTCCTTCTCCGGCCTTCGAGGCAGTCAACTGAGATGATAAAAAAAAAGAAACATTAGGCGCTCCCAAGCGCAAGCAAAAAAAGTCATACATAATATGTGAACACGCGAATTCATCGTTCACAATATCACTCCGTCATTACTGCACTAATAGGGTGGTTTCTAATTATTTTTTATTGCCTAAATCGAAAGTCTATTACTACTGGAGTACGCATTTCACGCTTTTAGATTTTTAAATGACGATATCTATTTTTCGTGATGAAATGAAAAGTGAAAACTTTCAAGCGCGCGAAAACGCGACGGTTAAGTAGGAATGATGGGAAAACTCCGTGTGACGTATTTCTGGTTCCAGCTTTCGCCCTGTGAGGTAACCTTGGGGCGAGGCTTTGAGCGCTGATACGACGCAGGCTGCTAGCAGGTAGCAGAGTACCCTGCTAGCGGGTTGCGCTTGGCTTTAATAAGTATTTTTAATATCCTATTAAGCGAAGAAAATCTTCCAAACTTAGTTAATTTAATGGGTGAATATTAAGAGATGTTTCCCTGGGCTCTGTGCCTCATGTATGCATTGGTAATCTCAGACAATGTAAAACTCCTATCTACTCGTATAGAAACTAGGTCCCTGTGACGTCACGTGCAGTGGCATCGCATGGGCCCCAATCAGTCCTTTTTCAAATGCGGTTAAAATTGACCATTGCCATTCGTCTAAACTAGGAAATCTAGTACCAAATAATTTGTATATTATGAATACACTAATGGTGGTTAACGAATCGCAAGCAATGCCTTTCGTTTTCTTTGATGAAGGAAACTACCCTTCTGGTTGTTCAATTTCCAGACCTGTCATTCATAATTCTTTTTTATTTCTATTTTCACCCTGCTGGTGGCAGTGAAACACATTTGCAGAAACGCATCGATTGGCAACGTATGGATACTTTTTCAGAGACGGATAGCGTGTCGGTTTCAAATGATCAAGAAAAGGGATAGTAATCATTATTACCTCTTATTAGTAAGGCGTGACATGGAGAAGTGGTAAGAGAATTAGATTGCTGTGAAATGTGCTCAGGTTTTATTATTTTATTCAGGTTTTAATATTTTTTACTTTTGAAAATCTATGACTACTATGCATTGACTCACTTTCGCTCGCTGGGGGGCTCTACCCCCTCCTTTCCCCCCCCCCCCCCCCCGGAGAATTCCTGAGACCAGTTATGGTCAATATAGAAGGTCTTACACGTTTCGTCTGCCGTTTGTTACGTAAGGATCGTTTACTTTTCAATTGGCTAGATTATATATAAGAAATATTTGCTTTTTCGAGTAAAATGAGCGCATGGTACGTAGGTTACAATATGAAAATAAATTTCGTGGAAGAGCAACTTTTTCTGAGAGTCTAAAAGTGAAAAATAAATTTCTACGAGTCTGACAGAGTCAGTCCTAAATTATTTCACTCAAAGACAAAAACCTTTGAGAGCATATTGCACTGTAACACTCAATTTATACTTAATATAATAACATAAAATATTTACGAAATACCATGAACTACAGTTGACTACATTTTAATTGATAAAGCATTACATAAAGTGCGTAAACACTTCAAAAAGTATAGTTAAAAACCTTATGTATTATGTATTAAATATATATTTATAAGTTAATTATATTAAGTATACCAGTTTCTGTTCGAACTCATCGCAATTTGGATTCATGTGGAACATACAATATTTCTGTTACATATACCAAACAAGTTCGATATACCTATGTATTTCCACATATACTATCAACATGACACCAATCAGTTCGATAAAACAACTAAGATCAAACGCATAATACACCCGACGTAGCGTGAACATATGAAAGATTTTCCACCCAGAAAAAATTGAGCTCATTGAACATCATAAAATTAGGATTTTAATGTAGTTTTCCCAAAAATAAATACCAAAAGCGGCAAAGAAATTGCCTGCATATGGTATTGAACACGGGCCCCCCACGCGTAATAACAAACTTTATCGACCAAGCTAATCGGTTCCTATGCTTGCCTTGGTATCATTCGCGATCGTGGTAAATAATCTCTGTGTAAATTCGTCAAACCAGGAAAAATTCTTTCTAAGGATCTCACTTTGTGCATTTGCACTAGATAATCATTTCCTATGTAATTCTATTGTGTGCATCATCCTCACATAAGCTTATAGAGGGAAACTGCAGTCACACCTTATTCATAATTCAAGAATTTGGCAGAGTAGGTAATAAGAAAAATAATAAATATAATTTTCATTACTTACCATAGGAACCGATTAGCTTGGTCGATAAAGTCTGTTATTACGCGTAACTTAAATAAAAGTAGCAGCCAAAAATATTATCATATTATCTTTCTTCAGTAAAAATGAATCAAATACCATATAATATTGATATTTTCGGCAAACCCATCAAAATTAATGCATGAAAAATGGATGCAGCTATTGCATTCACCAAAAAACAATAATAACTCATTAGCAAAAAATAAATTGATAAAGCCTAGAACTTAAAATCTTTAATGATTACAGCCGATTCTGCTTATACTCACAATAAATAGTATATACTAAGGTAATCAAATAATTATTGGCATAATATTGCACACACAGACACTACACTCATGTAGAACACATAAACAAAACAAAATTAACTAAAAATGATGTTTACAAACGTATCTTCAGAAAAATAATGCATTTGACATGTATAGCCGTGAATATCACCTCATTTTTATAAAAAATTTAATACATATCAATAAAGAACGATTTTTAGAGCAGTGAAAAAATATATATCACTGAACCTCCATTGAAATAAAATCATTTGATAAGTAAATATAGAAAGTAAATACATTTAAAATTAGCATAATTTCATAAAAAGACAGCAATACTAATTCAACATATAGCAGTAATGAGAAAATAAAAAAATAAAGAAAAAACATGTGTGCAGTGCGTAGAAACAGCAAAAGCTAATAAAATTAAATCAGTAATATTATTTTAAAATATATTCAAGCAAATGAACTAAAATAATTCACAATTAAAACAGTAGAAACAGAACATAATTACACAAGCAAAAATTGAATAAAATTCTTCACGTCCTAAATACATAGACCATAAAAATGGGCGATACCTACTCCTTTAGCCAGAGTAAAGTCTTCTGTCACAATTCAATCATGAGTTAACAATTACAATTTATTCTCATCAATAATTGAATTGTATAGACTTTCCTCTGTTTATCACCCTCCCCGTGTAGAGGGAGCAGTTTGGATTTGAGGGGGAGGGAGTGTGGGGTGGGATATTTAGTAAACTACCCTATTGCGATGTAGCACGTTTTCCCGACATCCGATCGCAAAAATAATTTTCATGACTTCTTTTTTTACCAATCGGAAAAAAACTGGGGTCTTCCCTAGATAAATTCGAAAATTTTAAAAATAAAGACCACGCTAATGGAACATTGTCAAAATTACGCGTCCAAAATTAGTAACAAATATCCCATTACATTCAATAAAAGTCCTTCTAATGGGGATAAAATGTTCAAAAACTTGAATCTGCTAATAGGCGAATTTAAAGATCCACTACAAGGTAATATTAGTCGAGGAAATTTGCTGGGACATCTAGTAAGTCATAAATTATGCATCATTTCATTGATTAAGTCACACTGTGCAAATTGTTGAATGAACGCCTTAGGCTTGTTGCATATTTAAATTAAAAAGATACGGATAAGATAGCATGAATCAGCTTTATATAATCGATACATAAGCTACATATTGAGATACACCGAAATTCCTTCTCACGTTCAAAAACGGGCGAAATAAATAACAAAGCAGCAAAATGAATTCACCTTTCGAAATATAAAAACAAATTATCCTTGAAATTTGAAAAAGTAGAATTTTATTGAAGTTCTATAGGGTGGTTTCCTATTATTTTTTTATTTCCTTAATCGAAATATTATTACTCCTTGAGTACGAATTTCACACATATAGATTTTTAAATGTGGATATCTATTTTTCGCGATTAAGCGAAAAGTGAAAAATTTCAAGCGCGCGAAAACGCGACGGCTAAGTAGGAATGATAGGAAAAAGTCCGTGTGACGTATTTCTGGTTCCCCCTGCCGCCTTGTGAGGTGACCATGGGGCGAGGCTTGAGCGCTGATACGACGCAGGCTGCTAGCAGGTAGCAGAGTACCCTGATAGCTGGTAGCGCTTGGCTTAAATAAGTATTATTAATACCCTATCAAACGAAGGAAACTTTCCGACATTAGTCAGTTTTAATAGGTGATTATTAAGACATGTTTCCCTGAGCTCTGTGCCTCATGCATGCATCAGTAATGTCAGACGATGTAAAACTCCTATCTACTCGTATAGAAACTAGGTCCCTGTGACGTCACGTGGAGCGGAATCGCATTGCCGCCAATCTGGCCTTCTTCAAATGAGGTTAAAATTGACCGTTGCCATTCGTCTAAACTGGGATTTCTAAAACCAAATAATTTGTATATTATGAATACACTAATGGTGGCTAAGGGATCGCAATCATTGCATTTCGTTTTCTTTGATGAAGGGAACTACCCTATTGCGAAAATATCAACACACTGATTCCATGCGGAGGAGGGGCATGGACAATGATAACAGCAGAGAAATCAAAAGTAGAGGTTTTTAAAATGTGTTTTTTCAAATGAATGATGTGTATCAAATGGATCGTTCGAGTAAGAAATGTCCTAAGCAGAGAGGGAGGGAAGAGAATGAAAACCTTGATAAGAAGACGGAACAACCTTAGAGTCCTCATCTTGAGGCATGATGGCTTGATGAAGACAATCTTCGAGGTACAATTGGATGGAAAGGATTAAAAATAATTACATCGTGTAAAATATCCAGAGGAGACAATAGAAAGAAGAGTAGGGGAAGTAAGTAAGAAAGTATGTAAAATAGAAGAAATAAGAAGGTTCGAGACGATTAGCCGATAAGATAATTGAGCGGAGAGCTGCGTCAAACCAATGCTGGTTGACCAGTGATGCTGAGTTGGCATGATTCATTAACAGTTAAACAGTGTTTAACTAAAAAAACAGTGGATTTAAAATACAATAATTTTTATAAATAGTAATTATTTATTTATAAGCATTATATTTGATTAATGAAACGGAGAAAGACGTCTCTAAAAGTGTAATCATCTGGCAGTTAACTCTTTTGTCCACAATGAGTATGGTTGTAATAACTTTAGTCGTATGCGCTGTTTTATTTTGCCAAAAAAACTCTTTCTACGATACTTAGAGTGTCACACCGGTTTTGAGTGTGGAAACAAGCCAACGGCGAACCTTGATATTCTACATTACAAATAAAAAACATATCGCGCGGAAAACCAATAAAACGCTTAACCAATAAGATTTGTGCACAAGTTAGAACGAAAATATTGCGGAATTTTTTTTAAAGCCAACGGTTGCAGCACACGTGATCAATTTTCCAGAATATTCTGGTCCTCTAGGAAGGTCAGTAGGTACGTTTGCAGAACACGTCATCGCTCAACGAAAAACAACACGTTAGACTTTCAAGGATCTGCATTCAGCTGTCGCTTCTAATCCAGGACCTCCCCTTCCCCCTACTCACGAAGAAAGCACAACACCACCCCCATTTCGTCACCAACCGTCCATGGAGCAGAATCATGTTTTTGCGAGTTTGAAATTTATAAAATTAATTTTCCAGACTATTTCAAGCCGTTTCTTCGTTCGTTGAAGTCACCGTCTCTTTCCGGGGAAACGAGAATGGAGAGCGGTAACAAAGAAGAAATGCAGCAGTATTAATTATGGTAAGTGAGAACAAGTATTTTTATGATATAAGTGAACAGAGGTTGCAGCTGTAATTTTAGTCTAATCACGATAACACTCACGCATTAGCATGTCACTAATATGGCTCATGAAAAATAATTGCATACGAAAGTGAGTGGCAGAGATAAGCAGTGTCTTGATATTGCGGAGTTCATGAGCGATAAGACCGTTTCTAATCCAACTATGCGATATTTACATATGCGAGAAGTATATTTTTATTCCCATTAGTGCTTAAAAATGCCCCCCTTTACAATTCACTCCATTGTTATTGATGTATCAAACTTAATGTTAGTGATGATTTAAATATAAACACCTTAAAAGTGAACGAAAGCCACATTGCACATCAGTAGCTTCTATTCAATTCAAGGATCGCATTCATCTTTTAGGGATATTACTGGCCGATTCTCCTTTGGATCTACGTATTATTTCGTGATCTACGACACGGAAATATTCTATTGATTTCCAAGATGTGAATGTGTTATTCGATATTCTCATAATTGCTTCCCTGCATTCCATCGCAGATGAAATTTTAAATGACATCCAAAATTATTTGTTGTCGTTTTAATTAATCAAGCATAAACAGTGAAACTTATGCAGTGCCAAAACAGAACTCTTAACAGAAATCACGGTCTCCATTCTTCCAAAGAATTTATCTTATTAAATTCAGTCAGCAATGTTCTTCCACTATGCCACAGATTTCGCTAAAGCTTTCTACGCCTTTTTGCATCTTTTAATTTATAATGCCGTTAGTTAGTACCTTGTACATTTTTCTTGCCCTTAAAATGATATCAATAACCGTGAATAATTATGCCATAATTCTTTCATCTTACTGTCGATGAAATTAATAACTCTTGAATGAAATATAAGAATATCATAGTAATATTTATATTTTTATGGTCATTTGCAGATTCGTTTCCCAGATAGCTATGCTCAAGTGAAGCGATGTCTTGGTGGAATAACCTGATGCCGTCATAATTCTACAAAAGGAAAATGCTGAATGGTTCATTGGAAGCAACACTGGAGCCTCTGCAGCAAACTGAATATATAATTTACCTGCGAAAGCTACAACTAAGGAAAATACAAGGAGCGACTGATGGAATTGACTTGACCAGTTTGTCACCACTAAAATTAATTTTCGTTAATATATTTGCCTTTGTTATTAATTAATAGTATAATAACTGCCATCTTGAGTAGGTTTAAACATTTTTTTAAATAATAAGAAAGCTTGGTTAAATTTTCCCCAAAATATAACCATTTTCAGCTACATCTAATTGCTCACATTATGTGCCGCTAAGAGGTATGCCTATGAGATGTTCTGAGCTGATAGCGGCTAAGCGTAGGAGGGTCCGTTAGCGATCAAAAAAGCCCCGTTTTGACGATGAAGATGTTGAATGCCGCCAGAAAAAGCAGCCAGAAAATAATTCAGTAAATATCAGCTTCAACGTTCTCCAAGTTCATACCTTTGTCACCCCTTGTGCAGTAATTTTCAATTACTAACTGCTAACTTAATGAGTTCATGCATTTTAATAAACGTGTTTTGCATGAGAATGTTTATGAATGTTTCACTACTAACTCAGACTGGGCCTGTGAGGTTTGCTTATCAATAAAGAGCAAATCAATAATAATATAGGTCGTTGTCGGCTATAATTGAAGAGAGCCTTCGCCTTTCTCTAAACCTTTAAATATGAGGGATGCTGGCAAAACTTTCGCCGAATGCTTGGATATTCTGACGAAAATTACGATGCTTTAGAGATACAATTCCAAGTTTTCTCCGGTTTTACTTCAGTTATTAAACGGTTTCAAAATTTCGAATTTCCATAGACCACGTGAAGAAGAAAAAAATGGGGAGGGGTTTAACATTGATAACAACAGGAAAGAAGTACATAGGACCGAAATGTTGAGTCAGCATAAATGGCTTGCGTTGCGTCGAGGCGGTTTATATTTTTAATTAATTATACGGCATGCAAAGGATCTAGTGAAGGTATATACCCTGAACAATGCAAAAGAATATTTCGAGAAAGAGCTATACAACAAATATAATTTATTAATTTCTTAATTTCCGAGTACCCTCCCGCCCTACGCGCACCCACTCACAGCCCCCCACACACCAGTTCACAGGTTATCACTCATTCAACGTTCACTTTTTTCCGCCTACCCTCACTTCTTAATTCCCTTCCTCCAAGTATTGATCCCTTTTCCCTATCCCCGAAAGTCTTTACTAAACTGGCTCTATCTTACCTCTCTGAACATCAATAACAACACTTCCCATTTCTTACCACTGCTACAATTTTCTTTAGCTTTATGTACCTGTGTTCTTCAAATTCGAGGTTTTGATTCTCGTGATATTTTATGTACTTGATTCTCGGCATATTTCAGGTTGATCTGATTCCCGTAACATTATATATATTTTGTTTCTTGTTATATATTATTTATTATCTTGTTACCGCGCTACTGTAAATTGGCAATAATTGCTGTGTGTGGGCTTTTGAAATAAATAAATAAAATAAATAAACATAATTTAGAAGCATTCGGTCGAGTGGTTGTGATAAGTCCTTTAAAGTCATGTCATTCACGAGAGGAAAAATCATCTTAAACCTGAGAGCATTATCCAGCCATCACCATAGGGGGTGATATGGGAGAAACATGTGGTCAAATACGGGCATGCCCGCCGCGATCATTGCTTCAGGCAGGTTTACAGGTTCATGTGTCAAGAGCGCAGTGGGAAGGTGGAAAGAAGCTTATCCACTTCCCCCGACCAAAAACGTTTCTTACTCTAACCCACTGTTCCCATGTGGTGACTCAGATGTTCTTTTCTATCACAACCTATTTACATTCGATACGTACTCCCTAGAGAATTTTTTCTGCACGCAACTTGCACTTTCAGACACTTCAATGGAGTTTAAAATACTAGGGCTGACGCATGAATGCAGATAAATTTAAGTATTATGGCATGACGATGTTTATTATTCATCCAATGAAATCGTAATTCAGCTAAGTCGAGCCCGTGAAAATTGATGGCCGAATCACCCGATCATAAAAGTACAATAATTGAATTTAATACCTATTGCATTAATCTGATAATTTTTTTTTTAGTGTATCCAACTATGCTACAAAAGCACTAGACTCAGCATCCAAAGAAAATTTTGCATTTTCAAAAACACCCCACATTTTGTCACAAAATTTTCCTTCTCGTGAGATAAAGAGGGTGCTAAAACCAATTATTAAAAGAAATTTCTGCAAAAACGCTTAAGCTTCACATTGAATGCGAGAGAAAAAGGCTCCCTACCTTTCATTCGATGACATATCCATTGGCGGCAGGGCTCAGCTGTACATCGAAGATTCTCCAAAAAACACATATTCACCAACACTTCACATTCAAAACACAACTGATAATGAATTTTTTCATGCAGGCTTGACACTTTCACTTCACTGAATAGCTAGATAATCACTCGTTCCTGTCATTCAGTAACACAGCAGGTAGCTTCACATTATTTCCATGAGACATGCACACTGCTTACAGTATGACCGATGAGACACTCCAAGGGTTGAGGCAAAGGCTTCACAGGGATCGCTGAAAGCTTGATTTTAGGCTTGTTCCTTCATTCAATGCATTAATTGCGCTATTCACTCCACCTGTCGTAAACTCTAAAAAAACAAGAAACAGGCATTAAGCTATAAATCAAAAAAATTACATTGATGACACAATATCTCTAATCATATGGCAAGGAGGAATTGTGACAGCGGAAATGCATGCATTACATAACAATTTCAGCCATTCTTTAAAACCTGGTTTCATGATAGTGTAACTAGTACAAGTTTTATGGTTATTTCTGAAAAGTTATAATTGAATGAAACATATGCACATGAGTAAACCAATTTCGTGTATTTATGCAAAAACATATACGGTGTAATTTATCGCGTAACTAGTCCTTTGCGTTGGAGCCAGATTTTGAGAAACATGAAAAAGCCAAAGTCATGAATGCGGGTACAAAAACACCATTAATTTTGACCAAATCCTATTGGAAAAGAATGTTGCCTTCTTGCGCAAAAATTATCAAGAAATTATGATTTGATACGTTGAAACTGCATGGAATGATAGGTTATTTACGAGCATAGGACTTACCAGTACTCTTCAGCGGAAGACCATCCACCTCTCAACGCTAACTGAACTGCTTTGAGACTCAAACTTCACTATGACAGAGTGAGGACTAAGGGTGAAATCCTAAGTGACACACTGCTTCTAACTTTCAGCCCTGAGCGGTAATGGAGGGCGGGGAATTACTAAGGATATCGAAAGAGTTTCCTGGCACAAAAAAGTCCAGGGCAGAGTCAAAATTGTTGGCCTTGATTTTGTGCGTCACGAAGGCGGTCGGGAGAGGTTCGGTTTGCGCGTCGTTGGGTGGCGCTGGTGGTTAGGGGGAGGCACAGAGAGCGTCGGAGGGAAGGGCGCCACCCTCAACACAAGAAGACCCTCTCTCGTGACGTCACAAAAAGCCACTTTCAAAAGTTTTAGGACAATAATTGTGTTTATTAATTTGATTATTGAAAAGAATAACTAAGATTGTTTTACAAAACGTATTCAACGACCTTAGCCACTATGACTAAAAACCACATAGGACTCCTATAGGATTGAAGTACTCAAAAACACGTTCGACATAACGCAATGACGATATAAATGTGTGTCACGTCAATAAGTGGTAAGATCTTTAGACCTTTTAGGTTTTGCATTCGCAACGGGGCACAACATCAACAAATTTTCTTTATTAATCCGTTCTAAGAGATTAGTTGGATCGTTGCATTAACCCATTGTCGTCCGAGTAAAGAAATACTTGCAAATATAAAATTTTTCTCTTCATTTTACCTAATAACATGCTAAATAAGGTAAAATGAAAATAAGGGCATTCAAAAAATTTGCTATTGGTAAAAAATAAATGTTGCGTTTTCTTAATTCGGCCGGATTCGGTATCTAAATTCAGGTATGCAACCCACAACAAAACATATTGCTGTCTCGTAGGAATATGCCGTTTTAATGTCAGATATAATCCTACGCCTTTTTATTCCACGTACATGACAAAAATCGTCATATTTGATAGTTAAAATTCTTAGAAATGTTGTGTTCCATTGCACCCAAAATGCTTTCATATAGTTCATAAATAGTCATTAATTGTTGTTATTCAATCTGCAATGATAAAATGGATGTCAATTATAAAATATGAAATACATGCTCTTTTGATAAAATATTTCTTTTCATTCATTTCTTTCAAACCATGTCTGTTTTACTGTGGATTTAGGCTAAATAATATAACATATCATTGGAACACATAATATCTAAGAATTATAATTATCCAATATCACAATATTTGTCAAATACGTGGCATAAAAAGGCGTAGGATTATATTTGACAGTAATAACGGCATATTCCTACGAGACGGCAATGTATGGTAATGCGGGCTGCATAAATACCTATCTATAGATATCTACTTCGGTCAAAGTTGTGAATACGCAACATTATGTTCCCGATCAGATTTTCGCTAAATGTTGACAAAATGTAAGCTGTAACATCTATTAATTGAAATTTTGGTCTTTATATGGACGAATAGAAAACTTAATAAAGGGAATAGTTACTCTTCGGTAAACATTTATCTTGTGAAACAAGTGATTTGTTAATTGACATATTTTGAGTATTTTTTAAAAGCAGCATTTTTTAAAAGCTGTATTTTTTTCTAAATACTTATGGAATGTCCATATCTCTCTAAAAATCAGTTTAAACTTACTTTTATCGAAAAAAGCGAATTGTATATGAATAAAATTCAAATGAAACTATTTTTTTGCATTTCTTAATAATGTTGCATTTTCGAAACTCTGGCCGTAAATAAGTGAATATAGAACCAGGGGCCGTATTCTGTAACTCCAAACCGATCGGTGCGGCACCGATTCGTCGGGTGCGACGTCACACCGACTCCCGGCAGGAAGTGGTGCGATTCTGTACGCACCCGATCGGTGCGGCACCGACGCGACGTGAGGACGGGAGATCGTCGGTAGCCGTACCGACAGCAAAAAGTTGTCGGTACGGCGACCGACTAGTGGGTTTCATTGCGTTTCGGTGCGCATTGTACGTTTTATTTTGTTTTTATCTCATCACCGAGTAAATAATGAGGTTTGCTGCAATGTTATCTTTTTCTGCCCCTTCGAATAGGCCTCTATAATTCACTGTGTCAACATCTATAATGATTACCTTGACATAAATATAAGATATTGGTTAATAAACATTAGGTTTACCACTATATAATGACTTTCTCTCATTTATGTTACCACTTTCACTCGCTTGTAATAGGATTTCTTTCACTCTATCATCATTTATTTGCTCCTTTGACATAAAAAAGAATATTTTGATTAAATATGAGTTTTGCCGCAATGTTATCACTTTATCTCACTCTGAATAGGCAACTATTATTTCACTCAATCATCATTTGGCGTTTCTCTCGGCATAGAAATAAGATCTTCTTATTTAAGTATGAAGTTTTCCACAACGGTATCAGTTTCTTTCATTTGTAACAGGCAACTATATTTCATTTTATCGTCAGCAATTGATTCCCTTGACGATAAAAGAAGATTTTTGTTAATAAGTATGAGGTTTGCCGCAATATTATCATTTTTTCTCACTTGGAATGCGCAACTTAAACATATGTATTTCACCCAATCAAAATTTCTTTACTTCCTCGTCATTACATTTCTTTTAATTACACCCAGCTCCACATTTTTATAACAATTTCCTAACCTGTTCCTCTAATATTACATTTACATTTGCTTGTGAATCCTACGTTCACGTTCCATGGTATGTTATTTTCGTCTGCTACGGTGCCAATGGCATAACCTTCCGTTTATAACATTTAGACAGAACTTACTTAATGACAACTATATTACCAAATCATGAATAAATAGCAATATACGGAACCAATATTTATAAAAAGAAACTACGATCTCAAGGATAGTTTCAATAATTCATTCCAGCAACAACAATCTCCATCACATACAAACTTTATTGTGATGTTTTAATATTGTTTCCTTCGATTCTCTAGGTACAGCATTACTACCAAACATTATATAAGCATTGTTAACAACTCATCCAATATCGTTTATCTTAATCTAGCAATTAGTCGTAATTTCCGCAAATAAAAAGATTGAGAATGACGACAACAAACTGTGCCAATGAGTCTTCATTTGTTTTTACCTTTCTTTAATTGGTGGTAACACGTAAGATGACTTCTAACTTCGGATATATTCGGATTTTCCCTGTTTGGGAAGGAAGGGGAATCGTACCGACTGGTTTGAAACCGACGACCTTACAGAATCGCTGAAAGTGCCGTCGTCGGTATGGAAACCGTTGTCGGTACGGAATGATGTCCAGTCGGTGGGCTTGAAAGGGAAACCGACCGGTGCGGCACCAACGAAATACAGAATACTGCCCCAGATAACACATTCAACGTGAAATCCTGATGAAGTAGCATGTGATGATTATGAATACCATTAACGCGGCATAAATCAACTAAGACATCATAAACTGACGCATAAAAAGCAAAGTTGACCAATATCGATGATCAAAAATACGCATTCTCCGCAAGGGTGCGAATAAGTTTTCAAATCTGTCTGAGAAAACCTCGGAGATTTCGAAGTAAATAAATTCTAGTAAATAATTAAGATCAATATAATCAAAAAAGAATAATATGTTTCTAGTAATGAAACAAAATATGTTACTACTTGCACCAGTCTTTGAACAGTTCAAAAACACTAACGCCGGGTTTTCACCCGTCCTGTACCAACGACTGACCCTTTTTTCCGAATCCCTTACCTTTTAAATGTAGCCATTCTTAAAAAGAATAAGACCACACCTGTCTTATTATTAACTATTGAGTGTGGCTCATTGACATTTTTAAAAAAGTACATGATGCTGTTGCTGCGAATTAAAAAAGAATTGAAGTGTATAAAAAAATGAAAAGAACGAGTGAATGACCTTAAAAAAAGTAAGCAATGTTTTCCACGTCTGAAGTACGATCTCACAATCACCATTACCTCAATCGCACGTTTACTCCACTAGGCCATCGCAACTGCTAGCAGAGGAAGTTTTATAACACGTACAATACGAACCAACAGTGAAAACCGGGGCAGGTACTGTCGGATTCAAAAGTATTCTAGCAGCCAATTCACATATATGCATACTGACATTGAAATAGAAAGTGTATGGTGTACAATTAAACAACGGAATTATATTATTGCAAAAACTCCAATGCCTTTCCTATTACGTCGATCGCAATTGTAGTTTCTAAATACTAGGGGAAACTCTTGGCTGTCGCTTATATCCTTCGTAAGTCAACTTTGTTTCTTTCTTGCACTCATGTGCGTAAGATGGGCGAATCACACTAGAAGTGCTTATTAAATTTAATATGACTGCTTTCCCTGTGGTAGGCGTTTTGGAATTTTCTTTATTTTTTGGCATTACCACTGCTAAAAATTTTTCCATTTTCTCGCACTATCTTTCCCGGCAGGCCTTCCATGCCGTCTTGGGGGAGAAAGGATGTTTAGGGAAATAAATAATCAACTAAGGCGTGAAACTAAGAGGGCAAGGGAGGCTTGTCGGAAAAGATAGTGGATATGTGTACTACACCACTCAATTGGTAACTCTTTAAAACCTTTCGTTGGGGACATTAGTTTCCCTGATATTTTAAAATATATCTCTATGAACTTTTTACCCGCATTATGACCCTCGGAGGTGACAAAATCGACAATATGAATCTACTTATAGCTGCAAAACCGACTTTGCCACCCTTTAAATCTATGGTTCGACGCGTTGGTTGCCATGACGGCCCAGCGTTTAACTCTATGATCTACGCATTATAGTATTCAGTGTCTTAGAGGTACCACCTTATGGATAACATTGCACATTCAAACTGAAATTCATGGAAAAAATGAACGTACTTACACAAAATTAATACATTCTTGCCATTACAAATAATGAAAATAAAATCAATTCTACCGGCTTATCTTTTATGCCAGGTCTGTGTAGGAATATTTCAACTGCAATTGTGTATTGGCACAAACGAAACAGGAACGAGAAGCTGTTTGATAGATTTCGCAAAAAGTTAAATAAATTATATCAAACCAAACAATAGAGTTTGATAATTGTAACCAAACAGGGAAGCAATTTTCTAAATTAAACCATCACCTCGATTAAAGTTACCAAACTCTGACGTGTATCGATTTTATGCAGTTATTTTTACCAAACTCTTTCGTACCATTAAACAATTTATGAAATGTCGAAATGTTCGATAAAGTTCACGAAGAAGGTTTGATAAAATAAATCCAGTGCTTTATAATAAGCGTAAAAGTTTAAGTATATTCAACAAAACAGCTCCCTAGCATACTTCTTCGTTTGTTTTAACCAATCTTTTTCCAGTGTAACTTGTTTACAGAAACTATGACGAGTTAATTACTCAAATCAAAGAATTTAGGCAATTTTTTTCAGAGCACCATGGATACAGTTCAGGATGAGTACCATCACAACAGAAAACTCCGGATAGGGGTGAAAATGATTTTTTCTCAAATTTTGAAGGGTTACGGTGAGCAAAATATGGAAAAAATAAAGAAAGCCTCAACCCAAGTCTGCGATCAGCTGCTATTGATATCAAATCCACGGATTGCTCGTGTCTTCGGGTGATTGATTAGCCTTCATGCGATTAAACCTTTCCTTTCCTGTGCACTTGCATGTTTTATACGTGACATCGCCTGTGTTTTCGTGCGAGGGAAGTTATGGGATCACAAGATGCGGGAAGTATGGGATAAGAAAATCTTCATAATGTGGGAAAAAAATAAATAAGGATTCCGGCTGATTTAACGTTATGCACTGATGCTTCTGAAGGCCTTTGACGGGGGACACTGGGAACAGAGCAAGGAGAACATTATTCATTCCTCCAAAAGGAAGGTTTATCCATTGGACACGCGACAATCCACTTATTGTATTCGTTGGTTAATAAGATGCCTTCCATCTGCATTTCCATATCCCGTTTCCTCTTTCCTCTAGATTACGGGAAAACTCGTCGCGGGTGGTTTTTGGGGTAGTACAAATGCTTCGAAGCCTTCTTTTCATGCAGAAAATGAAGTGATGAGTAAACGGAGACTTTAATTTCACTCACTCATGAATTCAACGCAAAGGAAGGTTTAGATAGATAAGGGTAGAGCTCACTCCAGGCTAACCCACACAGGGCGTGAATTCCCGATAATTAAGGTACGGGGGAAGTCTCTTCCCGTCGACCACCTAGAACTTCGAGAATTTATTTTGGGAATGTTCTTCATGGAAACTTTCGCCATCGTAATTATAAACTTTTTGGGTAATATCGCCGCGTCAATATTTGGGGGCTCCAATGTTTTCCGGGTGATTTTGGTGGCTCCTTACAAACCCACCTTAATCGGTAGAATACCTTAGTAATAAAAACAACAAAAGCCTAATATTTTGAAATTTGAGCACTTCTTATCAGTGAATTCCAGTTAGCGTTGCACTGACTCGGGTGAAGTGGCCCTTAAATCATCAACAGATTTTGTGACTCATTAATGAATTTCATAACCTCCGCTATTTAATATCTTATTTTTCCCCATACTCTATTTATTTGATGCTCGCAGTGCTTCCCGAGATTGAATCGTCCACAATCACATCGTTTGGGAGTACTAAGTCGGTAAGGATAAAGCAATACGCTTCATCCTTGGCCAAATATGGGAAATATGTCAATCCAAATAAAACTGTACAATTTATATTCGCGCACTGTGGAATATTTGCTAGGTCTCCAAAGTAAAGGTTGATAAGCGCTGTGCTCCTGACGTATCAAAACCTTTCCATACATTTTTGAAATTTCGGCTACAAACTAGTAACACCTTTCGGGCGTTCCCTTTCTCTAAAGACAAAGAAACGCCCGAAAATTATGTTTCCCACTCCAAGTGTCCCACAAGGAAGCGTATGCAGCCCCTTTTGATCGTTGATTGCCCCAGCTCCCTAATTAGCAAGGCAGCAAAATGCGTTAATTTGCTGTCAACGCTGTCAAATATCGCGAAAGAAGTGATCTCTCTGGCTTTAATTTCTATCATCGGATTTGAATAACGTTCGTTTGTGGACGCAAAGAGAGGGGACTTGAACTTAATGCGAGCAAATGCACTGCGCGCCGCAAGATAAGTACCGCCGCGGCGGTACTTATCTTGCCGAGTTTGTCCAACTTTAACCATGTTTATTCTGTTGGTGATATTAACGAAAAGGCAACTAAAGTGAAGTTCCTGGGAGTTACGATGACTTTGACCCTATCGTGGGGAACACATATTGGGAATATCTGTTGCAGAGCCCTGAAGAAGTTTATATTGGGCAAACGATTTGTGGGAAGATATCCAGATGAGAAAGGAAAACACAGGTGCTATTTTGCACTCGTCCAACCAAACCTTGAAAATATAGCCAGCATGTGGGATCCGGTGCAGAGAGACTTCCACCATGAACTGAATAAAATACAAAGGAATACTCCTCGATTCGTCAAAAAAACTGCTACAGGCGTACATGAAGTCTCACCCAGATGTTAAGCGAATTACGCTGAGAGCCGCTAGAGACTCGGCTTAGATTGCTTGAATATTTTTTTTTATTAAGTAATTTTTCACATACAGCCGTGACGCCAATTTACATTAATTTTTAAAAAATAATATGAATTAGACACAAAAGAATAAAAACATAAAACTAAAAAAGAATTAACAAGTGGAGAAACACAAACATTCAATTGGTAGAAGATAGGACAGAGTTTGTGCGGTGAATTTTTTGCACGACAGTCAAATAGGATCTTTGGAAGGAGGGAGCGATTTAAAAGGGAGGGGAGAGGCGATATAAAGGTTAGCGCTTGGTCTGGAAGATTCTGGGAATAGGAAGGTGGAGTAGAGAGAGCGAGCGGGTGGAACGAGTCGGTATTCTAGCAGTCAACAGAGAGAGTAGTTTAGAGAGAATTCAACAGACAGAGAAGGGCAGTCAGAAGTCGAGTTCATGATATTGTGTAGAAAGTTTAAGTCCGTTTTAAGACTGAGGTTCTGCAGATTAGGTAAAGAAAGAGAAGACATTATTGCATCAGAGGACATACATATTGCGTAAAGAGGGACTCTATGTCTATTAAGCTATTTTGGCAAAGAAGTGAGAGATGCAATCAAGGACTTTTTCGTCAGTTGCGGCTGGCATGGACCAAATTGGAGTGCAATGTAAAACTATGAAAAGGACAATCGTTGACACATAGGAGTAGAGTGCCATGGGATACTTAATAGGGTGGTTTCCTATTATTTTTTATTACGTAAATCGAAAGATTAGTACTCCTGGAGTACGTTTTTTACGCTTTTAGATTTTAAAATGACAATATCTATTTTTCGCGATTAAAGGAAAAGTGAAAAATTTCCAGCGCGCGAAAACGCGACGGCTAAGTATGAATGCTGGTAAAAGCCCCTGTAACATCATTCTAGATCCGGCTGCCACCGTGTGAGACCACCTTGGTGTGAGGCTATGAGCGCCGCTACGATGCAGGCTGCTAGCAGGTAGCAGAGTACCCTGCTAGCAGGTAGCGCTTGGCTTAAATACGGATTATTAATACCTTATAAAGCGAAGGAAACTTTCAGTTTTTTTTTGGCAGTTTTTATAGGCGATTATTAAGAGATTTTTCCCTGAGCTCTGTGTCACATGCATGTATTGGTAATATCAGACATTGTAAAACTTCTATTTACTCGTATAGAATCTATGTCCGTGTGACGTCACCTGGAGTGGCATCGCATGGGCGCCAATCTGGTCTTTTTCAAATGAGGGTAAATTGACCATTAACATTTGTCTAAACTGGGATTTCTAAAAACAAATAATTTGTATATTATGAATACACTAATGGTGGGTAACGAATCGCAATCAATGCCTTTCGTTTTCTTTGATGAAGGAAACTACCCGATTTCCGAGAAGTGGTAAAGCAGGCCTAACAGAGACATGGCTTTCTTTTTTACTCTCTGAATGCGGTCGGAGTAGTTAAGTTTGTGGTCGGCTACAACGCCCAAGCCTTTCATAGTTTTAACTCTGGTCAAGGGAGATGAATAAATGGTGTAGTTGAGAGTTACGGGTTGTGTTTTTCACGCAATAGTCATGATTTTCCGTTTTTTTAGGGTTTAGATTTAGTTTTCAAGTATCAATTAACATAATTGAGATCAGATATCTTTTATAGTGACAAGGAGGGCATCATCTTGGAGCCTCACTATATTTACAGGTCCTACAGAAGTGATAAATTAAGAGAGATATTTCACTGACCAGATAAATTAGGGAATTCGTTTTTTCTCCGAACCATAAAGGACTTCAATGCTCGGCGCAATTTTGTTTGAGCATTTGGTTTTTTATGTAAACGGCTGGTATCCTAACATTCCCTGCCGTACGTCTTTTTAGGCAGCTTGCGGAGTAGTATATAGGTGTAGATTTTGAAAATTACCATTTATCATCGTTAATTATTTGTTGGGATAACAATACCCCAAGCCCTGAATCAGCAGGGTTATTTTTACCTAATGCTCTACTTTGTAGATCGTCACTACCAGGAGAAACGCCCAGAAACCGTTACTGATTTGGAGAAACTACGAGATACGTCAGATCTAATTCGGCTGCAAATGTAATAGCATTTAGACGAATCATTAGGATTAAACCAGTGATGTTGTTTGCAGCTTTGAAACTTAAAAAATAAGTTTGTTCATACTCTTTCCGGATCAATGACGACGCGCCCTTTTGTGGTTGAGCTCGACTTCTTTATCACTGTTGGATGTGGAATGACGTATTCCCAATGGCCCCTCGGGGACCATTACGTGTACCCCATTGTGAGATATTCACTTAAGGGTTTATTATAATCTGCTTGAATGTAGACGTCATGTAATTATCAGTAGCGTGCGTCAATTTGTGGAAATCCTTCATCGTAGGAATAGGTGTAATAAAAACGTAGCTGTTTCCACATGGTATGGCATTATACTATGTGGAAATAGATGCCATCTATTCCTAGTCGTGGAACTGGAACAAGACTATTACTGGATGTCTGCAGAAAGGTGTAGAGACAGCAAGTGACTCAAATAAATATCAATCAACCGAATGAAATTGTACAAATTCATTTATTAAGCACCTATTCTACCCCGCAAACAAATCAGAGAAAAATTACGTATCATCCCGATTAAAAAGTTTGAAAACATGGATGTCAACCACTTCGATCATTTCAATTTGGAATTAATGAGTTTACGTCGATAGAATCGTTGATTTAATAAATTTAGTCCTTGAAAAATCAGTAGGCATCAACTTTCTCTCGGGTCAACTGAATCTACAGTGTTGGAGTGGACCTTTCAATCTATCTAAAAATCCTATTCTTTTCCTCCCCATCCCTCGTTTCCCTAACATTCTACCCTCTAACACCATTGTCAACATCCCCTCCCCGCTAAGTACTCGCTCCATCCATACCTTCTGTCTCCTCCATATCTCATCTAAAAACTGCCTCTCCTCGCCAACCATATCCAGCACTTCGTCGTTCCTTTTCCTTTCCGTCCATTTCACCCTCTCCATTCTTCTCCATAGCCACATCTCGAATGCCTCCAATCTTCTCTCGTCGTCTTTCCTCAATGTCCACGTTTCCGCACCGTAGAGAGCTACACTCCAGATCAAGCTCTTCACCTACCTTTTCTTTAAACTCTTACTTAACGATCCTCTCAGAAGCTCCTTCCTGTTCATGAACGTCTCCTTTGCTAGTGCAATTCGCTTCCTGATGTCCTTGAATAGAGGACTCTATATAATAATCTCTCCACGGAGCCCGAAAGAAAACACTACGACGGCCCAGCGTGTGCGTGGACGCGAGTTTCCTCAGTGCATTCCATCTGCTAATCTTAATTTCACTTGGGCTTATTCCCCTGGAGTTTGACTCCAGCTTCGGTAGCCCTGTCGCGTCCGCGTTATCAGCTTGTGGCGTCCGTCCTCGTCGGAAGGCAAAGAATACCGGTTGCTTCGTGTGCCCTATCAAGTTATCATCGACCCGGTCCCATGGAAGTTGGAGTCCAGGAGCAAAAGCCCAATTGGAATTAAAAACTGCGGTCGGAATGCATTGAGGAAACTCACGTCCAAACTAACGTAGGGCCGTCGCAGTGTTTTGTTTCGGGCCACGCAGCGAGGTTTTTCCTATCTTTAGATTCATATTTGGACGCTCCATTAATGCCTCATTAATACGTAACTCTGTAGCCGAGTAAGTCTCTTCTGCGTTTTTAGCCAAATCTTAATAGAAAATAAATTAGTGGAAACTCATTTTCATGATGCGTCTCAAACTGTTTTCGCAAATTTTTAACTAACGTTCTTACCGCGAGAACAAATAAGATCAACTCGGCTATGTTAGGGATATTTATTAGGATGGACAGAAAAATGATTTAGTTTTGATATCAAACCTACCATACACGGGAAAGTTGTTAATTATATCAGGGACTCAGAAAGCAATTTACTTGCAACCACTTTGAGTCCGTAATAAACCTCTTCAACCGAATTGATAACGCTCAATTCCTCATCGAATCCCAAGTCACACTCAATTAAAACTTTGCAAATTTCATCCATAAGTGTTAAAAAAGAAATATATTTTTTTTAATAGAGCTAAGAAAGAAAGATAAGTGTTAAAAATGAACCATGTTTCTTTAAAAGATTCATTAATAGTTTTTATATTTGTCATATCTATCGGGTTCCCACTTGTAAGGGCATGAAGTCTTCAAATTTTAAGGATTATTGCGTCACTACGACCTTCGATCAACTTAGAAGGCATCGACATCGTCCTTCACCCCTATCCTCTCCAGCGTTTCCTTTCCGTTTTTCGTTTTTAAAATACATATAACTAGATAGCGCTATTGGAACTCGGATTCAACCATAAGATTAACCAGCTTAGTAAATCGGCCCGAATGACCAACAAATAAATTCAAACATTCGATACCAAAAGGAAAAACCGTTACTACTAAATCAAAACATGCGAAAACTCAAGACCTTTAAAAAAAAGGGACAATGGCTATTCAGCGGAGTAGCTGAACAGTCGCACAGCCATCGAATTCTTAAGACCGAATTTCATGCTGATATTTAACTCCGTGATGCATTGTACATGGTGATTAGTGTTGAGGGCAACGCAGTGGAGTTGGACGACGCGAAAAGCTGCTCAAATTCGCTCTACTGCCAACTGACTGAATGGTTATGCAAGGTAGCGTTTAATAGAACTTAATGAGAGCTTAGCTTCAAATGCCTTTTAAGTTGTATCACCCACACCAAGTTTTATCTCCTAATTATAATGACAATCAGAAAAATTATTACTCGTGCTTATTTAATTATTGACTTTTAAAATGGTGGAAATGTGTAAATTTACTTAATCGAAATTGACATCATGATTGAATTTATCGGAGGCCGTGCATATATTTCTAGAATTACTCTTCCGAGCTTATCTTAATTGAAAATGAATCATTAACCCCAAAAATGGATTGGATGGACTGCGTTCCAAGAAAGATAGAGATGGCCCAGCTGTCGCACCTACCTTTCGTGCAAGTCCGTCTCCTCTTTCTCGATGATCTCCCTTTCTATTCCGCTCTATGGTCACACCCACACTGCCTTAACAACCGACTTGCCCGTCACTGCGATCCTGGCCCACTCCCTCGCTCCTGACTCCTCTCAATGGAGAGAGTGGCTTTTGCTGACCGACATCTAGTGGCCTCCCTCTAAATTACTACTTAAGTGCCGCATGGCTAGAGATACGTGAGAATCGCACTTTCATACTTATTTTATCTCACTTTCAACAACAGTTTATCGCATTTTGTAGCGTCTATTTTTTATTTTCATAATGAGGTAGATGGCGATAAAATATAGCGAAACACAGTCATATGACAAAATACAGAATATTTTAAATAATTATGTAGCAGAACAATAATAAATTAAGGAATAAGACATATAATGGCGCATGTGTAGCTTGTCCGCGCCCACTTGTAGTTCGCGGCCACGTAGAGTCCCAGCCAAACTAGCAGCTGACCAGTCACTCACATGCTTTAAGCGGTGAGTGCCGGCTTAGCATTTAAACTGCGCTCGGCACAAAATGTACGAAATTTGCCGTCGAAAAGGCAAATTTTCGTAAAAATATCGTAAAAGTCCAGTCATCGCGTCCACGCGACTCGCCTCGATTCATCTTCATGACGACAGTTTCGCCGGCGCACAGTGAGCGAAATGCCCCAAAAGATGGTCAACAATAAAAACCATTGCCATATGGCCTAAAAGATGACGTTTTATATGTTTTTGAGGTTGATGAGTGCGATTCTGTAGTCATAATAAATAAGCTCTTATAAAAAATTTTTTTTTTTAAACCAGCCTTTATATTTAGATTACAGGGGATGAGCAACGTTTATATATGACACAAAGCAAAAAAACTCAGTGACCCCGAAAAACCAAAAGTGACGTATAAAAAAATTACACTATATTTATTAAATTTTCAGTGAATGGTAAGCCCCCTATGTTTCAAAATGCCACCCCTATGCTTTTAAATGCCTACCCCTATGTTAAAAATGCCACCCCCCTATGTTAAAAATGCCACCCCGTACGTTTTATGCAACGGTAAAACAATATTCAAACATTTACAAAACCTTACAATTGTTAATAAATATATGAATATCATAATTAGCTGTTGTACAGTTTTCACAAATTAAATGTATATGTGAATAAATGAGAAAATTGTAAAGATTCGTGTAGTGTGTACAAAAATAAATATAAATGTTTTGGGGGGCTATAGGTTGACTGGGGGGTGGTTAAAGGGGGGGTTGGAGAGAAAAAGTTATATTTTCATGTATTGTCATCGGAAATGAAGAAGTGTGCAAAATTTCAGCGTTTTTGCTTCACAGGAAGTGAGTCAAATTTCAGTTACAAGATTTGTACCAGACAAACAGACAAACAAACAGACAAACAGACAGGTTGGTGAGTTGATATAAAGGCTGGAAAAAAGCAATAACTCATCCAATATGGTGGACTTAATAATTCAAGTGAGCGGAGCTAGACTCGTTCATCGTAAGAATAAAGATTAAGTAATGTGGCTTATTATTACGTTATAGAAATGAAGAAATTTACAAAAGATGAATTATGATATATAAATTAATAAGAGTTCAGAATAAATAAGGCATAAACTATGAAATATAGGCAAAGTAAATTGTTTTAAGTTTACAAAATATGAATGAATAATGGAATTACATTGATGAACAAAAAAAATTATCTGGAATTATTTCTTAAATAACAATGAAAGGGTAGTCAAATTCACGATCCAAACAAATGTTAATTACTGCACTGACCTCATATTTGTAAGAAATGGGTTTAGGTGGAAATCAGTCACAGTGGTCTGAAGAGTTGTCGGAATATACTTCAGAAGAGGTCGATGAGGATGAGCATGAAGCTTCAGACATTGTGACACTAGGGGGTATTATCAGAAGCAACGCCTCATTGCAATTTATTTTTTGGCAATGGCCTTTGGCTGCTTATTAATTGATCTGAAAAAATCAACAGCCTGGAAAAAACATCTTGCATATTTTTTCGGCGGGAATATTTCCGTGCAAAATCTTCACGAAACCTCTCAAAATATTTACTGCACGCCTCCTGGGCTTCTTCTGACATCTGTCCAATGAGCAATAAGGATTTTCTAATTAATTCCTTTCCATGTACAAGTAGCTTATGCGCCGTACCGCCTTGTATGTATTTCACAATTAGGTTTACGCCGCAGCGTAGCAGCTAACGTCTTTTGCTTCGGTGAGCTTGATGCAGGTTTTTGCCCGTCTTGTTTAGGCCTTGGTTTTGGATAAGTGCGTTCTGATTGGTCCGTTTTGGGTAAGAGTCTCTCCCAGGCGTTTGGGAGCGAATACCTGTCCTCCCTGTTGCATGTGGATATTTTCGCTTTTTTGATAGCCCCTCGCATGACTCGGGGAAAAAGACGCTCCTATCCAGCAATGATTTTTTCATTTTAAAAGTCCACATTGTGTGTTGTTCCTACCAATAGGTAATCGGAGAAGCCGATATTTTTGGAGAATACTAAGATTTTCGGAGCGGTGAGTCTAACATGACTGCTTGCGCCGAGTTGCAAGATCACGCTATTATGGTCATGTGCCGAGTTTTCAGGGATCTCTAAATAGATATAAAAAGCTTTTATGAGCCTATTTTTATAGGAATTCAGAAAAAAATTAAAATATAAAATTTTAAATTCAACGATATCTTTTAAAAAGACACATACAGAATGCATTCGCACATTCAAGAATTACTGTAAA
The DNA here is from genome assembly GCF_921293095.1 of Ischnura elegans. NCBI lineage: Eukaryota > Metazoa > Arthropoda > Insecta > Odonata > Coenagrionidae > Ischnura > Ischnura elegans. The sequence continues at coordinate 11,093,988 of NC_060255.1, read as the reverse complement.
ATTTGACTCTCACAAATATTTCTGGTTTATTTAAGTTAAAATTACTTTAAACATCTTCCTACTACGATAGCATTAATTAATTTAATGGTTCGTTTCATGCAACTAACAATGAGTAGCACACTATTCAATTAGATCATAATAGGGTAGTTTCCTTCATCAAAGAAAACGAAAGGCATTGACTGCGATTCGTTACCCACCATTAATGTATTCATAATATACAAATTATTTGGTTTTAGAAATCACAGTTTAGACGAATGTTAATGGTCAATTTTAACCGCATTTGAAAAATACCAGGTTGGCGCCCATGCGATGCCACTCCACGTGACGTCACAGGGACCTAGTTTCTATACGAGTACATAGGAGTTTTATATCGTCTGAGGTTACCAATGCATGCATGAGGCACATAGCTCAGGGAAACATGTCTTAATAATCACTTATTAAAACTGCCTAATGTCGGAAAGTTTCCTTCGTTTGATAAGTTATTGATAATCCTTATTTAAGCCAAGCGCTACCTGCTAGCAGGGTACTCTGCTACCTGCTAGCAGCCTGCATCGTAGCGGCGCTCCTAGCCTCGCACCAAGGTGGCCTCACACGGCGGCAGCCGGAATCAGAATGATGTCATAGGGGCTTTTCCCAGCATTTATTCTTAGCCGTCGCGTTTTCGCGCGCTTGAAAATTTTCACTTTTCATTTAATCGCGAAAAATAGATATTGTCATTTAAAAATCTAACAGCGTGAAATGCGTACTCCAGGAGTAATAATCTTTCGATTTAGGCAGTAAAAAAATAATAGGAAACCACCCTATTAGCTATTTTTAGGCATTACCCTAAATTTTAGCCAATGTGTTATTGTTCACGAGTGAATAATGAATTATTTGGTTCATCGGTGAGATGGTCAGAGATAAGCATGCATCGAAAATCCCGCGTCAATCATGAATATTATAATCGGTAGCCCCGATTTAAAGCGCGGCTACTAAACCCTCGGATCCGTGCCCAATACTGGTGTTGGGGTGCTCGATACACTTTTCACATACTCAGTCCTTCGCATTCATATTTTTCAATTCGCCTCCCATACTGTCTTCTATTTACTACGACCCTTAACGTCGTCACACGCAAAACTTTCCAGCTGAGGTCTCCTCACCCAGATTGCACTTGGTATCAATTCTCTGCAGGCCAGGATTTTTATCTCAGAATGCAGAGTAAACTGCGAATGGAGGCCGGGGGAAAGTAGAGGCGGTAAAGGACGTAATGGAGTGAATCCTCCCAGAAGTCGGAATAAAAAAACGCCATTCGGGCCAAAGCGGGCTGACATCTTTGGGCTAGGCTTGCGGAGAACGGCGTCCGTGCCCCAGTTTCGCGAATCTCTCCAAAAGAAAATAAATTTAATACAAAAATTATTATCTTCGACCAAGTAAAATTTTCTTCTTCACTATTTCTTGAATAGTTTGAATAGTTTCTCAAACAATAAGAAATACGTGATTAGGTGGTGATTACTTCAAGGAAAGTGGTTTAGCATGAAATGTATGGCTTATTTTGTTAAAATGTCTTATATCTGTATAAATCAATACGTAAAGATAATAATACGTGGTTACATGTGCGGAAATAATTTGGTAATAGTCGTTACATTAATTTTAGCATCTAAACTTCAATATATTGGAAGTATTCCTCCTCGTGGCAACAAAAGTCGATTTTAGATAAAACACTCTTGATACTTTGTGTTCAAATTGAAAAATTGGACATTTTTAGTCCTTACTAACTGGGTAAATATCGCATAAACTGAAAAACTTTTAGTTTAAGGTCCTAGTTTGTTCAAAATTTGAATTCAATTTTGGCCCGGCGTGTTCCGGTTGCGTCGTGAGGAAGGGCACAGAACTCAAGCCTCATGCTCATTCCAAAGTCTCAGCAGACTTTATTTCCCTCTTGGTTTAGCATTTCGTCAAAATGAAATTACTCCCAACGCATTCAAGAAAAAAATCCACGCACAACAGGCATAAAAAAATAATTGACTCATTTCCAGGTTTTACGAGGAAACCGTGCAAAATATTGAGGAAAACTAAGATTGGTCTCGTCTTCATATTTCCATACATTCATTCTTACTTTAAAATACCTATGATGAAGTTAAGTATAATGAAAAGGCCCTGAATATCCAGGCACTAGCCTAGCTAATGGCAAATATACAAGGTAATTTTACGGAAGCTCCAGCTCATTCCTTTATAATGTCTTATGGCGGCCTGCACAAATCTATTACAAAGAGATGATAATGTGGAGTCATATAAGAGCTTTTAATCATTATTTTATTTAACATTGAAAGGGTCCATAATGCGTCACTGCTTTTAGAACTTCTACCATGGCGTTGAAAATTAATCTTCAGAAGTGTTTCGCTGTGACGTTGTACATTGCTAAGTGCATGACCGAAATATGGTAATAATAAAACGTAAGGAATTCCAAACGGTCATCTTTACGTTATTTTTCTGTAAGCTGTAATTCTCTTCTTCAATATTATCAGCTCTTAGCGTCCCATTTTTCATATCTTGCCACTGATTTTGAAGCAAAAATTCCCGTGTTTTATGAAGCCATTTCACCATTGATAAATTAAACTTATCAAAATCTTTTAAAATATGCACTCCAACTGCCCCAGTCGCTGTAAATTCAATACGAACGTTTAAGTATCCTATCTTTCATTTTTTCAAACAACTGTAATTTGGTCGGGGAAGCGATGATGTATTCAAATCAAAGGATGAATGGAGACTATAGTATGCGTATTTTTTTTCGTCCCTCTTATAATAAGTCTATGTCTCAACGAAGAATTTCGCTCTGATGATAGCGCCCTTGACGAATTGAACGAATTATTTCTTCCAGCCGGCCCCGGTTGTCATTAAAAGCAGAGGAATTAAGTCGGCATGGCGCTGAAGTGTCCAACTTCCACGCCTTTGGAAAGAGGGTGAAAAATCACCCGACGTAAATTTCCCCTTCTCTCGCCTTTTTTTCCAACTAATATGAGCTGGGTGACGGATGAAGCGAAATGAATTATCCGCCCCTTAGTGACGCCGGGTGGGACGGAAAATTTCTAAATTGATTAAAAGGGCCATGCGTTTCGATTTCGAGTGCGATTAAATCAGATTAACCGAGAACAGGCGAGCGTCCAATCGGGTGATCGGTCGTGTAAAAATTTCATCCGTTTGCCCTGCAAGAGACAGCGCTAATGGGCCCACCAAATGCGATTACCGCGACAAAGCTTAGATTGATAACGCTCATAAAACACGTTGTTTTCGGAAAGAATTAAGTTACCCCCTAAAAGTGGTGAAAAGAGAAGTTTCATAAATGTTTTTGCTCGAAATTTTTAAAAATAAATCGTAACTGGCTCGACACATTTGAAGCTGCTGCCAGGCCGGAATTATTTAGTTGTGTTTATCAGGGATGGACGGATCCAGGATTTTTTCGGATCCGGATTCGGATCGCATCATTGATTGTCGGAGCCGGATCTTTCGGATCGGATATTTTCGGATCCAAATGCATTTTCAAATTCCTGACACTGAGATTCCCCCTATGATTGTTCAATCTCTTGGGAAGAGTCACACTATGTGCCAGTCGTATTTTGCCTTTTTATATTTTCCACGGCTGAAATTCTCCAACGTAACCTCTGCGAGAGCTTTCAAACAAAACGGTTCATGAGTAGGACAAGAATCACATGCGACGGCATATTCGAAGATATAATTGGAACTCTTTCCACCCTAATTGCGCGTTGCATTCACTGAAGCTAGTATTTAAAATTTCGAATCCAGATCCGATGCCTTCGGCGACCTTGGTTCCGGTGTATCCGATGAAGGGTAATATTCACGGATATTTGGATCCGAGCTATCCGATCCGACCATTCCTAGTGTTTAATACTGAATAAGTTGTCGCGTATAGTTTAAATTAAGATGAAAATATGTTTTTAAACGTTACATATGTATTTTAAATTTTGCAGATCTTTTCGCGTTATCAGTGGATTTTGCCTCGCGGTAAACTCGAACCCAGTTTCTCAAAGGTAAGTGATGTTTGGCCAAGTGCCACATAAATAAGAGGGCTGGAATGCCAGTGATGGAACTACGCACTGAAGAGGAAAATTGTCAACATTCTGTGTGCAGATTTTTATATTTAATCATCGATGACTTTAATATCGCAAACATCGGCAACGAATAAATTTGTTGAAACCGTTAGTAGAGTAAGTATAAAATCAATTGAATGTTCCTAGAATCCATTTCAATATTAAAACGTAATTAAATCTGTTTTTGCAATATCTAGCTGCAATACACAATACTTAAACGCTTTGGAGCACTTTAACCCTAATGTGATTTCGGCTCAAAAGTTTTGTTCGCCACCCTGCTTGCATATTCCAGCAATTATTACGTATAATGCTCTTCCAATTTCAATTAAATGTAATATGTCTCTAATTATTCGAGTAAAGTTTAACATATAGTATGTAGAACTAGAATAAATACATGAATATCCTAATTAAGTGGGTTCACCACGATTTGAAATTACCTTTCTAACACGATGACTGTCAAATTCCGGGTTCTTCGGTTGCGCTGGTCGTTTGTGGTTGACTACTATTTCAAAAAGCATCCTGCTTTCGTCTTCACGTCGCAGTTGAGAACCCTTCGGGTCACGACCGATTTAGTGCTGTACCGGTGAGCCTTGGCTCACCCCAACCATCCAGTTAACAATGATTAAATAAAAATTAACTTTTAGCCGCCTTATATAGCACTGTCCGTCCTTCCCCTGTGCGCCGATTGGTCAGTGCTCTCTTCCACTCGTTGCTGATTGGGTAGCTATTATCTCTGTTAATATTATGTGTTTTGTGGATTTCCAAGGCTTCCCTGATCTGCCTTCGATGGTAGCGGCTCACTTTAGTCACTATCTTTGCTTTATCGACATCAATTTTGTGGCCTGCTTCATGCTCTGCAATAACTGACAAGTGCAGAATTTTTGTTTATGTATGGCTCTCACATGCTCCTTCATCCTTGTCGCCATTCCTCGGCATGTTTCGCCAACATATGATCTTACGCAGGAGCATGGAGCTTTATACACGCCTTCGCACAGTTCCTGCGGGATTCAATCTTTTGGTCCAGGTGAAATGTTTTGGAACTTGGCCACGCAATTGAATGTCGTGATCACATCATGCTTCCTTAGGATCCTTGCAATACTTTCTGATACTCCTGCGGTGTATGGAATTGTAAGTCGTGATGCAGGCTTAGACGATTCCCCCTCCTCTGTGGCCTGGGGTTCTTCAGATGGTCGTGAGTTCATATTCTTCACCTTAGCGGCCATTTTAGGAATATACTCTGGTAGTAGCCATTCTCGACTAATGTTGCGGTCAGGCGCTTTTTTCCTGAATCTAATGATTCGGCGTCGGTGAGGCAAGGTGGAGTAAAGGGGTTAGCACTGAGGCCTTTTGGTCAGGATGGTGGTGTGATGCTGTGTTTAGATACCGGTAAGTATGCGTTGCCTTTATAATTATATACAGCATGTCCAAGACTGCCATCGTCTTTCCTTTAAATGCTCTTCGCCTCTCTTCCATTGAGCCTCCTAATAAACAGTTTTTTTTTTCTCTCGGCACCTTCCCTTCCTAATGGAAAATTGCCAATATAATTTCCATGCATAAAAATGGCCCTAAGGATGTAGTCTCAAACTACCGCCCAATACCTTTACTTCCGATACTATCTTCAGTTTGTGAAAGGATTATTCTCAACGGGCTCTACTACTCCACTTTTCCTTTTCTATCAAATAAATAGCATGGCTTCCTTTGGGGGCACTCCTGCTTGGCCAACTCTTTTTCAGCATCATGCAGTCGTTTCCATCTCTAATAAAGCTCAACTTGACGCAATATTCTTAGATTTCTCAAAAGCCTTCGGCTCTCTAGACCACTCCCTTCTCCTTCACAAACTCTCTTATCGCTTTAACCTGCATGGCAACTTTATAAACCTAAAAATAACTTCATAAACTCTGCCATAGACTGTCCCGATCTCATATCCGATCTAACTTTTAAAGTTCCATGCAGACCCACTCGCACGCAATACCTCCTTCATATGTCCATTCCCAGATTGTTCAAACTGACCAAACATTCCATCCTTATCCGCCTCTCTTCCTTTATAAATTCTATTCCAGACCACATAGACCCGTTCTCTTTTCTTTCCTCAGCAATAGATTCCAGCGGGTAATACTTACTGGCTGCTCACCCCATTGGTAACCCACAACATCCGGTGTACCACAGGGAAGTGTTCTCGGACCATATTTATTTAATATTTATAATGACTATCTTGCCTCCCTTGTCCATCCCTCTCAAGCCCATACCCTTTTTTACGCTGATGACTGCAACATTTTTAAGCAAGTTAACAATGTCGCAGACTGCTGATCACGTACAGGATGCATTAGATGAATTATCAGAGTCGTGCAACATCTGGAAACTCCACTCAAACACTGATACATGCAACATACTTTCCATTTCTATACAAAAAGTCCCCTTATGATTTCAGGTACAGTTTAAGCTCCCTTTTCCTGAGTCGAGTCTTCACCATAAAAGACTTAGGTGTTTTAATCGATCAAAAATTAAATTACTATGAACATATAACAAAAATTAAAAACAAAGTTATGTTTTCCATTGGCCTCCTCTCCTGCTTCTCAGAAATAAAATAAGAGAGATAGGCTATAAAACAGACAGATTCAGAATTTCTTTTTTTTCACGAGCAGCTGAAGAGATTATAACGGCAGCGTTAGATTTCACAAGTAGATTAGATGGTTTGTAGAGTAGCCTACTCCTTAATGTATAACATGATGAATGTATCTGAATTATATTATTATTTCTAAGAGCATGTGGTAGCATAACTTGTTGGTATGTGTGACGTTTTTTTGATAGTAAGGTGTGTATGTGGGAGTTCAATTGCATGCTGAATTGTGGTGATTGATCACCCCCTGCCAAACACCCAGAGGTGGCTCGCAGGGTATTATGTAGATGTAGATGATGATGCACTGGACAAGGTACCACTGGGAAGTATTCTCGGGTAATATCTATATAATATTTTTATTAACGTTTTATTTCAAACTCTGCCATAGACTGTCCCGATATCATCTCCAATCTAACTTTTAAAGTTCTATGCAGACCCACTCGCACGCAATACCTCCTTCATATGCCCATTCCCAGATTGTCCAAACTGACCAAACGTTCCATCCTTATCCGCCTCTCTTCCCTTATAAATTCTATTCCAGACCACATAGACCCGTTCTCTTTTCCAAACCACTCCTTCACAAACCGCGCTCTTTCCTATCTGAGTAGAAACTCTTAAGGCCAGTATGATTACATGTAATGCATTTTTATGTATTCAAATTTATTATGTTTTACTGTGTTTGTACCTATTTATGTTTGTTATATTGTGGCACTGTAAACTGGTAAAAATGTTTTATACGGAAAACTCAATACATAAAAAAAGTAAATAAATAAGTAATAATGACATCCATGAAGGATAACTTGCCTTCGCTTTCCATGGTGAAGCGGATCCTTCTGTGTTTGCTATTTGGATGTGTCAGAAATTTGTCCGTTTCTTCTGCACAGTGTGGCCATATGATGAACGTGTCATCGACATACCGCAGTCACAACGTTGGTTGCTTGTGGTAGGTATTAACGGCCTCCACCTCAAACTTTTCCATGAAGAGGTTGACCAACATGGGGCATAGGGGGGAACTCTTTGCAGCTACGTCCGATCGTTCGTAATAATTGCCACTCCACAGGAAGAAGGTGTTCCTTAGGCAGTGCTCCACAAGCTTGGGGAAATGCTTCGGAATTCTTGATCTTGTCAGCTTTTTCAAAATTTTCACCGATTATTCAGTATGCACGTTCGTAAATTGCGACACCACATCGAAGCTTACCATTATGTCTTCTCTTCCGATCTTGATGCCTCTTAACACATCCACGAAATGGGCTGAGTTCTTCACGTACGACGAGGCGGTTACCACGTGATCCTGTAGAGTTTGGGCAAGGTAGGTACTTGGCAATTCGATAGATTAGAGCGTCTATTTGGCTTACTAAGCGATTCATTGCCAGCGGTATGCCATCCTTGAGTAACTTCAGTAGGCCGCATAGCCTCGGTGGTTTGGGCGCGGACGATCTCCAGTTTCGAGTAAAAACCATCGGTTACATGTGAGCAATAGGACTATAAGGTATCTTTCAGATCACCTTATTTCCTACCATCCCTTCTCATTAGCAGTAGTTGACTACCTACTTTGACCTTGTGTAGACTGCAGGCTGCTAGTATGGATCATCCAGGGGGCCATAGGGCGATACACAACAACTAGAGATGCGTGAAAATCAATGCGGTAAATGCGATATAGATGCAAAGTGCGCAAATAAACGCGAAATAGATGCGATGACTGCACTTTTATGATATTTTTGCGCAAATTTGCCTTTTCGACGGCAAAATTCGTACATTTTGTGCCGAGCGCAGTTAAAATGCTCCGCCGACACTCACCGCTTAAAACATGTGAGCGACTGGCCAGCTGCTAGTTAGCTGGGACTCTACGTGGCCGCGAACTACAAGTGGGCGCGGGCAAGCTACACCTCCGCCACTACATGTCTTATTCCTTACTTTATTATTGTTCATTATATATTCATCGAAGCTCATCAAATCACAACATGGTTCGATCTGCTTACCCATGGAAAAACTTGTAAATTAAATAAATCAAAAAAGGTGTCGATAAGATAGCGCGTTTCTACTACCATATGCATCCACGTATAAGCTGAAAGAATCAGAAAAAAGTGCATTTAAATCAGTCGCGTAAAACTTATTTTGAATTTCACTACGCAGTCTTAGAAATATTGCAAGAGGAGCTATTTCATAAATGAAAGCAGTCCGCCACAATTTTTTATTTGTCACTATAGCTACGTGATTATTTCCCGGAAAATTTATTCAAATTACCATTTCTTCGAGTTGAACAGTCATTAGATTGTGAGTGGAAGGTAGCCGCATTAAAGTTGATATAAAGAAATAATTATATATCGAAACGCTGAGGGAAATTGCGCTAGTGAGTACACTGTCAGCAATTATTAAATAAAATTTTCTCGAATAAGATAAATGCATTAAACGTGGAGAAAATGTTAATAAATGTAGTATTTAAGACAATAGAGCCTTTATTTAAGCTGTAAAAATTTGAGTTTCCAATTATTCGCTGTTTAAAACTATATAATATAGCCGTTAAAATTATCTTTACAAATTAAAACCATTTTTCTCATTTCCTATGCATAATTTCTGAAACTATTGATTTTATGCAGCGTAAGAATAGTTCTTTTGGACCACTTGAATCTCGATGGGAATTCGATTCGAGATTCGTTATTTAAAGATAAGACCTTTTAATGAAATTTCTAAACAACTAATATTTTCACTTGGGAATACTCAAACATAATTTCACATAGTTTTCGAAGTTCTTATTCTCTGGCTCTCCATTGCTGTCGAGTATGATCACCTGGCTAACATTCCGCCAGAGGCGCTGGAAAAATCTGAATGACGGGTTGGGTCATCCTGTCTAATCATCAACTCTAGCTTCTCGTTCACCATCCGGTTCTTCTGAAATTTCGTGTTTTGTTTATTGTTGCTCATGCTATGTTAATAAATAGAATAAAAATTTCGCATGTATTCTCAGATAATTTTTTAATGCATGATATGCCTAGTGTTTATCACGGCTACGAATTAATTTCACCCATAATTTCTCTTCGCATTGAGCTCATAATTTCGTTTATTTTTCTTCTTTCGTAGACCCCTATTATTCATTTGCAAGAAAATCACAAACAAAAATACATAAAAACCATTAGTTGAGAAGTTATTATTTTAATTGAATTTAATTCTTTGATTAAAGATCTTATGATCTGCGGATTGCCAGCATAACAGTGGCATTAACATATCATTTTAGCTCAAGTAAAAGTTGCCATTATTAGAGGAGTGCGATCATTTATTTTCATTCCGTCATATCATGAATCACTTTGAGTTTTTGAAATATACCGAGAAACATGATTTCGTGATGAAGAAATGCGAAAGAAAATGTGATGGGTCAAAACGAACCGCGGCCGTCCTCCTAGCTAGCGAGAAAAACCCAAGCTTAAATGCGTGGAGACTCCATTCAACTTGTGCCCCACTATCTCCGTCCGTCAGCCGCCTTGTTTCACTTCATCCTGAGTCTTCCCATTATCAGTTATTCGCTCTGTAAGCTGCGCCAAGCCGTGCGCGAAAATCGCTCTCCTCTTGCGTGAAGAATCGCGCATTTCAACGGCGGCGCGACAATCGCTTCCCTTCCACTCCAGCTCAATGGCGGACGCCGGAGACCAATTTTTGTTTTCTGCTGTCGATTTGCTGACGATTTCTACGAAATCCTCAGCTTCAAACGAACAGGACGTATCCGATTGATTCACGCGTCATGAGAGCTCATGAATCGCGTGGCCGTCGTGAATAGAATACCCTAGTGGAATACTCCGAGTTATGCATTCGTAGGCAGAAAACCCTGAGTTATAAGCACTCAGGTTGGTACATTATCTGTTCATGAATGGTTTAAGGCTTTCCACCAGGGCTTTTCTCTCATAATGCCATATGATATAAAAAATATACTTAAAGTACAACCAATACGGAATTTTACGACCTGAAATGCAGCAGCGAGGATCATAGCAATATTGAACTAAAACGGTATAGAATACCCTAGTGGGTTAGTAAAGAAAATAGAATATCCCAGTGGGTTATCAAAAAAAAATAGAATACCCTAGTGGAATACTCCGAATTATGAATTCCTAGGCAGAAAACTCTGAGTTATAAGCACCCATGTAGGTACATTATCTGTTCACGAATGATTCAAGGTATTCAACCTGGGATTTTTCTCTCGTAAGGCCATTTGATATAAAAAATATGCTTAAATTAAAACCAATACGCATATAAATTACGACCTGAAATTTAGCAACGAGGATCGTAGCAATATTGAACTAAAACGTACTTGTACCTACTTTCCCGTAGTTATTAAATGCGTGCGACGCCGTTCGCCTCACTGAGCCTTCATCTGGTACAAGGGGGTTTCCACAACAGCGTTTTATTATGCCATGTGCAGAGCGTTTTACTAAAACAATGGATGAAATCCCTCTTGTAGACGACACAAGATTCATTTGACGTCCTCTTCTGCAACTTGAATCAATTGATTTCTACAGAACCTCTCGGATAATTATCAATTCTATCAACTGTACAAGTTATAAAAAAGGTATTTTTATGGCAACACATAGAGAAATATTCCTACGCTAGAGCTATAAAAATACGCCTTCACGCACTTTATCTATAGAAAACTTTATATAAGGTAAATTATTTTTTTTAATGTTATATTTCACGGTAAATGATAACATCAGAGGAGTATCTTCTTGCGTGAATATATTCCCTATGGCAATAAATTGGTCCAAAAAAAGTCTGTTGTGAAAATTACTCCACAGTCACGAAGAAGGACAACAACAGGAAAAATCCGTGAGTCTGTGATCGTCAAGCTCAGCACAAAGGGATGAATTATCGCGACGCCCCTGGAACTCGAGCCTTTAACTCTAGCAACAAAATTATTCCGCCGTGACCAATGCGACGAACCGTGCAGTGCATACGTGAAGACATTCGTGAAGAAAACCAAAAAAAGAAGACAAGGAAAGCACCAGGCATATTTCTCCTCACGCGCGCGAAATTCCTTCGAACGCTTGGCAAGTACCAGCCCTTTCTTTCCTACGACCCCCTTCTCATCTTACGCATTCCGCGGCATCTGAGCTCACTTTTTCCACCAGCACACCCCTCACCCTACCTCCGGCCATTCCACACCTGCAGCTCCTCACATTTCCCGAAAAAAATACGCCTCGCCATAAACTCTGATGGTGTCTCTGCCCTCGTTTTACGGCAGCCTCCAAATCGAGGGTCGGAGATCCGATTACTTCCGGCTGACTAAATTAATGAAAAAATAAACGGTGTGCGAGACTATGCCATGGGGAGACGAGAAAGGTTTTCTTTTTAATCTCATTCCTCTTGCCATACATTTCCTCTTTTCCCTCCGAGGACGGCAACATGAGGGAGGATAAACGCCCTTCCTCGCATTGTTATTTCGTCTCTCTGAAGGGAGGAAAGGATGACCTTGGGGTCTCTTTTCAATCGCCAACACTAAGCCTTACCATACTCGGACATCCACTCGCTTTCATTTACTACGGAGCCGTTCAAGGAGACCTCGACTCGCAATTATTCAAAAGAATTCGGCAGACACAAGTAAAAAATCGCTGACATAGTCTTCCTTCATTCACTCATCGAATTAAAAAACAAAAAAGACGCAAAAGTTGCTGCCCACTTTTCGTTCCCGTTCACTCCGTCAGTAGCTCGTCCAAATGCATTGATATACCTTACCTTTGAATTGCCTTACCATACTCGGCCATCCACTCGCTTTCATTTACTACGGAGCCGTTCAAGGAAACCCCGACTCGCAATAGGGTGGTTTCCTATTATTTTTTCATTACCTAAATCGAATGATTATTAATCCTGGAGTACGCATTTCACGCTCTTATATTTTTAAATGACGATATCTATTTTTCGCGATTAATTGAAAAGTGAAAATTTTCAAGCGCGCGAAAACGCGACGGCTAAGTATAAATGCTGGGAAAAAGCCCGTGTGACGTCATTTTGGTTACCGCTGCCGCAAATGAGGTGACCTTGGGGCGAGGATATTGTGCGCCGCTGCGATTCAGGCTGCTAGCAGGTTGTAGAGTACCCTGCTAGAAGGTAGCACTTGGCTTACATAAGGTTTATTAATACCTTATCAAACGGAGGAAACTTTCCGACCATAGACAGTTTTAATAGGTGATTATTAAGAGATGTTTCCCTGAGCTCTTTGCCTCATGCATGCATTGGTAATCGTAGACGATGTAAAACTCCTATCTACTGGTATAGCATCTACGCCCCTGTGACGTCACGTGGAGTGACACCGCATGGGCACCAATTTGGGCGTTTTCAAATGCGATTAAAATTGATTATTGCCATTCGTCTAAACTGGGATTTCTAAAACCAAATCTATTTATATATATAAAAAAAAGTCAAAAATCGTGTTAGTTAGAACACCTTTAACTCGAGAACAGCTGTACTGATTTTGATGATATTAGGTTCTTTGGATTCGTCTCAGCCCCGGATAACATATAGGAAATTAATAAATAGGAAAAGTTCGCAAAAAAATTCATCTATATCTTAGGGATATGTTTATAGGAGTTGTAAACACTGCAACAATTGTTAAGTCGGTCAAAACTTCAAATTAAATTATTTTTTTGTTTTTACAAATTTAATGACTGTACTTTGTAGCAATATAAAATTTTAACTTTGAAATATATTCAAAATATTGAATTGATATTTAAAAAAATTAATTAGAGCTAATTGTAACCCCATCTCGAGTTGACACTTCACTACCGTGTTTGTAAACAAATCTCCAAGCAATAGGGTGGTTTCCTATTATTTTTTATTGCCTAAATCGAAATATTATTACTCCTGGAGTACGCATTTCACGCTCTTATATTTTCGAATGACGATTTCTATTTTCCGCGATTAAACGAGAAGTGAAAATTTCCAAGCGCGCGAAAACGCGACGGCTAAGTAGGAATTATGGGAAAAGTACGTGTGACGTATTTCTGGTTCCCGCTGCCGCCCTGTGAGGTGACATTGAGGCGAAGCTTGAGCGCTGATACGACGCAGGCTGCTAGCAGGTAGCAGAGTACGCTGCTAGCAAGTAGCGCTTGGCTTAAATAAGGATTATTAATACCTTATCAAACGAAGGAAACCTTCCGACCATAGGCAGTTTTAATATGTGATTATTAAGAGATGTTTCCCCGAAATCTGTGCCTCATGCATGCATTGACAATCTCAGACGATGTAAAACTCCTATCCTCTCGTGTAGAAACTGGGTCCCTGTGACGTCACGTGGAGTTGAATCGCATAGGCGCCAATCTGGCCTTTTTCAAATGAGGTTAAAATTGACCATTGCCATTCGTTTAAACTGGGATTTCTTAAACCAAATAATTTGTATATTATGAAAACCCTAATGGTGGGTAACGAATAGCAACCAATGCATTCCGTTTTCTTTGATGAAGGAAACTACCCTATTGTTGATAATCGGCCGGCCTCGGTGGCGCCGGGGTAAAGTCCCCGACTGCCAACCTAGAGGTCGCGGGTTCGAATCCCGCCTGGGTGGCTTGACTACCATCCAAGGCATGGATGTTTGTAATGTCTAACAAGTTAATTGTAAGAGAGGACAACTCTGTCCTAAATTCGCTTGTATAATAAAGACAAATTATTATTATTATGCCCCGTGTTCCTGTTGACGAATCGAGCAGTCCTCGGAATGTTTGCAAATTAGTTTCATTGGAAGGTGAGCCCATGAACAAAGTGTTCCCGAATATAATTGATCACCACAAAAATCACAAATGCTTGATTGAGCGAGCAATATTGACGGCCTAGAACGAAGATTTGAATGACTCAAACTAGGTATATCAGGATATAAGAGTTGGTACTCTGCATGAATTCAAATATTTTAACTGTGTAAAAAACGAAGACGAAGTCACCAACTATGTATTTGAATATTTTAAGTTCTTGGACGTACCTGGCATACCATGGCAGGATTTACAGTTAAAGGTAGGCTCTATGTTAATGATCTTTCGATGCCTAAACCAACCAAAACTATCCAACGGAACGCGTTTGGTGATGTAAAAAACTAATAATGAATGTGATTCAAGCGACTATACTCAAAGGAAAATTCAAAGATGAGGAAGTTCGCATTCCGAAGTATCCATGATCCCAACTTATATGCCCTTTTGAGCTTACACGAATTCCATTTCGTGTTGCATTCGTGATTATGACTAACAAATTACAAGGTCAATCTTTCAGTGTTTGTGCTCATATGCTCATATAAAAAACCCAAGATTTTATATGTAGTATGTTCACGAGTAGGGAAACCATCCGCTTAATCTCTTTCTTCGCTTCGCTGTATTTACTTCGATTCATCCGCTTCATCTTGCGCCTGATAAACAAAAAAACTGTCATATATCTGAAAGTGCTTAAGTCAAGAGATTAAACCCGAATGTGTAGGTGCCGTGGTATGTATACGTAGTGCACTTCCTCGAACCGAGTTATAACAAGCCCACGAGTATAAGACATAATAATGCTGCTCTCTAGGTTTTTTTTACGAGATTATGAGCGTCAGTCAAGTATCGGTCTAGCGTAGCGTAAACTTGATCCAAGAACGGGTTTGACATTAATAATTGCTTTTTAAAGCCACAGTGTCTTAAATTTCCTAAGTAAAAACAAAGAATTAGAAAATTCATTGAAAAAATCCGTATGGACATGCCTTGGTCAACTTACCCGGTGTAGTTTGAATAAAGAAAATATATTTTGTAACAAGCCATTGTTATGCTTATTTATGTTTTTTTAATTTTTATTATTTTACTAACGTAATCTAAATATTATTAAAATTAGTACAGTCCGCTCTTGATTAATAAATGGTGTAACTAAACTATTCAGTGATTAATAGGCGGTACGAATTTCGCCAGGTGAGCTAGTAATTTGTATATTATGAATACACTAATGATGGGTGACGAATCGCAATCAATGCCTTTCGTTTTCTTTGATGAAGGAAACTGCAGTATTATTCTAAAGAATTCGGCAGATACAAGTAAAAAACGCGAACATAAAGTCTTCTTTCATTCACTCATAAGGTTAAAACAAAAAAGACGCGAAAGTTACTGCCCACTTTTCATTCACGTTCTTTCCGTCAGTAGCTCTTCCAAATGCATTGACTAATTCCAGGGGAGACACTCGTTACTGCGCAAAAGAATTATCACAACAATATAAACAACAAGAAACCACGCAAGAACAAGGAGTAGAAGAGAGACGGTGACCAGCCCGGCAGGAGCGCGTGACGTCATCGATTTATTAGTGAAAGTATTTAGGCGGTCCATTTAATCATCATAAATATCTCGATATGGAGGAAACGGATCGAAATGCGGAAAATATTCATACGAATTTTCCGAATTAACTTAACCAGTAATAAAAGAAAGATAAACCAGTAAGTTTCCAATAAACAATAAAAAGTCATGGTACTTTTTCAGAAAATTTATTTAAGACGACTGATTTCGTCGCAGAGGCGACATCTTCAGATACAAAAATCGTTATTATGGTTATTTTGCTGTTTATTTGGTTGCTATTACGCGTTGGTAGTGGAGGGTTGCGTTGGGGTTGGAGCGTTACTCAACTTCAGGGGAATTTCCAAGAGGGGAGAATAGTTGACAAAAATATTCTCATTTGCTAAAATTTCATTCCTGATGTGCTTCCTAATCTCCATCTCCTCGAAGCAGTCCATCCTTTTTCCCTTTTTCTTTTTTTTTCTTTTTTTCTCTTTTTTTTCGCAACCCTCCCGACGCGTACCAACGCGTAATAGCAACCAAATGAACAACAAAATAACTATAATAACGATTTCTGTACCTGAAGACGTCGCCTCTGCGACGAAATCGGTCTTCTTAAATAAAATGTGTGAAATAATACCATAAAAGTTTATTGTTTACAATGGATTTTCATAAAGTTAAGCCTGAAACAATCGAGTTTACCATTAAGTCTCCATGATAAATGGAGGATGCCAGCACCCTGCACGTCTGGATAGTGCTCACGATGATTGGCTCTGGATGGAATGGGAGACTTCGAGAGTCGTGATTGAGTTTGCGAAATCCCGAATTCAAAACCATCGTGAGGCTTTCGTACAATCCCAAACAAAATTCCTCTCGATAATTCCCAAAATAATAGACCGGGTGTTAATAAATGAATATCGGGGTCTTAACGCTTAAAAATGTTTATTAAATTATGCTTACAGTTATAAATCTTATGTAAAATGAAAGATCAAATCAATCAGTTTTGTTTTTTTTTTTTAGCAACAATGCACATGTGCGTGAAATGTTTCCGCCGCGATCCGCAAGAAAGCGGTAGTAGCAAAGATGGCGACTAGTGAACAGCGATTTCTGCCTAATTGACGCGGTGTGCACAAGCAGGCCGTAAATTGTTTTCAATTAAGTTTTTTTATCGATATTTCCACCCCAGTGAAAATAAATTCAGAGAAGAATTTGGGGTCAAAATTTAGGGCACTGGTAGGTATATAATTGAAAACCGATTTGACGGTTTACAGAAGTCTTCTTAGTAGTTGCAAAAATTATAAATGATAAGGAGAGACGTTAGAAATACCTCTATCCAAGATGGGGACTTTCAGTCCTATTCTTATTTGATATTACCAAAGTTCGAAGTATTGAGATCAGGTATTTTTGATTGTGTAGCATTACACAAATGTCTGGGAATACAGTTTCCTGAAATACAAATAGCCTGGATAAAAAACGGTTCAAATATATATGAATTTACATGGGCATTTTGCTGATAATAATCCATTTATGGAAAAAAAAAACTTTTGAAATGGGCAGTCAGTTCATTTCCATTGGGATATGGAAATAGAAATGACTTTAACATTTTTCAAAGATGAACACGACAAAGGAGCTTAGATTCTAGATTTAATCGAATATTTGAATAAAATTTGTAGCAAATGAACGAGAAAATGGCAATAAGATAATAACAATAAGGTAAAGAGATCTTTTGCTTGAATTAACTCGAAGAATTGCTCGTAGGTGAAACGCCCCAAACCACTCGGGAATCATTCTCTCAAACTCAATATGATTCTAGAAATGAGATGCGCTGTAGTAAAGTCTATTTACTAAGAAAAATGCAGTGATGATCGAGGCTTAACTTTTGCCTGGGCCTAATCATGGTAAAAAGTGAATCCAGCTAACCATGGGCCATGGTAAAAAGCGAATCCAGTGCATTAATTCCTACAGATCGAAATGAATTGGATAGACCATGCCTCTCTTCAATTAAGTGTAAATTGCATTGCTCATCTATAGAGCTGGTGCACAAAAATCGCACTGTAGGTTGAGCTAAATTATTATCGAGTGCATCTCACAGTAATTCTATCACATGTAAATAAAATTGTAGTCATAGCTTTGCGCGATTTAAAGGTGTTTTCGGAATGAAAACAATTCTTCAATCATCTTTGCGATGCGAGTAGTTATTCATAATTTAGTGAAGCATCTTTTGAAATTTACTCAATACGAGCGTGATGCGCCCGCTCCCAGCGGGCTTCCCCCGCTCTTTTCAATGCAGGTCCACAGAGGGATAGGCGCGTTTCTAATTTTAAAATGTGGAAAAAAAGGCAGGGTCTTATGCACAAATTTAATTGGAATGTTCATGCACACATTGAGGTCAGAGGACCTGTTTAAACACAACATTGGAAGTAATTACACTATACTCTGTAAAACACACATGATGACTCATACTTACGTATCAACAGGAGACTTGAATGTGGAATCAGCCGCAATTTGATAAAAGTTACTTAAAGAGTGCGAGATATTGTTGCAAATGAACAAATGTATAAGTTTGTGCGCCGGTAACGTCAGGAATATTTACCGGTTTTTGTTTTTTTTTAATTATTTAAAAACCAATTTTAGAAAAAAATAGCAATATTTAGGAAGTAAAGTATGCCGTCGCATGTTCTCTGATAAATTCTGTGCATTTTGGTACCTCATTTGTAGAGTTTGGTTGCGTATGAGTTGAGAAAAAGGTATCTATACAGTAGAAATAATATAGAAGATTGAATTGCTAGGAGAGTGATTTGGGGTTGCGACGAGCGGGAGACGGATTTTAAAGACAGGCGGAACAAAAGATGGCTTAGGGAAGGGAGTGCTCAGAAGACTTCATTATATGCGACAGCGTAAAGGGAAACAGTACCCTTTTGAATGGCCTTCGAGTAGGGCTTCATTGAAGTTTTATGGTCCGCGAAGGAGATGTCAGGGACGGCCAAAGTAGCTTGTCATCAACCAGTCTGGAGAGATGAAATGTAGGCAATAGGAGATGAGGACGAATCGAACGTTAAAAAGACATAGGAAAGGTAAAAAAGAGGAAACTATCTACTGGGCGTTATACAAAACAGTAAATGTGATGTTATATTTAAACAATCTACACGAGCAAGCTAATTGCCAGCAATTTTCCTTTCATATTAATTGCCGACGATTCCTACTTGAATAAAATAGGATCAATCGTTATAGTAACAGAAAATAATGATATGAGCAGTTTAATGCTCGCAATAAGAAAGCGTGCACTGAATGCAAACGAGACTTTCCCATGAATGAAGCTGAAAACATTGAATTGAAGATATCTCTTCGTAAATAGTATCAAACAAGTAAAACTGAGCCTGTCTAACTTAAATAAAAGACAGTAGTTCATTCAGAAATTCATACAACTGTGGCCAAGACGCCGATCAAAAACTCTCACGAGACCCATAACTTCCATTGTCGAACAAACTACTTCGACTCTCAAGGTGAACACTAAAGATGGGAATGAATAAAAAAAAATGATGGGGGCTCGTAGATGGCTTAGCTGAAAAAAAAATCACCCAAGACTGCCTTTTTCCGTTGCCTAGGCCACCATTTCGATCAACTGCTTGCCCCTTCCCGATGAAGTTTTTGCCTCATCTCGCGCTTTGCAAATGGAGTCTGAAACTAAGCCCCCATCGGGCGGAAGGCAGGAACTTGAAAGTTCCTTCAAAATGAGTGAGCCGCGGGTTCTTAAGGGATTCGATTTATGGATCGGGAATAGGAGAGCACGTAAACTTCAACCGGGGCATTGACGTGGAAGTTTGTTGCGAATAAGGAAGTAAGTATAAAGATTTTGGCAAAAAGAAAACTGGGCTGAATTTCGAAAAGTCGCTTCAAGTTTCCTCACCCACCAAAGTTCAAGATTCCACAGAATATTTCCGAAGTGGTCCAAATAGAGCAATTTCAATTAAATATAGAAGAGATAGAGCAAGAAATTCTTTAAAAATTAATTAGCTATGAGAATCATGTGTTCGGAAGGCGTTAAAACGGAATCGCCACACTGGAGTTGCTATTGATTGCATCTAAGGGATAAGGATGCAGGAAGCATTCATTTGCCAAGTTTTAACAGCTGGATTAATGAATATGACATATTAATTAGCTTACAAGGGGTAAAATACTGAAATAAAATGTAGAACGTTTTAATAAGCATTACTGAAACACCTGTGATCAGAGCCGACTTTCAGGAGTGAGCCAGTGAAACAGACGCCTTTGGATGTACTACACTCAAACAGGGAACTGCCTTATGCAATATTTCGATGTGGTGATACATGCACTTGGTGGCAGTAGTAAATGCCAATAATATATTTTAACAATGTATGCATAGAACTTGCAGCAAATAAACCCTGAAATGAATGAATGATCAAGCAATATTGAATGAATCGAGTGCATTTCTAAAAATTATTCCAAATAATGGTGTGAAGAAAATAAGTGCGTGACGAGTTTTATTTTTGGGAAGATAATTCTACTATGTGCAATATTTCTGCGATATGAAATGATAAAATACCTTTGCGACGAGATACAACTTGTTCAACGCCACGGAGGAGCACAAAAACGATATTTTTGTGATTAAATTCAGCAGCAGATGAGCAGATAAAATGTAATGATGAACAATATGGAACATAGTTTTGTCAGTGGGCAACAAAAACGTCTTTTGTTTAATGGCAACAAAAACCTCAATACTTATTGACCCTATATTTGACCAACCAATTTCCTGGGATGTCAAATTTTATGTAGTAATATTTAAACATGAAAATAGGGATCTAAAGGGCATCTTAGGAGTGAGCCAGATTAAATGTATGGGAGCAGACGACTTATGGAGCTACGGGTATACACTCAAGAAGCGGGAATTGGAGTAATCCTAAGAAAGGAATGGAAAATGAGAGCGAAGGCGTATAGGCAGTACAACGAAAGGATAATGATTAGAGACACGTGAATATCGCACTTTCATTTTTATTTTATCGCACTTTCATTTTTATTTTATCGCACTTTCAATAACAGTTTATCGCATTTTGTAGCGTCTGTTTTTTATTTTCATAATGAGGTAGATGCCGATAAAATGTAGTGAAACACAGTGATATGACAAAATACAGAATATTTTAAATAATTATGTTGCAGAACAATAATAAATTAAGGATTAAGACACGTTGTGGCGGAGGTGTAGCTTGCCCGCGCCCACTTGCAGTTCGCGGCCACGTAGAGTCCCAGCCAACTAGCAGCTGGCCAGTCGCTCACATGTTTTAAGCGGTGAGTGTCGGCGGAGCATTTAAACTGCGCTCGGCACAAAATGTACTAATTTTGCCGTCGATAAGGCAAATTTGCGTAAAAATATCATAAAAGTCCAGCCATCGCATCTATGTCGCATTTATTTGCGCACATCGCATCTATATCGTATTTATCGCATTTGCGATTTTCACGCATCTCTAAATTAATGATCGATAATGAGATAGCTACCCAGAAGAGGAACTGACGGACACCGCGATAGAGCAAGGGTTCACACCAACTTCGAGCCGCTTGGAAGAAGATGTGGAAGTAATAAAGGAGCAACTGGAAGAAGCCCTGGAAAGGTTCATAGCGAAGGAAAGGCTGATAGTAATGGGATGCAGAGGTTAGAGAGGAGCACAGCGGGAGAGTTTGAGCCGAGGAAACGCGACGAGAGAGGATGAAGTTCGGAGGAGTTCTGCAAGGAGGCGCAAGTGATAGTGTTAAACACTCTCTTCGCGCAACTTTGAATAAAAAGATATAGATGGAAGATGCCAGAAGGTAAAGCCATTTATCAGTTTGACTATATTCTGGTAAGACAAAGGTACAAAAAATAAGCAAAGGAAGCCAAGCAAAACTTACCCACGAGTGACCACAACCTGGTGGCAATAGAAAGTCAGCTGAAATGCAAGGAGTTGGGAAGGACGAAACGAGAACTCAGATGGAATCTGGAGCCGATGGAAAAGGTGAAGTTTGGAAGAAAATTCACAGCCCTCATTGAAGATATACTGCTGCTCTTGTCTTCAAAATACGTAATGTCAAATAATGCTCAAGAAGACGATAGCTGGAAAATTCAAAGGAAACTTGTCAAAGAAACCGATTTGGACTTCGCATTTGATACACTCTCGCACAAAATACTGCTAATGAAACTTGAGCAAGCTGGAATACGAGGATCATCACTGAATTGGTTCGAAAGTTATTTATCAACGAGATCACAATGTGTAAAAGTAAATAATTGTTTCAGTAAGTATATATGACAATTGAGACGGGAGTACCACAAGGCTCTGTTTTAGGACCTATTCTGTTTTTGATTTACGTAAACGATTTATGTGAAAATAAATTCAATGGTGAACTCATAGCCTTTACTGATGATATAGCACTGTGCTACTCAGCCCGCAATTGGAGTTGTGCTGAAACATTTGTTAAAGAGGATCTACGTTTCTTGCGGAAATGGTTTGATTTCAATGGATTAGAGTTAAGTGAAAAGACGAAGCTTACGTGCTATGACATATGTAATACAAGTATTTTAACTGTAAACTTATATTACATTATACAAATTGATACAATTTTGTCTGCAACTGTCCAGTTATTGATAAAGTGAATGAAATGAAATACTTGGGAGTAATTTTGGACAGTAATCTACGCTGGGATAAACATTTGCTTACTGTAAACAAATGCCTTAGAAGTGCCTTGCCCGAATTTTACTACCTACAAAACAAATGTCCACTTCCGGTTAAAAAAAACCATTTATCATGCTCTTACTCATTGTAAAATTTCTTATGGTATAATCTGCTGGGGCAATGCGTACATGAGCACATTTAAGTGTGCACTCGTTTTTGCAAAAAAAATAATTAGGGCAATACTGTCTAAAAATTATTGTGAGCACTCATTTCCGTTGTTTGTGGCCCTTAATTTATTTCCACTAAGGCATTTGTATTTATTCAAAGTGCTTAACTTGTTTTTTGCCAGAAGTGGGAATATGCCGAGTGGATATGACAAATATAAATATAATTTAAGGAGTGAGTCATTTACAGTAGCAAACAGACCTAAGTTAACTTTAAATAAACGCTGTTTTCTTTACATGGGGCCAAAGTTATTTCATTTACTGCCCGCTAGAATTAAAAAAATAAATGCTCAAATGTGACGTTAAGACTTGCTAAAGACTGGCTTTTCTCGCAAGAAATAGTTGAAAATTTATTTAAAACACTCATGTATCATTTACCGCATCATTATATTTTTATTGGCTTACATTTTGCTATTTGATGGTGGCTCCATTCTGGGTCTATGACCTTGGAGACCACCGAAAGCTCCTTCTCTTGTTTTTTTGTATTCAGGTGTAAAAACAAAATGTAGAAGTAAATAAATTATTATTATTATAAAAAAATAAGTGTTTTATATAAGTGGGTAATTGAAAACCATTCCATTTTACGGTTGGTAAGTTTCTTTCGTATTCAATCATGACAGTGCACGCGAAAAAAAGCTTCATCACCCGACCGAAGGGCCCGAAAGATTTATTAGAGTGTCGAAATTATTTCTGTTTGATTCGGAAAGGAACAATCGTTCCTCACTCGGAGATAGCCATGCGTGGAAAAACCGTCCACAGATCGACTACAATTTCTTCTTTTGCCGCTGCATGTCTGGAGTGGGGTCCGAGAGACGAGGCCCCAGCATCCCCTTCTCACCCAGATGACACTAGAGTGATTGCCGGGGCAAGAGAAGGGAACGACGTCTCATTAATAAAATTGAACGGGCTGCGGTAGCGGGGTCGCAAGGAGAATAGCTGCCTTGAGAAAAGAAAAGCTGGGTACCACCTTTGGGTTGAGAACTACCTTCTACAATGCAAGGAAAGCGCCAGAAAGGGAAACGAAGGAGATCCCTTCACCATCGAGCAAGAAGACACAATAATGAGTCCTACTTGCCTTTGAGAGCAAGTGACTTATTGCGTGAGCCATACACATCTAGTATCCTGGGTGAAGCGTCCCGAAATCTCCGAATAAAAATTCTCGAGATACAAGGAGGCAAAGTGATGGGAAACTAATTCTCCCCTCCCCTTACCTTAATATCTGGATATCACTCGCTCAAACCGGGGTGACGTTGAGTCACTAATCAATACTAATATCTAAGCACCTTTTGAATTACCACACTTGGATTATTATGGCTCAACCCGACAAAATAAATATTTCATCCAACACAGCTCAGATATTTCAATCTCGGAATCTTTCAATAATTTATGCAAATAAATGTCGACATGGTTATCTCCCCTGCTCTTGTTTGTATTTAAAACAGTTGCCCTTATCTCGACTTGCGGAAAATATTTCTTTCCATTGCGTAGTCTAGTTAACCCACTCTAAGCTGTGAAGGACTTGACAGTACTCTCAGCTTTCAATTCTATAATAACGACCCTTTAAGTCCAGGGAAAGTGTAGTAAATTTAACTTCTCAATGGATCTCAGAGTAATTGAATGATTCGTGCAACTCTGATGAATGCTAGGGTCCTGTGTGATCGCTACATCTGGTATAAAATGGCAAATGTCTGTTACGCCGACGATAACTTGAACAGCAGTAATGTTTTTCCTTACATTAATCCTTTAAAAATGATACATTGTTAGCCTTCGGCAAATTGAGTGCCGACCTTGCGACTTGCATCCTACATTTAGTTCAGGAAATGAAGCTCATAAAAGTGAAAAACCTTGCAATTTTTTCAAACTGAATCGATTTGCACAAAAATTTGGGATTATACTAATTATACCCCCTACTTCAAAATCTATACTATGCCGAAGGGCGCTTTTTATTTTTTAAGGGTGAAAACTACCCCTAAAAGCTAAAACTTATAAAATTATATTTTAAAGCTAAATACGTGTAAAATGTAGTTTAAATTATTTTTATTATTATTTTTTTATGTTTGGAAAATAATTTTAAGGTGTTTCAACCCATAATAATCAACCCTTATTTGGGGTTAATGTAAAAAAGAATTTTCAAACTGAATCGATTTGCATAAAAATTTGTGATTATACTAATCATACCTCCTTTAAAAATTTTTTTCAAACCGAATCGATTTGCATAAATATTTGGAATTAGACTATCCATAATCTATACTATACCGAAGGGTGCTTTTTATTTTTTAGGGGTGAAAACTACCCCTAAAACCTAAAACTTATAAAATTATATGTTAAAGCTAAATACGGGTAAAATTTAGTTTAAATTATTTGTATAATTATTTTTTTGTTTGGAAAATAATTTTAAGGCGTTTCAACTCATAATAATAAACCCTTATTGGGCGTTAATGTAAAAAAATATTTACCCTAAAAATATAAATTATTTATCACATTGTATCTACTTATTCACTTTCTTACTCCTTTTATTATGTAATCACTTTTTTCTCTCATGATTTTAATCACTGCACAGAAAAGATATAAGAATAGGATAAACAGAACAAGCTTCGTCATGGTAACATAAACAAATAAATGTACATTTATGTAGACATTACATGAAACACAATCAAACGGAGACTGTATGGCTTCCAGCCTTCCCACCACATGCATGCACACAGGTCACTGTAAGCGAGAGCACACATACTCTCATTTGTGTATGTTTATATACATCTTATGGGTATGTGTGTTTATTTTGTAGCAAATTTGAGTGTATCGTTAGCTTCGAACGTAAAGTACACAAAGTATATGCTGATTATAAGGAATGTTATGCTCTGAATTGTGGATTTCGAATTTTTGGGAAATAAATTTGATTGGTATTTCAAACATAGCTCCTTTATTTTTTATGATAGAAAGTTCATTTAAATTGTATCTAGTAGGGTTTTTACTGACTACGAGGTCATGTGAATTAAATTTTTTTCGAGTCATTATTTTTGAAAGAGGAGGGATTTAAGGGTTTAAATAAGGCGGAGCTCCCTTGGAAATAAAGGTTTTAATTATCAATATCTCACCAAATATTTATTGTATATAAAATTAAAGCACACCAAAATATTTGAAAATAAAGAAGCTACAATTTATTACTCTAGAATTTTTTTCATATCTCCAGTTTTTTTGAAGTTATTTTGAAAAAAGAGCATTTTTAACGAAATTGTAGAAAATGGCTTTTCACTTTTTCCTACAATTTTTTCAAAATTTAGAATTGTAAATTATTCAAACTTCTAGGATCAATTAACAATACTTAAATAAAGAGAAATTCTGAAGGGCATTGATCATTTTTGACTAGTCTGGTAATAAGGAGTTGTTTTCACTGATTTTTTTGTAGAAAAAAGTAGGGACTGATCTTATTTTTAATCATAACTCGCTCAAATTTCATGATAAAAATTTTTTTATCTCATTTTAAGAAAGTTTTTTAAAAACGCTTTTAAACAGATTGCATAAGTTTTCCTCGAAAAATACATTTTTCCCGCTATTTGGTATTGAATCTTTCAAATTAAGCGTATGACAAACAATAGATAACCATCAACAAGTTGCGGCTCGGTCCGAATTGGTCATCAAGGAAATATAAAATAAGATTTTTATTACATTTTTTACAAGCTACAATTTTGTAAGTAACAATTTCCTAATAAAATTAATACTTTTCAAGTTATTTGCCTAAAATCGGTTAAAGTCATTGATTTTTTCGTCAAAAAACTGTTACTTTCAATCGCAAATAACTCGGAAAATATTAATTTTACGCAAAAAATGTATAGAACATTTTATTCTTAGAATTTACTTTTCTATCGATTCCTGTGGTCAAAATGTAATTAAAATTTTCCACCCCCGAGATGGGGTGGAAACCACCCCCAGGGTAAAAGCGCCCGTCGGCATGATATAGATTTTGATTCTTGGTATATTCTCTACTTATTGTGAAAACTTCAAGAAAATCGATTCAGTTTGAAAAAATTGCAAGCCAAAATGCTTCATTTCCTGGACTAATTGTCATTCAGGTTCATTCGCAAGAGCTTATTAGAGCAAGATTGTAGATCTCAAGCAAAGTAGAAATTCCATTGCATTAATTGGCTCACTTGACTCAACTCAAGACTCACTTGCATCGGCAAAGCGAGGTTCCTACGTGGTTATTCGTTCAATCGGAACGAAGCTGCAGTACACAGGCAGTAAGAACAAAAAGAAATGCATGCTCAATGATGGCCTCCCAGTCCCCGTTTAAGAGTGATCACCCTCGCTTAAGTGTCGAAGACAACTAGAGGAACTGATGATGCGTGAAAGTTCTTACCGAAGTGAATTTCACAGGAGACGCAAGAGTTTACAAACGCGTGATTCATGGTTTCAAATTATATAAAATTATTCCTGATGAACAGAACCGTCTTTGAAAAAGTAGATGGAAAGATTGGAGAAGGGTGTCCGCGAATGAAAATGATGTAGTGGAAGTGGTAAAGAG
Source organism: Ischnura elegans (assembly GCF_921293095.1). Lineage (NCBI taxonomy): Eukaryota > Metazoa > Arthropoda > Insecta > Odonata > Coenagrionidae > Ischnura > Ischnura elegans. The sequence goes on along the minus strand of NC_060255.1, from coordinate 11,066,636 downwards.
GGACGAAAGGGGAAAAAGAAGAAATACGAAGGCATGAAATCTTGCAATGGAACTGAGCGGAGAGCTGAGTTGATCCTACATTAGGATTTATGACCAGCAATGACCACGAGGATTCACAAACAATGACTACTTCTCTCACATCGAGATGCTAATCATATTCATGTGAAAATGTGGAAAATGTACGACTGTATTACATTTGTCATTAATGGAAATAAAGAAATAAAAAATTTGTAAGGTTCACTGTTGTTTAATTATAGGTACGACCCGGGTTTCGTAACTTGGTTACATCGTCAGGTGATGTAACGATGTAACCAAGTTACGTAACCCGGGTCGTGCCTATAATTAAACAACAGTAAACCTTACAAAGTTTTTGCTTCTTTATTTCCAATATGGAGAGGTTTCACAAAGTACAGCCTGAGGTTATCGGTAATATTTGTCATTATAATATGACAGGCAATATTTTTAACTGTATGTCGAAAAATTGGTCTCTCTACCGAATACTTTAGGTGCCATGGCTGCAAATACGAAGAATTTGCAAAGCAAGAAGGTGATGGGGAAGGTGGAAAGCTATAGAGAATAGGTTCGCGAGGGATGAGAGGGTTTTTCGCTTGGCGGTCGTCTCCTCCATCCAATCGACTCTCTTATATTGCGCGTCGCGAGAATATGGCATTTTCGGGAAGTCAAGCGGGGAGAGAAAAAAAATGACAGTCTGGATCTCATTCGACTCACCCGCCGGCTTGAGCGCATGCGCAAACGGCAAAATATCCGAGTGCTCCATCTCCCAGAATAAGAAAGAATGATTTCACTATTCTTCCACAAATTGCATTCGATTCGATCGCACGAGGATTTTTCATAAAAGTATGTTTCTAAAGTCCCCGAAAGAAATTTGTCACAGGCAAAGCCACTACTCGGTGACAATGAACAAGCTAATGCATCTTTTTAGAATTGTTATCTACTGTATGACCTAGTGATATTCGTATCTATATCACGAATATGGAACTCTCTCCCAGCCCAAATAAGAAGCAGTACAAGTATCAAAAGGTTTAAACATAGCACATATGGGTTTCTGAAGAATACCTCCTTAACCTCAAGTTCAATTTCTTTTGTTTATATTCATGTTTAGCCTAATTCTCATTATAATTGTTATTGTTATTTTTATTGATAGACATGTGAATAAATGGTCAGCTAAATTTAGAATTGTGCTAAATGACAGTGTTATCCTAATGTTATGGTTCCTTTTAAAAAATGTTTGTTTGACATAATTGTCATAACGTATTATCACCTTAAATTCTTGTAATTATTATGTTATATCTAAGTGGGATTATTTAATTTTTTGTTGAAAATATTGTATTGTTTTTTTCATGCTCTTGGCGATCTGCACTGGTTGCATTTGTCTGTAATTATATTTATTTACTTTTTCTTCTGTTTATCTACCAAGTTGGAAATGTAAAAAGCTGTACTTTTATTTTCTCATGCGCCCCAGTGCCTACGAAAATAAACGACATTATTATTATTATGTTTACAACCTGTATATGCCCCACCAAACTCCCTATAGGTGGCTCACTGGGTATTATGTAGATGTAGATGTGTACATAAATCAGTTGAAGTTGGTTCTTCTCGCTAGAACTCGAAAACGCCCAAACCGATTTGAATAATTTTGGTTATAAAATATCTGTTTAAGTTCAAACGTTTGATGCTCGTCCCATGTTTCGACCACTTTTATCTAATCATTGTGTTACTGATTATAATGTCAAAAAATAAGAACCTACCTACGATTTGCTTCGGTCAGTAGCGTTTGCGTGTTATCACTATTACATGCGTTATTGATTAAGACTTCCTTAAAATTCGAATGAATACAATATCTTCATCGTTTTATGCTTCCTGATAAACTATATATTTTTCATTTTTTTCGGCGTTTAAAAACACAAAGATGACTAAGTCTTTTTAAAAAATTGACATATTTTTTAACGTTGGCCAATAAGGTTTTAGAATCATTTCCCATTCCAGAAACTAATGAATGCGATGGACATGGTGGTAGCACCAACTGCGGCAATTTTACTTTTCCACCAACACAACACAATCCAGTGGATTCACCGCTGTATCTCAACGCCTTACAAGATTGAAAAATGATTTTCATTTCCCCAACTGCTACTGATTTATCGGCAAATAATCTACATTAAGAACGCATTTGAATGCTACTCGTTACAGGATGACACGAGCTCTGCGTCTTAATCAATTAATTTCATTGTGTCGTGTTCGCTGTTGTTGTGTTTGACGGTCATGAACTCGCTACAGTCTAAGCCTATCCGCTTTATTTTCAGTTACTCTATAAAGCAATTCTGCCATAACAATGCGACTATCATTATTATGTATCTCTTGCTGGTGATCAGACGATTAGCAAGCAAGGTAGCTCGTTTTATTGAATTCGACGACCTATCTTACGTCGCACAGTGGGCCAAAATCCAAAAAAGCTGGCCAAAAGTCGAAAAATGAAGTTAGCGCAAATCAACCAAAAACAGTTGGTATTCATTATTAAGCATGTACTCTATTAGATAGGATACCATACAGAGCATGGAATACGTTAATATAATGTTTACAGCTGTTTAAATTAGAGCATGTCGGAGTGATTTTAGCGACCAATTTTTTTCCGTTGAAAATAGCTAAATTTGTAGCTTCATTACAGTGTCGTTGTTACGAATATTGGTTTCAATGTATTTTTATCCATACAATTGGTCTTCATAAAATGAATATGGACAGTGTTTGTTTGATTTTACTTGTTAATTCATATTTTTATAATTTTTCAAAAACTGTGTTGATTTTTCATTGAATTTCATTTTTAACGGCAATTGTCGTTTGTTTATACATCAGAATACACGGAGTTATTTGCACTGTGAGATAGACAAAAGCATATAGAATAATGTCCAGAGTGCAGTTTTTGCGATAACTTGCGATCCTAATTTTAACAACCATATTTCTGTGAATCCACCCCGGCCGCACGGTCCACTGTGGCGGCCACGAAACGGCGGCGGGAGTAAGCGAGGAAAGGATATGATATCCGTGCATAAAGACTACGGAATACTAAAAGTCCAATGACATTTGTCACTTGAATACATATTTTATGAATAATTGTCATATTGTTTTTGCACATTATACTGTAAATGGCTAAATTCAACGAACATCTTGTCGCAAATAACAATTTCTTGCTATATTGGTGACTGGCAATTCTACGATTAGGTCATTGGAAGGTTCCTCGGCAGAGTTATGGCTAAAATATATTTGAAAGGATTTTCTCAGAACTTCGGATTTCCCTAAAGCATCATGGGCAGGCTGCGGTCGAGGGGTTTAGGAAGGTCATGCACGTGCAGCGACAGGCGCCCACGCCGAATGGTTGAGGATATGCGACCCTCCGTACTTACTGGCCCGACAATGCTGGTTTTACAACCTTACCAGTAATGACTCTTTTCTACTTCCCCTAATTCATCGGTAGCTATCCCATGTTATGCTTTTTACACTTTTTTGTCTCTTTTTACCGACCGTTACCGCCACTTGTTCCGACAAATGGAATTCTTAGTTAGGGTTTTTCGGTTGTTTTAGCGTACCACATCCATCGGTTGTCCTAGAGAGAGTGTCGAGTGAACATCCACTATAACACTGGATTGATCTGTTCAACGTCAGAAGCGCTTTAAAAGAGGATATAGTTACCTACTTGTTCCTGGGAACCAAAGCCTCCTTGCACCCGCCTCCGTTTCGTTGTGACTTCAATAAGTGTTCGTCGCATCCATCGAAAAAGATTTTACTTTCCATTGTAGCGAGAAGCAGTTCGAAGTTAAGCAAAATTTTTAAAATGATTCCTAGTTGTAGTCCGCAATTTTTTTTGCTACCCATGTAAGAATGATGATAGTTCGGTTTTCGATGGAACTGATTACCTGATATTTTTAATGTCTTTTTGATTCAAGTTTTTGACAGTTAAATTATTAGCTAGTATTTCTTCAATCTTAAAATTATAAATTATTATGGTCTCTGCCACTGGTTTACATTTATGTTGCATTGCACTCAACTACTTATTATTTGCGGTGACTTAATGGTATGTACCCTTATCTGACGGCTTTACCCTTGGGTCTTCGCGCGGAGGCCGCGTGCGGACGGTAATAAACCTAACGGTTCGCGCGCTTTCCTAGCCCTTTTCACTCGGCGGCTGTCCACTTGTGTCCCCAGATTTGTTCTTTTACTTTGAACACGTGCAAATTTTTCCAATCTAGAAATTTAATTTTCCCAAAATAAGCCGTCTATGCGATTGGCTCGCTCATTTCTAGCCGAGTCAGTTTCCTTTCAGTATTCCTTGTCGAATTGCCGAAGGACGTCCACAGAGTAGTTGCTCAGTTATGGATACAACGACAGTGACTAGTCAAGAATTACATAGTGTCGTCTTGGCAAATAGAAAGGGAACTATTCACAAAGTTTTTATAAATGGAGCGGGAATCGTGAAATATGACATTCTTCCTATTGGGCAGCTTCCCGAAGAGGCATTGGAAGCCCGACACAAGGATTAGAACATTAGAAGATTAGAAAAAATCGGGTAAAACATACCAGAAAAGTTGAATTTTTGACTCAAAATTTACCTTATGCAAAACTATTTGATACCTTTAACGTTGTTAGCAGTAGAAAAAATTCTATTTTTCCCTTGATATTTCCTGAGCAAAAGATAGGCGTGCCCCTGTAGAGTTTGCTTCCCGCATCACATTCGCCTATTTTAATTGTTATCGCCCTTCTAAACAATATTTTGGCCTACATAATCCTAAATAAGTTAAATTGCACATTTACAATACACAATTTGTAAAATGTTTCGTTAATTTACTAATAAATTAGACTCTAGCGACTTTTGGCCAGCTTTTTTCTATTCTAGCCCACTGTGCGTCGTCATCTCCTTGGCATTGTAAATTATCATGGAAAAGAAAGTTCTCGCGCACTTAGCGGTAAATTGTGTCGCTATACAAACTACATAAACGAATTACTGTCTTAAATAATGAAAAGTTAATAACAAAGTAGCCGAAATTTAGTGAAGAATGTGTTCGCGCACTTAAGTGAATAAATAATGACAAATGCACTGAAATCAAAGGATTTATTTTGTGGGTGAACTTAGAGATGTCAAACTACGAGGGTAGACTTAAAAGTAGCCTACAATTTTTGTGCCATTAAATATGACATTTATTTACATTGTTTGTTACATCGTAACAAACTTGGCTTACTATTTCAGCTTAACGACCCGGGTTTCGATGAGTAATCATCATTATAAAGTAAAGTAAAGTAATTTAGTGAAGAGTTCTCGGGATCGTCACCGGGTCAGGAATTTCATAGCTGCCGACGTTTCGATGTCCGACTCGGTTTAGGGTCGGGAGTGAAACGTTGGCAGCTATGGAGTTCCTGAACCGGTGGCGATCCCGAGAACTCTTCACTAAGTCCATTCGCCGGGAAAGCACAAAATTTTTCTGAAGTAAAGTAAATTACGCCTGATAACGATCATTACTCATTGAAACGTATTTATGTAAAAAAAGGAGTGCAAATATAGCAAACAAAGTCCGTTTTCATCCGCCCTTGGGAAATGGTTCTAATAATACCCCACCTTACACATTATTTGCGTCACGATATGAGCGTCGGGCGGCAGGCGTAAGAGTGGCTCAACGTGAGAGCGACAGAATTATATTAGCCACGATGCAAGCGGCCACTGCGATTTCTCAGTCGAGAAAATTGATTCGCCGGAAGAAACAGCTCGTCTTATGCGTTGAGTGAAAACACTATTCCTAGACGCGTGTCATTACAGAGGATAACGAAACATAAAAGGTACGGTGTGCATCCTGTCAACAGAGGCAGGGGTAAACACGGCGAATACCACCACCTGTTTTATGTTTTAAGTTTTATGAGTAGATCAGAGTGTCCAAAGCAACTTCTGATTATATTCTCAACAAAACTGCACGTATGCTAATGAGGAAGAGAGCTGGCTTACGTCATCAAGTCAATCCCGAGGAAAGACTGGTTGTGACATAGTAATTGCAAACTTAGGAAATAATAATTCTACCATTTTGTATCATTTTAAGTACAAAAAATGCATTCATTACATTAATTCAACGAAATTAGTAGAAGTTGAATCTATTGGACGGTTAACAACCGACTACTACTTGTAATTCAAATGTGATAACCGTCAATACGAATTCAAAATTCAAAGTGATACACAAATGTGTTGTTTTATGCTTAGTGTTGCACACATCAGTATAATACAAAATCATCAATATGAGACGAATAAACAGAAACCACTATACCTACGTATGTAACGTTGTCCAAGGGAAGTTATTTTTGGGATTCAGGGAATATATGAGCCTTATTAATGAACTTCTTACAGCACTGAAATCACTGTGGAACACGTTTTCGTTTTCTTCAGGATTGGTTTGTTCAACAATTGAAGGTGAGGATGATAAAGGTCCGGAGATTAGTAGCCGCGCACTCCGGGCTTCATGTTTAAATGACTCTAAAACTATTGATCGAAGATTTAATTCTTTAGATAAGGCAATAGGCTCATAAAATATTTGTAATTGCAAAACCTTTTTTTCCCCTAATTTCAGGATTTTTGATTTGATTTCTTGTTTATTCACCTCAGAAAATTTGACGCAATGAGTTCGAGCAAATCTTCGATCAATTCCACTTTGAAATATTGATTTTGTTTATGATTTCCGAGTCTCTGTTCAAATTGAGGGATTGAATATGCCTCTTCAGTGGAAAGGGTTTCGTGTTCCAGTTGCGGATTTGAATTGGCAATGTTGCTGTCCTATGACAGCTCTTCAAAGTCAACGGACGGCCCAAAATTGCCTACCATGCGAATAGGTAAGACTACATCTTTGTAGAACAACATGCTGTCATAAAACTTCCATTTCGGTAAAGTGGTTGTTTCTTCAGACCCTGACTCTTAAGGTGGTATCTTTTGTAACGTCTTACGGAAATTGTCTTTATAATTCTTCCATTAATATTTTGCTTCTTCAGGTATAAAGTAAAACCTTTAGTCAGCTTATTTAAAAAATAGCTTTTCCACAGTAAACCTGCAGACTAAGCAAATAACCATTTTCCTCTGTATTTTTAGTAAAACATATCCTTCCAATTTCCCAGCCTTCTCAGGCCCAATCTCGCCCAATAAAGATGTATTATTATTATCTGAGCTCACTGGCACAATTAGGACCTGAGGTACGAGCTTGCTTGTACATAATCATTATTGTTATTACTATTGTAAAAGTTCCTATTCGTGGAAAATGTAACTACACAAATGTATTTTTATTTTTGAACAGTTATTCTTGTAGCGATTAACTATGCATATTATAAAAAAACCAATGATATTTAATGACCTACCTGTAAGCCTTAAACGCCTAAATCGCTTGAGTGAATTAAAAAGGAAACTAAAAGAATATCTTAACACAAGGTAGACATTAATCTTGCTGGAGACAGTTTTTTTGTGCAATGGATCTTATTTTTTTTGTAGAGGAAGGTATGTTTTTGTAATGGAAATTGTATTTCTTAAATGAGAGAGATTTTGTTTGTTGTAAAGGAAAATATAATGTTGTTTAGCAATTGAGTGTTAATTCCATATGTATGGTTGTGTTTTCTTGCATATATTTGTGGACGCACTCAATGTGTATTCTTTTGGATAATTTTCTGTTTAATGCTTGGAGCCACTATGTACTTTGGAGGTAGTAATACGGAACCTGCCAGCAATCCAGGGAGGTTTGGCGGAACCGAATTGTTAATGCTTTTTTCCTATTGACACATCCTGACGAGCCGATTTTGGCTCAGGAGGACTTGAGGTACGAGCTTGCTTGTACATAACCATTTTCGTTATTATTATTGTTAACTTTCCTGTCTTGGAAATTGTAACTATTCAAATGTATTATTACTGTTATCCTTGTAATGATAAACTATGTATATTATTAGAAAAAAAATATTATTAATTCCCTTAAACAAATCAGATTTGTTTCCAGTTTATATAACATTATGTTTAATTAGATTGGTTAAGCCTAAAATTTAAAATCATTAATATTTATTTCCAGATTTCTAGCTACTCGAGCGAGTTTTCGACATCTGGCGTTTGATTTTTGACTTGGAAAAAGCACTGTAAGCAGTATAATATATGGCACTTGTTCAATACTACTTTGAATATTTTGTGAAGAAGTAATGGCTACTCTTACATAAGAGCATCTCACTAAGTTGCACTGATATATTATGAGCTATGGCAGTTCCCAACTGCATGGAAGCAATTGATGACCGCCATTGTGAATTGATATGCCCTCCGAACTCAAGATCTATACATCGAATTTCAATAACCTAAAATATTTTTAGATTGTACTTATTGCGGTTGAAGATGCAGATATGAAATATTTGGCTATATATGTAGGTGCTAGAGGAAAACAAAGAGACAAAGGGGTATTTATTGCGAAAGAAGTGCTTCATAGGCTAGAAAACAATACATCTAATGCCCCACAAGAAGAATTCCTTCCGGACTGCGACGTGGTAGCCCCTCATGTCTTGGTTGGGGATGAGGCTATCTCACTTAAGAACTACCTCGTATGTCCATTCCCAGCTGGTATTCTGAAGTTCTTCATCTCGAGAACGATGAAGAACTATACATTATACAATCTAGATCAAAGGTCACCAAGGCCTCGAGGGCCACATTCCAAGTTCCGAATCGCCCCGAGGGCCGGATAGCAAATTTGATGATTACTGAAGCATACAATATTCAAAACTTGAAACGAGTGTGCGGGCCGGATGAAAGACCTCCGCGGACCGGATCCGGCCCGTGAGCCGTATTTTGGAGACCCCTGATCTAGATTATTAACTGCTTGGAACTATTTAATGCTCGTTTGGAATATTACGTGCGAAACCACGGTTACTCGGAACAGCTCTTGCAATGCCCTCAGTAAAGAAAGTTAGTTACCTTGTCATCCCTATCAGTCCTTAAAATATATCCAAACCATTGCATTTCTACGTTTCTTGAGATCTTTTCTTGTCTTTCTCTTTTAATCTCTTTTACCTTCATCTATCTCAGTATTCTCATCAGCTCAGCTGCATTCATTTTCCTTTCGTGGGCTTTGTTAGGGTACTCGCACAGTAATGAGGTAGAGATGGAGCTGGAGATAGAGGTAGAGATGAAGATTCAGATTGAGGTGGAGGTAGAGGTAGTATCGCATAGAAAAGAGTTTACGTACTCAGCTTTCCCTTAGCCTCGACGACGAGTCAGTCTTTCACCGTGTGGCATCAAGTATAATGGTTATTTGGTTATTTTTAGCGTTTTTACAATGTTAAGCGATAGTAGTAGTGATGGTGACGACATATCTTCAGCTTGTAAGTGGTGGCTGATTGGATGTTAAGTAATCGCGAATTCAGTGCTCATCCCATAAATCAAGCGCGACAAGATCTGGGAGAATATCACCATCTGTAATTGTAACTTAAGTATAACCCAGACAAATTTCAGGAAAACATTAGGAAGTCACATGAAACAGGCCTTGAACGCACCAATCACGGAGAAGCTTCCCGATATACCTCGCGACATACCGATCGAAAGACAAACTCGTTTGTCTTTGAAAGCGGTCCCGCGCGGCCTCCTGATGAACCACGAGGTACACCTCCACCTCGACCTGCTCACTATGCGCGCGCCCGTAACACACAATGCATTTGTGTTACCTAGAGGTACCGCGACCTCTACCTCTATCTCCACATCCACCTCTTACCTCCTCACTATGCGAGCACCCTTAGGAGGCCAGGTTTCACTTTCGTGCATTAATGCACGCCGCAACACGGTTTTTTGTACATTTCATTTAATACTGCGATCACACGACACCCATGATAATTATTTCCAGTTTAACAACACTGCTTGCATTCTGTCTATTTCCACCCCATCATCCTCAGATAGATAGAAGTCAACGTATATAAATTCCCCATCTATGAGCCAACTAACCTTAAGCCCTCCACCTTCCATCAATACCCTCCATTTTACCATTTCTTCGAGGACTTTCTCACAGGTTTTTCTCACCAACACGTAGTTGTCCTGAAACAAGACTGACGACAGCCTCTTTCCATTTACGATTTTAAATCTCTCTATAGTTTTGGTGACGGGAAATTTGTAGAATCCGAGAAAATAACGTGGTTGATCCTAGAAAATAACGTGTTGAAAACGGGAAACATAATAAAGGTACACTGTTGTATGTTCCACAGAAGTTTTAATAACCGACCCATGTTTCGACAGTACACTATGCCATTTTCAAGGTGAATATACACGAATTTGCGAGCTTATATGTACCAGGGAGGGTTTAGGCATGGAGGAGGTGGTGATGGTGAGAGGAGGAAGAGCTAACGAGGAAATGGATGAAACGAAAATGAAAAAAAGTGGTGAAAACGAACTATTTCAGGTAAAATAAAATGATTCTCCTCTGTGTAGAATTTCTCAAGATTAAATCATACATTTTAAGCTTTGTCACTGGAGTGTAGCTCTCTATGGTGCGGAAACGTGGACACTGAGGAACGAAGACGAGAGAAGATTGGAGGTATTCGAGATTTGGGTATAGAGAAGAATGAAGAGGGTGAAATGGACGAAGAGGAAAAGGAACGACGAAGTGCTGGACATGGTGGGTGAGGAGAGGCAGCTTTTAGATGAGATACGGAGGAGACAGAAGGTATGGATGGAGTTAGTGCTTATCGGGGAGGGGATGTTGAAAACGGTGTTAGAGGGTAGAATGTTAGGGAAACGAGGGAGGGGAAGGAAAAGAATAGGAATTTTAGATAGATTGAAAGGGAGTAGGCCTTACAGTGAATTAAAGAAGGTAGTGCTGGAAGGAAAGGGAGGCTTCCAGATCACTTCTTGAACACTCCATGGAAACCTACCTTAATCGGTAGAATACTATAATAATAATAGTGTGACAAAAGGAGACCAATTGAGTGTGAGCCAGCCGCCCTCTCAACTGAGCCTCTTCGATACATTCCGTGAATGAGCCTCTCTCTTCCGCTCGTCTCTCCCATAGACTCGCCTCCACGCCGCTCAACTTCTGCTGTAATACCACCTGAAAACCCTCCACACCCCCCGAATTCAAAGCGCTCAGGAATTCCGCTCTCCGAGGCACGTGAGGGAGAAACCGTGAGGTGGTAACTTTTCCCCTTCCGCGGCGTCGAAAGGGTTCCTCATAATTGGGGGTCGCATTAGAAAGTGTGCATGCACGGGTGGGGTGGGGTGTGGGGGGGGGGGGGGGAGAAGAGGTAGTGGGGGTTGGTGCAATTGAGAGAGCGTATGCAAACGAGAGGGAGGCACTCGAACGACAATGCTGGGACCCATCATCAAGCCTTCGAAGGTTTAAAAGTTTACTTTGCGGCTCCCCGAATGCATGGCTAAATAAATAAATTGAAACATAGTCGATTCGACCCTGTTTCATTTAATTGGGAAAACTGGGAAATGAAAAAAACTCCAATGGCCGTAACAGGGGACCTCGTCACAGGTATAAACAAAACACTGTGTTGGTATGCTGGAACGGGAAGATTCGCAGTGACCAACCCCAGCCTCTCTACCGGAAACCCATCACTAATACTCGTTCAACTGTGAAGAAACCTTCGCGAGGGTTTTGGGGGGCCTCGCTAAGGCTGCTTCAGTTACGAAATCACACACATACACAATCGCGCACACGCACAACATTTACTCCGTGGATTATATTCCGGGAGAATTCGCTCTTAAACGAGCGATGGAACTGCCACCTGGACGGGAGGTTTCGGAATCCAAGATTCTCTTCTCAACGCAACTGAGGATTTAAGCTTGGTTGGCTAAAAAGGTTGAGTGATGTCGTTGAACTGAAGTGTTGAGTGGTGTTTTTGAACTAAATAACCAAAAAAGGCTAAAATTAAGATTGTTGAGAGTACTGACTTCCGTTGAAGAGCTGCGATCTTTAATATTCTTTAAAATAAATAAAATTCAATATCAGATTCTTCTGAATCCCTCCCCTCCCTCTCCTCTGCGCATTCGCCTTCTGAGTGCGGGTGTTCTTCCTAGGATTATTTAATGTATGGATTAAAAATATGAGGATCCGAAGTTAGGATCAGTATCCGGAAAATTTCCGCATTCGGGTAAAGACGAAATATTTTTCTAGCTTGATGCTCGCCTTATATCCTTACATCTTTAATTCACTATTCCTATGCCTCCTCCGACAATAACTCAATTGGAAGGAGAGCCAACTCGATCATACTGCTCCATGTATTAATACTATGTATTGTGGGATTCATTGTGGCTTCTTTGACAGGAGATGCTTCTGCGCCATGCCCTGCCCCTCTTAGCCTCATTTTTATGGCAAAAGACAACTCTACAGGGGAATTTCTTAGGCTAGTTTCTTTCCCTTAGCAATTTATCTTGTTATATTTTTTCAGCAGATACATGTATCGGTGAATTCTTTACTTAGCCTATTCCTATTGTTATCGGATTAAGCAATTAAAAAAAATATTGTAACAAAAGCCGAAGGAACCCTATATTACCATTAGAATACGAGGATAATACCAATCTGAGGTGTTTGGAAGGTTGCAAAAGACAACATCAGGGATATCAATAAATAAATCCAACCAAGTTTCATTCTTATCTAAAAAACAATCAATTTCTAAAAAAGAGTTTTATCGCGAACAAGCTCGCCATCTTCTCTCATCGGAATGAACAAATTCATTATTAACAAGTTCAAGTTTTTCCTCCTCATATCCGATTAATTGAAAACAACTCTCTTGAAATACATTCAAATTCCTTTTTCTTGGGTCCACGTCTTTCCCTTTTATCTCCTGCAATTTTCCTGCAATTCTCTCCTCGAGAAAGTCAACACTTCACTAAAGACTACACAACAGCCTACACGCTAGGAAATGTTTAATTTTAATGCAAGGGAAAACTCGGACAATTTAGTATGGCATCTTATCGTAGACCTATTTTTAAAAACGGAAATAAATGAAGCCCAATGTACCAGTTGCATAGACGTTGTTTCTGTGGTTGTCAGGAATTAATGTACCACAGAATCACAAGATTTATAGTTATCCAAACTTTTGAACTTCCTTGGGAGATCACCATAAGTCACGAAAAAATATAGCCAATAGAGTACTTATCAATTGGTGGTGGTCATCGACAGAAAACGTGTAACTGAAGAGTTCCAAAAAGTTTCGAAAGAAACTTGGAAGGGTTAAAAAAGAGGATTAATCTTTACCCATGGGGACCTGGGTCTTCCCCAGGGTAACTTGGAGGGGTACGTTTGATCTGAGGTTTCCGCGGCGTTTCTTCATATGAGTCTTGGCCGGAGGAACGCCCGGAAGCAAAGACTCATTTGGAGGGGTATGGTTGATCGCATAGTAATAAATGTGATATATTTAAATATTGTGAGAAAATGTATTATAGCGGCGGGCCTGCAATCAAACACATCCCAAGTGGAAGTCGATGGAGGGTAAAAACGTCATCTGTTATCACGTGTGTTTTACTTGCTGTCAAACTGCCTCAAGTGAAGCAATAGTCAAGTTGGGTGGTGCTCCTGCGTGAGATAGCAAAATGTCCCGACTAACTTCCCACTTCCCTTGGGTCCAGCACGTGTTCAAGTGACGGGTTTCCTGCCACTTCGGATTGGAAGATAATAAAGTCAACGGTGGGTTTTCACAATTACAAGAGATGCGTGAAAATCGCAAATGCGATGAATGCGATATAGATGCGATGCATGCAAATAAATGCGACACATATGCGATGACTGGAATTTTATGATATTTTTACGCAAATTTGCCTTTTCCTCGGCAAAACTCGTTCCTTTTGTGCCGAGCGCAGTTTAAATGCTCCGCCGACACTCACCGCTTAAAGCATGTGAGCGACTGGCCAGCTGCTAGTTGGCTGGGACTCTACGTGGCTGCGAACTACAAGTGGGCGCGGGAAAGCTACACCTCCGCCACTACATGTCTTATTCCTTAATTTACTATTGTTCTAGAACATAATTATTTAAAATATTCTGTATTTTATCATATAACTATGTTTCAATACATTTTATCGTCATCTACCTCATTATGAAAATAAAAAATAGACGCTACAAAATGCGATAAACTGTTATTGAAAGTGCGATAAAATAAAAATGAAACTGCGACCTTCACGTATCTCTACCAATAATGCAAGCAGCCTGTCGTCTTTATATCAAAAGATAACAAAAGTCGTGCAGATATGCCATAAAATAAGATATTTTCCTCCCCCTTCCCTGCGCTAAGCATCAAACTCCGAAATTATTTTATCGTTCCATATAGTAAGTTTGGATAGTGATAAAATATAAAATAATTCAAAAAATATTTAACTTATTTATTTTGTAATCCTTGTCAATGAGACATAGGAAGACACATTTTACCACGTGCCTACACTGAGCTGATGCTCGCGTGTTGACGCTCATGTGTACGGCGGATAGGAACAAAAATCGCTGTTATTCGGTTACTTGCAAAAAATTGCACCTGATTTTTAACTTATGTCTTTAAAAAACTGTGCTTTCCTGCCACCAACTTAGGTTTCCGCGCAAGTAGACGTCATTTTTTTATAACTCAGTATTTATGCGAATTTTTTTGCGAAAAAATTGGCTCCTCTTCACTTACTCCTCCAGCAATCATCAACATCGCTAAAAGGTAGATATCTAGATATTATGATGATATAATGGCTATATTAATATAATACGAAGTTGTTTTCCCAAAATAATCGGCGACATAAAACAAAAATTTATCTAAAATGCATAATTTTCGAAAAAAAACGGAAAAAAACGTTTCCGTTAAAAATGGCGCAACATAGACGAAATAAATCTAAGTTAACATTTTTTTTTCACAATAAAAGTAAGCATGAAGTGTGGTGACCCAGGTATATTACTACATATCTTGAAGAGTCAAAGCGGGTTTCACGAAAGTCGAAAAAATGATTTTAGTCCACCTTTTTCCGGAATCGAACCACTGTGGCGTCGTGCGCCACTAACTTCCCAAATCTGGAAACATCGGGGGCAAAGTCTCGCCTTTTATTGAGGCCGGATATTCACACCGTCCCACTGTCTCATTTTCTTCACCTCACATGGCGATTTTATTATGTGTGTTTTTTTTCTTTTTTAAACCATTTATGGGCACATAACTCGGAAAAATCGCCTGTATTTCACAAGTTCATCCGTCATTAATTTTATATTTCTCTCCATTACGTAAATATTTAATTCTAAACGTTCTCTCAACGCTTATATTATTGTGGTTACTAAGACGACCTTAAGTATTGTTGAGAGCGAATGAACGTGTTGTCCGTCTATTCCGCCCATTTAAACGACATTTGGAGTGTTTCTTTTTTGCTTTTTAAGCAGCTTATGGACCCACTACTCGAACACACGTGACACAAACATGTTCCCACCCCCCTCCCAAGCCCTCTTGATGAACTCAAGCGACTATCGACTCGTAACACCTTCCGGCGGGGACAGTGGACAGCTCAAGTCCCGCCATCCTAATTTCTCTCCCTCTCTCTCTCTCAGCCCAAACCCGTTGATCCTATCATTTGCGGCTCAGTTTGATTACGTCGTTCATAAAATATTCTACTTAGAATCCAAAAAATTAAGAAGAATATATTTTCCACATCAGCCAACGTGAGGCAGTTCACTATTCCCATATTTAGATGCGTAGGATGCGGATTCAAAGTTGTTTGTTTGTGGACACCACAATTGCTCAAACTTCATCATGACAAGGCACCTAATAATAATAGGACACATAAAAGACTTGAAGCCCTGGGTAAAATGTTTAGTACCACAGTTAAAAAAAAATTAGCAGGAAGAATCGCGAGACCAATAGGGTGGTTTTCTGTTATTACCCAATAGGATGCACTAATGGTGGGTAACGAATCGCAATCAATGCCTTTCGTTTTCTTTGATGAAGGATTGCATTGAATCAACCATTTCGTCAATGCGTCACACACGCCAAATTCTGGCTGGCTAAGGAGAACGCGCCCTTGGAGTGGAACGCATTGCGCCCCGAAATTATTTCCGTTGGTTCGATTAGCAGACGTTTGGCGCTTACAGACAGCTGGAGAGGGAGAGAGAGAGACAAAGAGAGAGACGGAAAGAATTAGGAGATTTCCAGCGAGGTGATTTCGCTCGTTTAGTTACACATCCTCTCTGAAGACACCTCAAATCGCAACTCCAAAGGCGTCTCGTGAGGCTGGAACGGCGAAAGAGATCACCCATGGGAAATAAATATCTAACATCGTACCCTATATTTCGCTTTTCAAAGTCTCAATGACGTTCGTAATCTACCGCATCTTGCCGTATCCGTGGATTATACCAATACCGTTTTTTTTAATCATTGGAAAATTCATAGCAAAAGATAAGATTTATTATTTTTTGTGCCAGCCTTCCTTTGATTCCGAAGTTTTTCGGGGTTTATTTGTTATTCCCTTAATTAGGTGAATGCTTTTACTTACTATGAACTTGATCATGAAGGAAGTATTCATTTTTAGGTTCATACTTAAAGTTCACATATATAATTCCATAATACAAAAATGTATTTTAATTTTTTTTGCAATGAACACATGCGAAAATGTGTTTCATGTATGTTTTAGTTAGTACCTAATTATTTCGGAAATTCATCAACGAAATTCCGAGCAAGTAAACTCTCAACTACAACATCGCGTACATTATAATTTGAAAAAAAAGTCAATGTACGTTCAATGTACGTACAACAAGGATGTTAAAAATACTTACGCTAAAACATAAATTTTAATTTCAGCTCAAAACCATTAAATACAGTTTAAACTGAGGGGGAAAATAAGTTGAAATCTAAGAAGTCTAGGTCGATCTGGAAACAAAATAGCTTTCCCCCTCTAACGGTCAGACGTAACCTAATAATATGGTAGTTTCCTTCACCAAAGAAAATGAAAGGCATTGATTGCGATTCGTTACCCACCATTAGTGTATTCATAATATACAAATTATTTGGTTTTAGAATTCCCACTTTAAACGAATGGCAATGGCTAATTTTAACCTCATTTGAAAAAGGCCAGATTGGCGCCCATGCGATTCCACTCCACGTTACGTCACAGGGACCTAGTTTCTATACGAGTAGATAGGAGTTTTACATTGTCTGAGATTACCAATGCACGCATGAGGCACAGAGCTCAGGGAAACAACATTTAATAATCACCCATTAAATTAACTAAGTTCGGAAAGTTTCCTTCGTTTCAAATGGTAAAAATAATTCTTATTTAAGCCAAGCGCTACCTGCTAGCAGCCTGCGTCGTATCAGCGCTCAAAGCCTCGCCCAAAAGGTTACCTCACACGGCGACAACTGGAACCAGAATGACGTCACTCGGACTTTTCCCAGCATTCGTAATTAACCGTCGCGTTTTCGCGCGCTTGAAAATTTTCACTTTTCGTTAAATCGCGAAAAATGAATATCGTCACTTAAAAATATAATAGCGTGAAATGCGTACTCCAGGAGAATAATCTTTCGATTTAGAAAATAAAAAAATTATAGGAAACCATCCTATTTGACTGAACACTTATTTTATAGCTCGTGAAAATTTATTCCATCACTTTCTGATACCTTTCACTCTTGAAAATATATAAATAACGAACGCTTCCTACAATGGCGTACATCGTTTGGCAATTTATCAAAATATTTTTCCCTCAAGTAGTCAGCAGAAGGGAACCACAACGCAAAACGACCCAAAAGGATCCAATCATATACTCTTGTTCGCTTATGGCTAGGAAAAGATCATCAAGTGACAAATCGAGCAAAGGAATACATTGGCGTGGTTATCTGGATGACTCGACATAAGCAGCGTCAGAGGGTGGAGAAATATGGATGGCTAGCGATTTTCCCTCGCCATGAAGAAGCTACGAACTCTGCAACAAACAGAACCAAGCCAATTTATAAACGAAATAACCAGTCATCCCTCACCGATGTTCTTCGAGTTCTCTCTGCCTGGGGAAGAATGATGGAAAAAAAGGATTATCTCCCCGCCATCTAGAAGGAAACTCTTTCCTCTCCACATCACCGCCCATCATTCTTATACGAGTCTTCAGTCAACCCTCGAAGATGCTCCTCAAAACATTTCCTCCAGAAATGAACAAAAAAAAACCGCAAAGCGAACTGATGCGCGCCTTCGCTGCTTATGTAGGCTGCACTGCAATACCCATCCTGTCTTCCGCACGCGTATACTCGAGTACATGCATAAAAGTACGCTCAAAGTTGGCTCCAAAGTAACTGAGGTCTGAGGCCAGCATCGAAACCTCACCTTCAGCACCATTATAAGAAATGGAATACGTTGAAAAAAGAAATACTCATAATAGATTATTTAAAACTCTTCTACTTCTTCTTCGTTGTGAGCACAAAAATTCACGGAAATGAAAATTTCTAACCATAGTAACATTACGTAAACAAATGCTACCTTCATTCCGAGCTAATCAGATGCATCTACCTGATGATATCGCATATAGTCATTTCCATGTTGGTTTCTCCTGTTTATTTTTACAGAAATTTAAAACTGCTCCCGTTTGTATTTCTTTTTCGGCCGTGTATAGCACCTATCATAAATTGACCGCGCGTATTACAATTAAAATTTTAAATGGAAGTTGCATTAAAAATTCATACTTCAATTTTAAATCAGGTCTTTTACGTAAATGTATATCAAAAGATTGAGCTTTTTGAAACCCTGATCCGGAAACCTGATTACATTTTATCGGTATTATCCTTCTCTTGAGCCTGTAGAAAACTGTCAAACAATGGAGTCTGAAGATATTTAGTTAATTTAAGCCCGCATCATGTAACAAAATTGATTTTATAATCATTTAAAAACCTCTTTCATACAAGGATATATTTTATGCAGTTTCGCTTAAAAATGAAGAG
Organism: Ischnura elegans; assembly: GCF_921293095.1. Taxonomy (NCBI): domain Eukaryota; kingdom Metazoa; phylum Arthropoda; class Insecta; order Odonata; family Coenagrionidae; genus Ischnura; species Ischnura elegans. The sequence goes on along the minus strand of NC_060255.1, from coordinate 11,047,727 downwards.
TGCAGATGTATCATATGCCAACCTCAATAGAATTGAAACAAAAGATTTCCAAAGGACACCAGAGCAGGATGAATTGATCAGGGATGAATAGATTTATTGCATATCTTTCCAACCTTTAAGGCTCGTATTTTCTTTGCATAGATATTAATAATAACTCATCTATACAAGTAAAAGATAAACTATCCTTCGCAACTTTGAGGAGACAGCAAAGACAGAGGTTTCCTTTAAACGTTATTGAGATGACTTAGGTGGTGTAAAGATCAACTTATGCAAAATCAAAATAGATTAAGGCATTTTTTCATGCCTACGTTCTTTTAATAATGACGTGACGAACAATAAAGTAACCAGCTATGTATTTGTAATGTTTCTGTTAAAAACCAACTGAAATTAGGAAATATCATTTTTTAAATATTATTTCATCCATCAATATCACTCATAACCCATAAATATCAAGAATGACGGCCAATACTGAATTCTGGAAACTGAATATATTTATTTTGAAAAACAATAAAAAAGGGATAATTATTAGATGATTATAATCTTTCATGCATAAATTAGAATTCTTAAACTGTAAAACTAAATTAAAGAAATTGGTCATTCACTTGCCGAAGAAGTTGACATGCCAACGAGAAAAAAATAAATACAGACCATTAAACAATAACCATCCTGCAAAGTTGACAAAACACATCAATATTGTCGACGGTATAGGTGAACGATTATTAAATTCTGAAGCATTAGAAATAGAGGCAACATGAACTGCAACACCAAAACATATATCTATGTACTTGGTAACTGAAACTTCTTTCATATTTGCCAGATGCTTTGTGATTCATACACGGGCTTTGATGCTAAAACTTCTGATATCAACATCACCTATTTATCGCGGAATTTCTGCTTAAAAATTCTGCACTATGGAATCAGCGAACAAATTCCGCAAAAACTGAAATTTATTGCAAATTACCTGATTGGCAAAGTCTCGGATACCCTGGACAGTCATACCACTGAATGGAGCCGATATAGTACTAAGCCTTTATTTTTTACCTGAGTATATATCTTCCTTATGCCCTTACTACTGCATCCGTTTTCCTCTGACATGCTGCCTAAATAGTTGAACTGCTCAACTTGCTCAGGTTTTTCCCCATTGACCTTTATCCTAAGTCTCACATTCCTCGCCCGTGATGCTTTACAAAAACGCGTAAATTTGGTCTTCTTGTGATTAATCCTCATCCCATATTCCTCGCAACGCTCGTTTAAAATATCCACTAGAGCCTGAAGCCCCCTCAAAGACTGGCTAATCAACACCTGATCATCCGCGAATCTCACTGATTTGAACATCATTCCTCCCACTTTTACTCCAGCTTCTAACTCATCCCACGCTTCCCTTACCATCTCCTCAGTGTACTCGTTAAAGAGCAGCGGCGATAGAGGACAGCCTTGCCTCACTCCGCGGCCCATTCTTGCCCACCCAGATTCTCCGTCCGCTACCCTCACTTGCGCAGTCTGTGTCATATACAGATTACGAATCAATGGCCTATCTCTCCAAACTTCACTTATTTTCTTGAGAATATCCATTAACTTTTCCCAGTTCACTCTATCAAATGCTTTTTCAAAATCCACAAAGTAGGCATACACGTCCTGGTCATATTCTCTCCACCAGGGACCTCATTATCGCTATTGTGTCACGAGTTGACTTCCTCTTTCTATAACCAAACTGATAATCGCCCAAATACTCGTTTGCCCTCGCCTCCATTCGCCTGTTCAATATCCTCAGTAACACTTTCGCCGCGTGCAATATTAGGGTGATAGTCCTATTGTCTCCGCATTCAACAGCTTTCCTCTTTTTCGGTAGCGGTATTAGAACCGTGTTCACGAAATCTTCCGGCCAACACCCCTCCTTATACATCCTGCGAACTAGCTCGAAAAACTTTTCTAACTATCCCCCCCTAGATTATTCAGCAGCTCACATGAGATGCTGTCCACGCCCACTGCTTTTCGAGCCTTTACATCACGCAGAGCTCTCTCGATTTCCGAATCCAAGATCCTCGACCCAAGATTATCCTCCTCCACTTCACTTTCCTCCTCTATAGTCAATCTCATCGTCTTGTTCCTTCCTTCCGTTATACAGTTCTTCCACGCGCCTACCTCTCCTTCCTTCTGAAACTTTTCCATTTCCTCACACTGTCTTTTCCACCAAGCCTCCATAGACCCAAGAGATCTATTCTCCCTATCTGCATTTCCCTTTTATGGACGTATGTAGAAATAAGATGAGACAAGTTTTATTTATGTACATTATGTTGCACAAAGTTAATTTAGTTTTTTTTTCAAACAAAAATTAAGCATGAATAGCATTAATAAGCATTTAAATCACAATTGATGCCGAAAAAAAAGAGTAAACATATAGTGATCAGCTGCATACGGCTAAAGAGATGTTGACTCCAACCGGAAGAGATGCTGGAAGAGACTGCGTTTAAAGGAACCTATGAGTGTAGGCGAGTTGCAGATGTCGACAGGGAGCTCGTTCCATAAATAAGCCGTAGAGACTTAGAAAGATTGCCGATAGGTCTCAGTACGAAACTGAGGGATGTTGGGGCGTCGTGTCACAATTAGCTGCGGGCGCTAAGTGTGATGAGAGCTGAAGTGATTGGCCGGATAGGGGTGGGGCATCCCCTGCAAGAATCTTGTACAGCAGCACATGTATTTACAACGACTCTAAGGAGTGAGCCAGTTGAGCTGTTCCCTGTAAATCGACATTCTTTCATGGCGGCGCAGCCCGAAAATATAGCGTACGCCCCGATTAAGCAGGCGTTTTAGGCTCAGGTCTTGCTCATTTGATAGATGTACCCAGGTCCACAACGAATTCCATTCCTTAACAGAGTGGCTGGAATTGGTCGAACATCACATCCCGATCTGACGCAATCCGTTGCGGTCGATGTCGCATTGCTGTATACCTTCCACCGGCCCCTTCGCGCGCCGCAGTCGATGTATAGCAATATCTCACGCCCCCTCCCCCGCCCCCAAAGGGAGGAGAGAGAGAGAGAGAGAGAGAGAGAGAGGTCGTGACGGATATGGAAAGGGAGAGATGAGGATTTGAGGAAGAGAAAAACTTCCTTGGAGGACACATTTTTTTGGTGAAGCGAAAGGCAGAGGTGTGCTGGCAGCGGGAAATGCGGCGAATCACTCATGGATGGTGGGAATATTGGCTGGGCGTGCAGAGTAGAAATGAGCGATTCATAAAACGCACTATTATGTTCAAATTAAAAATTCATAAACTTAGTTATGTTTCCGATAGATGTATCGAAAAATATACCTTATTACCAATGTGTCTGTAGGTACTATTCATAACTATGCATGCGTCTGCTCCTCTTTCTTCCATGTAGTTACTACTCGATAGCATGATATGCAGAAACCAGGGGTATACTAATTAAAATAAAGTGTGGAATAGAACAAAGTATTTTTATTTTATCATGAAGCAGTTCCACAAAGTAACGCCGGAGACCGTATCTTATATTAAAACTTATGTATCAATCAAAATGTTTGGCACTGAATTGGAACAGTAAAATGTCAGATGTGGGATCCTTAATTGTTTTGCACAGAATTGGCATTGAATATCGTAAAGAAATTTAATATTAGTTTCATGGCTAAGTCTACATTAAGGGACAGAATCTTCTCAAAATTAGTAAAAAAAGAATGTTTATAGGGTGCCAATTTTAAATCAAAGTGGAAGGAGGTCATGATATTTATTTTTAAATGCTTACAAAAAGTATTGCTAGGCAAAACGGTGTAATAACCATATAAGTTCGCATTATCTTATGCTTTTTGGTATTTTAGTATTGGTTTCGGCAACAAAACGTACTTAAATATTTCCCCAACTATTTACTGAATACGGTATTCAGCAAATAACCTAGAGTCCATGCGAAAGCTTATACCTGCGAGTCAAGCAAAAGAGCGGAGGTGAGGTATGAGGTGGGGGCGGAGAAGGTAAGGGTAACGGTGACGAAAGTTACTGCGAAATGGCTCAAAGAATGTCTCAGCGTGAAGCAGCAGCGGACCATTGGGTCTTTTCTTTTACTTACATCAGTTTGCGATATAGTTTGTCGAGTCAAGTCACCAGTATTTTTTCGATCCGTCGCATGATTCTCGAAAAATTGGCGTCCTCAAAATTTTCATAGATAATTGATAGAGCCACGAACTCACGCCCAGCGGGTCACCACTACTCCCTTTACCCTACCGGGTTGGGTCTTGTGAGTCATTGTTCTTTACACTCGCGCTGCCGATTCCTTACCTCGATAAATGGAATGCGATTCTCACGGAAGACGTCACCGTTTCAATACATAGACAAAGGTGTAGTCTGAAACGATAGGAGAAGCAAGGGAAAGTGACAGAGTGAGCACATATTATGCGTTGCAAATAGATCCAAGGCTGTGCTGGACTTTGGACTCATTGTGCACCATAAAGGATCCAGCCGATACCATTCATAGGAAGAAAAATAAATAGGCTTTGAAATTCTACCATTCAAGGCTATCAATTCAAGAAATTCTACTGAAAGGTTACCATTCAAGCAAAATAAATAGGCTTTGCGCACTCTTCCACACACTTAAGGGGGAAAAGGCATGGGAGGAACTACGGAAGAAGATTGAATACCCCGGCTATATTGGTAGGAATGATCACCAACACAAGATGAAATGCCGGCCACAAAGGACTAACGTAAAGAAATACTCGTACCTCAACAGGACGATTACTGAATGGAATAGACTCCCTGCAGAACTGTTTAAGCACTGCCCTAACACCGTAAGGATTTTTAAGAAGAGGTGTAAAGGATTTATATTGGAAAATTAATATCATTGCATTTTATTTATTCGCTATCTAGTTTCATTTTGGTGGTGTAGTTTTCATTTATTATATATTTTTGTTTTTTTTTTATATTTTATATAAACTGTTACCACCTGGCAAATAGCCAACTTGTAACTTGTACAACATAAATAAATAATATTTATATCGTATACCAGCAACGTCAATGACGGAAAAACACCACCTCCAGAAAAGAAGCTGCTGCAAACAGTAGGGGACTTGCATATTCATACAGCAGACTTACAATTTTGTAGACAAAATGGTGAGTATGAGCCCAAAGGATTGTTCTCCATGCAGCACGACATTTAGTTATTAGAGAAAAGACGTTCCAATCTCAAAATCATCAACTGACGAGTGCCGAAATCTGTCGCGGGGATAGAACCGGTATATTGAATGAAAAGTTTCACTATTACAGGTCGATATATCACGGGAAATTTTTCTGAATATCCTAAGTGGCGTAGAATCCTTTTTTTAAAGGACATCGAGCCGAAGATTTACAAAAAAGGTGCCTAAGGATAACATTAAAGTTGCGTTTTACAATAAATCCAACCTCAGGAACATTCTTTCCCTCACAAAAGATCCCACCCAAGAGAAGAAAGGAGTGGGGTGTATAGACTAAAATGTGAATGCAACGCGTGTATGTTGGGCAAACGGGACGACAATTTCAAGAACGGGTGAAGGAACATCAAGCCTGCCTGAGAAATAAAATTCACAATTTGCTATACATTTGTTAGATAACAATCATCAAAGCGATTTTGTTTTTGAAGTGCTTCATTTTGAACCTAAAGGACCTAGATTAGACGCTTTGAAACAGATGGAAATTTTGCAGCATGCACGTTCCAATGAGAATATTGTTAACGACTTTTAGTATGACTCCCACTCCCCTCTTTTAAGCCTCCCAATCCTAAATTCCTGGGCTTATGACATGACGAACCCTTCGGCCTCTCTCTCAACTGAATCCCCACCCCCTCCACCTGCCATACCCTCCCTAAGGGAGCCTCCTCCCCCTAGCTTTTTTCTACAGTATGACCAAGTTCTTTTCCCCTCACTCTGTCTGTTGACGAATCGGTTCACCATAGTTACCTTCCTCCTTCCACCTCCTAGCCTGGTATAAAAGGATGTGATGGACATCTACAGGGTTCACCTGATGATGACGTCTAACGTTGAAAACATGGTCGTAAAATTGTGAATAAATATTCAAGTGAAAGTACAAAGCTCTTCTTTTTAATTTTAATAATGAATCGCTTTCACAAAGTTACACCTCAAACAATCAATTCTAAATATCCCGATATAACAGTAAACGTTACACACTTGGCACGAATGTTTATGCGCTGTGATCGGAGCTTGGCGGCGGTAAAGGTTCAGAAAAGAGGAAGCAGGAGAAAGGAGCGCGCCTGGACGAAAAGGGGGAACCATTTATATTTTTGGGGGACCTCCGTCCGTAACCCCCTCGCCCGCCCCCCCCCCCCCCCCTCACAACCGCCAAATCCTCCAGCCGCCTCGGCGAAAGCCGCAATATTTGCATATTACGGAATGCGGACGACCTCACCTTCTCCGCCGCCACCCATTATTACCTCCCATTCCACATTTCACACCAAAAAGTGATGGTTTCACGCTTGAATAATGCCCTCACGTGCGAAATGGTCGGATTCCTTGTGACTCAGATGGCGCTGCCGCGTGTAACCGCGTGTGCTTCTAAAGACGGTGCATGTCAAGAGAGTGAGTGCGTCTTGGTTGGGATTCGCAATGAGCGCAGCAAAGGAGAAATGGAACGAGAGGGAACACTCAATTACGGGTTTCGTTTGGGTCAAACCTAAAATAATGAATAATTTAAGAAAATCTCGGGACTAGCCACGGTGATATCTTTACGGAGTCACCCGCGATGCAAACATTGTGCGAAAAATCCACAGAGAAAAAAATCATTCTTTCGAAATCAACCAAATTTCAAACTGAAAAATGATTTTCCTCTGTGGATTTTTTTGCTCAATTTCTGCAAATGCTGGTGACTCCGTAAAGATGCTAGTCCCGTGGCTAGTCCCGGTATTCTTAAATTAGCTGAGAGCGACCGCCTCTATGTGACCAAAGGCTTTGCTCTCCGACTGCGGCGTTGTGTGCACCATTTGGACTTCTCGTGGCATCGTATGATCAGCAGCCCATACCACCGTGTCCGGTATAGTCCTCAAATTTTCAGAGTGAAAAAATGACGCCTCGGTAGCTTAACTGCGGTTCGTGACTCCGATATATTATAATAATAAACAATTATGTATAGACAATTCAATATGTTTTATTTTTCCAAAATAATAATTAATTTTTAAAATAATTTTTTGTATGTTTTTTTCTTGCGCCTCACTTAGGTACCTTGCACACACACCGATTTTGGACGACCGGTAATATATCGGCCGTCGTATATTCCAATAGTGAGCAATGGGAGAGCATTGGAGCTTGCACACACACCGATCACGCGCCGGCCCCGGCAAAATGCCGGTTACCTGCCGGCCATTGTCACTGTGGATCGCCGGCGCCGGCTCAAAAGCATAGCAACTTATCGTTTGACCGGTAAAAATCCGGCGTGTTTGCAAGCATCGCTTCGCCGGTAAATTATCGGCCGATATTTTACCGGCAGTCGAAAATCGGTGAGTGTGCAAGGGCCTTAATGTACTCAATTGGAAATCGGGGGATCCGGGTACGTATCCTGGTCAAGGCGAATGATTCTTTTCTCTGTGGATTTTTCGCCAAAACAAATGATTAGTTCAATTTGATGACATACATTCACCCAAAACATTCTACGATGTGACACGAAGCAATTCCAAAAGACAATTGCGCAGATTTGAAAGCAAGAGCCATTGCATGCGCCATCTCCGTGAAGTTTAGTACTCAAGTAAGATATCTATGACATCGCCGAACTGAGTACTTGCTTTTAGTATATTTTTGATGCACCCTTGGCTTTCAAATAAATTCCGAAAACTCGAGGTGGAATTTTTACAAATTGAAACAAATATTTGCAATTTTTCACATCAATAATAAATGATGAGTAGGAAGAGTGCCCGCTTCCCGCTCTCGCCTTGCCTTTATGTCAATACCATTCACTGCATAAACGTGGTTATAGTTGGGCGAATTCCGCAAGAAATGTACCGTCATGCATTTGCTCAGATTAAGTTCGAGTCCCCACTCTTGGCTCCACAAATGAACGTTGTTTAAGTCAGATGATAGAATTTCGTAGCCAGGTTGATCACTAATTTCGCGCTAGATGACAGCGTCGTCAGCAAATAAACGTATTTTACTGCTAATGCGGGAGCAGAGATCATAAATGTATATAATGAACAAAAGGCTTTGGGGGGATATATCCCCTCATCCCCTCCATAGCTACGCCCCTAGGGTTTAGGAAAATAGTAATCAATTAAGCAAGGAATAGATATAAATTTCGTCAGAAATATGGGTGTAAGACATTTATGTTCATTTACATACTAATTTGTTGAATCCACTAATCTGGTGATTTTTGCGTTAAAATTTCAAAAGACTTAGTAACAAATCAAAATGTAGCAAATATAAAAGGAGTTGCTTATTACTTTTACCTGTCAATGTATATATTTTATTCTTGCGATAACATGGATGGCGATTCGTTGCGACATCTTCATTTTCTGGCTGAATTTCCAATACCTTTTATTCATTGAAGAGAGGCGATAGTTTTTTTACCATCACGTGAATTATAGTATTTACTCAAATAATACCATTTTATTTGCAAGAAATTATTTCCAGCAAACCGCCGAATGTTAACAAAACTTTTCCTCATAGACAGCTGACTATTCCCGTTTTACTTTATTTAGAGGGGTTTGCTGCCATGATTGATGCATAATTGAAATGTGCATTAAAGACGGACTGGTTAAGCAGCCTCCTTAAAGAAAATAACAAGAAATGAGTTTAAATGTGGACATAATATACTTTGCGGAAATCAATTCAGGCACAAAAAAGGATAAGACAGGTAAATGACTGCATGGTCCAGCATATGTGCTTTAGGGAAGAGGGGAATTATAAAAGATTTGATAAAAAAAGCTAGCACCAAAGATCGGATTTGATAAAAAGCAACATTCAGTTTGAATATGAAGAGATAGATTCAATTATTAATAGATTGATTATGCCTGAAATTCACGAAGAAAAATATAAAGATATAATTTTTAATTAATGCTCTTAATCAAATATGCGTTCCTGGGAATCGTTAATGTGATTAAAAATCATATTTCAAAGAAATAATGAGGTTTAAAAACGTATATTTACACCTCTCATTTTAGCAAGAAAACAATCGATTAGTGACCAAATTGATCAATTGCTTGATGTATTCACATGAAATAAATTTTTGAAGTTTAAATTGGACATCAAATTTTTCGCAACCTAAATCAATTCGGCTACGCATTTCTTTTCAATTGCAATATTTTAAGTTGTTCCAATGTAATTCTCGGGAAACTATTATTGAACATAGAATATTGAGCAAAGCATTGCAATAATGAACTGAAAACAAACAACCTTTTTCTCGGAGGTTCAAAGGTACCTAAAAATATACCTTAATTCTGCTTTGAGGAACTGTAGAAGTTTTCCCATGAATGGGGGAAGAAGCGTAGGCCGTGACACATCTCACATGCAGCCAATGTTAGTAGCCTTGAATAGACAAGAGTTAAGAGCGGTGCTAGAGCAGTTCACCGGGGCACAGATTCAGAGTTTTTTTTCCAGAACCGGCAGAACTGTTCACCTTTGTTCAATTGTCGATTCATCGGACCTAACCATCGCAGCGCGCCGTATCGGTTATATCTCCAGGGGAGGTATCAATATTCATAATGGGGTCTCAATGAGTGAATGTGAACGACATAATGGACAGGATGATAGCGAATATTAGATGATGGATGAAGCTTATTAAAGGACTGATGAATAGTTTAAAAAACCTCAAAATCCTGGGAAAACCGCAAGTCGTTTCCCTGAGAACAAGCACACGAGGGAAAGAGAGTGACCGAATCCTTGGTATTTCCAGTTCGAGTCACACGAGTTATATCGTTTACGTGCTTCTTTTCCCGGCGTTCAATTCTCGTGGTGCGAGGCTATGACGCAAATAATTCGAAATTACTCAGAATTTTAAATTGATAGACAGCATCATTCTAGTTTTAATTGGTGATTAATTCGTTCATACCTCGATAGGAGCATTTTCCTAAAAATCCACCTTGTCCACCTGTATAATATATGTTGCATGTTGATTCGCAAAATAATTTTAACCAGATTTCGACAATCGTTCGCTGGACTTCGAAGGTCTATAAAAAGAGCAAACATGAATACTCCTTTTGTATCGTTGTTTAATTGTAAACCATACGCTTTCTTTTTCGTGGTCAAATGTTTCATGGGTGGCGCTGTGTAAATGTGATTTAACTGCTATAAAAACTCCTGTTCTATTGCATCAATCGCATCTGTAAATTTTACATCCGAGAGGAAAATCTTCGCTGTCGCTTCTATCTTCTGTAAGCTCTCCTTCCCCATGACTACGTCTGCGTCCTGAAAAATATTTTCGATTTCGGCTCCCTTGTTTTCTATGTTACGGTAATATTAACTACATCAAGGTTAATGTCATATTTTGTAGTTTGAGTTTCGGTTGGTTCATTTCCTTGCTCTTGTGTACTAGGCGGGTGAATTTTACTAGGAGTGCTAATGGTATTTCATGTGTTTTCTTTCTCTGGAGCACGCATTTTTGGAATATTGACGCCGTTGTCCAGCGTTACCGCTCCTACCTTACTTTCTTGTGAATAATTTCGCAATGTGGATTTACTCGGAGGCTACGTTTAGACAAATATAAGTCTTAGTTTAGATATAAATATAAGAATTAGTTGCATACTTTCTCAGGAAGTTGTAAACTTAATATCAGCAAGTGACTTCCAAGTATTATGCTCGACCTCATTCATGCATCACAGGGGATTTCTAAATAGCTGTCTAATAGGTGGGCCATCAAAAAATCCAGCCTTGAGCACCTCTGACCCCATTTGTGGCGTTTTTCATCTTAGGTGCGTACGAAATATTTCCCCTGTTCATCAAGAGTCTTTACAAACTGCTTCATGGGGCCTAGTTTTATGCTCAGTTAAGGAAAGATAATTTTATCTCTACCCAGTTAGAAATGTATCCACGTCAAATCCACCTCGAATCTACGTCGATTCGACGTCTACAGATAGTTATGTGGTCGACTTCGATATTATTTGTTCAATCGACGAGTTTTCGTCGTGTTATTCTGATAAGTCAGGGTGTTGATTGGTAAAGGGGGGGCAGAGCGATGTAGTGTTGAAGTCTTAAAATTAACTGAGAGACGCTATTAAAACATATCTGACAAAAATAAGAAAGCTAAAATTAAATAATTATTTTGTTAATTTCCTTACACTAGCTTCAATCGCGGAGAACAATCGTTGATTCCTTTTCATTCAGTAACTTGACAGGAAGCGCGTGGCGTTCAAGATTGAAGGCAGTTGCTGTAGAAGAAAGAATCGAGAAATCGATCGAAACGTGTGTCGGTCGTTGCTGGTGCAGTGTTCGCAATTTGTGCTGTGCAGATTTGTGCTGATTTTCATGCTCACACATTTGACTTAGATACACCGGACCTTCTGCTTGTGTCATTGTTCTTAGTATTTCCTGCGTGATGTGTGACATTACGCTTAAGCTTGACGTTGTAACAACGTCTAATTCATTTTAATACCTTTGCACTCGCGCCACGGATGTCAACGAGATCTCTCATTTTTTTGTAAGGGTGTCTGCTTATTGTTCAAGATATATATATTGGACTTGAGATTAAAATTCGCGAATATAAAATTGAAACCGCCAAATTATTTCAGCCTTTATTTGTTTAGACATTGGGTGCTCGATTGAAATCCGTCGTTGGGGCAGCAATAGATGCTCTTTATTAGCCGAAAAGATGTATATTTCCGTAATCATTATTATTAGGGATCGCAGGTAAGTGGACAATATCACGTTGATGACGTCGACATCGAAAACACGTCAATTTTCGGACCATATAGACATAGATCGATGTGTTACCATCGACATTTTATCGATGACTACTTCGACGTCGAATCGACGACGATTCGATAACTCATTTCTCACCGGGATATGGCTTTTGGAAATAAAGGGAAAGGTTGGTCTGTAGTGAGAAGTATTTCACATTTCACCAATCAAATCTTTGTCTCCCTTCAAGATCTCATCCTGCCATTTCTCGCCCCTCCTTGGCTACCAATTGACTATCTGACTTTCTCTCACCCCCTCTCGGAATTTATATAACAGAGATAATTATGGATCTGATTCTTGCCGAGTAAGTTCGTTCCCTAAATATTGGGCTATAAGTACTCTTCTGGAATTCCTGTCAACTCGGGCGCTGCAGAGAATATCGGATTGCTCCAACTGACCGGTGTAATAGGCCGCCTGTTACATCATTCTTCCGCCTGGAGTTCGGCGCCAGCCACCTCTTCCCCTAAACTACCTCCCCTTCTTTGGGTGCGTGATTTCCCCTGCACCCATCGCTGGAAGTAAGGCTAGGCGCGCGCCTCTCTTCCTCTGGAATCGAATATCGCGGGAGCAACTCTCGTTCTCCGACAGAGATATATGAAAATTCGTCTTGTCTTTTGGTGCCACCACACGCAGTTCGAGTTATTTCTTGTTTCTTTAAGGTACTTTCTGGGGAATAGTAGTTGTTATTTTTTTATGATTTAAATAATCAGTGAAGTTGATATACTTAGTGAAATTGATACGGACATTGAAATTGAGACACTTATGTTAAAAAACTAATGTAATGAATTTACGGTGTAGTTAAAAATTTTCTCGATTCTTACGGTTTTTGTCTCGGTGAACTTTTTTCCTCTCTTGTTCACCGGCGGAGTAGAGACTAAAAACTGAATGACTGCGTTACGCTGCACTTTTCTCATTCCTGTTGTACGTATAAGTATTATTGAAGTACAGGCGTGGCCATAGTGAATGAGGACGCATTTCAAATTGTCAATGTCTATACATCAATCCTTGGGAATGAATTCAGGATGAATCATTCCTTTCGGCTGTCCCCGGGTGTATGATATCTTAGTCTCTCAAAAAACAAATAGATGACCAGAAAATTGGGATAAAATTGATCGGTTGAGCGGGAGTATTGTTATGCGGGAAAAGTGTCGGATAGTGTGATATAAATATAGAGTTGCAGCGATCGGTCCTCCATACCAATGTACATTATGTCAGCATATCATTGCGAAACATAGCGTTTGAATCCTTAGTGAAGAGCTCTCGGCATCGCCAGCGGGTCAGGAACTGCATAACTACCAGTTCTCAAACGGCAATCATGTAGTTCCTTTCCCGGTGGCGATCCCGAGAACTCTTCACGAAATATATTCGCCGGTAGAGCACTAAATCTCCCTCCACAACGTTTGTATTATATCTAGGAGCATGAAATACACGAAAAAATGTATTGATTTATTTCTCTCACGACATGGAGACTTTTTTATTCGGAAAAAAATCCAAATGTGTTCATTTAATTAATAATATAGCTTTCAATTCACAATTGAGAACATCCGCATTACTTTTATGCTAAGGAGAATTATCAATATTATCAAGTCGCTCAACTAACAAAAGCTTCAGAAAAGCATTTGAAAATAGGATAAAATGCTACTTTTACCTGTATTAAGAGTACTAATGTACTACTGGTAATCCGTAGCAACACAGTGTGTTGAGGTGCCGTAACATTTGACGCTGTTTTTACACTGCAGCATTGCTCAATACCTCGCTCGTCGCCTGGAACAAACATTTTTACCTTAGCAAAACAACTTTCAGACGCATTATTATTTTATTTCAACTATTAAAATAAAGTAAATTCATTGTTTTATTTCCCAAATCATTTAGAAATTCAAGAAAGGAAATAATATCAAAAATGATCGTGTAATTTATGGAACTGCAAAATGAAATTTCTCTTCTCTGTTCGAGTACAGTCGAGCAAAAACATGCTCGAATAAAATTATTTCAAGGAATTCTTATTCTTTTCGGTAGTAAATAACTTGACTGTACTGATGAATTGTTTTAGAAATTTTAATGAATTATTGGGTAGTGATAGTTGTATAGTCAAAAATATGTGTAAGTATTTTATTAATAATTTAAATGAATGGCGGTTGCACTTTCCCACAAATATTTCATGCGTACGAAGCGCTTCGGCTCACAAAGTCACCATCTGGTACGAGACATTGTCGAACTATATGAAAACATCACATCACATCACTCTGAGGAAGGGATGGGGAGGATCTGATAAGCATGAGTAAGGGGTGGGAAACAGACATGCAGTGGGAAAATATGCAACTTCAGAGATATGGGAAGAGTGGGAGGAGAACTCTAGTCATAACTGTGGAGGAACGACACGAGGGAAATAACCACAGAAACGGGAAAGCCAAGGAGAAGAATTGAGAGGAATTAAAATACACTTCGTTTTAATACGCCAAAGTTCAACTATATTACGCCTCAATCAGTTAAATTATTTTACTAAAAATAAAATATGCATAAAAATAGCAAATAATAATACATAAATAGATAATTAAATAGCAAATAGCTGCCACAATAGGTCACGAGGTACATAGTTAATCGAATACCTACCCTGTGCATTGGAGGAATGTTTTGAAATCATTATGTGACGCAACTATAGAGTGAAAAACACAAATAGAGAGTCTTTTTGTTTCACTGCCACTCAAAATGGCGTATCGCGACCAACTACGGCCATTGCATGAGAGTAGGTCAGTTTCCTCTTCCAGTAGTATCGAAAATACTATTGTAATAAGGATAAAGTAGAGCCATATATTTTGCACATCAAAAATGAGTTTTGGCAAAAATTGCTGCATAAGATTTATTTAGCGAGTTTTCCTCGAGTCTCAGATGTGAAAACGAGAAGTTATTGCGTTAATATTCATTTAATAGAATGAAATATTACTGTACACTCGCAAATATTGAGCATTGAATCTTTCTTCAATAATTTCGCCTATTCTGTGACTGCTGAAGGATCCATTTTCCTGCATTCGGCTAATTTTTCAACGGATAACATGCAATGAGGGTGAACATTGCACATCCGAGGCACATTTGGTAAATATGATCTTCGACTATCTCATGAAACTTTCTAGTCAGAGATGGGTATTTTTTGAGGAAGAACAAGATCCCATATAATGGATGGGTCGTAAAGGGAGGGATGTTTGCTGATAGGGGACTGAGGGGAATAGAACGTGGGAACGATCCTACGAAGTTGAGTATGAGGTTTTATTTGGGCGACCGGTGGCAGAGGCCGACTTTGACGTCCGAGGAGAGTCGGCGAAAAACGATAATCGAGTTAAAAAAATATTCAAACCCGAAGGTAGCATTGAGAAACGTGTTGCGTCGCCAGGAAAAAAAAGGCCTTGCTGTTCGCTCAGGGTGAGTGGTTCCACTGATCCGATATAAAGGGATCCAGGAAAAACATGGAAATGATCGCCAGTCCACGGGTAATAAGGTTATCTGGAGATCCCATGGATAGCCAAAGATATCGCGCCAGAGGAAACTCTTTTTTCCCTGAATTTTACGGTTCCTACAGAGTACTCAGAATCTGGGTGCAGCATGGTAACTGGCTATCATCAGCTGAGTAGGTACTCCCAAACTAATTGTAATTATTATGGTCACCATTTCATCTAAATTGCCGCCGTGGTTTCTTCTTAGTTAGACGAGATAACAGCATGATGCAAAAGCTAACCCAATGGAAATATATATGCAAATGTTTTGCCCCAAATGTACACAAATGGACGTTTTATTACCCTTTGTATTATATGCATAATACACCTAAAAACCGTAAAATTGTATAAGAGATTATAACAATGATAAAATGAAAACATCAAATGATAATTTCCGTACTTTAATATTTAAGTCCACTATTATCCATGGTTTCGGCACTAGGTCATTGTCAATGCGATGAAACAGACACTCTCTCATGCACTCACTACCCGTTTCATCACCTCAAATATGACATAGGGTCTCGAAAAAATGGTTGGCAGTGTAAATTACCATTCAAGGTTGCAATTTACCATTTGTTGATTATGTTTTATCGTGGACATATCGCATTCCCACCACATAAAGCCACTTACGATTTCATGCATTCGTTAGACATTATAACTCCACCTAAAAAATGAAATTTCTACTTAGAGGAAAATCGCTTTAAAAATGGGTTAAAGCTATAAGTAGCAGTGAAGTACAGAGTGGATTCGAATGCACATCTCAGAAGATGGGAGACCGAGTCTACGATAGCCTTCAAAACTGCTGGACGGCATTTTAGCGACTTTTTATCCCTCGAACACGACGCTTTAATTGCAGTTGGGCATGCGATTATCCATCGATATCCAGCAGCGATCCACTACGGGCTTCGAAAAAGCCAAATCTGTTCCGAAAAGAAACCGTTACAGGGACAAATAACAGATAAAACAAAAGTAATTCGCCCGAGAAACAACTGCGAACGATTTGGGAAGACATTCTTTATTAAAAAAGAAAAATAAGGATAGGGACTAAGCATTTTTCTGTTAAAAAAAGAGCTGCTGCAAAATTTATGCTCCTTGAAAAGAACGGAGGCACGGGGAGGGTACAGCGATGATCGGGCGAGAATCAATGGACTCCTCTGCGAAAAAAGGAAATAAATGGGATGGCCTCCGCGGAGGTAAACGTTGGGGGGAGGGAGGGAGGGATTCAGTTCGGGAAGAAAAGGAAGATGAGAGGAGTGGGCCGCACAGCATCTTAACTTGACTCAACTTGAAGAGGAGGAAGTTCTCTTGCAGTGGCGGAGATGATTGTTGTGCGGACCTAGTCCAGGCTATGCCGTGTTAAGGCAGAGTAAAAAAACTCGACTACCACCCAATATAGATCATGATAATAAAATAGCAAATAGCTGCCACATTAGGTCATGAGGTACATAGTTCAGGGGCGCAGCGAGGGGGGGTTTGGGGAGTTAAAACCCCCTCCCAGAGCTCAGAGAAATTTTTAGGTTTAATCCATTTTGCTTAATTGGATTGATATTACTAATAGAACAGTGTAAGGATTGATAAAATATCCCTCAGAAAGCCGTAAAACCCACCATTTTGAACCATTTATCTTAAAATTCCGCAATTTATTAATCTCGCACCTACCGCTTATCCTGGTGGGTATTCCATACCCCCTCACACCCCGGAATTAGTTGCACCGAAACCCCCCCCCCCCCAGCCTTAATTCCTAGCTGCGCCCCTGACATAGTTAATTGAGTACCTACCTTATGAATTGGAGGAATGTTTTGAAAGCATTATGTGACGCAACTATGGAGTGAAAAACGTAAAAAGAGATTGTTTTTGTTTCACTGCAACTCAAAATGGCGTATCCCGGCCAACTACAGCTATTGCATGAAAACAGTTCACTTTCCTCTTCCAGTAGTATGGAAAATAGTTTTTTCTGTGAAACGAGAAATGAATTTTCCTAGATTTTCACTAAAAATTACTTCACAATTGAAGCCTTATTGACAACAAGTAAACCTGATTTAATTAACCGTAATTACGCCATAACTGGAGTTAATAATGAAAAAGAGTCTATGTCGATTTAAAGCGACTCCAAAAGTTACGATGGAGAAACCTAAGGCTTTACTTGAAATCAGGAAGAACTGAAAGAAATATTGTTTAGTCAGCTGATAGAGGAATTATTATCGCTATACCTCCTCAAAATCAATTCCATGATCAGTGCACAGTTTATGCCGTGATTAAGACCGAGGAAAGGGAATAATTTGTCATAACTAAGCAAAGATGCGCAAGAAATGTTATAAGAAGAGACCTCAAGTGAGAGTTAAGCAACAGACAATCAATACTTTACATATTAATGTAATGAAAATGCGAAATATAATGAACTACAGTTAATTACATTTTAATTGATCTTAAGTATGAATTGAGTGTAATGGTGGACCATGCACACGTTTTTCGCTTCGTATGAAGCAATTATTAGATATTTAATTTAATAATTAGATCAGGCACAGATTAAATTTATTTTGTCCTTTTATGCTCATAATATAACGGTGCTTTTGTTTTTATGCTGTAATATTATTAAAATTCTTTTAATATCTAGATAAAATCTTGTAATCGTTCAATTTATTCTGATCTGATCATTCTGAATTTTTTTCTTTCGAATCGTTAATGCTGTATCATAGATAAAATGGCCCATTGTAATCAAATATTGGTAGTCCAAAGAAAACTCTAGTTTATGCATATGTATCTGTGAGTAATAATTACGAAATGAAAGAGAATATAGAGTTTTAAGTCCTAGGACAATAATTTTTTGTATGGAATTATAAGGAAACCATGAATAATTTGGATCTACGATAAAATTTCCTACATCATTTTTCTCCTCTTTTCGACACATGTCCTTCTTTTTCCTTCCCACTTTTCTTTTTCCTATGGTTTTTAGTTTGAGCTCCATCAATTTTATTCAATGAAATTTAAAAGAAATGGATTTCATGGTTTTCTCTCCTTAACCTTCCATTTAATGGTCGTAGCGCCGCTCTCGGTTTTCGGTGGACATTTTTGCACTATTCTCCACCCTTTATTTTACATTATGAATAAATATAAATATTAAGTTCCAATAATGTTGGAATGTTCATTGTTACATGATTCTGACTTCTGCAGGACATTTTAGCTTCACAGCTAATCAGAAAGTAGGTTAAAATTTAGTTTCAAGAATAGATCCGGACAAGGTGACAAACTAGAAAGCGAATATTTTGTTAAAACGTTAAAAAAACGTTAAGTTCTTTCAATTTCATTGCTTAAAACCGTTGAAGTAAGAATGCATGGCGTAAGAGACAAAAGAGGATGAAGTATTTTTTTTCCATCAGACTCAATGATATCAGGGCCTTCAAAAAAGACCACGCACCGATGCGGGAGCGCTCGGTATGTTCCGTAATAAGTCGGGTTTCCTTAAGTTAAGTCGTCGCGAACGCAGGCCGGAGGAGGGAATGCTGATTGGAAAAGAAGAAGAGATGGAAGGGAGAGATGAGAGAGGGTTGTGCGGGGGAGCGTGCGGAAAGCGTCTCTCCCAGATCGGCAGTCGTGATGGGTCTGGATTAAAAACAGCCAGACCGTAAGGGAAGAGGAGGGTTGAAGTGGATCGGAATGCTATGGATAGAGAAAAGGGGGTTTGCGAGGTGGGCCGCGGAGGAATGTGCGGATGGCGTGGGAAATGGAGGGGGCGGGCGCGCGCTCCGAATTCGTGCTTGGGATGACTCTCGCCATCAATGGCTGAATGCGAGATATTTCTTGCATTTTATTATTATTATTATTATTATTTATTTTTCCACAAGATTTACTTGGAGGTCTGCCAGCGTCGGGTCTTGCCAAGACACTGCCTCAAGTTATAATTCATTTAAAAACAATCGAACTGTTCTACATGTACCCAGTATTACAGATTTTTGAATGTTATATATTGTATTTCGTATTACTTTTAATTTTTAACTGTTCAATTCAAAATTTAAGTAATGAATGGGTTATTCCTGTCGATGATATTACTATGGGGATGATGGTGACCACGTCCTGTTTCCAGATAGTTTTTATTTGCCTTGCGAGGTCTTGATATTTATTATTATTATTATTATTATTACTCATTGCTGCAAGTAGACTATTGCCTGGTGGCAGCATTAGATGTATGTATACACATCAATAACAAGTTCTAATACAAAGTTTACAAACAGAAAAGACACCTAATAATACCTACATTCCTACCAATACCTAAAAATAATACCTACATTCATTCTAGTTTCATACTACCAAGAATTTAACATTTTCCCAATAAACCAATTTCAAACAATCCATTCAATACATTAATTCTAATATAATACAACTAACAAATGAACATTGACCCATTTAACCCAATGTCTCACTCTCCCTTTTAAACCACTATGTAATTAACAAATAAATGATGAGCACTTCTTCCAAAAAATTTTCGCATTAGCAGGGAAGATCTTAAAAATGACTTCAGGTAGGTTGTTCCACTCCTTTATTCCTCTATTTTTTTCAATATTTCTGTTTTCGGTTTTTTTTAAAACTTAGTTTTGAATTTATGATCATTCCTTCAAATGTAGCAGGGTGAGTCCAGCCTCAGACGTATTTCTTTCCAACCCCGCTCATTTTTTAAGGCTTTGTACACCCCGCATAGCCTATTTATGGTTCTTCTCACTTTTAGGGGTTTCCATCCTAAGCTCACAAAAGTATGAAGAACTTAAAGATTAAATAAAGAGATTATGGAAATCAGATAAATTACACTTAATTCCTATAATTATCTCTGCCACAGAGGTAGTGCCTCATTCAATCCATCAAGGTCTTAAAACTATTGGAGTGCCGAAAAACTCGTTCATTACAATGCAACAAGCAGCAATTTTAAATACATGTCGGATTGTCAGAAAACTTTTCAACACAGGGTAAAAAGACGAGAGTGCTTGGTGATAGCCGTACCTCGCCTAAAACCAGCAAAAATGCTGGGAAAAAATAATAATATTAATGATAAGGATAAAACCTCTTTCGTGGCATCTAGAGTTCGCCTATTTGAACAATCTGGAGATAAAGGTTGCCCCAACTCCGTCCAACCAAATATCCTGGCACTTATTCATTCCGCTTCATTGAAAGATACTGAATCTAATGATTACCCGCATCAGGCCCTCACACACACAGGGAGCCCTTCAATCGATCCGGGAAGTGAACGCGAAACATTTCTCCTTCGGACGGCCATTCCGGGACTTTCCCAAACATTCGGAGACACACTTGCTCATAGTGGACGCAGCGGAAAAATGCGGAGCATTTCATATACGTACGTATATGCCTTCCACATTGCCGGCCTTGGAATTCATCGTGGCCATGGGGCGGAAATCTTGAGGGAAGAAGAAAAAGATGACTATGGGGATAAAAAACGGAAACGGATGTATTGGAAGGGACGCAATAAGGATTCCGCCAGCATATTCAAGATTCCTCTCTTAGGTAACTCAGGGGAAATGTGCGCGGTAATGAGAGAGAAAGGCCTGTGGATTCTCGCGTAACGCGAATTTAGAAACAGGGAGAGAAATATAGTGAAAAGTAAAGGGCGATTAGAGTATGTGAGTACCAAGCATGTGTTTGAGTAACAACCAAAGAGAAACGCTCAGGCTCAACTTTGTGAAAATCCAGAATGACGCGAATGAAATTAAAACCTTCAATAGTTCCTCATTGCAAATTTTATGTTCAGGATGAAATTGATTGATATTAGCTGTAACTATTGTCGGTCACTCATTTAAGAGTAATGAAAATAGCTTACCCTTCCGTTTTGCCTAGACAGCTAAAGTATTTACTACCGGAATATAGAGGAGGATATCGAACGAATGTATTTTGAAAATTATTTAAATTAAACTGAGATTAGAAGGTTAAATGGAGCACTGAGGATATGGTATCACTAAATTTCTTTGAATAGCTAAAGATGGATTCAAATGCAGGATGTAGGCTATTTTGTGAAGGTTGAAAAATCGATTTGCAGTTTTTATTCATTTCTAGCCGACCCAGCGAACGCAGTACCGCCAATATTTATAAATCAACAGTTTAGTTAAATTATTTACAAATCAAGAGAGGCTGTTCTGATTTTAATAATTATTGACTTATTATAAGAAATTAAGAAAAAAATTCAATGAAACTACAAGAATAGGCATTACAATGGCTTGTTAGAAACATATTTCTTTATTCAATCTACATGAGTTAGACCGGGTCACGCATCCGTGTATTTATTTCAATGAATTTTCAATGAATGAACTTTTATGTCTTAAATTGGGAAATTTCAGACATGGTGGTTTTATAAAGCAGTTAATAAAGTCAAAATTTTATGCATTCAGTTGTTTGCCTAACCGTAAAAAAATGTTTTTAGGAGGAAGTCTTGCCCCTTTCTTGTAGCGTTTACGCAAGGCTAGACGGATGCCTGACTGCTCAATATCTCGTTAAAATAGCCCCTAGAATAGCATTTATACCTATCCGGCGAGTTCAGGAGTCTTGACACTGTCCACATGAAAAACACAAGAGGAAATCACAATCTTGTTATACCTCATCACCGAACTGTCATTCACAACAAATCATTTACCATTACTGCATGTAGGGAATGGAATAATCTTAACCTTTCAACTAGGAACTCATGATCATTGGCATCTTTTAAGAGGAGGCTACACAAAGCACTTTTCACCTCGCAACTAGCTGGTTAATATACATGACACTGAGCAGCACCTACGACAAAGTGATATGTATCACTGAATATTTATATATATGTTACATTTTATGTCTTAATTGCATGTGTAATATTTGTGTATACTTTGTACCTAATTAATTATGCTGTATTTTTACATGTAACATGACATTACCTTTCACTCAGTAGGTTTTTGCAGGTTTTTCACGCCCCCCTTCTTCTTTTGTGGGTGTTTTCCTGCGGTGGGTTATTTTCGCTGAAGGATATTACACCCTAATCCTCATGCTTTTTACCACAAACAGAAATATTTTTTACACAAAATTTTCACACATACTTGCTTATATTTTTTGGCATTTCATGAATAAAGTATATTGTATATATTTTGTATTGTAAAGGTTTAAACACCATTTTCTAATATGTTTGAATTGACGCTATGGAGGGGTTAGGTGGAATAGGGGACTTTTTAGTCTCAACCTCACCCAAATAAAGGCATATTATTATTAATATGGCATGACTTGTGGAGCGCTGGACGGCGCGGGGATTATTCGGTTCGGAAAAGTGCACTGCGTAAACCTCGTGCCCCAATGCTCGATGCGTTACCGTGCCACGGTTTATCCTGCACGTTCGGCTTTATTCACTTGAGTCAAGTACCTTCTGATACACAACATTTTTTTGTTTTGTTATCAAGCGGAAGAAACAATAAAGCGGATAGTTAACCAACACGCGAACATGCAACATATATGAGAAGAACATGGGGTTTCAAGATTCAGAGTACACACAATCACCTTGTGATTTGATAATCGTAATCGCGAAGTCAACACGACTTGGAAATTGATTTCGTTTCTAACTCAAAGGGCATATTTGACATCATCCTCAGATTGAGAATTTCCTTATCTTTCAATTTTCCTTTGAGTATAATCGCGTGATTATCAGTTTTTTTAATCACCAAACGCGTTCCATTGCATAGTTTTGGTTGTCTTAGGTTTCGAAGCATCGTGAACACCGAACCTATCTTCAGCTGTAAATTGTGCCCTGGTAAGCCATGCGTATCAAAGGACTTAAAAAAATCAGGTGGATATTTGGTGTCTTCGTATATGTTTGGTACACACCCAATATATTTGAATTAATGCAGAGTACAAACTACTGATTGATCCACTGCTGGTTGATCCTGATTTACCAAGTTTCAGTCATCCACATATTCGTTCTTAGCCGCAAAAATTGCCCGCTCAATCAACCTTTTGTGATTTTTGTGGTTATCAATCATGTTCGTGAAAACTTGATAAGCCCATCTTTCGATGATACGAAATTGCAAAACCTCCGAGGAAATGAAATCAATCCACTCGATTCGTCGACAGGTACACGGCCACTACTGTTAGTCAACAATTGCTTGGAGATTTGTTTACACAAACGGTAGAGACGTGTTTGTTGATATCCCAATTCGAGCTG
The DNA here is from genome assembly GCF_921293095.1 of Ischnura elegans. Lineage (NCBI taxonomy): Eukaryota > Metazoa > Arthropoda > Insecta > Odonata > Coenagrionidae > Ischnura > Ischnura elegans. The sequence goes on along the minus strand of NC_060255.1, from coordinate 11,024,204 downwards.
GGCTTAGCTTTAATTAAATGATTTTAATATCATTGATATTTTAAATAATTTGTAACTATTTAAATGTTTAAAATATTATTAAGAAGCTCAGTCATTGAATTGGTTAAAAAAACAAATCATATAGTTTTGACCAACTTGATAGCTTTGTAGTGTCACCCTAACAAAATAACCCTAAGATCAAGTTCAATTTTGTTCGTGATCTATTGCTATTTTTTAATATTTATTGTGTTTCCTGGGGCTGAGAAGAATAAAAAAAAACCAAATATAATTAAAATCGGTACAGCCGTTCTCAAGTTATAAATGGTGTAACTAACACGATTTTCGACTTTATTTTCTATGCATAGATTTGCTTCACTCTTGAGAATTAATACGCAGAGCCAGGAAGTTTCAAGGCCAAACCGATCACTCAACACTCTTTGAATAGGCAGCAAAAATTACCGGAGGAATTATAACGAGGTGGACGGCATATCACAATGCTAACTATGTCGCAAAATTACTTGAAAGACATCAACCAGAACGCTTCAGAAGGCATTTTCTTAATCTCAAATTACAGAATGAGGTCAGCTTCAAGCCCTCGATGTAATCTTCAATTAGTGAAACTAGCCGACATCTGCATCATATTTCTATTTAAGAAGAAAAATTGTGATATGGTCCTCAATTTGAACTTAGTGTAAGCCGTAAAAAATTATCAAATGTCTAATCATATTGTGCTGGTCTTCATCTTGGCCAAGGTGATTAAATTACCGTTTTTAACCTATATTTAGTTGTCTTATCTGAATCCACTCGCAACCAACCGATTGTACTGAAATTGGCCCAATTTTAAAAGCTATCCTCCGATTACATGGTTAGTAGGTAGAATACAACCAGTGTCATGCGAACCATTTCTAGGAAAGTAGAGAAGATGGCACTGTCAGCACGAAGAAAATGCACATATTCTAACGAGTTTAATCCATGCGTACCTTATTTGTCGGAGTTCTACCTTGAACAGAGAAACAGAGAGCTAAGATATGCGGTGACAGATAGGGATATCAATGGATCATCGCCTTCACTATCCCAAGGGGAAGCCACGAGAGAGGAGAAAAGAAACCACTCACTCGAGAAATGTACAAAAAAAAAGGGAAAACAAATGAAATAGCTGAGCAGAGAGGAGGAGGATATTAGAGAGTAGTGCCATCTGGGGAGGAGGAATGAAAGATGGGTTCGAGCGGAGAGGGGCAGCTCCTTAAAGAAGGGATGAAGAATGGAGAGGGTTGGTTTCGCTGGAGTGACACAGCACACGCGTCGGTGCCCAAGGCATTACATCCCCCTCCCCGACAATTCTCGAGATATCCGGGGGGGGGGGGGGGGAACGGAAGCCGAATATTTCTCTCTCGTTGATCCAACTGCTCCCTCTCACCACATCACGTTTATCCTTAAAGTACTCGCATAGTGAGGAGGTAGAGGTAAAGGTGGAGAGAGAGGTAGAGATGGAGATTGAGGTGGAGGTAGAGTAGGTAAGAGATGAGGTAAGCACGCAGCTTTCCCAAAGCCTCGACCACGATCCAGTCTTTAAAGGTGTGGCATCAAGTATAATGGTTATTTGGTTAGCTGTATTATTTTAACTATGTTAAGTTATAGTAGTGGTGATGGTGACGACATGTCATCCGCATGTAAGTGGTGGCTGATTGGTCGTTCAGAAATTGCAACTTCAATGCTCATTCCATTAATCAAGCGTGACAAGATCTGGGAGAATATCACCATCTGTATTTGCAAGTATTACCCAGACAAATTTCAGGAAAACATTAGGATGTCACATGAAACGGGCCAATCACGGAGAAGCCTCCCGATATACCTCGCGACCACTCGAAAGACAAAATCGTTTGTCTTTGAAAGCGGTCCCGCGCGACCTCCAGGTGAACCGCGAGGTACACCTGTACCTCGACCTGTTCACTATGCGCGCGCCCGTAACACACAATGCATTTGTGTTACCTAGAGGTACCGCGACCTCTACCTCTATCTCCACCTCCACCTCTTACCTCCTCACTATGCGAGTACCCTTTACGTATGGCGTTCGTTTCCATTGCAATCTAAGCACTCTGCCACTCCCATAGCGGAGTTCACAAGTGAAGACGTGATTCAGAGGAGATAATTGCGCTATGCATGAGGGCTCAGGGGAGCCCTTCGAGGTTACAACACACCGGGGCCAGGAACCAAGCCCGCGGCTTATACGCCCGATCACTCGGGGAGGGGCTGGAGAGGAAGGAAAAAGGATAGAGGCGTCGCCGCGATGGGAGCCCGACGACGCCTCTGAGAGGGGATAGGAGCGGAAGGAAGGGGACGGGGAAAAACACCACAACGCTACAGAGTGAAAAGGGCCCACTGAATAGCGAAACCAAGCATACGCAATTAATTTACCACCATCCCGAGGAGATTTTCCAATGAGGAAGCTCTTGCGCTAATTGTATTGCGCTAGTGGTATCAGTCACTTGGCGGAAGTCCGTGGCAATATCTACCTTTTCTCTACGTTTATGTAAAAAATGGGCTGAAAACAGGCTTCGCCGTTTTGTTATATATCTCTGGTTTTTGATGAAACAAAATCTTTAAAAACCCTTCAAATGGAAGAAAAAGAAGTGTCAATGAAGATGGTATAACAGTTTTGTCGATAAAACTAATCATGAAACCATTGCACGAGGATAAATTTGGCAATTTTCAGAAAAAATCGAGGGTGGTCGTTTTTCATTAAATTTGTTCAACTTTCACCTTACCTATATTGTTAACGTGAATACACAGGTAAGATATAATCTGGAAAGTTATGCACAATTTATTTGAAAATATGTAAGCGAAATTTCAACTTCCTAGCTCAAAAATTCGTTTATGAGGTTTTGGCCAGCTTTTTTCGATTCTAGCCCACTGTGCGTCAGGGCATTTCCAATACATCACGCGGCATACACCCGTAATCTCTCTTTTAATCACCATGAGCCTCAAAAGCTTCAATCAAGAAAAAGTGATTGCTTCTTCGCTATTGCGATGTTTGACAATGAGAAATAAACGTTTTTAATTATTCATTTATTGCCCTGTGAGACTTAATAGATTCAATGCTAGCTGAAAATCAAATATATCTTATGCATTTTCTTAGTAACCTACCACTTGTAACTTATATAGTTTTCTATAAAAGGCCAGAGTTGATAGAAAAATGATTGCTTAACATAGATGAAAAAGTAGTTAATAGATACAGGAATAAATTTCGTGTGCTATCTACACTCTAATTACTTGAGTTTCTTTTTTTTAGCAGAGGCTCAGGGCAAAAAAGAGTTTTTACGCCGAGCTGCATCCGATGTTAAGGGAATCACAAATGCAAATATTGAGTACAAGCCCCTTATTTCTCTTGAATAGCCTCTCTTGAACAGCCAAATTCCTTTATATTTTATCCTACAATTGTGAACAAATAGGCACAATCCTAGGCTTGTTCAAAAAGTGAAATACGTAATATATCATAAATTTGGTGGCCATCGGAGAATAAGTGGCGATTCAATAAATTCCTACGATAACCCAGATGTATGGGCATACTTACGTTGAGAAAAATTCCTTCGAAAGTGTACATAACGTACTTAACTCCATTTCGTAGCGCAGCAACCATTTCATTGTTTAATTTTTGTCCTTTGGGACACAAGCAAAAACTTTCCCCGGCGAGGAAGTAGAGGTGCTTCAGCGATGGGGCACTTTACAGAATTTATAAGTATGATTTTCACAAGTTTTTATCTTGATGAGCCATGCTGCTTCGATGAATACAAATACACTTATTGCGTTGAACAAATTATGTAAGTTTGTGAAGTAGATCACAAAAATCCTTCCTTGTAACCAATTTATGCCTGCTTGTCAATGCAATCAACTTATTTTCACTTCCGTCTTTCCAAATCTCCCCAAACAATTCATTTCCTTTGTTTCAACCACGCCTTCGCCACCCAACATATTCAAAATCTGTAGTATGACGTGAAAACAGCCATTATTTTCGCCAAATTTGCGCTTTAGCTCCTTCATCGACTAATTTTTATCCACTTGCTCGCCCTGTCATCAGTGGATACTGTGCCGTGACGTCACGCGCGGGCGCTCCGACGACTTAGTGTTTTCAAGCAGTTGGTGAGGAGTAATTTATAAAGGCTTATATCTCAGCTACAAAATATTCCTCATCGGCGAAATTTTCGTCGAATACATTTGAGGTACTTCAAACAAATGGTGCATGTTCCCATTAAAATATGGAAACAGAAGCTGGAAAGGGTTGAATTATGAATTGATTATGAAAAAATACAATTTTATTCTGGAACCAGCGTAGCTAGCGACGAAATATAAAAGGAAGATATACTTACAGCGAGAATTTGAAGCATATAATCAAGTTAAAAAATGTCAGAACTTACAGTACTTTGGAGTATGATTCTAATGAAGTGAGACATGGGCAATTAGAGCAGCGGAAGAGATAAAATGCGAATAAGAACATCAGGAGAAGACTTCCCAAATGCTTCAGAGGAATGAAGAGGATCAAATGGATTGACCGAATGATTGATTTGGATCTCCTAAGAAGAGTTGGAGAAAAGAGAAGCCCCGTGAAAACCTTGATAATAAGGCGAAACTACACAAATGGGCAAATGTCAAGACATGACGGCCTGATAAAGACAACCGCTGAGGAACAAATAGATTTTGGTGGTTTGAGACGTCACTTTGTGGAATTTACTCATGATGAATGAGAGTGAACTTTGTTTTTCGTCACAAATATTTGTTTAATCCCTCCCAACCTCCCCCTACCTCTTGATCCCCCCCCCACTACTTCTGGTTTACATGGTCAGATATTTAAGACGATCTTTCATTGTACTCCTCGCCTGAGGATGACGCAGTGCGTCGAAACCGCGGTCGGGATTAAATAAATATTTATGTGGAAAAACAAAGTTCATTTTCATTCATCAGAACAAATAGATAGTAAAAACGGAGAGTGATGACCTAGAATGGAACAGGTGAAGAAAGACTCGAAAGAGATAAATTGTGTGAGTGTGAAGAGATGAGCTAGCAGGAACATTGAGTAGAGAACTACGTCAAACCAATCACGGGCGTGCTAACATGTGATAACGATGATGACGTAATACGAGTAATTGATGAAAGTTCTATGGCCACCCGGCAGTTGAAAGACAAAAATTCTCCAAGCCGTTTCCGAATTCTCATCACTACGGAGTTTTAAGTGATTGGAAAGTAATGGTTTTGCCTAGTAGGTAGGCCAAAGAGTATGTGAAAAGTTAAAATAAAATGCAAATTAGGTCATAAAACAAGGGAACGCACGCACGCACTAGGTTACTCTCTCACCTTTCAGATTTACGGGAGAAGCGCCTTTTCTCAAAAAGGGATCTCAAGCACAACGCACTCAGGTTTGCGAAGTCATTCCTTACGCCAGAAATCCACGCGCAAGAGTAAAAAATGCCGAAGAGATAAAAAAATAGCACAATCGCTTACTCAAACACCTCGCAGAATCGCGGTTAGGATCAAATTTATGCGCCGGTCTCAAGCATACTAAGATTTTCGAACTTTTCACTCTCACCCAAGGCCACAATTTCTCCAATATATATCACGAAAATGCAAAAGAAAAAAAGCACGTCTCAATCGCCATGCCAATTACTAAGGAGCATATTTCCGTGCTGATCTAAATCATGCAAGATTTGCAAAGGTGCTCAACGAGTTACTGTGACCATTCCTTCAGGTTATTTTAATTTTTGCGAAAAGAAGAGAACGATTCTTCTCAACCTCGCATGAGAATTCTATCAAAGGGTTCTTGTAGTTGAGGTCTTTGAGGAAGTAGCCTTAAATCGGGAGAACATGTGAATCGTAAATGGCAAGTATGTTATCCCCAAAGGAGTACAAAACCCTAGAGAAAAATAGAGCTATATTCTGCAATTGGGTGGTTTCCTATTATTTTTTTACTGTCTAAATCGAGAGATTATTTCTTCTGGAGTACGTATTCCATGCTTTTAGATTTTTTAATGACGATATCTATTTTTCGCGATTAAATGAAAAGTGAAAATTTTCAAGCGCGCGGAAACGCGACGGCTAAGTATGAATCCTGGGAAAACCCCGTGTGACGTCATTCTGGTTCCCGCTGTCGCCGTGTGAGGTGACCTTGTGGCGAAGCTTAGAGCGCTGATACGATGCAGGCTGCTAGCAGGTAGCAGAGTACCATGCTAGCAGGTAGCGCTTGGCTTAAATAAGGATTATTAATACCCTATCAAACGAAGGAAACTCTCCAATCTTAGGCAATTTTAATAGGTGATTATTAAGACACGTTTCCCTGAGCTCTGTGCCTCATGCATGCATTGGTAATCTCAGACGATGTAAAACTCCTATCTACTCGTATAGAAACTAGGTTCCTGTGACGTAACGTGGAGTGGTATCGCATGGGCGCCAATCTGGATTTTTTCAAATGCGGTTAAAATTGACCATTGCCATTCGTCTAAACTGGGATTTCTAAAACCATATAAAGCATATATTATGAATACACTAATGGTGGATAAGGAATCGCAATCAATGCCTTTCGTTTTATTTGATGAAGGAAACTACCCTATTGTTCTTCATAGAAGGAAATTAACCCATTATCGAGGAATGGAGAGAGTGATTTACCCATGATGGCTCCACGATTAGGCTGAAGAGAGAGGCATGTGTTCCTTTATTGTGTGATACCTTAAAGGTAGTTTTGCTTGTATTTTTGTCATTTTAACTTAATTCTGTTCCTCTCTTCAAGCATATTCTTCTTTTTCCAAAACCTTCACTAATCCAGTAAAGAGGACATAGGGAATTCGTTTCTAAAATACGCATTGCAGGTTTAAACATTATCGATTTGATCTTGAAATTTTCAGTTCTACCAGACCATGAGTAGTCCAACTTGCTGTTACTATTTACACAATAGCAGTGATTTCTGAAGACACATAGGGGAGACTGAGGCACAGTGGGACAATTGGTTTATTTAAACAATGTCCTCGGCAAAAGTGCAAATGCATTAAAATTAAGGAAGTCATATCACGAGAAATAACGCACAGAAATCTTAGTTCACAATCCTAGGTAGTTTTGCGTAAATGTCATAAAATATATTTCTTGCTCTTATTTTCTTAACTTTCATGTTGTGAATATTTATGCAAGTCCCCTAGCTATAGCAAGATTTATGTGGAAAGAATTGGTGAATGCATTGTTGAGAGAATTTGTAATTTTTTTCTGAACATATTTTACGAAAGTAACATGTTTAAAATTTTAGCTGACAAGCAAAAGACGTCAGGACTTGCTAGGCACAGGGAGAAAGGTCGAATTGGGGCACAGTGGGACAACTCGGATTGGGGCACATTGGGGCCCAGACTCGTAGACCAGGTGACTCGAACTTTCCATATCCGTACCCTTAACGCGCTCAAATTTCATGTCATGCTTACAGTATAGTGTTTCGGTTCCAAATTGATGTTTTAGGATTTGAAGTAGTATATTTCAATTTAACAAGGTGAGGACAAAAATACACAATGGCAAAAGCAATGCACATAAGAAAAATGGAGCCGAAGTGATCTTTTAAACGTATAAGACAATTCGTCTAAATTGCCTGAATCACGCGACTGTTATATGCACACATATGCGCTCTCTAAAGAGAACAGTTGTCTTGGCCAGAAGCGAGCTTGAAGCAGTGAAGAAGAGTATGATAAATATTAGTTACTGTGACATTTATCCCTTGTGCAGGCCTGTTCAGAGAACATTCAGTGATTTGCGTGAAATGAAGAATAGCAGGCCATTCAAGTTTATTTTCAAAGAGAATTTTGAGGTAAGAATGTTAGCAACGCAATATCTTTTGGATTAAAATCATTTATAAATTCAATTTTTCAGATTCCTGGCTTATAGAATAAATTACCACCATAGTAAACTGTGACTGACAACGGTTAGTTTCTGGTAACTAAATTATAACATGGAATTCATTTTATTTGTTGATTTTTAGATTTATGTTTTTAGATTTAAATAGATAGAGTAATAGATTTAGATTCTGAGGTAAGAATGTTTGTAACTCAATATCTACTGGATTCAAATTATTTATAAATTTAATTATTCAGATTAGTGGCATATAAAACAAGTTACCAGCACAGTAAACTGTGGTTAGTTTTTGTTAATTCATTTATAACATGGAATTCATCTTATTTGTTGATTTTTAGATTTATAACGGTAAGAGAAATTCAAATGGTAAACGAGTTGTTGATGAAGAAAGGAGTTATGATGATTCTTGAACAAAATATTTGTTTAGGAACTGTTACCAAGGAGCTTAAAATTCCTAAGTCTATATTATCAAGGAGTGTAGCCCTAGTCGTCATGAAAATTGAATAATTTTATTTCTTCTTGCTACGAATTGAATTAGTATCATTTCAGATACTTTGTAAAATACAAGGGAAAATGTGGAAGAAATACTTCAGGAGAGCCTCTTCCTTCAGGGTCAAGTATGATTCACGCGGAGGAGTTTTCAGGGATGAAATGAAAACTTTCATCAAATTTTGTGAAGACTGCGGCACCATTGAACCACGGACTTTCTCCCCTGAACACGAAAAAATTAGCAGTTGAGCTTTCTCAGAGAAATGGAAAGAAATGCCCGTCATCTTGGGATCAGAAAAAAATTGCTGATGATTGGCTTTCCGGTTTTACGAAGCGATATCCTTCGATTAGCCTTCAAAAATGATAGGCACCCTCACTGGTAATAGTCTTGGGCTTCAACAGAACGGTGATGACTGAACTTTTATCAGTCTAGCAGGAATTTATATGTTAAACATGCACTTTCCGCTGAAAGTGTATACAACCATAATGAAAGTGATTTCACCACCGTTTAACTTCAAGGAAAAGTGATATCCCCCAAAAAGTGAAAAACAAGCAAGTAAAGTTACCTCCTCTGAAAGAGGCTCCTCGATGACATTGTGTTGTATTAAAAATGCTTAATTCCTTCATCAATTTCCTCCGTTATTGGTGTTCCCGAGAGTGAAATTCTTCTAAAAAAAAGTGCCCCATAGGATCAGAAACGGCCGCAAACCCTTCTTAATCGATGACTTCCAATTTATTTTCAATGATTGCTAAACATTTCAGCCATCAAGCAAAATGTTTTAAAGAAAATGCTGCATTGCTAATTTTACACAACCGCGAATCGCATATTTTTGTCGATGTTATTGAGCTAGCAAAAATGAATGGGGTACTTTTCCACCTCACTGCAATCACAAACTGCAGCCATTAGATAATTATGGGTTCGCCCCTTTGAAATAAAATACTATAACGATGATTGCCGTGAAAGGCTTAGTGACTACCCAAGAGAATTTACAACGCGGCTGAGTGAGTGGGCGCTGCATATACAGAAGCGTTTACATTTTTTTGGTTGGTTTAAATCCGGGCTATGTCTAATAACCGAAGTATTTTTTATGACGCAGACTTTGCTCCAGCCACTGTCACTGATCAGTTTGTTGCATCCTAAGAATGTCACCTAGAACCCGAGGAGAATCTCGAAAGCCCAGAATGATTCCGGGGTGAAAATTTCAATTTAGAGGGAAAAGTTGTCACCCCTGAGTAAATATGTCCTTTCCCAAACTCTATCAGGCTTATATATAAAAATAATGCACAGAAAAAAGGTCCTTACGGTTATAGCAGTTAAAAAGAGACTGGAAAATGAATATCATCAAAGGAAAGGGAGAAAAACAGCCTACTCATTACAAAATGTGAACAAATGAACGTGAGGTAAAGATGTCAAGAAATTTAATGGGTTTAAAAGATAAACGACTACAAGGAGGGATGGCAAATGAGTGAAATAGCTACAATTTTAGAAGAAAGCGGCTAAACGTACTGAAAAGGACAATAGATAGAACCTAAGCTATTAAAATAATTAAATGTTGATGAAAAATGTTGTATTCAGTGATTTAAAATTTATGATTACGAAGCAAAAACTTTGTTATTTTGCTAAAAAATCATTGTTAATTTCCATATAAATACATTAGCTTGCATGTAAATTTCACATATTAATGTGAAGAACCTTTCCCTTGGGCTACAACCTTGTCGCGGTGGGAAGGCTTGCGCGTTCCGATGACCCCTAGAGCTGCACTGGCGGGATTAATTCTAAATTATTCCCGGTAGGGCCACGAAGTTACGTCGAAGGGTAGGAGCCAGACGAAAGGTAGCCCACGTGATGGTGTCACGTGAAAAATACTGTTGGAATGGAAGTGGGAAACCCTACTAACTATCTGTTCCCTGATAACATGGAGTACAACCAAATGAGCCTCGGAATCTCATCGCCCGGGACCCGTCCGCAAAGGGCGGGTGTCGGGCACGGCAGCGAGGTCGGCAAGGCCTTCTGAGAGGATCGTTGGGTAAGAGTTTAAAGAAAAGGATAGTGAAGAGTTTGATCTGGAGTGTAGCTCTCTACGGTGCGGAAACGTGGACACTGAGGAAAGAAGACGAGAGAAGATTGGAGGCATTCGAGATGTGGGTATGGAGAAGAATGGAGTGGGTGAAATGGACGGAGAGGAAAAGGAACGACGAAGTGCTGGATATGGTTGTCAAGGAGAGGCAGCTTTTAGATGAGATACGGAGGAGACAGAAGGTATGGATGGAGTTAGTGCTTAGCGGTGAGGGGATGTTGAAAATGGCGTTAGAGGGTAGAATGTCAGGGAAACGAGGGAGGGGAAGGAAAAGAATAGGATTTTTAGACAGATTGAAAGAGAGTAGGCCTTACAGTGAATTAAAGAAGGTAGTGCTGGAAGGAAAGGGAGGCTCCCAGCTCACTTCTTGAATACTCCATGAAAACCTACCTTAATCGGTAGAATACTAATAATAATAAAAATAATAATAATGTGAAGAAATATATTTGTGCCTTCAATGAATTTAAGCTTTGTATTTTATTGAGTAATGCAAACCTGTCACACTCTGCCCCAACCAGGGACAGAGGCAGAGTGGACTTTTCAACAAAGAAGAAACTCAATTATTTAATCTATTGTAAGTTATTTTTATTGCTTGCAGATTTTTCTATATCTTTTAGAATATGCCCGCCAAGCAATGTTACCAAAATTTTCCGTGTACCAGTAATTCTGTTGGAAATAATAATTAACAACTAAAACTGTCCCACTGTGCCCCAGTCTCCGCTACCTTTTTACGCGTCTTGTAGGGTAGTATGTGGATGTAGACGATTCCATCATTAAAGACTAAGAGCAACATGTTATACGGATGTTTCTGCACTCCTCACTACTGTCAGACAAGTATAAGAGATACCTAAGTTTGCTCTATAAGATAAGTTTGAATTACGAAGAAAATACTATTCCACAGCAAAACTAAATTTCTTTTGAGTAGGGATCTACACCTACATAATACCCCGCAAGCCGCCTAAAAGTCGTGTGGCAGGAGGTGTTAGGACACCAGCCGTTTACAGCTAAAAAAATGAAGCGCTCTAACGAAGTTGGGACTAGCGTTTATTAAAGTCCTTTATGGTTCGGGGGAAAAACGAATTCCCATATCTCTCCGTTCGGCAAAACATCTCTCTTAATTTATCGCTTCTATCGGACCTGGAAATATAGTGTGGCTCTAATATTATGCTCAATTGTTCAAGCAATTTAAGTCTAGCGCGCAGCCTCCGAGTCTCCAGCGGCTCCCAGCCATCTGGGTAACACCGTCTGTACGCCCGTAAAAAGTAATGGGATGGGATAAGTTTAAACTCATGGGATACATAAGTTTAAACTAAAGTGCTTCAAACTATCGCCCTTATCGAGTAAAACATTTCCTAATCAAGTCCAATATTTGTACCATTCATCTGTATGGCATACTCCTAAAAAACACGATTTTATGACGAGCTTCCCTATTGTCTCTTAAGGAAAAACAGATGCCAGCTTTCGCCCCATGTCTAAAACGTCGACATTAGTTCAAGCTTGACAAATGCCATTGGCGACCCAAACAAAGGCGTTCGTATCGTGGTGGTTAATTCGCAACGCACTCGCACCAGCTTTTCTCAATATTAGTCGGCCCCTTGCGTTTCCCACCATTAGTCCCTCCACGATACGTAACCCATCAAGAAAAGAGTTCTTTTTATGTCTCTCTTGTTCCACTCGCTAAAACCTTTTGGGCTGATACCCAGCACTTTGCGCCATCTGCTTTTGACCCGTCCATCCCAAGCAGCACTGATTCAGACAAGTTTCATATTAGGAGGGCGAGAAGCAACAAGGAAATAGGTAAGAAATACGAGTCAACATGGGAGATTTTGATGGCTAGGTGTGGAACTCTATCATGAAAAATTCTCATTAAAACTGACGGTAGATATGACATGTTTGATTGATGTTACACTAAATGCATAAGGTTCAATATAATTCTTTTATCTCACATCAGTAACTTAAGAGCGTAGATATTTCTTAAATATTTACGCACTGATTCCCTCCCGATATGGGTGATTGTCCAGCAAGGTTCAAAACTACATTTTTCACAACAATGATGGGAACGTTTTCCAAGCTAAAATAATCACAGGAATTATTAGAGGTAACATTGGAGCCGATATTTTATTCCAATATTTTTTATAGTATAATAGAGACAATGTCTAAACTCCACTTGAGGTCCTCCGCATTGCTGCATCATCTCTCGATTTGCCATGGTGATAATGGTTTTAAGAAAAATATAGTGCTATACATTTGTTTTTGAGTGTAACAATAGGGTTAAATAAATACTACACAGATTTACTTAGCATACAATAAGAGTCTAGAAAAAGGGCACAAAAAATCAAATCAAATATGCTCAAGTAATTTATGAGGGTTGAAAATGAAAAAGCAAAATAATCACATTGCCTGACAAAAAAACGGCAGATAGAACCTGGACCATTAGCTGATGAGATTCAAAGAAGAAAATACGCATCAGACACTAGTTCATCTTGAGATAAGAAAAGAGAGGCGATGAAAGCAATGCTGCCACTATTGTCATTGCCATAAGGCTTAAATATGCTAAATATGACTTAGGAATTGATACCATTCTCAGGTGCAGGGATATTCTCTCATTTCGAAATGGAAGCAGAATATTAATGAACAGATATTTTTTTCACTTAGCAAAATAAATGTTGTCATTCATAATATTTCTTGTTTTTAAGAGATTTTTTGAAGAGCCGCTCAAGAGGCACGTGATATGATAAAGTGGATTAATATATGATTGATGTTGCGAGACAAGTGTTATTTTTGAGTATATAGAGTGTGATCATTTATCATGACGGTCTCTAGATGTTCTGCGGAATATGTTTCAACACTAATGCAGACAAAGCGTTATTGAAAAGGTCTTAAAAGTCAAGGGGTGTTGAGCAAGAAAGGTTTATTTTCAAATTGACTTAAAATCGGGTGTTAAATGGAAGCACGATTCAAATTTTTAAATATATTTTTCTATTCTTTTCATTGGCTTGCAATTTTAATAGCTTAGAAGAAGGAAACACGAATAAATGAAATAGAATTCCACCGCAAAAATGTATATCTGAGCTAGCTCTGTCTTTCGTTCCAAGAAATAAATTAAAAATTATCTCTTAGCAATAGTTTGATAGTTAAAAGTTAGGCTATTCAAAACGAATAGGTTCATATATCAGTATTACCAATATAAGAACGTATTTAGTATCACAATGACGTTTGAGCGTTCAAGTGCTTGACAAATAAGAAACGAATGCGAGTTGCGAGGGTTAGTGGAATACTGAAAGAACTCTTCCGCCGTATTATTTGTAAATATTAACAAAATATACAAAAGCTAATGACAACAATGATAAAATACAAAACATTTCAATGAAGGTATTGTATTGCGTAATTAGGGTGGTAAAATATTTTATTACAATTTTTATGATAGTCAACTTATCGATATAGCTATAAAAAGACAATAGTTACTTATTTTATAAACAGTGGAAGAGTGCTTCTCTATTACATTCATCAAAAACTTCCACCGCATCAATACTGGTTCTGTTGCCTCCGCAGACAACCCTGCCACTTCTTCGCCGAAATAGTATGAGCACACGCTCATTTGTTGCCGTTGCTAGGTGTAAATATGTTCGATTCAGTCGGTGGCACCCTCCTCCACCGTTCGCAACGCCCTCTTAGCCCACGACGCCATTCATTCCGCTTCTACAACCCCCTGACACCGCCCTCCTCACAATTTGGAATTCCCATCTCAGCGCCACGCACACCTCCGCCCGCTTTGAATAATAAAACGGCCGCGGATGACAAATTTTCCGCGGATGTCGCTCGCTTCACGGGGCAGGTGCGGTGAATTGACGGAGCCACTGGATGTATTACAGAAAAAATGGAATGAGACAAGCGGGGCTGGTGATGGCGATTAATCATGCCCTCTCGGCCACGGCCTTTCTTTCGTTTTCTTTAGAATCTTTCCTCTAACTCCCCCTCTTAAAGGGAAGTGGAATTGGAGATTTTCGGGACGATTCAATCGTAACCTTAAATGTACTACCAGAATTGAACGGAAAAGAAAAAAAATACTACTTGGACGGCGGAACAAATGCAAAGACCAAATTGGACACCGATGACTTTTCGAGAGACGGGACATCATTCACAACAGTTGGCTGACAAAGATTAAAAGAAACGAAGCTTTTGAATAAATTCCCTTTAAAATTTTTACGATGCGGTTTACTGCTGCTATGAAGCTCGTAGAAATAGATGTGCCCAGATAAATAAGTCGGTCTACCTACCCAGAGTCTATGATGCGAGTATTCCAGGAATGTGAATAGTAATTAGCTTGTCTGACAAATGTTTACATTTATGTTTCAATGGTACCGAGAAGTTGCAGGTCAAAACCTCAATGCACAAAAATGTCACTGAACCAGTGATTCATCAACATTATCGTGACTTTAGGAGATAATTTACAACAAATAAAACTTCCCGCAAAATTCTCCATGTTGCCTAAAATGTTTCCCAGTGTAGTAGACTTACTTTCATGACAATTAATGTTACGTTGCCATGAAGTTGATAAAGTTTGCCCTTACGTTGATAAACGCTGAAGTTACATAAATACGTTTTCAACAAATATTTCCTGAGTGGAATTAATAAAAAGAAAACGATGACGCTGAGCCTTGAAACAAAATGATTTCCATTTTAATTTGAAGGGACTAGGAGGTAATTAAAAAATCATTTTCGTTTAAAGAAAACGTAGCGGTCATTTGATTTAGTTCGATGAATGCTTTGCCTACTTATCTTCCTACTTATCACTTTTAATGGTCTTGTGGACAGAATATATAATTAATTTCGGTGGTTACGATACTCTAGGTAAAAAAGGTAACAAAATCGTTATTTTTTATTCATTTTAAGGCATTTATGCCTTTAATTCAGTACAATATTATACATATACTCTCATTTATCCGGATTCTAATTGTAACGAAGAATACATTTTTTGTTCGTTATTTTTCTCTCAACCATATTCCTGAGATGAAGCTATAATATACTGAGGTTAATGCTTTCCTAAAAAAAGACCTCGTCGCAATGAGACCAAAAACAGCTGGAAGCAAGATTTCCAATGCTGATGACTGCTTCTGCTAGCACGTTATTCAAACAATCACAACTGCCAAATATGCTATGTCAGCAAAGTTTCAGTACAATATTATACACATACTCTCATTTATCCTGATTTTCGGAACAGGTTTTGTCGAATGAAAGAGAATTGACACTGCGTAAGTGGAATTCTAAACAGAATAGGCCGCGCAGGATGAATTTCGAACGAATTTATTGCCGAACTCATGCCCGAGGAGAAAGAAAACAGTAATTTTAGTGCCTTGACTAGACGTTGTCGGCAAGGCAGAAGTGCTGTTAAACGATTCCAATTCGAGAGGGCTCTTTCCCCCTGAATAACTCGGATTTTCCCAACAAAAGGCCCGACGGAGATTAAAAAGCGGAAGGTATTCCTCGAGAGAGGGCACAATTCCCAGAATGGTAGCCGTGGAATCGCGGTCGAAAGGGAGGAGTTGATGAAGTTCATTAATATCCAACAATGCCTTAAAAAGGGCCTGGAGAGAAGTGAATTCCTAGAGGGGGCTGGTGGCTCTCTCGCCTTCTCCACTAATAAAGACGTACCTCTTTCGAGCTCCAGAAACCAATCCCACACCCATCAACCCTCGCTCGCAAAGGGCTTCTGCACCCATCCGCACAGCACGCGGAATCTCTTATCTCACCGCTCACTGCGCCGTGCCCCTAATAACCTCCAGATTAATAATGCTGGTTCACGTGATTTTTACGTCTGCGATATTATTTTTATCCACATTCTCTATCCACTTCTGAAGCATGACTAAAAGTAACCTAAAAGGCTAAAATGGCTGGGATGAAATGATAGTGAGATCCAATGAAGTTTAGCACATATACATCTGCATTAGAGTGTCCTTAATCTTTCCGACTTAAGAAAATCATGGATCTATCACCCCGATTTTGCTACGATGCCTCTACAATATGCAAAATTTTAATGAGGTCGGGGTGTTATCTTCCATGGCAAATTGAACGCGAAGTTACGAGAAAAATATGCCCAGATTTGGCACGTTGAATCACGATTCGGCCTACCATTTAGGAGCTGCGCGAGGTAGCCAGACAATTTGAGGCTCTTAACGTATTCATCCGCGTATTCGGGAAACTGCTTTGGTGTATGAATTAGGAATTCTCCCATGAAAGCTTGTAGAATGAAAATTGCGACGGGCAGGAGCCAGGGTGATATGCTTGCTGCCAAAAGATATATTTTGTGTTTCAATTCACACGAACAGAACAAACATTCATTTCACTTAATAAGCAATATATTTCAACTGCATCATCCTAACTGTTAAGTTCATCGTTGGTCATTGGCAGAAATGATAAAATGCAGCGATATCGGCAAATGGAGAGTCAGAGTACATATGGCTGTGGGGCAAATGGTCTCCTCAGCAGATTTGTATCAGTCGCCAAAAAGGGGAGGAGTGAAGCCCCAATAATCCTCCATTGTTATTATTATAGGGATAATATCCTGGGATCTTTTCTGATCTCCTAACTCCAAAAACAGACTCCTGCATACCTGTAAGAATTATTCATCCCTAGCAAAAAAAGTTACTGGAATTTCCACCCGCCGTGTTTCTGACCTTCAAATTCCTCAAGCCCGCTCCAACATATATTTAAAATCTTTTCATACAACTGCGTCTAGATTCTGGAACTCCATTCCGCCGAATATAAAGAAGTCACAATCACTTCAGTCGTTTAAAAGAAGGCTATACTCCTATTTGAAGTCTGGGGCTTAATTCAGTCTCCTCAACTCATTAGAGTTATCATCTTAAAGTTGTGATGTTATCAAAACTCTCTACATAAATGTGTATATGTATGTGTGTGTTCATCACTGTCTAAGTTAAAACTAATATTTTTGTGCTATTAGTATTGAATATTTTACATTTTTTGTATAAATATGTACTTGTTAGCCTAGCAATAATCTCCATAATGCCTTAATTTTGTCAAAATGCCTTTCATTAACAGTAGAACATTTCCTATATTTTCTATTTTTTGCTCTGTTAGGTTTTACCTAGAGCATAATAAAAATATTCTAAATATTTTCAATTATTTGCATTTAATTAAGAGGTGGGAGTAAAAAAACAAGGAAACTAGGAAAAAACGCCATAATATACTAATAGACGGAATATTTTTTTGTAATGCTAGGAATAAAAAAATAATGCCTTGATTTTTAATATTTTACATTAAGTGTATTTTATAGTCTTTTTTTCTGAAGAAAAAGTCATCGAATGTTTCGCATCGAGCACTTTCGTGGAAAACAATTGATGCTCAGATGGATTGCACAAAATTTCTTTTCAGAGAAAAATCAACCAATGCGGTGAAAAGTTTTTGCGCTGCATCGCATTATGAGTTTCATAAATTACCCAACGACGAGGAATTGAAAAATGTCCGCCGTTTTTATTTTTTTGCGGGAGGATCAATGCAACCAATTTTAAAATGTTTACATTTTCTAACGTCAAACCAAGTAATCTGCACATATAGTACGAGGGTCGTTCAATAAGGCTTTAGAATCTCCAAGTGATTACTCTCTTAGTCTCAAAAAAAATAATGTCGACTGGGAAGTTTCAGCTGTATTCATGCCATAGTTTTATTGTCGCTTCCCATTGTAGTGAACAACTTTCGTTTGTTTATAATAATGGATAAAATTGAGTTATGTGCGGTGATCAAACACTTGTTTTTCAAAGGGTTAACGCCGAAAGATATCAAAGCTAACTTCAATGAAGCTTATGGAATATCTGCTTCTGAGTTTGAAACTATTTATCTACATCTACACATCTACATCTACATAATACCCTGCGAGCCACCTCTAGGGTGTTTGGCAGGGGGTGATCAATCACCAGCAGATGGCGACTGGTGAACAGAAAGCGTTTTGTGTTTTACAGTTTGCAAATACTGAATCTGTGCGTTCCGCATTAAATTCGGTTGTGATCCTCCAAGTGACAATAACACCCGTGGATGGTATCATCAGTTTGAAGACACAGGCTGCCTTTATAAACGGAAGAGCACGGGACGACCATGAGTTAGCGATGAGATTATTGAGCGACTCAGAGACGGTGGCCTCACCTATATCGCGCACTTTGATTAGTAAGCGAACTTAAAAACATATTGTGGTTTATGATTGAGTATATGAGACTTAGCCGACATCTCAAAAAATGAAAATTGTTCCGCACGCTCTGTGGAAGTGTCTACTCCTCAAAATGATTGACAAATCCACAATATGTTTTTAAGTTCGCTCACTAATTATAATCAAAGTGCGCGATATACCTAGGTAAGGCCACAGTCTCTGAGTCGCTCAATAATCTCGTCGCTAACTCATGGTCGTCCCGTGCTCTTCCGTTTATAAAGGCAGCCTGTGTCTTCAAACTGATGATACCATCCACGGGTGTTATTGTCACTTGGAGGATCATAACAGAATTTAATGCGGAACGCACAGATTCAGTCTTTGCAAACTGTAAAATACAAAACGCTTTCTGTTCACCAGTCGCCATCTTTGCTACTACCGCTTTATAGCGGATCGCGGCGGAAACATTTCACACACATATGCATTGTTGCTAAAATACAAAACTGTTTGAGTTGCTCTATCATTTGACATATAATTTATAATTGTAAGTATAATTTAATAAATATTATAAAGCGCTAAAACCCCGTATTAATTTATAAACACCGGTTGTAATGTAAACCATACGAAAGCCATTGTATTCTACTGAAGTTATCGAAAATGAGGACATCACGCTTACAATTTTCCAAGGAAAGAAATCTATAATTGTTGCACCTATTAGATCTCTCCACCGCACACTTGTTTTTTTTTTGTTTTTGTTTTTCGTCTTACTAAATTCCCTCCTTCCTCCCCGAATACTTTCTATACAATTTGAATAAAAAATCTGGAAAGAAAGTACAGGCTTTGAGTAAAAGATGTAACCCTAGTCATATTGGGTCAAATCGACTCACCTGGGCAGAAATCAAGGAGGTTAGAAGAAAGTGCAGGGGGCATACCCGTAAGATCTCAGGGGAAAAGTTGAAGCTGGAATGTGCATGGGAAGTATTAGGCCACGCCCATTCGGCACAAAACATTAGGGGCGCGTTTGAATTTCCCAATTGAACGGCTCACGAAGGCCTCTGGCCGCAGCGCCGGGACATGGAGACCGAAGCCGAAGCGCCGCTAGGGGGAGAAAGGGGGGAAGGCAACTCCCCTCCCAACTTCACCCGCGACGACTCCGAGGAGAAATTTGATACTCATGAAAAATATGATACGGGTCGCTGGGTCAGGGGTCTCAGTCGGTGTTGATACGTGACACCTAAATGCCGGCGAGCCAATTAAAAATAGCAGAAGCCGTTGGGGCCGTTTTCCTCTCTCAGGCGCTGAAAAAATAGGCCTGCGGATGCGAAGGTCCTTCTGAGTTTACACATTTTCCGAAATTGCTAACGATATTTTTTACATTTTGTAAGCAGGCATTCCGTCAAAATCATGTTATTTACTTAGGTGGCGGCTCGGTAAAGTCCTCGCCTGCCATAAAAGAAATCGCGTATTCGAGTCCCGCGAGTAATGATCTTCGTAGCCGCTTCATTCCCTTGCGAGCGCAGTGTCATAGATGTGGCTAGCGATAGCTCAGCTGCTGATGCTTTCTCAAATCAGTCACTTTTCTTCTTTTATTTTTAGACCTATCACAAGACCTCTTACAGTGTTTCTTAGGCCTTTCTATGCTGCTTTGCCCAGAAAAACCAGGAATTAGATGCAATAGTGATATAACATCGCCTAGGAGGAAAGTGAAGCCAACACGAATACGTTAAACAATAATAAGTTACTACCTGAGCAAGGAGTCTCTAGGAGATTATTATGCATGTCAGCTGGATATATCCTTCTCTCACCAACATCGACGTTTTTTTTTCAAAGTTGCTGGTTCCCTTACATTTGTCCCATTTCTGGAAATACGTGTCGAAAAAGTTGTTTTCATGACATTCTGCATTATTTCATTTGTCTCCACTTCTTGCTCCAAGTTAAACTTATTGAGAAGACATTGAACGGCAAATTTACGTTTTGAGGACAATGAATTTCCTCTTCCATTAACAATTACATCGTGCATTTTTTTTCGAGTTTCTTTCATGCGCTCAATTTTTTCTTATCCTAAATATCAACAATTTGAATCACCGAAGAAGAAAATCGAAATTAGAATAAAATTCCCTGCATAATACAACTCACAAAATCATTGAGATATTTATCTAGGAAACCAAGAGAACCTTTTTATCATTGCGAGATATCCTCCAGTAGTGGTTCGTCCTCAACGCTGAAATCTCACCGCTCTAAAACCTTGGTTCTTCGCTTCCGTAGCACAAGCACTGAGATCCTTTGGCTCTTACTAGTAAAAGCTGACTAATCTGCTCGGTAAAATCGCGAAAGGATTTTTTTTCAATCCATTGGGAAGATGCAATTATGGAAATCTCCGTGCGAGCCACCTCGTAGAAATCACCCGTATCGAAGAGAAGCGATCCTAAAAATGGCAAAAATCATTCATATAACGAGTCAATAAAGCAATAAGTGGCATTTTTAAAACGGACAGCTATGCTTTGAGTTCCAAATTTCTTAAACGCTAGGTAAAAATAGTAAGACTGAGGTAGGGTTTACGGGCATAATAGGGATTAACGCGGCCGACAGGGTAGTGCCCGCCGCCACTCTTCAGCTCTTTCCAATGTTTGAGCTGATGGGAGCAATGAAAGACCTAGGAGAGTGTGGTTAGTAAAATGCGGGTGCATTGCGGTAAGATATGGGTTCTCCAAGAATAAGAAACTATTTTTTGCAGCCGCGCGCTTTCCGAGACAAGCTTCTGACTTGCCAGGGCAATCGTTGAGTCTGTAATATACCTATATCTTATGAATAAAGCAGATTTCGTTAAAGTATTGCATATATTGACCGGTATTTATGATGAAAAGCCATCGCAGAAAACTCTGAGAATACTAATTATACCTATTACTATTATATTGACACACCCGAAAGCTGAACAGCCAACCATTGTAACTCTTCGCTTTTTCCCCAGAAAATTTGGAAATATAATTCGTAGTTAGCAATATAAGTCAAACGGGAAAACTCGTCACAACCGAATCGTGAGTTTCGAGACAACTCACAAAAAGAGGGTAAGTAATTCTTGTGCAGCCACCAGCGCAGCGTTTGCCAGATAACAACCAAAACAGCGTGCCGACCAATATGGCGGATTTTGCTTCAAAAATTGAATATCTTTAACAATATATAATTTTATTCCACTCATATTCAATACATTACAACGAGAAAAATATAAAAAATCTGTAATAATTGCGGAATATATAGGTACCCCTTTGTGGAAAGGTGTTGGGGCTACCATCAAACACTATTTAGAACATGACTGGTGCTAACATGCATAACAATATATTTATTTCTTTTAATTGAGTGATTTGTTTTCTTGACAATTTCATTCGATAGTGAATTTACAGTAGTTTTGGATGTACCCATGTACATGTACCCATGGATATTTTTTCTTAACACACACACTTTCATAACACACTTACTCTCATAACGCATAAGAATTGCATACAATATATTTTTATTTGAAAACGTTTATAATAGCACCTTTCTTAGCAGAAACTCTACTTCCTCATATTGCATTAGCCATTTTTAAACTGCGGATATAAAATCCCATCTCTTCTCCTTCTTTGCCACAAACTTCTCCTTCTTTGTCAAAATCATGGTATGTGGCGCCTCCACTTTTCCTTTAACCTCCTTGGGCATAATAGGGTGTAAGGTTTGGTTAGCCATGCTAGTGTTGAAACCAAGGATGCACAATTCGGAACGGCTGATCAAATCACGTCAACACGATCTTCAGCCAACCTTGACTGGACGAATTTACTGCTTAAGCTGTGGGCTTCATAAAAGTTTAAAACTCCTAGGAAATGTGCACATGAATTTCGGATAAAATGGGTTTTGCTCGGATGATAATGCTGGAATTCAAGTTCAACTTCCCATGGCAATTCAAAGGATAGGGAATGTAGCAAAAACGTCAGGAGCAGAATATATTCGGAAAATACATAAATTTGGTTCGAAGGTAAAGCACGTTGACGGACATTGGTGGAAAAGGAAATCGGGAAGATTGGAGTGAAGGTAGCATGAAGACGCGAAAGAAACTAAGGACGGAAAAAAGAAAGGGTAGATGAGGGTGAGGAGAAAAAAAGGCTTGCTGCCCAACATTCATTCCTCTGATTCCAGTTCAGCGAACCCGCCCACACCAAAAACGCCCTTAATAAATCAGTCTTGACGTTATTGCTGCAGATTCCTATTTCTTCTTCTTTCCTATTCCAGCCCGAGCCATCATGCGCGAACAGGAGGGAAATGCATACATACATAAAAACGAATTCAATTTCGTCTGAGATGACATCCGAGCTCAGCGACCGTTAAGGAGTTACACCCTCGAACACGTCACCAGCGAATGGAAAAAACACTAGTCAATGGTTAATCAAATCCCATTTGTTTACTAAAGCATAAAGGTAAAAAATATACCAACGAATCGGATCATTAAAAATACCTCAGTTAGACTTCAACCATAAGGCTCGTTTCGATAGAGAACATGTAAATGTATAAATAATAACGCCCAGAACTAACTAAGCAACTTCAAACGCAAGTCAATGGTTAATTTTTATATAGACAAAAATAATGAGGGTCCCTGAAAAACGACTGAAAAATCATTATCATACCTCATAATGTGGCCAATAGCAGGAATTAAGGCTGGGGGAGGTTTAGGTGAAACTAATACCGATGTGTGTGGGGGTTTGGTATACAAACCAGGATAAGCGGTGGGTGCGAGATTAGTAAATTGCGGAATTATAATATAAATGGTTCAAAATGGTGAGTTTCACGGCTTTATGAGGGATATTTTATTAATCCTTACGCTATTATATTAGTAATATCAATCTAATTAAGTAATATGGATTAAACTTACAAATTTCTCTGAGCTCTGGGGGGGGGGGGGGGGTTATCCCCCAAACCCGCCCCCCCCCCCCCTCGCAGCGCCACTGGCCAATAACAATATATAGCTGTCCAGTCTTCTCTTCAAGGTGTTCAGAAGACTTCTCTTTTCTCCCACTCATGTTAGCACTCCTTTATTACTTACACAGTCGATCCATTTTATCTTCATCTAGAATTATGGTGGAAGCGATTTTCGAATGCTTCCACGCTTGACTTCTCTGCTGCTGTCAATGTTCAATCCTCGCTTTCATAGAGGAACATGCTCCATCTGATGAATTGTTTCTTCACTTCTATGCTTGAATCATCAGCAGTAAAAAGGTTCTTCTTTTTAGTAGAATGCCCTCTTCGCCTGGAATATTCAGCTGACTATGTATTTCTTCCTTCGTCCGTCGTTGGCATTTAGCCTTCCTTGGTAACAAAACTCTTTCACTTCTAAAAGCTTCTGTTTCCCTACGCTATTTCTCGTCCTAGGCTCCTCTCTGTTGCCGCGTACTAGCGTCTAGGTCTTCTTAATGTTGATGATCGGCTGATGTCTAGCCATTGTCCTCTCCATATTTATCAGTGTCTTCTTCAAATACTTCTCTGCATCGGCTATGAGTGCTATGTCGTCGGCAAATCGTAGTGGACTAATTTTTCTCCGTTGATATTGGCACCCAAAGCTTTATCTTTGATTTCATTAATGGCTTTCTTAATAAAATTCTTAATCCAAATTAAATAAAGAGCTTTTTATCTGATAAAAACTTAGAAAACACAAAGAAGCCAACAGCCGACAATCATAACTGCCTGGCCATGGTAAAATTTGTGAAGATGCTCTGATGAAAAATCTTCCACAAGAACAATCGGCTTCATTGAATATTACGGTTGATGAATCAGTTAGATTGGTACTTTAAAGGCTGGTACACTCAAATTATAAAGGAAATTGGACCACAATTTTATTTCCGGCATCGCCACTGCGTCGGTCGAAAAACGCTTAACGAAGGCTATATTATGAAAATTATAAAAAAAGTTCTTAAATGAATAAAATTTCAGGGTACAGATTCAGACTTGACTTTTCCTTTCCAAAGTTGACAGCACCTTCTCTTAATACCCTGGATGTTTTGAATTTGCTGCTGAAGTTTGAATTGAGAAACAATGATACCTAGCAAATGGCAAAAACGCAGGGTGAGAGGATTTGATGAACTACCGCGATCACGTGATGATAATCAAGGCTTTTGATAACGACTTTCAGCCATCTACCGTGCCGTTACGTGATAGAATCTAACTAAAGCTTCCTTTCCGTTGCCCAAAATTCAATTATTAATACTGACAGAGGAAGAAAATGCGTGTATGATCGAATGTTATTAAGATAAACGTCAAACGTCAGCGTTTTCGTTCGGCTGTTTACTTTCCATTCCATATCCATTTGATAACTTATAATCCATCCTCAAACTTCTCTTCAATATCCGCGGTATTGTTCTTGGACTCTCTGGTTATCTCTCTTCAGCAAAATCCAATTATCTTTCTCTCCTTTTTCTCCAAATAATGTTTTTTTCCTCGTTTTCAACTAAAGCTTATAAAAATATATTCCCACTTTATTTCTCAATAAACGGGAAAATCACACTATCAAACTCCTAAGAAAAATATCCTTTCAAGTTATTATCAAATCATAACTGGTTTTTAGCGGAGTTAATCGAAAAAATGTATCGGTGTATCAATTTCGCCGCCATGAATGATGGCGAAAGATATGTGCATATAGCTTATGAATTCACAAAAACGGATGAATATTTTTTATGCATGGCCAAAAATACATAAATGTGGAATGAAATCGCCTTTGATGATGGATAGGACACAGCCAAAATGAAATTGGAGGATTGAAGAATTTGCTAATTTAAAAAGTTTCGCCATTCTCTGGTCATCTGTGGCACGTTTACGGAAGATATTGGCTCCGAATATTTACCCTGTAACAATAGGGTGGTGCATGAAACCGTGGTTAAGTAGTGAACATGCCTCAGTGATTGTGGAAATTTGACATGACGATGATCGCTATATAATCAAACCATTCCACAGACGCTGGCGTAAAAGTGACATGAATCGATTTAGTTTTTCGTGATCGATGTGTAAAACGTGAGAGACATCTATCTCTATCATTTTTAAATCTGATGCCCACCCTTTTTACTTTTTTTTCACAGAAAACGTGAATATTTTAATGTATTTTATCATTATAGTGTTCTACCGATTAATGTAGGTTTCCATGAAGTACTAAAGAAGTAATCTGGGAGCCTCCCTTTTCTTCCAGCGCTGCCTTCTTCAATTCACTGGAAGGCCTACTCCCTTTCAATCTATCTAAAAATCCTAATATTTTCCTTTCCCTCCCTCGTTTCCCTAACATTCTACCCTCTAACACCGTTCTCAGCATCCCCTCCCCGCTAAGTATTCGCTCCATCCATACATTCTGTCTCCTCCTCACCTCATCTAAAAGCTGCCTCTCCTCACCTACCATGTCCAGCACTTCTTCGTTCATTTTCCTCTCCGTCCATTTCACCGTCTCCGTTCTTCTCCATACCCACATCTCGAATGCCTCCAATCTTCTCTCGTCTTCTTTCCTCAGTGTCCACGTTTCCCCACCGTAGAGAGCAACACTCCACATCAAACTCTTCACTAACCTTTTCTTTAAACTCTTTCATGACGATCCTCTCAAAAGATCCATCCTGTTCATGAATGCCTCCTTTGCTAATGCAATTCCCTTCCTAATGTCCTTACTACTGTATCCGTTTTCATCTAACGTACTGCCTAAATAGTTGAACTGCTCAACCTGCTCAAGTTTTTCACCACCAGCCTTAATCTTAAGTCTCACATTCCTCGCTCGTGATGCATTACAAAACCACATAACCTTAGTTTCCTTGTGATTAATCCTCATTCCATACTCCTCGCAACGGTCGTATAACGCATCCACCAGAGCCTGAATACCCTCGCCGACTGGCTAATCAACGCCTGATCATCCGCGAATCTCACAGATTTGAACATCACTCCTCCACTTTTATTTAATGTATTAACTTGCACCAAATGGAAATGAATTACGCAAAAAATTCTAAACCATGAATAAAATATCGTTAATATAAAAATTAGCACTTTTAATGAAACATTTTAACGAGGATTTATAAAAATATTGCGATTATCCGAGAAAATGTAATTGCGCGGATGTATGATGCTATTTTTTCGGTATCCACTTAGCATGGTCATATGCAGAAAGACACAGAACTGATGGAAATAGTTTAAGTATACCTGGGATTTAAGCTAAATATGATATGACAACCAAATCCCAAAATCAGGAAGTAAATCTGAGAGAAATATATTCATGCGTTAAAAGGATGTAGGTTATTCGGTGATGAAGGTAAAATAAGCTGTTTATTAACAGTGATTATAGAACATGTGAGTTTCCGTTGAGTAAAGTCCGTGTTGAACTCAAAACTATGCCTCCTTTTCAGCTGCTACACCACTTAGGGGACGTTTCCGTCAGATAACCGATGAGTTCCTTCCCTCCACTCTCAACACTTTCTCCTTAGTCCTCCCGCTTTGCTTTCTTCCATCAAAAGCACACTCCACACAGCGGGCATCGCTTGAAATCTCAATGCTCTTTAATTTGTAACGGTTGAGCAAGCTGATTCACCAGTTAGCTCAACTACGGTATGAAATCGATGTCACGAAGAAATAGTAATGCCAACCATCACACCGCGTGAAGAAGCTTACAAAATTGTTCTCTTCTTTTTGGAAAACAAGGAGAGATTGATGTAGGAGCTAACAGATGGTTCTACCGAATGATAAAGAAGTTCCACCGTTGTATATCCCTCAATAGCAAGAATATGCAACGCTATAGATTTAAAGTTTGAACCACGGAAATGTATTTAAACACATTTTGTGCCTATTTACACTGCGTCTATCCTGGCTAGCATTATTAAATACATGCATGAACAAAGACATTAATTTGATTGCATGCAAATTCATGGAATCACTTCTGTTTTCAGAATTAATTATTCCCATAAAGAGGTAAATTACAGCGTTGACACATTTAAAAAATGTTGATTTGCTAACGACAAGTTAATCACCATCCGTAGCGAATCTATATTTACGTGTCCCGAGTAGCGACTAGGAAATTAAAGCCATGCCTAGATAAAACTCTATTCAGCTTCTTTCACCAAGGGAAAATAGGTGAGTTATCTCCTCAAATATATATATATTTTTCGCGGATAATTCGGTATAGCTATTGTAATAAAAAGTATAATTTTCTAATTACAATCAGTATCACAAAAACTTCCGTAGGCATATACATATATAAGTAATAACTGGCCCCATGAAATTCATTATCCAATCTGGAATAATTAACGGAATGGTGTCATTTTTGGAGAAAATATATAGATTTAAAATTTTAGGCCACAAAGCAAGAAAATGCAGATAGAAGATAAAAAATTGCATACAAGATCAAAACAAGATATAGAATTTCAAATAATTTAGAGCATTAATTCAAAAGTAAAGGATTTTAATTAAGTGTAAAAATTCCAATCCACAGAAAAAGGACGAATTCTTTAACATATAAATACAACACTATTACAGAAGAGTAATGGCCACAACATGATGGAAAACAATTAAAAATTATGAAATTATACTCAATAATATATGATATAATATGATATAATATAATATAAATATTATTAAGTTATATGGCCTTGTTCAAACATATTTTCATCAGTGGCACAAAAATTGATTATAATGGCACGAGAAAAATTATTGAATTAATTTATAAAGCACATCACACAAATGAAAACTGATTTATTCGCAAGCACGTGGATAACTCATTAGTTCTTACTGGTTCATTTCTGAT
Source organism: Ischnura elegans (assembly GCF_921293095.1). Taxonomy (NCBI): domain Eukaryota; kingdom Metazoa; phylum Arthropoda; class Insecta; order Odonata; family Coenagrionidae; genus Ischnura; species Ischnura elegans. The sequence continues at coordinate 10,995,856 of NC_060255.1, read as the reverse complement.
ACATTAGTACTAAAAACCATGGGCGTACCCATCCAAACTGCCCCCCCTGGGAGCAAAAATACATTTAGTTCAAAACACAAGTTAGGAACAAATTTTCCTTTTGAAGAAAAATGATATAAGGCATGGAACTAAAATAAAAATCATTATTTTTTCAAGCCAATAATTATATAAACTAATGAATTGCTGTCATAATTTCCTTAAAATTTTGGTTTCATTTTCTGTGCAAACAAGTTACAACTTGAACGACCACTGCTAGTTTTGCCCCCCTCCCCAGTTTTCATTCTGGCTACGCCATTTCTGCAAACTTAACGAGCTTGTGTTCCTAAGAGCACTTCATATATAAAACAGGAGCATGGATGACCATTTATGTTACAAATAAACGCCATAACCACCATGAGATCACAAGAGGTGTTACTTAGTAAACAACCAGCAGTGGAGTCAGACTACGGCACCAAGGGATAATTGCGATCCGTTGGTCTTTTGCAATGACCGCGCCTGCTGCGATTCCTTTACCTCTTCTCGAGGTCGGAGGGATTTCTGGTTTGTTGGGAGCTCAAATGACACTACGCTGACACCAAATTCACATAAAAATAATCATGTAATCGATGATTATAAAAACAGATCGCATTGTCGAAACATGTGCGTAACATAAAGTACTTAGAGTACAAAAACTAGTGAACCTCTTCCAAACCTCTATCAATTGCTGAGAGGTGGCTTTATAGGTGGCAGGGTGGTGGCCGACGCACTGAGGGTGGGAATCGAAAGAAGCTTGGCAAAAAAAATCTTCGATATTATTTTACTTGGGTCCACGATTGTTTTAACTTTTTTTTTAATTTTTAAATTATTTTTACCTCTTAACCCATAAAGGACCAAAGGAGGGCTAAAAGATGTCCACCACTCAGATTTTTCTGTATTTCAAGTAATTACTATCCTATTACTTACTTATTTTTACTCAACTGTACATTTTACATATCCACAATAAATTCTACATGGTCGGCGGAATTTCTGGTTTGATAGGATATTAAATGCGAAAAATTACCAGTTTTCATGTGAGAAATAGTAGGAAATAGTAGAGGAATAGTACGCCCTCATCAGGCTCATGGATGACCGGCGGCCGCGGCGAAATTTCCACTTTCAGTATGCCACAAAGAGAATTTTAATGTACTAGCGGACAAATATTAACAAACTTTATCTTTAAAGTTGCTATATTTCATAACAATTGGAGCAAAAAGTATAGTGATGGAAATTTTATTTGCTTTAAATTGGAGCAACAACCAAATCGGGAAGTTCCGCGGTTTATCATCGGCCCGGGCGGCTGCCAATAGATATCGCATCCCTGAAGGAAAACTTGCAAGTTGGAACAAGATTTTTCTTCTGAAACATATGGTAAAGATTTAGGTCTTTAATACTATATATATTTCTTAGGATCGCGTTGCGTCGCCCTCATAAAGATTTTTTTCCACTTTATAAAAACATAGTAAACTTTAGAATGTTTAATTAAAGTATGAAAAATTTATAAAAATTAATAATTTTTCCGTATAATTTTTAGCAAACCTTTATTTTTCAGAAAGTGTGCTCTGCAGCATATGGAAAACAAGCTTTACGACTCACGAGCGAAAGTAAAAACTCGATTTTTGCGAAAATTTCGCTTTTTTAACATCATTTTTTCTCATTTTTAATGGCTTCTGATGACTTTACGAATAAATCAAATACTAACCCTTCGAGCGCCAACCGATTTTCTACGTACTATGCCAAAAGTGCCGAGGCGTTTTTGCTGATTTTGCAGTAGGTTAGGGAAAAAAATTAGGTCTCAAAAACAAGTAAAGGTATATGTTAAAAAACTTTAGGAAATCTTTATTATATGTGGTTTCACCTTTTTATTATATTATTTAACGAATTTTTGGTAATATGAGCTAATTTTTATAATTTGAAGAAAATAGTTAATGTTTAAATAAAATGAATATTGAAAATTGTATGATTAGTTAATTATCAGCATCTTAGAGTGACATTGCATGAGGAGCGTGATAGCTCTCCTCGCACTTTTCGCGAGAGATAGGAGGAGGGCGATAGCGCTCCCCGGCTCTCTAAGGGTTAAAATAACCATGGTTACTTAATCCTCAGACATTATATTATCAGAATTTACCATTTTTGTTTTCCATAGCACTGGTGAAATGTAGTACTTTGTTAAGGTTTTTGATTTTCGTCCACTGTGCGAGGGAGTGTTTGTTGGGGTGACAGGATGGCGCTCAAGGGAAGTCGCTGGCGGAGGTGGACGGCAGTTGTGTCTGGAGTGGCTGCCTTAGAAGGCCGGGGGCTGTGATGCATGCTGAATAGGACATTTCTCGCGGCAACGGGCAGTTTGTCGGCAATCGCATGTGGCGCCATCATGAAGGCGGGGACTGCAAAGATTCCATTCCATAGTTGGCTGATTGCTGTTGCCAATTCGGTCACATACAAATCGGTTTTCAAAAATGTCCACAGCGCGATGATGAGTGCAATGCAATCCACTTTTTTCTCAATATTTTGCAGTATATTGTTTGCAATTGCGACGAATAGCATTGCAGACTTATCAATATGATAAATAATTAATGTTTTTTCTTCTTATTTTGACCTTCTTTAATTAATGGTTAAATAATTCTTGGAGTATAGGTCAACATCGTAACATTTATTTGTGTAAAATATTGTGTATCATTGTATTTAATATTGTTCTCATGTTTTCATTCATAGCCTTCATGATAGTTTAAAATAAACTGGAACGTTGGCTACAACTTTTTTTCATCATATACATTTCACTTATACTCCAAGAACTATTTAGCCATGATAAATAATATCATCGAGAATGTAAATTTCGGTTGACACCCTTCATTATACCTTACTTCCCCATGAAACTCGGATCGATTTGTCCGTCAGCGACGCGAATGACGACTTCTGTAAACTCATTTGAATGCGCGGTGGGCGACAACACGTTATGAAGACGGCTTGAGCATCCTCATTTGTTATATTCGTGGGCGGCTTCGTCGACATCCGAAGAAACTCCCAGGCTCGTAACCATGGGCGTCCAAGACGACCCCTGGCCCACGACACCGGGGGCTGATGGGGGCGGGTTTCGTGCAGCCTTGTGCCGTCAGTTGACGCCTTCGCACACCGCAAAACCTCCGACAAAAAGAAAAAATGCCGCCAGCCGCCTGATAAACTTAAACGCGGGAGCCTACGGATCAATCAGATTTCAGAGGCGCTCTAACTGACCACTCTTAGCGCCGAGCATCCCCCGCACATCCAAAAGCTTCTCGATAGAGAAAGAGGGGCTTACCGCGCTTCATTCAGCTGAGAATCCTCCCACAGCCTCCATCCTTACCCAACTGAACCAACCCCTACTCTTCACACCAAAACCATCCCGACAGAATGTGCATACATGGGCGTGCATCACCTTGTACGCATGCGACATAGACTGGAATGATAAATGACTGGATTTTGCCATTTCAGTGTGATGGGTTTGATTCGCAGACTACGACGATGGCGATCTTCCTTTATGATGGTTATTTTAATCAGAGTATTTATTTCCATTTATTTTTCAATCTTTCGATAAAGGGAATATTTAGGGAAGGGAATATTGTGTATTGAAAGTGTTTTCTTCCTTTGATTTCATTGAGGTTTGGCTATATAATTTAAAAAGAAGTCTTACCAACGTTTCAACCTATTTTTTCAAATCACTATCAAACCTGTATTTTTAAGACACCTGAAATAATTTTAATAAAACCAAGTGCCAATATTTATGCATAAAAAACGAGTGAAAATCATTCCGCGAACAGTAACTTGGGCTTTGAACTCATGTATGGAGGTAAAATATTTATTGTGCCTACCGCTATTCATGTTTTGCCATCAAATCGACCCTAACGAGGATGAAAAAATAAATCGATGCGGCTGCAAGGCCTCATTTATGTTACTTGACCTAACCCTCAATAAAAATGGATTCCGCCGAGTTAAAGAAAAAATTTGGAAGATAAATTATTAAAATAAGACATTGCAATTTTTCCACTGAGTTTTATTATTACACGACGCGTTTCGTCGTTACAAACAACATTATCAAGTGCGACAAGTGTGAAAATGTTGTTTGTAGCGACTAAACGCGTTGTGTAATAATAAAACTCAGTGGAAATATTGCAGTCTTATTTTAATAATATTAAGAACTTCCACCATATCGTGTCCAACATCATACAAGGGAGTACCTTCCCGCCACAGCCGATCTACCTCTTTACGCAACATTCCTACACCCAGGCTATCTGTAATTAAGCGCTCACTTTTCCATAGACTTTCTTTTCTTATAAATTCTCTTCCCCGTGATATTGATCCGTTTGCTCAGACACTTAAAAATTTGGCTCACCTCGCTTCAACATATTTATCGCATAAATGACTAGATAGCTGGATAAATCTTTGTTGTTTTCTTTTATTCTATTTAAATTTGCAATGAATAATTATTTAATATTTGCTGCTGTAAGTGCACTTTAAATTGGCAGCATTGCTGTATGTGTACGTCTTTATTAAAATAAAATATTGGATGATAAAATTTATTATATTTGCGATTATAATACGGTCGTGGTTAGTTGACACTCGGTTGCTGGTTGTGGTTTCTGCGCCGCCGTCCGCTCCACTCGGAAGGCCCTCTCTACGGCTGACCAACCTCCCGCTGCATTTCTCAGCCCTCGTCTCACTCTACCCAACCCACGCTCCTTGACGGATGGTCTTAGCCTCCTGCGATCGTAAATCCACACTGTGACCACAGCTGCTAACCCTCCCAGGACTCCGTAAAAGGCTTCCCCGGGCCTTCTGTTCCCTTCCTCTGTGGTCCATGAACACTTCTCGCCCCTTATAGCACTGCCAAAAATCCCTCCTCCCCCCCCGGCCCCCCAATTCCACTCCTTTCTCCTCTAGTGGCCTTTATCCTCTTCCGTTGTCCCCTCCCACAAAAGCCTCCCACAGTCCATCTCGCATCCAGTGTTACCCTCTGTTGCCCCTTGAGGAAGCTCACTACCTCCGAAAAATATGCCACATCTCCACGACCGCGATATCCCGTTTAGTTACTTAATCGTGGCCACGTTGCTTTTAAAGTTTTACAACTCATTTTAGCTTTCATGCTGCGGAAAATTTGAATCAAAACTAATGTTTCCCCCCAGTTTTACAACTCGTATATATTCAGACAGTTGTGGAAAATGCAGAGCTCACGTTGCAGCTGCACATAATGGTGATCTATCGTCCAAAGTAAATAGTATTCATTACTTTTAAGAGAAAAAGCTATATTATTGAAAAAACCAAAGCATTCCACGAAATTTTCTCTAACTTTGAATGACGCTATCGAAAATAAAAACAAAACAATATGTGCATTGATATACGTAACTTAAAAAAAATGAAATTATCGTTGCGAAATGTTTACATAAATTATTAGAGGACCTATGGTTGTTATTACTTTGCGACATAGGGTAAACACTCTCCATAGAAGTAGCAAGTTCTCAGATCTCTAATTTTCCTGACAGTACATTCGAATAAAATTGAGAGATATTTGTCTTAGAATACAAAAAGTGGCAATAGGTGCTATTTTGGCTTAAAAATCTGATGCAAAACTCGTATAACATATTGAAGCATTATAATTATTAAATATAGGATCTATTTCAAAGTAACTTTTGAGTAATGGGCAAATTAATACTGTAACGGATGTGAAATAGTTGATTTAGCACGTAACGTAAAGGCTGTGGTTGGTTGAAACAGCTAAAAGAACTTTCAGCTAAAAAGGGTATTGTTTGAACTATTCAAAAGTGTTCTGTCAATATTCCAATGTTATTCGATGGACACCACCGGAGATGGCAAAGGATTTATTAAGCACATGAGAATATTATATTTTCCGAATTTTGCAGTGGAGAGCACACTCCCTAGAGTTCACCTTTTTCAGTGCTGCTAGGAAGCCTCACTCAATTCTCCCCCTCTTCCTGCAGTGGCCTTCGTTCTTTTGCGTTTCTACGCCCACAATTTCCTCCCAAGTCCATCTCACCTCCAGGAGTTCCTTATACCTCATTCACATTACGATTGTTCCAGCAATTGTCGGAACTATCGTGCATTCACACGACGATGGTTAAAACCTGTGCTGCCCTGTAGTAGGTTCTGACATCTAAAGTGAACGGGAAAATGGACGGTTATCAAAGCTTTTGAGGTATGCAGGGACGAGATATTACTGTGTTCAACGTGTATTTACCGAATAATTTTTCTTCCGCCCACATTCTTCCTTCCCAGGACAAATAAATGAAAAAAAAGAGCTAAGAGAGCTTCACGAGCTTTTCGTCTTTCTCTTGTCGCTTCTTTTTCCGGTCTCCAAGCGCCTAACCATCATAGAGGTCCCTACCTCTAGAGAGTACCTCTATGCTAACCATCGTAAAGTGGCAACGTTCGGAACTACGCGATCTATTGCCAGGAAATGCATTCACACGTCTAGTTCGCCCAACTATCGTTAGGACGATCGCTCGGACAATCGTAATGTGAACGAGGCATTACCCGGCCGCCGGTGTGGTGGCATGCTCAGCGAGAAGGCTTTGGGTTGCCTAGCGACTGGGGAGAAGGCAGGTAAGCTCGAGGAGGCATTGTCACCACACTTGTAATCTATATCCCTCTCTCTTTCGGGGCAAGGAAACTCTTCGGGTCACAAAAATTTAGCACCATTCCTGAATAGTATTCCATTCAATTTACTTTTCTCTTTGTGACAATGACTATTGTGTGGAAGAATACAGTATTGATATAAAGGCAACAGACGAAGTGAAGTACCTGGAAGTTACAATAACCTCGAACCTCTCGTGGGGAACACATATAAAGAATATTTATGGCATAGCCCTGAAGAAATTAGGATTCGTCAAGCGTATTGTGGGAAGATTTTCGGATGAGAAAGTAAAAGAAAGGTGCTATTTCGCTCTCGTCCGACCGCACCTTGAATATGCAGGGAGCGTATGGGATCCGGTTCAGAAAGACTTAATCCGCGAGCTGAATAAAATACAAAGGAAGGCTGCGCGTTTCGTCAAAATCTGCTACGGGCGCACAGACAGCGTCACGCAAATGTTATGGGAATTAGGCTGGGAGCCGCTGGAGACTTGGAGGCTGCGCGCTAGGCTTAGACTGATTGAACAATTGAGAATGGATATCATCAACAGCGACACGGAGAACACAATATTAGACCCACACTATATTTCCAGGTCCGATAGAAGCGATATATGAAGAGAGATGTTTTGCCGAACGGATAAATATGGGAATTCGTTTTTCCCCCGAACCGTTTAATAAATGCTAGTCCCAACTTCGTAGAGCACTTTATTTTTATGCGTAGATGGCTGGTGTCCTAACACCCCCTGCCGCACGCCTTTAAGGCGGCTTGCGGGGAATTATGTAGATGTAGATGTATAATAGATTTGGTAACATCATTAGGCTTTCAATATTCGCAGAGAAACACCTTACTGAAACTATCATTCTGCTATTTACGCATAAAGAAGCAAAGGCAGAAGGACTAATCAAAACAAATAAAAGTGGCTGCTTCAGGCGGTGGATCCGTTCCATTGTAATACAGATGCGTTTTTAGGGGTTCGTTGACAACAGGGTCATTTGCACCTCTCATAGTTCCTTTAAATTAAGGAAGCTTACTGATTTCAACTAAGGGCTTTCATTAAAAAGGGGTCTCCTATTGTATGAAGTCACAAGAGTTTAATTATGCCCGTGTTGATGATATATTGTATTACATTATTGATATTATCCAGATTATTACCATGGGCGGTTAGTATATCTTGGTTTCCCACTAGTTTCCTACTTAGTATATGCTACACAACGGGCGGAGTCTCGTCTGCATGATGCCGAGGACACTGCGCAGGCACAGGCAGCTTCCGACTTGGATCCGACTGTATACACGAGTCGACTGCCCTTATGGCGGCTGATGGATTCATTAAAATGACACTGATACTCTGAGGTAGTGGATTATGCTTTCTGGATTCCTTTAAAATCATCCGTTCCATCGAGAATGAAAGTAACTTGGGAGATTCAACTTAGAACTCAATGAAAATGACGAAGATTTTGTAAAATTGTAGGTATTCGTTGCTGTATAGTTGCCAAGAAAACTTGGCTATCTCGTAACGCCGTCAAAACATGTCGTGTGATAGATACATCATTCAAGCGGAATATATTCATAATCGTTGATAGATATGAAAATTGGGAAAAACGACCATCCTCATGTGAAATCATAGAGACAATACAAGCATAATGTTCGAGATACAAATCGTCATCTATAAATGTTAATAACAGGAAAATATAAATTTTACACTACCAGAAACTATTATCTCGAGTAAGAGTAAAGAATTACAACATAGTCACTTAAAAAATCAACATAGCACATAAGTTGTTAGTAAAATTCAAAATATTAATTGCCGTCAATGATCCATGGCAATCAGCCAGAAATTCGGTTGCCTCAGGCGTGACTTGCCGTGCCGAGGTTAGGTATCGAAATTATTGTCTACTTGTGGAAGATGACGACGTGCTACAAAGAAACTCGGGTCGCTAACGTGCCCTTTAATTATTATTATTAGTATTAAAGCATTATATCAATCAAGGTAGGCAGTGGGGTAGGCAAGGAGGGATATCCGGGGGGTCCGGAACCCCCCGAAATATAAAAGCACACTTACTTTGCATCACATAAGAAAACCAAATATTGAAAAACCACGAATTTACAAAATATTTTTTTGAAAAATGAAGTTCTTCGATCATAAAAATTGTGCTAAAATAAGTTTAAGAGCCTTTACTTAGCACCCTGTTTTTCAAAAATATTCCCCCCTGGTTTTGGACCCCCCCCCTCCCCGAAATAATATATATATTCCTGGCTATGCCATTGAAAGTAGGTTTCCATGGAGTACTTAATAAACAATCTGGGAGCTACCCCACCCTTTCTTATTCGGTTCAAATGAGGCCTACTCGCTTTCATTATATCTAAAAATCCCAATTTCCTTCTTCCCTTCCCACGTTTACCTCACATTCAACCCTATAACACTGTTTTCATCCCAGATAACCACTCGGTCCATCCATACATTCGGTCTCCTCCGTAACTCAACTATAAAACCGCCTTTCCTCACCCACCATATCCAGCACTTCGTCGTTCCTCCTCCTCTCCGTCCACTTCACCTTCTCCATTCTTCGCCGCACCTACATCTCGAATGCCCTTGGTTCTCTCTCATCCTCCTTCCTAAGTTTCCATGTTTCTGCACCGTAAATCGCTTCACTCCATATAAGACTCTTCACTAAAATGTTCTTTAAATTCTTACATAGCAAACCTCTCGGAAATGCCTTCCTTTTCATGAACGCCTCCTTTGCTAAAGCAATTATATCCCGATGTCCTTACTGCCTTATCTGTTTTGCTCTAATGTGTAGCCCAAATAGCTGAATTGATCTACGTGCTCAAGATTTTCCCGAAAAATGGCGAAAGTCCAAGCCTACATTTTTTGCAAAATACCTCAATGTGTGTTTCCCTGGTATGCGGGAAAAACATATATTGTTCTATTGGTGGATATATAATGATAATATACGAGAATATCTATTAGATACTATTAAGCTATGATTGTTGGAAATTATCAATTTTCGAATAACCATTACCCATTGATAAAAAATTAACTGTTTAACTACTGACAATGCTGAAAATTATGATGATGATAAGTCTCTCAATGGATTTCCCATTATAAAGACCTTACTTACCCGGCTGCCACCCACAAAACCACCCTTGAGGACTGGGTCCATCCGAGGCTCGTTCGAACGGGCTCCATGGTTTCAGTTAAGAGTTTGTAGGTAGGGTTCGCATCTTCGATTCCAACAGTGATTTTAACGTGACACTATCACGGCCACTGCCTTTCGTCCGGCTGCTACCCTTCGAGCTATCGGGCAGGGTCGTCTCCATCGAGATTAATTTGCAATTAATTCCTCCAGTGCAGCTCTAAGGGTCATAAGAACGCTCATGCCTTTTCACCACGACTTGGTTGTAGCCCAAGAGAAAGGTCTCCTGTAGTAGAAAATAAAAAAATAATTAGTTTAATTGCATAATTATAAGGGTTTTTCATGATAGGCAATCTTGTAAGTGCTATGTGACTCGATATTTTCTATACTGTTTACCAAATCAGGTGTAGGTGTTTATCCAATCATTTTTAACTCTATTCTGTGATACAGTGAAAATTTCCCCACTGGACTTGTACTTAATTAGGAGGGGCACAAGTCATTATCCAGATTTCTAAAGACTTGTGAGTACTTGCACGTTTTATGTGTACCATGGGGAATTATACTAGAAAACGTGATCAGAACTGTAAGGTTTAGGGAAAACTCGCTATGTTTAGGATTAGTAAAAAACAACTGAGATTGTATCAGTTTCTACAAATTCCTCTATCCCCTAATTTAGACACTGAAAATAGAAGGATCTAAGTAGTAAAGTGGAAACTAAATTCCAAATGATATCACCAGATTTATCAAGTAGATTTTTATCAGAAAAATCTGCAAGAGTTCTCGATCAAAATTCAATCGGAAAGAATTGAAATTTATCATTAATCGAATTCTGTTATATTTGACCTACTAACATCACTTGAACTCAAAAAATTCATCACCAGACATGAAGTGGAGTTCCGTTTCCAAGAAAGGTTAATTAGATATTAATTAAAACGAGAGTAGTAGTAATTGATAGTATGGCCATATTTGGTCTGTTGGTGGACCGTAGGCAATCAATGCTGTTGGTAAATTGAATCTTTAGTTAACATCCGCTAAAGGCTGTAAGCTATTGAATGCTGCAAAAGTGAGTTAATTTTATATGAGGGTATGGTTCACGAACGTGGCCACCGCTAAACTAAAAGAATGAAATTGGAAATTACTCAGAAAGCCATATTTACAGCAAAAATAACTCAAAAATACTTCGACAGCGACAGTTTAGCGACAATAAATTATTGCAGATCGGATATTGCCGCGGGAGAAATAAGAGATGAAGGCGAATACATGGCGATGCACCTTAAGATGATGGATGAGAAAGCTCAAGTGGTTGGGTTATTGGTTTATTGTTTAGATAATAGTAGGAAGTAATTAAAGGTTTAATTATCCAAATGTCATTATAGATTGAAAATTTTGTGAAATATTTACCATTCAATCCAAAGTTTGCCCCAATACATAATTTCGCAGGATAACCTTCCATGAATCTATAGATCACTTTTCCATAGTGCAGATATTAGTCATGGTTATTGCAAGTTATTATTTAAATCAAAATTGATGTCGTCTTTTCAATCATTATTTGTGAATATAATTGGTAATCCACTTCACTTCTTTACACAGTGTTGCTCACGTAATTCGAGGAAAATTTCAACGAACACAAGAAAATTAAAATGATTCATATGTAATCCAGTTTCAGTTAAAATAATTTCGTTTATATTATTCGAGATTCTATTTATCAGTATGACTAGTTCAATTCCGATTGCACGAACGTGCAATTAAATAAGTCAGGTAATGCCTCATATCCTAAATGACGAGGTAATGCCTCATATCCAACGTTGCTATCCTTAATAGTACGAGGGAAGAATGACACTTTAAATCTCTCTGTTTTGCAGTCTAAGTCTTCTATTTTCTTCTCATGATCACGTCTACCATAGCACGACGGTAAGCGAAGGATATGATTCACGTCGTCTGAGAAAATATCTTCTTCGAATTTACTAACAATAGGTAAATTAAGCCTATACTTTGATCTACGATCCTGTAAAGATTAACATCCTAACTCGTGTAACATACAACAAACGGTGTACTTTTTGTGGTAACAACTCATCACAAATCTGGCAGCCTTGCGCTGTACTCGATTGATTTTAGTTATCAGTCCTAATTCATCAGGGTCCCATACGCTAGCAGCATATTTTCTGTGTTAGGCCTCACTAGAGTCAGGTGGCTTTTCACGTTTTTTGGGCATTTACCGAGAATCTTTTTATAAATTCCAGTTCACGGTTTCCTTTCCCGCATACTTCACGGATGTGTTTACCCCAAGAAAGATTTCAGGTATTGGTGATCCCTAATTATTTACGAATTCGAGATATGAAGTGAAACACACAAAAATTTATTAAACTACAGTCGACATGTTTCGCTGCACTGCAGCATTATGAAGCTTGAAAATGCTGCAGTGCAGCGAAACATGTCGACTGTAGTTTAATAAATTTTTATGTGGAAAGTGAAAAGTGTTTCTGGCTCATCCATCCAATTCATTTACGAATTCGGCAATTGATAATGGAATCGCGTTAGGTGCGCAACTCCTTTTTGAAGTAATATCTTTTTTCAAAGATTCATCACCATGTACTTTTTAAGATTTAATTTCAACTCCCAATTACTGCACCAGTCATTTATGGTAACGAGATCATTTTCTAATGCTAATCTAACGCTTTGGTCGTAAACTTCTCTGTATACAACTACATCATCTGCGAAGAGGCGGATTTTGCTCATGACCACGGTGGTAATGTCATTAATGTAAAGAAGGAGCAAAAGAGGACCGATAACACTTTCTTGGGGTACACCTGAGGTAACTTGAATTTCATTCGAGCCACCTTCATCCAAAACAACCCTCTTTTCTGATCTTTCAGGAAATCCTTGATCCAACCAATTACCTGTGTATCTATACCGTGTGCTTCCAACTTTTGAATCAGCTTTAAATGCGGAACCTTATCGAATGCCTTTCTGAAGTCTTAAAATATGGCGTCGACCTGAAAATTTCTGTCATTGCGGCTAAGATATCGTGAACGAAGAGAGCAAGTTGAGTTTCACAAGACCTCCGTCTTCTAAATCTGTGCTGTTCTTACGTTTCACCTTCATAATAGATTTTAGCTATCTAGATGATCCATTATTGAACTGAAAATAATATGTTCAAATATTTTGCAGGAAATGGAAGTAAGTGAAGTCAAACGGTAATTACTAGGCTTTTCCCTGTCCCCACCTTTAAATATTGGCGTGACATTCGCTGTTTTCCAATCTTTGGGGACTGTGTGTTCTGCTAGAGATTTTTCGAATATTATCTTCAAGTAATGCGCTGTCTCTGATGCTGATTCCTTATACACTCGATCTGTAATGAGATCTGTTCCTATCGTTTTCTTTGGATTAATAGACCTGAGTTGTTTTTCTAAACCAGGGCTTAAAATACATTTGTTATTTGCAGAGTCGAGGTATGTATTTGTCGTGAAATTATGGAAGACACTATGGAAAATGTTATGCAAGAGATTAGCTTAATCTCGATTGTTCGTCCCTCTGTTGCCTCGTTCATTTAAGAGTGAAGAGACTGTAGCGCTATTTCACTGTACCTCCTTTACGTATGACCAGAAAGTCTTATAGTTGTCGCCCAATATTTTTGTTTTGAATTCATTCAAGGCCTTCTTAAGTGTTCTATTTATCTTTTTTCAATTTTTATAATTTTCACGCATTTCGTGTATTTTCTCAGAGGTAAGTCCCGCATGTGTCTTTTTCATTTTAGCGTTGATTGCTCTTTGTCGCTTCAGAGCTTTACAGACTTTAACACTGTACCTTCTCGGTTCAGTATTTAAACGTTTTACCTTACTGAATATCATATTATCCACGGCTTCTTGCACAATACAAATGAACTTGTTCCATGCGTCGTTTACCCCAAGGTTGAGAGAGGCGTCTTTGAAAACCGTGAATGAGTTCGACAAGTACTGCTTTAGCCCTTCAAAATTCGCCTAATGGAATAAATGGACCCTTCTTCTCGACACAGGTTTACTATCGGAGACGTTATGAAACTTTCCATGCGCTGCCTTGTGGTCATTTATACCAGCCGCAGCCTCAGTTCCAATAACGCCTCTGGAATATTCGTTGCCAAGAGGTCTTGTATGTTGTTACCACTAGTAGGTGTATCTACCGGCTGAGTCAAGGTATTGGAATACAATGAGTTAAGCAAAGTTTCGCACATGTCCTTGTCTTTCCCTCCATTTTTAAACAATATTTTTCCCAGTCGATCAATGGAGCATTGAAATCGCTAGACCGCCTAGCGATTTCAATGTTCCATCAATGTTGACAATAGCTGAATGAGGAAGATTTTTTTTGTCGTCGTAGCCAATCATTCCCATCAATCAAGTCCCGAATTCATTAACCGAATCTTGATTTCGTATCTTAATGAACGACAGCACTTCAGTTTTAAAACCATACGAAATTTATTTCGCACATTTTTGAAGCCTGCCTCTTCACGTCTCGTCTCATTCTAACTATCTGGTTTGACGGTTTTGTGCGGAACTAACTATTAATGGCAACACCCGTCCGCCAAAATTCTCCGCGGCAACTCAATTCATTACTGACAACCCCATTCAGGCACTCTCCTCCCAAACTGGCGACCCGCTTGCGTTTCCCTCAATCATTCTCTCTCCATTCCAATTGCACTGAACAGCCCACGAACCACCCAGCCCTCCGGATGCGAGGGTGGCAACGCACGCGTGCGAATCTGTCCCAGACGCCTTCGCACGCAAGCCACGTGGCTGGCCGAAAGATGGCCACTGAGGATGACGTAACCGCAGAGCGGACCGACGGGGGGTGAGGAGTGCACCTAGTCACGCTGGTTGGGCTCAACTCCTGCTCATCGCTCAAGTCTCGCCATTATCCGGGAACGTGACACTCGCTCATGGACTCTACACCCAATGAGAAGACCCCATCCAATCGATGGATGCACCGCGATGTATTCATTCTCTATATTTGCAATAAAGTTACTGCACTCTCGAGTTGTTTTAGTTAGTTGTGTAAGTGTAACTGACCTCTTAGATAAACTCGGATGGGAATCTCTGTCGGACCGTAGATTGAAAAATAGACTAAACCTTTCAGATAAATTCAAGCCTCTAACAGTGTCTTTCCTAACGAAGGTAACCATATCTTACATACGCCAACATACTACGGAAGATCAGATCATATAAATAAAATAAGAGAGACAGATTGTAAAACAGGCAGATTCAGAATGTCTTTTTTTCCACGATCAATAAGAGATTATAACGGCAGCGATAGAACTCATAAATAGATTGCATGACTTGTAGTGTAGCCTACTAACCTATGTAAAACTTAATGCATGTTTTTATTAATTTTATTATTATTTCTAACGGAATATGGTAGTATAATTTGTCAGTATACGTGACGTTTTTTGGACCGTGTGGTGTGCATGAGGGAGTCAATTGCATGCTGCATGTTGGTGATTCATGACCCCTGCCAAACACCCTAGAGGTGGCTAGCAGGGAATTATGCAGATGTAGATGTATCTAGTCACGCATATCGTGGTCTGAGGGACCTCTGTGTTTTTAAAATTATGAATATTTTCAAATTGACTGTTTTTAAACATCGAAAATCATCGTTAGCTTCACATTTTTGTATAATAAGCATATAACACTATTAAAATTAAACGTTTTTTTATTATTTGATTCTGTAAATTTACAAATTAATTCGATTAGCGGTATGACAGACCTCACGTCACGCCTGTAGAACGCATCAAGAAAAGGAATAAACGAGATAAATTCAATTTTTTCCTATTAGTTAGCCATCTTTCTTTGACATTCAAGGCCTAATTTTGAATTATGGCGAAATATTGACACATGAAAACTATAATGTTAACTCAAGTGTTTTTTATTTATTGTTGTTTTTGATTGATGTACGATGTTATTTTTGATTATATTAGTTTCTGGATTCTGTTTTAAATTACTTTTTTACCGAAAAATTGATTCGTATTGGTAGCGCATAATATATAAAGTTTCGAATAGTTAAGAAGGTAAAGAAACATAAACTTTAGCAATAAAAATGTCGTCGCAACATTTCATGAATATTTGATTTATTGCGGTCTCCCAGACAAGGTCTCCTCTCTGGTAGTGGAACAAATATTTCACGTCACTGTTTAAGGGTTAACTATAATTTGTAGGATCACGTTTCCATTTCACTGACCTGAGTATGTAAAGAAAGCATATTTAAATGGACTAATACGTAAAGCCAATAAGATCTGTGGATAAGGCAATTTTGATGTTTTTGGACATCTCGGCCTCTACAGCGCGGAAATGCAGCCATCCATAATAGTGGAGTCTACATAACGAAAAATTATTAAAAATGAAAATCAAAAGAGAACTATGGCGCTAGCAAAGGAATCATTCATGAATTTGAGAGAGCAATCGAGGGGATTTCTATTTGAAAGTTTAAGATAAGGTTAGTGTAGAGACTGAACTTGAGTTAAGGCTATGAGTGTGAAAAAGTGGACGCTGAGGATGGAGGGAGAGGTAATGACGGTGAACGCATGGAGAAAAATAGACATGGTGAAGTAAATGAAGAGGCACAGCTACTATGATGTGCTAAATATGGTGGGCGAGGCGAGGAAACTTCTAGATGCGATACTTCCACAGAAGAAAAAGGATTAGGACACAATAGGGTAGTTTCCTTCATCAAAGAAAACGAAAGAAATCGATTGCGATTCGTTACCCACCATTAGTGTATTGATAATATACAAATTATTTGGTTTTAGAATTCTCAGTTTAGACGAATGGCAATGGTCAATTTTAACCGCATTTGAAAAAGGCCAGATTGGCGCCCATGCGATGCCACTCCAAGTGACGTCACAGGGACCTAGATTCTATACGAGTAGATAGGAGTTTTACATCGTCTGACATTGCCAATGCATGAGGCACAGAGCTCAGGGAAACATCTCTTAATAATCACCTATTAAAACTGCCTATAGTTGGAAAGTTTATTTCTTTTAATAAGGTATTAATAATCCTTATTTAAGCCAAGGGCTACGTGCTAGCAGGGTACTCTGTTACCTGCCAGCATCCTGCGCCGCACAGTGGGCCAAAATCCAAAAAAGCTGGCCAAAAGTCGAAAAATGAAGTTAGCGCAAATCAACCAAAAACAGTTGATATTCATTATTAAGCATGTACTCTATAAGATAGGATACCATACAGAGCATGGAATACGTTAATATCATTTTTACAGCTGTTTAAAGTAGAGCATGTCGGAGTGATTTTAGCAACCAAATTTTTTCCGTTGAAAATAGCTAAATTTGTAGCTTCATTACAGTGTCGTTGTTACGAATATTGGTTTCAATGTATTTTTATCCATAAAAATGGTCTTCATAAAATGAAAATGGACAGTGTTTGTTTGATTTTACTTGTTGATTCATATTTTTATAATTTTTCAAAAACTGTGTTGATTTTTCATTGAATTTCATTTTTAACGGCAATTATCGTTTGTATATACATCAGAATACACGGAGTTATTTGCACTGTGAGATAGACAAAAGCATATAGAATAATGTCCAGAATGCAGTTTTTGCGATAACTTGCGATCCTAATTTTCACAACCATATTTCTGTGAATCCACCCCGGCCGCACGGTCCACTGTGGCGGCCACGAAACGGCGGCGGGACTAAGCGAAGAAAGGATATGATATCCGTGCATAAAGACTACGGAATACTAAAAGCCCAATGACATTTGTCACTTGAGTACATATTTTATGAATAATTGTCATATTGTTTTTGCACATTATACTGTAAATGGCTAAATTCAACGAACATCATGTCGCAAATAACAATTTCTTGCTATGTTGGTGACTGGCAATTCTACGATTAGGTCATTGGAAGGATCCTCGGCAGAGTTATGGCTAAAATATATTTGAAAGGATTTTCTCAGAATTTCGGATTTCCCTAATGCATCATGGGCAGGCTGCGGTCGAGGGGTTTAGGAAGGTCATGCACGTGCAGCGACAGGCGCCCACGCCGAATGGTTGAGGATTTGCGACCCTCCGTACTTACTGGCCCGACAATGCTGGTTTTACAACCTTACCAGTAATGACTCTTTTCTACTTCCCCTAATTCATCGGTAGCTATCCCATGTTATGCTTTTTACACTTTTTTGTCTCTTTTTGCCGACCCTTACCGCCATTGTTCCGACAAATGGAATTCTTAGTTAGGGTTTTTCGGTTGTTTTTGCGTACCACATCCATCAGTTGTCCTAGAGAGAGTGTCGAGTGAACATCCACTATAACACTGGATTGATCTGTTCAACGTCAGAAGCGCTTTAAAAGAGGATATAGTTACCTACTTGTTCCTGGGAACCAAAGCCTCCTTGCACCCGCCTCCGTTTCGTTGTGACTTCAATAAGTGTTCGTCGCATCCATCGAAAAAGATTTTACTTTCTATTGTAGCGAGTAGCAGTTCGAAGTTAAGCAAAATTTTTAAAATGATTCCTAGTTGTAGTCCGCAATTTTTTTTTGCTACCCATGTAAGAATAATGATAGTTCGGTTTTCGATGGAACTGATTACCTGATATTTTTAATGTCTTTTTGATTCAAGTTTTTGACAGTGAAATTATTAGCTAATATTTCTTCAATATTAAAATTATAAATTATTATGGTCTCTGCCACTGGTTTACATTTATGTTGCATTGCACTCAACTACTTATTATTTGCGGTGACTTTATGGTATGTACCCTTATCTGACGGTTTTACCCTTGGGTCTTCGCGCGGAGGCCGCGTGCGGACGGTAATAAACTTAACGGTTCGCGCGCTTTCCTAGCCCTTTTCACTCGGCGGCTGCCCACTTGTGTCCCCAGATTTGTTCTTTTACTTTGAACACGTGCAAATTTTTCCAATCTTGAAATTTAATTTTCCCAAAATAAGCCGTCTAAGCGATTGGCTCGCTCATTTCTAGCCGAGTCAGTTTCCTTTCAGTATTCCTTGTCGAATTGCCGAAGGACGTCCACAGAGTAGTTGCTCAGTTATGGATACAACGACAGTGACTAGTCAAGATTTACTTGGTGTCGTCTTGGCAAATAGAGAGGGAACTATTCACAAAGTTTTTATACATGGAGCGGGAATCGTGAAATCTGACATTCTTCCTATTGGGCAGCTTTCCGAAGAGGCATTGGAAGCCCGACACAAGGATTAGAACATTAGAAGATTAGAAAAAATCGGGTAAAACATACCAGAAAAGTTGACTTTTTGACTCAAAATTTGCCTTATGCACGACTATTTGATAGCTTTAACGTTGTTAGCAGTAGAAAAAATTCTATTTTTCCCTTGATATTTCCTGAGCAGAAGATAGGCGTGCCCCTGTAGAGTTTGCTTCCCGCATCACATTCGCCTATTTTAATTGTTATCACCCTTCTAAACAACATTTTGGCCTACATAATCCTAAATAAGTTAAATTGCACATTTACAATACACAATTTGTAAAATGTTTCGTTAATTTACTAATAACTTAGACTCAAGAGACTTTTGGCCAGCTTTTTTCTATTCTAGCCCACTGTGCGCCGTAACAACGCTCAAAGCTTCGCCTCAAGGTCACCTCACTAGCGGCAGCGGGAACAAAAACGACGTCACATGAAGTTTTCCCAGCATTCATACTTAGCCGCCGCGTTTTCGCGCGCTTGAAAATTTTCACTTATCATTTAAACGCGAATAATAGATATCGTCATAGAAATCTAAAAGTGTGAAATTCGTACTCCAGGAGTGATAATCTTTCGATTTAGGCAATAAAAAAATAATAGGAAACCACCCTATTGGGGCAGGAGATGATCGTGTTGGTGAGAAGAATGCCAGGTGATCCGAGCGAAGTGAATGGCATCACACAAACATGAAATGCAATTATTATGTATTCAAATACGAGCTAGATATTTTGAATATCCTTTAAGTATTCTTGATATGGCTTGCAAAAAATTTCAATCTAGAATTCAAGTGATATCCAGTATCATTATTGATATCTTTTAAAGGAAGCATATTCAGATTTCTTCCAAAATCTTATGGGACATAAATTTAATTTCAACAATATTTTATGTTGCTTTGAAAATCATGTTTCGGAGGTGAAAAATTCTGGTGCACTCAAGGGGGGTGGTTGAGAGAGAGGAGGTTGCCATAGTAGCGGAACAACTCCTCGTGCGCTCTGAGAATGAAGAAGCATTTTGCTCCGTATGGAGGAAAATAATTGCTGGGAAAAACTATTCTAGCAATGTGAATTAATTAGCATCAGTGTGACTGCAGTCTGTGAATTAAAGGCATCTCTGTCACCTCACTACTTACAGGAGAAGGCGATTTAAAAACGATAATGCATTTCTGATTTTCCCAACGAATTAAATAACAAATAGTAATTTGGAATAGAATAGGCTAACACTCAAGTTACGTATAAAATAACTACTGGGCAAAAACCATTTAAAACATTGGTTCTCAATATATTATACTTAGAAGAAGAGTCCAGTGGAGGAGGAAGGACAATGTTAGGGATTTTGAAGATTATTTCATTTCTTCAAAAAAATGGGAAACCAATCAGGTACGAGAAAATTATCAAAATCAGTGTCTGCCAAAAATACAAAAGTTAATTTATGAATATAAGATATCAATAAGGAAAGGAATCAGAAAAAAATGAAAGGAGTCATTATTTTAGTTCATTAAAAGTAAGTATCTGCTTTCCTTTTAAATAGAAAATGAATGACCCGCATTATAAACATAATTGGACATTAAAATTCAATTCCAAAGAAATTCCATGTCAAGCAGTATTGAATATTAAAATAGTAACCTAAATGCATTAATTTATTTCAATAAAATCCTTGCGTTGTCAAAGAAAGGTTGATAATTAGGTCTATGGAATGGTGCCGATGGCGTTTTGCAATCATTTTCAAAATATATAATAAAACCAAAAAAAAAGCAGAACACAAAAAATGACATCATTCGTTAGAGCATTATAAAATGTAGTGATTAATTGATTTTCATTCTCTACTTGTATGAATCATACCAATCGGACTGCCAATAATACTCAACAATGTTGGGATTAGGGTATATCAGCACTTCTCCGGTAGAAGATTAAAGTATTATTCATCGCTTAGACTCAACTAACAGAATTCGGTGTAGCAAAATACTGGGATAACGATTCCATACAAATCAGAATTAGTGTCTCATATACACATAGAATAAAAATGAAGAAACTTTACCAAGAAAAAACATCAATATATCAATATAGCAATATCAATGCTTAGTCAAAATCAGTGAATTAGTGAATGCAAACAGTGCCTGACAAGGCGTCATTATATTAACTTTTTTTACTATATTCGACATTATAATACTCTTTTTTTTACGTTTCTGTTTTATCTTTTGAATGTATTTTCATAAAAAAATTAGCTTACATATTCACTGTCAGTGAGGCAAAAACGTCAATCAGTTTGAGCTGATTATTATTATTATTATTATTAAATATATTTTCACAGCATTTTTGCTGGTTTTAGGCGAGGTACGGGTATCACCAAGCACTCTTGTCTTTTTACTCTGTGTTGAAAATTTTTTCCGGACAATCCGATAAGTATTTAAAATTGCTGCTTTTTGTATTGTAATAAACAAGTTTTTCGGCAATCCAATAGTTTGAAGATCTTGATGGATTGAATGAGGCACTACTCCTGTGGCATGAGATAATGATAATGATGATATTATCATTATTATATTTTATCCTTAAATTTTCTTGTTTTCACTGAGTTGTTTTAGGTTAAAGAGCACGGATTCTCACCAAGGTAACTCCCCACGGTTCTATTGCGTTGAAAAATTTTCCCGTGATAAGGCAGGTTGAAATTATTACGGCCTTTCGTAATTCGACGGATGTATTTTGATGAAGGTTGAGAATTTTGAGTTGAGTTTTGAACATCTTTTGGGATGATAGTGGCAGCAGAGATGACAAGTGGAGCTATATATTTCCAACCTGTTCCATATTGTTTTTATTTCTATTGCCAATTCTTGGTACTTATTTACTTTTCCGGCAATTGTCTTGTCGGTGTCATGCGACAGTAGCTTCGCAATATCAGCAAGTTCTATATTTCTTGTCAATCAACATTATATCTGGTCAATTATTGACTAAAGTTTTATCCGTTTGGATTGGCAAATCGTAGAAGTTCAAGTTCAATCAAAGTTTAAATGAGATGTTTTCAAGTACAGTTTCGGGGTGGTATTCATAGTATGGGGTCTTGGTATCTATTAACTTGTGTTGGTAGGCCAATTTTTAGTGGATAATTTTTGCAACTTGATCATTCTACTTAACTACTCTGTATAAGCTAACATCTTACAGCCAGATATTGTTGGATATTGTGTTGGATTGTTTCTGGCATTCGAAAATATCTTGAATTTTCTCGAAATCATTTTCTCGATGATTAAAAGCAATGGAGCTGACATATTTTGTCTAAAATATCAAGGAAAAATCAATGTTATAATCCATCAGAAAAAAAATCATATTTGTAATACCCACCCAGATGCGCAACTTTTGCCAGGCATTACGATTCGCTCCTAAAAAAAGTGGCAAAATGAGGCACCCTGTTTTTTTGTTAACAAGGAAGTTGATTATAAATAAATAAATAAAATTATGTATGCATTAAAAAAATATTATATCATCCGCCGTCTTAAAGTCACTGTTGAAGACTCGCAGGTGCTACTTTTTAATGGTTCACATCAAAAAGCAATAAACGTTATCAGTGTTTCGACTTAATTATAATGAAAAAAACTAAAAACAGATTAAAAAATATTTATCACACACTTTTTACGTTGCACATGTGGGATAATAGATGACGTTTATAAAAACCTAATTGGATTAAATTGAGATTGCGGCGTACCTAATTCATTTAATCAAATGGCCCCACGTCTGAGTGATACATTTTTTTTACCTAATGCATGTATTTATGAGTCATAATGAAATTCAATAAAAATACAATATAATGCCTTAGTGCACTGCCTAAAGCCAATGTATAATATAAGAGCACCTTGGGCATAATAATAGCTTTTCAATGTGAGCTAAGAAGAATTATATATTTTGTCTCTAGCGAAATGGAAAGACCGATCTGGAAAAATCATTATGCACTATTTGCATGGGTATACATTTTATTTAGCATGAGAAATAGAGATTCTAGGTGTTCAATGTTTCTTCCAAAACGTAAGAGGTATTACCACAACTCTAAAGTAGATTTAATACTCTCAACTAATTATTTAGGTAAAATATTTTGTTAAAGGAACAATTTTTTATGGTATTGAAATCAGCGGAGAAAATATTTTATGGCTACAAGACTATTGCATGACATTGAAATTGACTATCTATCAAATCTGTCAATGAAATTCTTCCTTGCTGAGGTTGTAACAAAGTAATCTTAGTTAGGCATGCATATGAGAAACGTTGGTATTTTTGGATTAAATATTCTACCACAACCGAGAGAAGAATAATATATATTCAGAAAGTTTCTTGGAACAGAAAATTCAAAACGGGGAATCCCATGGCAATGTGCAGGGATGTGAAACTCCATGCAGACATAATACCACATTCTCCATTTCACTCAGCAAGGAGGAGACGTTTGAGAAAAGAAGAGCACAGTCCCATGAAAATTCGGCGAGTCACAGTAAACAAGGCATTTTCCATCTCCTTTTTCACGTCTGGAAGGGATTTCGGAGATGCAGTAGTCTCCGGGAATCTCATTCAAAGTTCCGTTGCAAGGAAGGAGAGAGATTTCTCTTTGAGCCCGGAAACATCAAAGACGAGCGATGGAATCAATATAATTTCCCGTGGAAATTAAATCAGCCCGCACCGTATTTGGCGAAGAGAACGGTTTTCTCTTTGAGCGGGATGGTTCCTTCGTCGCGTTGAAAAGGCAGCTGGTACCTCAGATGGAAAACGGCACAGAAGAGGCCCACTAACTTCTGGCTCCATTCCATTGAATCAGACAGGTCACAAAATTATTCGGAGATCATGCACCTAGCGATTTTTCCAGCTCAAAACAAACGTCCATACATTCTATATAGACTTAAGTTTTTTTCCTGCATAAGTAGACTTCTGAAATAGCTTAATTAATGCCATTAATGTAAGTAGCTTTCTCTGTGGGACCTTCGCGAGCGATACGTCGGCCTAAAAATTCAAATTAAGATGCTTTAAGGATCAGTCAACAAAAAAGTTAACGGTATTCAAATATATGTGTCATGATATTAACATGAAAAAGAATTATATATTTGGCAGCGTACTTAATAAGTTTCCTGGATATTAGACCATTACTTGTACCACTTATTTTTTATTACCCGGGTTTCAATGAATTATCATCATCTTCAGGCGCAAATTATGATTTGTTTAATTTGCGCATGAAGATGGTGATAATTCATTGAAACCCGGGTCGCGCTCTGATAAAAAATAAGTGGCATAAGTAATTGTCTGATATCCAGGAAACTTATAATGGAATACCACAAAGTAAAGCAAGAGTTAGTGAATTTTGAGCGTACTTAATATTTTACATGGTTAAATATTTTCCTGGAGAATTGTTTGCAGAAACGTTTCTCGGAATTTGCGGCAGGTGATGCTTCAAATGACGCCAACGTGTCGAGAGACGAATTTAAACGATGACTTCTATCGATTTCTGGACATGGCCTGACACAGAAGTGAGAAAGGCCTTGAAGAAGGCAGACAATTAGTTTGTCGAAACAGCGCACGTTGGGCTGAAATCGTAAAAAGGATGGCGAAAAGACGCTGTAGTCTTAATTGTAGCTAGATTAAAGAAATATTGTGTATTTCAAAGATGCAATGAAACTTAATTAGGATGGATTAATGTCCACAATATTGTTTAGGAGGGCGGTGAAAATAAAAAAATAAGGTAAAGTTCTGCGGGGAGCGTAGTTTCCAGGGACAGTAGAAATTTTGATACGGGCATATGAAGGGAAAGAAAGGGGAGGAATTTATACAACTGATAACCACGTGAAAGCTATTAATAAGCTGTTCATATAGTAAATGATGATTAAAACTTGCCATTAAGTCTTTACACTTGCAATTTTGGCCATTAAACCGTAATAGTGTAAAGCAGAAGACGGGACAACTTAGTTGGCTACAGTTTGAGGCACGATGGTCTGATGAAGACAATCGTTGAAGGACAAGTGGAAGGGAAAAAGGGCAAGGGACGGCCCCGAATGAGTTATATCGGACAGGTTATAAAGGATGTAAAAGAGAAGAAATATGTAGCTATGAAAAGGTTAGCGATTAGGAGAAAGAAATCGAAAACTGCGTCAAACCAATCTTAGGATTGTAGACTAATGATGATGATGAGTGTAAAAAATAGCATGCAGAAATATTTTATTGCTAATTGCTCAAAAACAAAGGGGAGCCACCTGAAATCCTATTCTCAGTCAGAATACTAAGTTTCCTCTTATTCAAAAATATTTTCTCCTTTATTCACAAGATTTTTTACCTGCTCTGGTAATTTTTTCACGTTACAGGGAACCACCGCAGAGCAAGATTTATAAGGATCTGATGAAAGCAGAAGTCAATGGCATAGGTCATGATTTGTGGAAATCCTAGACACTTTTCTGATATGTTTTCACCATATCTTCTTACATCTTTGTCAGAGCTTCCAATGAATCTTCCACAGATAAAGAATGGCATTTTCCATCATTCCCGCTCGATGGAATAAAAATGCGTGAGTATTTGGTGGCATGGATAACATTTTTCGTGTATTTTAGCTGTTTTAAGAGAGTAAGCTGGGAAAATAGTATCATTTACATGAATTCCAGGCGACACAATTCCCAAAGTTGCTGAGAAGTGGGTAATTAGGCCGTCCAAATTCCTGGAAAAGGATTTATCGTTGCACTCTATTGGGATTTTAGATAAACGATTTTTACAAACTTGAAGTTATTTGGGAGATATTTTAATACAGCAGCAGGAGGCTCTAATGATATTTTTTTAAAACCAAATTTTATTCATTTTCAGAAATGTACTTTTTTTCTTGAGAACTCGTACCAATTTCGAAAACATCGGTGGTTTTGTTTTGCATAAAGGCCGCAAGCAAAGTTTTTAATTTCTCGTCTCCTTACAAAAAGTTTTTTATGCAAAAATTCTAACACGAATGATTTCTTCCGCTTCATGGACACCCCCCTATTTCACAAGACCACTCATGTAAATCATGGCGTGTCACTTTCGTTATATCTGTCACTAGACAACTACTGTGTGAACGTCTTTCGGCACACACCCCAACAAGGAATGCTGAAGGGAGACTGATGTTGAGCACGGCGGCGGAGCAAGACGGCATATTTTGGCCAAATCCAATTTGTGGAATGGAAAAGTTTGCGCATTTTTAATTTAAAAGGATGAATCTGGGCAGATAAGGGGGTATTTATTGGGGACAACGGGCGTAGGTGGGCGAATCGCTAGGTATTCTTCCATTTGCATGTGACTCCCGCGGAAAACCCCGAGGTTAAAACCTTCAGAAGAGGGTACATACCATAAATACTCCGCGAATAACAAGTAGTTGAGTGCAAATCACTCAAGATTTCCAGTCTCTCTCTCAAACGGACTGCTACGCATGTTACTAACAATACCTTCCCAAGTACCTACCCCGTGTATTACGGGTCACTGGACGCGAGAACCGCCCGACATCAATTCGCTCCCCCACGAAAAAATCGAAAAGTTGCAAGTTTGCGCAGACTTAGAGAATTGTTCTATTACATAGAATATACATCGCTCTAACTGTTGATGAAAGTGGGCGGAGACAAGTAAGATTATCACTGATTTAGTTAAAATTTAAGTGAAAAATAGTTAAGTTTTTTATCAATGTATTATGGTTATTCAATTATTATTAGAACAATACTAGGTATGCAACTTTTGGATGAGAGAGGAGAGAGGCTTCTATAATTCTACATAGATCACAAATTAGTGGTTGCCAACACGCTATTTAAGAATACCTTGGGAAGAAATACACATGAAAAATATCAGGGCATAGGAATTTTCAACTAGACTGTATTTTAGTGAAGTAGAATAGTAGTAGATTGGGGGTGGGAGGTGGGGTGGAAAGGAGGTTTGGGAAGAGAGAAGCATTTAACGGCACTGTTCAAAACTCCTGCGACACCTGCGATATGTACAAGAGGAGAAAAACGCCAGAAACTAAGTGGGACTGAGTTCAAAATGTGCTTTGGTCAATAAAGTTTACGGGCGCGTCTAAACTGTATTGAAGGATATTCATTATTATAAAAATGAGTTCTCTCCTTAAAACTTAAAAAGCAACTTCAAGAATAAAATCAGCATCCCTATGCTAATAAAGAAGAGGGCAGAGAAGTACGAAGATTTTAAAGCCGTATAACTGAAGACACATGCACAGAAGATACTTACTACATTTTAATTGAACGAAGAGAAGAGGAATTTCAGGAGGAGGACCAGTTCGGAGCTGGGATAAGCAAGAGCATAAGGGAAGCAATTTTGACTCTAATGCTACTCATTGAGAAGAATGGGGAGAAAAATAAACACCTTTACGGAGAGTACTTTTTCTTAGTAGTACTTCTTAGTAGATAGTTCTTCTTCAACTTCGACAAGATCTTTGATAGCGCGGAATGGGATTCAATGCTTTGTATTCCGAGAGAAAGTAGGCAGTTCGACAGCGATCGTAAAATTGGACAGTTTTCATGAAAACCGAATAGCTATGACGAAATATGAGCCCCACTGAGCAGAAGAATAGGAAAAGGAATTTGACAAGGGAGTGAAGGCCCCCCAAAATTTTTATTTGAGATTTTATTTTAAGGGAAAGGATTTGGGTGCTAACACCCACGGAAAGAGATGCATGCGATTCCATGACGACAAATTGAAGCCGAGTCAGAGAATGGTTTGAAGAGTACAATTTTGATAATATAGCGTGGAAGCATTCGAAAATCGTTTCCACCATAATGCTAGATGAAGATAAAATGGATCGACCGTGTAAGTAATTAAGGAGTACGAAGATGAGTGGGAGAAAAGAGAAGTCTTCTAAACACTTTGAGGAGAAGACTGGACAGCTTTATTGGCCACATTATGAGGTATGATGGCCTGATGTAAACATTCGTGAAAGGACAGGTGGAAGGAAGCAAGGGAAAGGGACAACAGATTATGAAGAATGTAAATAAAAAGTAAAACGTCGCTATGAAAAGACTGGCGGGTAGGATTGAGGAATGGAGAGCAGCTTCAAAGCAACCTGAGGATTGTTGTTTAGTGATGATGACTTAGTTTTCATACAAACTATCAATGATTGCACGATAATCGTGCAGCACCCAGTTTCCTGGAGAATTCCATGCATTAAATTCCCATCCACTTTATCATAGGCTTTCTCCAAGTTGACAAATTGTAATAAAGCCACCTTCAAATTCTTAATTCTCTACTCTTTGGGCAGCTTCATTGGTAAAGAAGTATTAAAACTCCCGTTTCAGAGAATGATCAAGAATATTAATAAATCCAAAAACTTTGAAAAAAATTAGAAATAATTGAAATTTCTCTAAAAACGATCACTGCAAATATGCAAAGAGAAATGAATGTTTTAGCATCGCAAGAATGCCTTTTTCTTTTGCTAAAATTTCCAAAACGCATATACAGTAGATTCCGTTTAATGGGTCCACCGGTTACTTGGGGCCCCCGCTTAATTGGGGCAGATCTTGAAGAACAGAACCCAATAGAGGAATATCCTAGAGCATTCTCCGCTTAATTCGGACAGCATGCCGCTTTATCGGGTCATGAGTAGACTATGCTCGCGACGAAATTAAAATATTTTGTTTTCAGAAAACTATTTTTTTTTCCTCCTTTGATTTGATTTTTCATAAATTTTCCTATTCTTGCCCTATTTTGAAAGCTCTTGTTGTTATACTATCCGCAAGAGGATAGGACTTTTCATTAATAGGACTTAGTAAAAGACATTCATTCAGCGTCGCCCGAGGCTGTGAAAAATATTTTTGGCTAAATTGTTATAATTCTTAAAAATTATAATAAATTAACTAAGCTCGCTGACTAATCAAATTAATAGTTGAATAAACTTCTGTTGCATTATAAACATTCTTTAGTCTTCTTTCTATTATTTCAACGTTTTTTTATGCCCATATGCAGGATAGTTCGCCTAATTGGGGCAGCCGCTTAGTTGTGGCAAAGTGCAAAAGTCCCGATATGTCCCAATTAACCGGAATCTACTGTATTTTCAATAATAGGAAACGAAAACCATGACATTCCAGATAGTATTCTCATGCATATAGTTTCCACCTACTTCTCAGGAATCATGCTGAATTTTCACAAATATGAAATCGGAAAAATAATGTAAATTTCAATGAATACTATATTAACAATTTTTCTCTTGTTAAGCTGACCTAATAAGTTAAAAAAATAAACAATGTATTTCATGTGAAGTAGCAAAGTTCCGCTTTCATTTATTAAAAGTTTTAAGCAAATTTCAGAAATTTACGACAAGCATGATGATTTTTTTTATTCACCTTAAGACCAAAGAAGCAATTTTGTGATTAGAGCCAGGTGATAAAATGTCTTTTTTAACATATTATGTCCTCATATTCGCGGCAATTCGAATCAAAGGTATCAATCCGCATTAATTCTTGGGCCGATGATGACACAGTGGGTGACTAATAGATGGGATTGGTGACCAAAAGGGCCGCTCCACCGATGGGAGGAAATGGTATTAGGAGAGTGAGTGTCTGTCATTTCAACCCCCTCCCGTCCTAGCTCACGACGCTCCCTGGCAACGAACCCTCCTCAAGCGTCCAACGTAGTGGAAGTCGTGTTTCACTCACAAGTGGTGGCTATTCCAGTGGCAGCTTGCCCATAAGGACTCTCGGACGCCGCCCCTCCCAAGGATTTGGAAAAGGAAAAAAAATTAAATACCCATTCAATCGTAATTATATACCTATTAAAGAAGTTGTTTTTTCAATCGCATACATCGAAAATGTAAGAAAAGCAAACAAAAATAGCGCGAGAAGTTCGTATTTGTAGCCACGGGGCGCCGGCCAGAACGTCCCAATCCATCACCAATCAGTTATATGAAGAGTGGTAGTGGTGGGGGCTGCTGGTGCTATGACGCGTCTAAGCTTGTGCGCTTATGTCTTATGGAAGTCTTGGGACGCCGCCCGAGCATGCGCAGAACGAGTGAGTTGACATCGCCGCGACGGCCGGCGGCCGCATAATCTTGGTGTTGCAGTGTTGCAGAATACCTTGTTTTGGTGACCAGTTGACTTATTATGAGTAAATTGTTTTAATGTAAATAGGCCTAGTTGTAGTTGAGTTAATCGAGTTAGTGGTGGTTAGTGTTTTGGTGTTAGTGATTGTTTTGTGGATTTGAGACGTACTTGGGGGGCCGGGGGGGATGCGTAGAAGTGTGAAGCTCAAAAAAAAAGGCACGATGAAATAGAGTACCAAAAATTTAATAACAAACAAAGCGGTCGAATAACAAAAAAATCACCATACTGAACTGTGGTCGCGACGATACAAATTAATGACTCGGGGAAAAGGCGAGGTAGGAAACATGGATGAATGAATGAATGAATGAATGAATGCTTTATTGATGCTCTGGGAAACCCATAAGAGCAAAAAACCTAAATACAATTAAACATTCTGCTCAAAAATACAATAATTATGAAATATCACAACATAAGCAACACAAGCAAAATTAATCAACTCAATGATTTGTACAACTCAAAACAATACATTTACGGTTTTAAATATTCATACAGTTTACTCTTGAAAGATTCCGGGGTGGAGGAGCGTTTTATTAAGGGGGGTAATGAATTCCAAAACTTAGAAGCAGTGATCTGGAAGGAATTTAGGTATAGGTTGGTACGGGCTTGGGGTATATGGAGAAGGTTAAGGTCTGACCGGGTTCTTCGGAGGGAAACACTAGTCCTATAAGTGAATAAGTTATAGAGGTATTCAGGCGTTTGAGTACGAAATAGGGAGAACAGAAGAGACCCCAGGAAGTACTTCCTTCGGGAGCCAGTAGGCAGCCATTTCAAGGCAACAAAGTGCTCAGAAACATGATCGTCTCTGCGAAGGTCGAATATAAATCTAATGCAGCTGTTAATTAGACGCTGGACACGTATTTCAAGAACATTTGTTAAATCACAATACACTAGTATACAATAATCCATAATTGGAAAAATCAAAGAGGTTACAAGTGCTATTCTCGTGTGGACAGGTAAATTTTTCTTTTGAAGTTTCAATACATAGAGAATTTTATTTCCCTTATTGCACATTTCCAATACATGCTGATCCCAATTTAAAGTAGTGGAAAGAGTGATGCCAAGGTATCGAACAGTTTTTTTGAATTTAACAATGCTCGTGTGAACACGAATAGGTGGAAGACTATCATGATGGATGCTATTTAAAAGTCTTGTATTTCCGAAAATGATTGCTTGAGTTTTTAAGGGGTTTAATTGTAGGCAGTTGGTATTGGCCCAAGAGATGATGGAGCTAATATCACTGTTAATAGTTTCGATAAAAAACGGAAGTTCGTCACGAGAGCAGTGAATATAGATTTGCAGATCATCAGCATAGAGCATATAGTTGGCGTGACTAATGGACTTAGCCAGGTCCAGGGTGTACAAAGTAAAGAGGAGAGGTCCAAGGACGGATCCTTGAGGTACGCCGCATGAAATCGGGAGCCATGGGGATAACTCGTCACCTGAGCCGTTGACAGGTTGACTTCTGCCCGTCAAGTAGGAGTTAAACCAGTTTAGGGCAGAGCTGGAAAAATCGAGGGACTTTAATTTGCGTAAGAGAACTACGTGATTGACTCGATCAAAGGCCTTACTAAAATCGAATAGAACCATAATGGTTACCAATTTCTTGTCGGTGGCGAGACGAATATCGTTAGTGACTTTAAGCAGGGCAGTCTGTGTGCTAAAACCCTTGCGGAAGCCAGATTGGTAAGGGTCTAGTTTACCAGATGATGTTAGAAATTCCATGAATTGAGAGTGCACAATCCTCTCCAGTGTTTTAGAGAGGGCACAAAGAATAGAAATGGGCCTGAAATCAGATGGGTTTTCGGGCTTGTTGACCTTTCTGACGGGCGTGATAAGTCCTTTTTTCCAGGCAGCTGGAAATCGTGCGTAGGATAAGGAATAATTAAAGATTTCAAGGATAAATGGAAGTAGGAACTGTGTGGCTTTATGAACAAACATAATAGAAATATTATCATGACCTGGGGAATTAGATTTCGTCTTCTTAAGGTGCTTCAGGGCAACATCCGGAGTGATGTGTTGAAAAAAGAAATTATTGGCATCAAACGGAACATGAAGGTCGTCAATGGTCGGTGCATCTGTTGCAGTGTCGCTGGTACTACTCGACAGAGAAGTAAAAAATTGATTTATTTGATCAATGTCAATATGACCAGGCAGGGCATTGGAACGCTGACGTACTAATCCGAGGTTCCTCAATTCACGCCATATGGACTTTTGGTCACCGAGTTTCGAGAGTTTTGATGTATAGTAATGGTGTTTGACTTCCGTTATGCGGGCTTTGACCATATTGCGATAATCCTTAAATGATTGGAAGTCTGCAGGCTTTCTGGTGCGAATATATATTCTACGAAGATGATTACGTTCGCTTATTAGATTACGGATTTCTTCATTAAACCACGGAGCGTGAACGCGCTTAGGATAGCACGTCACTAGAGGTGCCAGAGCATTGATACATTTCAGTAAATGAGAATTAAAGCAATCGACCTTAAGGTCAATACAGTCGGACTTAAAGATATCGCTCCAATCCAAAGCCGCAAGTTCATTCTGGAAAATACATTCGTCAAAGTTTTTAAGTTTACGGAATTTAAAAGGCTTTGGGGGTGTGGTATAGAGTTTAAACCGATAGGAAATGTGAATGAGATCATGAGCTGACAAAAAGGGGACAGGCATTTGAGAGTATGAGATCACCTTATCAGGGTCATCAACAATAAACAGATCGAGTAAAGTATGACTGGTTGCTGTATGATGAGTAGCAGTAAACGGAACTAAATGAAGATTGTTACACAAGGTAAAATTCCTAATATACTGACTATCAGATTTGACTTGGAGGAGATCAGAGTTAAAATCTCCAGTTATCACAACGTTGTTGTAGGTGGGAAGAAAACGAAGAAGGTCGTTTTCGAAAACACTCATGAACCCAATTTTGGGAGGACGATAAACAACACATAATAATAGCTTTAAAGTATTTGGGCTGATGATGTCGACAAAAAGATACTCCGGTCGGGAACAGTAAGTTGAGGGAGAAGAGGCAACGACTGAGACCTGAAGATCCTGGCGAATAAATAGTCCAACACCACCGAGTCAAATAATCCAATAATTCCACCGAGTCAAATAGTTCCATAAATAGTCCAACACCACCGACCACTTTACCGAGACGATCATGCCTCAGAAGATTGAAGTTGGGCAAAGACCCTAGGACATCAGGGATGTCGGGTTTAAGCCAAGTTTCAGTGAGGCATATGATATCAAAAGAACATTGGGAAAAGTAAAGTCTGAATTCGTCAATATGGGCGTACAAAGATTGGCAATTAACACAACATATCTTAATGCAGTTAGATTGAAAAACTCTTTGAACCAGATGGCAGCCCTTGGGTTGACAAGTTGGTTGCTAATCCACCAATGAAGAAAGTTTATCAGTATCCTCCGTCGAAGAAATGGTGAGGCGCTCGGAACCGTCTTCTTTGCGAACGTAAATCCTTCCATTGCGCACCCAAACATACTTGATTTTGCCATTTTTCTTCAAGTCGCGAACCACTGAGTACAGTTTACGATTGAAAGGCGTAAGGGATTCATTTACGTACACTGGGGCCGCAGGAGAGAGGCTGAAGCCTATATCTTTGGTAGTGAAATTTCTCTCCCCACTACGGGCGGCGACAACCTTAGAGGCGAGTGAATGCCGAAGAAAACGGACTATCACTGGGTTAGGTGAATCAGACCCTTTGCCATGCAATTTAAGGCGATAGCAATAATCAAGGTCAGACACACTGATGTCCACACCAAGCGCTTGCCCTACGTTACAGACGATAGAGTCAAGGGTTTCACCATCGACGAAGGGAACACCACGAAATTCAACAACATTTCGTAGCCACTCTTGCTCAGCCCTATTGAACTGAACTTGAAGACTCGAAACACGATTTGAAATTTGGATGTTGTCTTCAGATAGGTTGTCAAGGCGTTGGTTAAGGCTAGTGAGAGAAGCCGAAATACCTTTGAGGGCATCCGCATGATCAGTGATGCACTTTTGGATGTCGGAGAGAGACGATTTTATGTCCGAGTAACCCTCTTGAAGTTGCTTTACTCTATCAAGTAGCTCCTTAACCAGGTCAGCAAGAGGCTCTTCGGAAGATTTCCCTATGCCAGGTTTTAAGGGCGTGGAGTCAGAGCGAGAAGCACGTTGCCGAGATGTACAGGAATCACACACCCAGGTTTTCTGCAGGTCATCCAGAACTTGCAGGTCCCCATCGGACATAGCAACACAAGACGGATGGAAAAATGACTTGCACTCGCCACAGTTTAGGCCCTTTTGACCACGTCGAGAGCCTTGATTACACACACTACAGGTAGGCATAGCGAAAGCAAAGCAGGAGCTCTGAGGAGACAACCTTTCAGCTCGAGAGCAGAACTGGAACTCAATGGATGTCACCTTGGCAGCAAGAGGTAGCGGTGGTCAGAAAAAAGGTGCCTTTGGTTGCCTCCCGGGAGCAGCTCTCCTCACGGCCAAACACTCGATAAGAGCTCTTGCAAAGTAATGCCCGCCGCTCGCGGACAAACATTCCCTTATATTGGTTTGGGCCCATTTGCCACCACCTATGTTAGGCCCCTACTGACCGGAGGCCATTTCCTTTTGGCGGAGGATTTCACCACCCGCCAAGCTGCTCTGCCGATAGCGTAGAGTGAGGCACGGCTCATATTAGTGGTCTCTAGATTGCCTTAAAAACTTACTAAAATACACGAAATATTCAAAAATTTTGACCCTCCGGTGCCCCGCCCTGCATTTGACTCACGAGCCGCCGCTGGGCTATTCCAAGTGAAGACTGCTTGTGAGAAGCAACAGCGATACTATCGCGTCTTTATTGGGCCAAATGGAAGTACAAGCTGAAAAGACGCATCCCACTGGACGCTGGATTTTGGGCAATAAATCACTCGCGTGAAACCTTTTTTTTTCATCTAAGCGGTAGTTTTCAGGGTCACGCACCACTTCCGCTGGACCAGTCTGAATATTGAAATTCTACTTTTGTCAAACTTACGGCATCATCTTGAGACTTTCAGGGAGAGGGAGATCGTCAAAACTCACCTGCCAATCAAATACGGAAACAATTCATGGGATGAACCATGAGGAGCAGGTGTCTTTAGGGTAGGGAAGCATGGATGGTGATAGCAGCAGAGGACAAGAGTCGAAGGATTCAAAGTGCAGAGATAAAGAAGAATGTTTAGCATCAATAATAATAATATTAATGTCGTCTTTATTTCACTAGCGAATTTGGGACTTGACAATTAACTTCTTTGAAAATCACATACATTCATGCCCTGGTTGGTGGTCCAACCACCCAGGCGGGAATCGAACCCGCGACCTCTAGGTTAGCAGTCGGGGACTTTACCCCGGCGCCACCGAGACCGGCGATCATCAATGGGATCGACACAGAGAGTGATACGGAAGCCGTGAAGAGATGGTGAGAAGAAAAGTCTTTAGAAAATCCTGAGAAGAGGACGGAACAAAGTAATCGGCCCCACCATGATTCTGGAAGGCGATGGCCTTATGACGGAAAACATCGAGGGGCTAATGGACTGGAATAATGGCAAAAGGACTCGAATGAACCTTATAGAGACGTTCTAATGGGGGCAAAAATATTGTTATTAAAATGCTTGATGCAAGGACTTCGGAGTGGAGAGCTGCGTAAAACCAATCGACGGAAATTTGACTTATAATAATGATGACAGCACGTAGGAAAAATTTACCTCAGTCTCAGCGATTAGCATTAATTCTGTCTCTGAGGCATAATTTCCATAGTTGAGATGTAGTAAACTTTTGTAAAGGGCCTTCTTTATACGCACAGAATAATTGGAGACGATTTCGTGAGTTTTAAATATCAAACAAATGAGCAAATCACGTCGGTCGGGCGAGAGCAATGCGTCTTCTATACCTGGGACACATTCAGCCTCTCTCATACCATTCAATTTTTTGCGTTGCGCGTGTAACACGACGGAAGAAGAACAAATTTCCAACTCCCTTTGGACAGGACGCGTGAAAATGAATAATGCTTCCGGCCGCATTATTTTCCACGGAGTTACGAGGCGAAGTAATGGAACGTCCAATTTAATTGGCCGACACGAGGCTCGTCGGAAGGAAAAGGTAGGGAAAAAAGTGATGATAAAGAACGATGACGAGAGAATTAAAGTCTGCGAGGAGGAGACGTAAAAACGGAGGGTGCGCCATTGTCAGCGGACGATGAATGTGTGCCGGGGTGGAAGATTAAAAAAATGGAACAAAGGAGCGATGGCAGACGGCCGGTCAATGAAGATGATTTTTTAATGTGAGTTGGGAAGGAGATAATGCCGCTTAATTGTCCCGAAGAAAATATGGCGTATGATGTCAGTAGTGGACGTCCCACAGATGGACTAATAGTAATGAAAGTGATGAACCCGTCAAGTATTAAATTTCAAATTAAGCGGGACAAATGTGGTCTTCTGGCGTATAAAATCATTTCAGGCTCGATTTTGTGTTAGTTCAATAAATCCATGATGCTCTATACGCTGAGATCATGTTCGGTTGTCGTGTTTTGTATTGAAAGTGTGGAAATTACCATTTGAGATATTTTATCATGGATGCGGTCTTCTAGATTAATTCTCCAAGATAAAATCTACATCAGCGATTTTGTAGTGGCCAGACAGTTTTGAGGTTGTTACTTTTATAATCACATCCAATGTGGTGAAGTAATACTGCATGGCAATGTGGTATGAGTGGAAAATTATTTTTTCCCATAAAAAGGGCTTTGCCTTAACTAAACATATCTCCACTTTTTATATTACTCTAGACGAGTACGGAAAAAGAAATCGTCAACATTATAATACCTCATGTATTCACAAATTCTACATGGAGACAAACGCTATGAATCGAGGTAACATTAAAGAGCGAATTAAACTCAGATTAAAAAGAATTTTACATTTGACGATTATCCTCAAAGAAGTATTCCGATATTGATCCGAAAAAAATGTGTGATCAAGTAAACAGACTATTCACTCAGGGAATATATGCACCCAAATGCCTTTCCTATTTACCTATTCCTTAAGTTCCACATCCGAACTTTTCACTTCAGTTATCACAACTAATAAACCCTAATAGAATCTACATGATACGTTGAGAAACTTTTTTTTTGAGACTTTGAAGCATCTACAGGGATTCTGTATCCTAAGTCGAAGAGTTAACTCCTCGTTTTATTACTGAAGTTTTCTGCCGTTTAAGGCAGGTTTCATGGACTGCTTAAGAAGAATTCCGGGAGCCTCTCCTTCCATCATGCGCTTCCGTCTTCAATAGACAATAAGACCTACTCCCTTCAATTTTATCTAAATATCCTATTCTTTTCCTTCCTCTCCCCAGTTTACCTAACATTCTCCCCTCTAACATCATTTTCAACATCCCCTCCCCACTAAGTACCCCCATCATTCACACCTTCTGTCTCCTCCGTATCTCATCTAAAAGCTACCTCTCCTCACCCACTATGTCCAGCACTTCGTCGTTCCTCCTCCTCTCCGTCCACTCCACCTTCTCCATTCTTCGCCACACCCACATCTTGAATGCCTCGAGTCTTCTCTCGTCCTCCTTTCCTAAGTGTCCACGTTTCTGCACCGTAAAGCGCTACACTCCAGATCAGACTCGTCACTGACCTTTCTTTAAATTCTTACATAGCGAACCTCTGTTCATGAACGCCTCCTTTGCTAATGCAATTATCTTCCTGATGTCCTTAATACTGTATCCGTTTTCCTCTAACGTACTGCCCAAATAGTTGATATGCCCAACCTGCTCAAGTTTTTCGCCACCCACCTTTATATTAAGTCTCACATTCCTCGCTAGTGATGCTTTACAAAACCGCATAACCTTGGTCTTCTTGTGATTAATAACTCCTCGTTTACTGCCGGAAAAAGAAAACGCTCAAGAAGACTTTGCATTCTAGAGGGAGAAACCGCATCGCGGATACGCAGTGTGGACCTAAGGAAGAAAGAACTCCCTCTGTACTTTTTACCCTCTGTAAATAATTTTCAAAAAATGCTCTGTAAAGTGCTACAGCACTTGAGCAGGTCAGGAATGATGGATAGATTTTCCAACATACGTAATTTTTGCATCATGGAATCTAAAAATCATCGGAAAAAAATCTCTCGAGTCGAGTCGAGAAAATTCGAGGTTCAAACATTGGTTGGAGTTCAAGGGAAGGTAAGCACGACCTCGGTGGTTGGAAACTTTTTTTCGTATTTTTATTGTGAGTAACATTAACTAGGCATACAGTGTAATTCTGCAGTATAAAAATAACACTGAGGTTTAAATGAAGCTATCCTCAAAAAGGTTTCTTTACATTTAAGATCATTTGAGGGATCAGTCGAAATATGAGGAAAATGAGAGCGTTTTGGGGGCATCAGAAGCCAAGCAACGATAAAGCAGCAGCGTAAGGCAGCATACGGCATTATACCTCAACTGATTTCCATCGAAAAGCTCTCGATTTTATAACTTGCGGTGAATAATGCGGACACTCTTTACAACCATAAAAAAGATACGCGCTGTGAATTGAATTCCAAAGAATTTACTCGATGTCATTTGGACGTGATGCAGAGGGGATTTGAGACGGAAAATGCAATCAAGAAAAACTTCTCACTCTGTGCCTTGATTAAGGCAAACATTCCTCTCATAACTCATACAGATGCACGCATTTGAACGCCATGCCACTGCTGGGTTCAAAATCCACTGCTGGGTTCAAAATCCATTTTATACTATTTTTCGCCATTCAGTTGCCTGAATTCATACTGGAGAGCATAAAATATCTGCGCAGAAAATCACTCCATCTAATTAAATCATTATCACTCTTGGCCAATGTTGTCAGCGAAAATACTCTACGCACTAGATGCTTTACTTTAATTGCTAAATAAGCAATTGCAGAAAAACTAATTAAGCCATGATTTTCATTTCTCATTATGAGAGCTTCGCTCAGCCTTTACTAGAATTGAAACTAACACGGTAACCGTATTTGTAAGTATTGAAGCGAATTGGCTTTGACGACTTTGGGTACCCTTTCCTTGGAAACTATTCGTTCTATTGCATTCTATCCAATGTTCGCTATTTTTATCCTTATATGCTTTAATAAAAGTTGCATGATTAAGTAATTTAAATTTTGTTTTAAAAAGTATTTTCAATCATGAGAAATGCGAGCATAACATGACTGGGCAGCTGTAGAGTTATAACCCACTATAACCCAATAGGGCGGTTTCCTATAGATTTTTATTGCTTCAATCGAAAAATTATTACTCCTGGAGAACGACTTTACGCTTGTATATTTTTTAATGACAATGTCTATTTTTTGTGATTAAATGAAAAGTGAAAATTTTCAAGCGCGCGAAAACGCGACGGCTAAGTATGAATGATGGTAAAACACCGTATGACGTCATTCTGGTTCCCGTTGTCACCGTGTTAGGTGACCTTGGGGCGAGGCTTCATGCGCTGATACGATGCAGTCTGCTGGCAGGTAGCAGAGTACCCTGCTAGCAGGTAGCGCTTGGCTTAAATAAGGATTTTTAATAATAAAAATACCTTATAAACCGAAGGAAACTTTCCGACCATATGCAGTTTTAATAGGTGATTATTAAGACATGCTTCCCTGAAGTCTGTGCCTCATGCACTGAAGTCTGTGCATCATTGGTAATCTCAGACGATGTAAAACTCCTATTTACTCGTATTGAAACTAGGTCCCTGTGACGTCACACGGAGTGGCGTCGCTTGGGCCCCAATCTGGCCTTTTTCAAATGAGGGTAAAATTGACCATTAACATTTGTTTAAACTGGGAATTCTAAATACACATAATTTGTATATAATGAATACACTAATGGTGAGTAACGAGTCGCAATCAATGCCTTTCGTTTTCTTTGATGAAGGAAACTACCCTATTTCGCTCTCAAGTAACACCAATAATATATATCTCTCCAGCTCTACACAGAAAATATTTAAATACTTGTTCTTTTGTGCTGTAAAGTATAATGGCGAAAATGTAGCTGCCACAATTTTTATGGATGAGTAGAAGTTTTTAGCACTTTAATAACGAGAAATGTTGAAATTTGATTTCTCCCAGAAACAGCTCCAGTTTGGAAAGAGTTAATGCCGTTAGCGTTATAATCCGCATGAGCACTGAGTTTCAAATGTGCTTCGATCAATGAAGTTTACAAGTGCGTCTAAACTGTATTTACTGATATTCATAATTATAAAAATTAGTTCTTTCCTGCGATCGAGTCGGATTAAAATTTGTGCCACTAGTACTTACATTTCACCATTTTCCGGAATTGGTGTAACATTTTTCATCTTTGGGTTAACTTCTCGAAAACATAAGTAGATTATGGCGAGCTTAGCTTGATCGCTAGATACAGAGCCATAGAAATCTAATTAAATTAACATTGCAGACATAAGCCACACACATGACGCTATCATCCAATTTTAAAATGGAATATCATCAACCACATCTACATTTTGGGTTGGCAGTTTTTTATTTCCGTGAACACATTTCCTTTAACACAATGAATAGGAAACTTATCACCTTATTTACGATTCGTATATTTATAATGTGATTGCGATAGATTCCAAAGGTTCAGCAAAGGATGCGGTGTTTTAGTTGAATTTAATAATGTTCAAGCCCAGCTGATTATTTACAATAGAGAGGGAAAATTGAAGTAAAGATATCTTCTGCTAAACTTTCTCCGTATAATAAATTAAATAGGTCCGCATTGAGAAGCAGCAATCAGAAAGCTCTTCGTCGACAGATATCTATCTCCATCCCGTTATCAAATCAATTCCCATATTCTTCCAATACCATGAATGTTCCTCTAACTCCAGTTAAAAGGAAAATATCCGAATAATTAATCATGACATACTACGATAAGTACAAGTGCCAATATTAATGATGAGGTTTTGGGATACACATCTCTCTCTCTTTCTCTCGCTTATAAGAGATTTCACGAAATATGTTCCCATAATTTTCACTTTTCGCAGAATAGAGTCTGCAAAACGTTTATAATATTGCAAGAAAGACCAATTCCATGATATCGGATGGACCGAATGGTATGGAGTAGTTCTTATACAACTTCAAACGCAGAATTTCTATGAAAAGCTTACATGATCCCAAGATGGTTAGGGTAATATGAGCATTTTCAGTCTATCCCTTTCTTAAATAACACTGAAATAGGCAGTATTTAGACATTAATTACTCTGTCGCTGAAGTATTTCATATTTGTACTTCAAAAATCTCTAGCAAGCGCGGAATGAATTTATTCCATTTGTACTAATGGCCATTTAACTCAATCTGGGGTAGTTTTAGCTTTTACGGTCTGAAAACCAAATGGGGCATTTGTAATTAGCAAACGTAGAAACGATTACTGGTTAGGTAATATCATTCTCACCGGCTGTTGAATGTTCGCTCCCCATTTCCGCAAATTCGGAGTAAGATTTTTCCATTGAATTTGTCTTTTGGATACAAGGGAGGTTTATGAATGATGAAAGGAGATGCTTTTCATGAATGAATGCTAGCAAGGGGCAATAATACTCATTGTAAGAATAAACCCCCCAGAGGAGAATTCCTTTCTTACTTCCGTGACAGTAGTCCCTTCATTCGGATCCAAAATAGAAGAAGATTCTTGGGGAAAAGGGTCCACCACACCTGCTGCTTTTTTTTAAAATCCGATCTAACGCTCCTTTCATTTTAACGAAAATGTGGAAGAAAGCCCATGTCAGGAGGGAAGAGTGACGGATCCAGGGTACACAATGACAGCCAGCCGAGCCGCTGAGTTATACCTTGTGCCCGACCCTTATTGCCCCGAGGAACTGAGCAACGTTACCGGAACGATAAAGAGATTTTTTCCTCTTGGCTGGAGAAAAAGACATTCACAGATTGCCTTCGGACTCTTCAACAACGGTTTCATTTCTCCATCGCTCCGGCGCAAAGAGAAAGGAAAAAAATGAAGCAAAGGGGATGGCTCGAGTAAGAAAAATAAGGTGGAGACGGAGAGAGGCATAAAAAAATAATTTGGCGGTGACCAAGCGGGGTAGAATTGCTGAAGGGAAGGGGGGGGAAGGTTTGGGTTTCGCGCGGAAAAGAGAGGGAAAGTGGAAAAAAGGGACTTTCTCCGGAGCATCTCCTCTCCCCACGATCCCCGTCTTCGCTGGCCCCTCAGAAAAAAAGGAAGATTGAGGTAAGTTACCCCGTTCCATGATCCACATCGACCGCCTTCTCCACCTCCCTCCTAAGTTTCCTTTCCCTTACGCTGTCAGCTGCTCAAAACATTGCCTATCAGATTTTCATGCCGCTCACAGCGATGGAAAGTCGTTCAGGGACGAGTTGCTGACTTTGCGAGAATAATCGAAAGGACTCCATGAAAGGAGGGAAATGAAGATAGAAATTAATTGCTCCAGTCTGAAT
Source organism: Ischnura elegans (assembly GCF_921293095.1). NCBI lineage: Eukaryota > Metazoa > Arthropoda > Insecta > Odonata > Coenagrionidae > Ischnura > Ischnura elegans. The sequence goes on along the minus strand of NC_060255.1, from coordinate 10,953,395 downwards.
ATATCTGAAGAAAGTTTTGCGATGGCATGGCCGTTGTATGCAGTGATATTAGATCAAAAGCATTATTGATTATTTCAAATTCTATGCATTATGAATTTCCCTCATTCAAGAATGTACCTATTCTTATAGTGATATTGATCCCAGTTCCTATTATCTAGCAAAAGATTATTATTTTTGTTATAACACATTGCTGCAAGTGCACTATTAACTGGTGGCAGCATTAAATGTATACACATGAATAACAAATGTACCTACCTATATACGACAAAGTTTAGAAACAGAAAAGACGCCTTGGTAAAAAAATAAATTAATTCTAATCTCATACTACTAAGAATTTAACATTGTCCCAATAAACCAATTTCAAACAATCCATTAAATACATTAATTCTAATATAATACAATTAACAAATAAACATTGACCCAATTAACCCAATCTCACATTCTCGCATGAAACCACTATGTAATTAACCAATAAGTGATGCACACTTCTTCCTAAAAATTTTCGCATTTGCAGGGAACATCTTAAAAATGACTTCAGGTAGGTCGTTCCACTCTTTTATTCCTCTATGTAGGAAGGATTTTTTCAAAATGTCTGTTTTCTGTTTTTTAGCTTAATTTTGAGTTTATGAACTTTATCCATCATATTTAAATATTGCTCAGTATTAGCGACGTAAGCATACACCGAGTGATGTAAACGCGAAGTACCGATTGCCCAAATGAACTGACAAATATTCCTGACGAGTTTGTATGCTCTGGTCGGCGCGATCGCCTCCCGTCAATGATGCCATGGGGCCAAACCAATGTTTAGAGCCACTAATGGTAATCTCCTCTCGGGAAAATATCACTGAGAGGGACCTGAAATGAAAATTTATATACGCACGCTACTGCAAGGAGGTAACCACGGGATGGCAAGGACATGATTGGGAGGGAAATAATAACGACTACGAAAAAAGGATGGAGATTCTCTGTGTTGCGTAATTTTTGCAGAAATATTTCAATTTGCATATAGATTACGTTTCAGTGGCTCTGTGGAAATTAATCAAGTGGAAGGGCGAGGGAGAAATGGACCTTTAGCTGGGACGGGGAGTCGCGGGAAAAAGTGAAAAGTCTGCGGCGGTGATGAGGATAAGTTTCTTAAGGAAGAAGAATGAAACGAGAAAAGAAGGAAAAGAATCTTCGGCAAAATGACGACCTCTCATCCTACAGAAGTAGCAAACAAAGTGTACTTAAGTATCGATGGAAAGGAAGAGAAAACTACGCGAACGTATAATCTATTACTTAACAAAATACCTAGTGCTCATTTTCTGGTCTACGATAAGTTTATCAAACTCCTACTTCAATGGGCCCGTCAAAAGCATTTGCATTTCAACTGCTGCATGAGATACCATTTTCCTGTTTAGCAGGAAAGTGGGAGAGAAGGAGAGCACAGTGCTTGATTGCTGGTCAAAGTGTCCCGCGTTTCGATTCGCGAGAAGCAAACGGATACCGTCAAATAGAATTCTCGAATTGCAAGGTGAAAGGGAAGCAACCCGGAAATACAGCTGAAGTTCACGAGCCTATTGAAAACACTACTCGGATGAATTCGAAGAAAATCAGTGCATTTACTTCCGTACCTCCTTCAGTTCGGATAAGATCGCCCCACTATCGAAACCTGAAAATCCATTCAATATAGCTATTTGTGAATACGCACTGCTGACATGACAAAATGTATACTTTAAAAAAGGTTTAATTCCTGAAGATCTTTCAATCGCTTAGCCTTAGGATACTTAAAAAAAGAAGCTTAATAGTTGAAATAAATCACTCACCGAAATAACATATGATGCTAGTTTTAGAGGGTAGGAAACTTCCAAGTGTTATCAATTTGGGAAGTTATCAATCACAGTTCAAGCTAGTCAGGGTTATATGAGGACGAAATGGGGTTTGATGAAGGTCTTATGTTCCCCATTGAACCTTAGATGGAAACAAAAGAATTGCTTATCAGATTCTCGAATCGAAATCAATTTGCAATTATACTTCATTATCAAGCGGCAACTCGCTAAGACTATTCAAGGATTGACAACCCGCTTTCGGCAAGGAGTGCTATGGTCTGATAATTCCTCCCGACTCAGGGTTTAATAAAGCAGCAACGACTTTGAAAATAATGATTTTAACCCGCGGTTGAAGTGAGAGAAATGGCTTTTCCCAGTGATTTCGAAGTGAAACTAACGTTCAACTTTGGTAAAAGTGGTCTCATTTTCTAATAAGCATATTTAGAAGCTGCTAACAAGTAGCTTCGATCTCAGAAGTCAGTTTTCTGATGACTAAGTTGTACGCTAAAGAGGCAGTGAGGGATATTTTAAATATTCGGTGATGAGAATAACTTTCTTAAGGAAAAATTAAAGTGAGAACTATTTAGTATTATAAATTTAAATACACAGCATAAAATTCAAGGTCTTTTCACAGACTGCGTTAAACACACGTTTCATTCTTCATAAGAGTTTACTGGTGCCCCAAGCTACTGACTCATCGTGACTATGAATGACTGTATGGTTATTTATGATATGAATAGCAAATAAATATTTGATTAGCATTTTTTATTTGAGATATTCTTAGGCTTAAGGTGAATGGTGATATGCTGAGGCTTCTATGGGTGGACTTTTAACGCTGAGCCTCCACAATCGATAGCCGCTTCCACCGAATTAGTTCATTTTGATAACATAGACAATGGCAAATCAAAAAAGTGAAATAATACACCTAAATATAATTTAAAACATTAAAAATTTTGGCTAGTTGATCAAAAATATTCACTTTGTGTAACATATGTAGCAAGGTGGTTGCATTCAATGAAAAATAGCCCAAATAATACCTAATGCAAAGGATTACGTTTATTTGCTCACCGGCTAAAAATGGAGACTTAGGGACCCAATGTGGCGACAACGATTCCCGCATTCAAAGCCCCAGGTGATAGGCTGCACCTTCTCCTTTTTATCTTTCCAAACTCATCCACTGGCAATCTTTTATTTTATCATAACTCAGAGCTCGGAAAAAAGCTAAAAATCGGCAGCAAACATTTTATTTTAAATTCGCGAACTTTCAAAGAGGTGGGTAAGACGAGGGAGGGTACAAGTGCCAAGCGCACTTTCACGCAATGATTTCGACAGCAGGCCAGAGTGAAAAAAAAACTGCAAAACAATTCAACGGTTTCATATACCCTTTGAGATCATCTCACGCGGAAAACGGCGCGACCAAACACAACCTCAAAGCGTGAAAGAGATGGGGAAATAAAACAAGAGAAAAAATGAAAATGAGAAACAAAAGAAGGGCGGATGAGAGAAAGAAACAAAGAAAGAGAAGACCAGCCGAAGACTAAATTTGGCTGAGTTACGGCCTTTTGCGCGAACCGCGATGGGTGGGAGAAAAATGACAAATATTGCGTATTGAATCGTTAAGCAGAGAGGGAAATGGCGTTGGGAGAAATAGGAAGAGAGTGTGAGGGAAATGGCTTCTGCAATAAATGTTTAACAGTGGAAAACTTTCGAGGAGTGCGGCGCAGGCTATGTAGAAGAAAATTTGTTTCCAGCTTCATGGCATCGTATTTTCTACCAATTTAACGATTGTGTTTTGGTGACACATTCACTGGAGTGAAATATTATAAAAAAGTACCCACTATTTGATGCATTAAACTCAATGCTTCACTTTGCGACAATGAAGTGGGATGCAAAGACATGACAAAAATTTTAAAATCGCACATGAATATTTACTAAGTAGCCAACCTTAGCCCCAACTGTTGACAGCCATTTTCAAGGACTTTTCTGATAGAGATAATGACTTGATTAAAACTACTGTCGGTTTCTTAATAAGTATTATAGAGGAAATCTACCAAGTTTAACTTTCTTTTTTGACATGAAGGATAAGGTTAGCATTCCTTAAAAATATACTTCAAATAAATCCCTCCATTATGTTACTAATTTACTTTTTCAATCACCAAACAACCGCTCCCAGATATAGCAGCAATAAATTGCTACATTCTAACAATTCACAGCATACAAAAAGCAAACAGAGCAGCGTGGAAGTCATGTTGCTTGAGAGCTAGAACAAAAGATGTAGAAGGTGTAAACGAGAAAAACGGGGAAGTTCTTAGGGGACATATATCTACATCTACATAATGCCCTGCGAGCCACCTCTAGGGTGTTTGGAAGGGGGTGATCAATCACCAGCATGCAGCATGCAATTGGACTCCCACATGCACACCACACGGTCCAAAAAACCACGCATATTAACAAATTATACTACCAAATGCTGTTAGGAATAATAATAAAATTAAGAAACTTGCATTAAGTTTTACATAGGTTAGTAGGCTACGCTACAAGTCATGCAATCTATTTATGAGTTCTCTCGCTGCCGTTATAATCTCTTATTGATCGTGGAAAAAAAGACATTCTGAACCTGTGTGTTCTACAATCTATCTCTCTTATTTTGTTTATATTTTCTGATTGTCCGTAGTATGTTGGCCTCCGTAAGATATGGTTAACTTCGTTAGAAGAGACACTGCCCTTGAATTTATCTAGTTTAGTCTAGTTTTCAACCTACGGTCCAACAGAGATTCCCATTCAAGTTTATCTAAGAGGTCAGTTACACTAACAAGACTATCGTAACGACCTTTCACATACTTGGCAGCTCTTCTTTGCACGCGTTCTAATTCTGTTATTAAGCCTTTTTCATGAGGGTCCCAAGCACTGGAAGCGTATGCTAAATGTGGTCTAACGAGGGAAAGGTAGCTAATTTCTCTCACTTTGTCGTCGCACTTTCCTAATATTCTTTTAACAAAACTCCTTTTACGATTAGCTTGACCGGTTATTTCTCGAATATGTTTATTCCACGATAGATCATTATTGAGTCTAACTCATAGATATTTCACGGATTCAACAGTCTTTAATTGGGTACCCCGAATTATAAAGCTACGTTGTAGGGAGTTATACTTCTTCTAGAAATTCATTACGACGCATTTTTTCAAATTTAATTCTAATTGCCATGCATCGCACCACGCTTGGATAGCAGCAAGGTCATTCGTTAGTTCATCTTTATCTTTGCTGGAACGGATTTCTCTGTAAACTACAGCGTCGTCTGCTAATAATAGTAATTTACTCCGTACTACTTCGCCAATATCGTTTATATAAAGAAGGAATAGGAGTGGGCCAATGACACTACCCTGAGAGACGCCAGAAGTGACTCTAACCTCATTGGAATGGAACATAAATGGAGGGCAAATAATTGAAAACGAAGGAAAAGAGAAGTGATGGAAAGAATATCTAGAATAGATTATTTAAAAGGAACAGAGGAACAGCCTAAGAACGAATGCTATGAAAAACAAAAGGAAGGCTGATAAGGCTGACATGGGATTCCTAGTTTTAAGACCAGCATTTGAACGACAGAAAGGGACCTGCGGAAGAAATAAGCCCAAGCAATTGGCGAATTACCTACCGAGCTAATTAAAAATGTAGATGAAAATCGTTGTAACAGATGAACAAAATCGTAAGTGAAATGTATTCAATAGGTGAAAAACAAAGGAATTAGAAAGGAACATTAAAATCCCAATTACCAATGGGAAAAGAGCGGAGAACTGCGAAGATTTTAGGGTCATAAGCCTGACATAACATGCGTTGGAGATACTGGCAATACAATCTTTAGAGGAATGCGACGAAGGGCAGAGGAGTATTTGGATGATTACCAATAAGGATTCAGGAAAAGTAAAGCAAAGAACAAGCTAACGTTGGTTGCGTTCGTGGACGGAGAAAAGGTATTTAACAACGTGGACTAGAACATGATGTTTGGAATCCTGAAAGAATATTGTTCTTTTCAATTACAAAAGAATCATCCATAGTTTATACAAAAACCAAGTAGTGGTGATGAAATCAGGGCCCAGATGTGAATATGCAAGAATTAAAAAAGGAGTGAGACAAGGTTGTGCTTTGTTACCCGTAATTTTCAACGTTTACACCGAGAAAACAATTAATGAAATCAAAGAAAAGGCCTCGGGAGTGAATATCTATGGAGAAAAATGAAGCATGTTAAGATTTTCCGATTAAATAGCCGTCATAGCATAAACAGAGAAGTATTTGAAAAATGGCCTGGTTAATATGGGTAGGGTAATGGGTAAATATGAACGGAAAATAAACAAAAACGAAATCAAGATATTAATATGCAGCAGAAGAAGAGAAGTCAAGACTCACATTAAAATAGGGAAGCAAATACAAGTAGCCGTGGATGAATTCTGTTATTTGGTAGGTAGCATAGCTAGCGATGGGAGAGGCAGGAAAAAAATATCAGTAGAATAGCCCAGGCGAAGAGAGCGGTGAAAGCATGGATGGAAGCTGATGGAGAAAGCATGGATGGAGAAGAATGATGAGGAGCAAATGGATCGACCGAGTTAGTCTCTACGGATATCTAAGAAGAGTACAGAGAAGAAAAGCCTTATGAAAACCTTGACAGGAAGACGGAACAGCCTTATAGGCCACAACTTGAGGCATAATGCTAGGATGAAGATAATCATGGAGAGTCAAGGGGATGCCAAGAGCGGAAAAGGAATATATGGAACAGGTAAAGAAGGATGAGAAAGAGAAGAAATGCGTGCATGTGAAAATGGAAGCAGATAGGTGAATTGTGTTGAGGGTTACGTCAAACCAATCTTAGGGTTCCAAAGCACTGATCATGAAACAAGTGACATTGTAAGCAGTCACGCTCACGGGCACACGTGGGTGTTTTGGGTACAAATTCATCCTTGGAGTTTTTAAATTTCAGGCTTTTTGACCTGTGATGATTGTAAATTGAAAACACAAAATGCAACTGATAGATGAGAATTAGTATTACTTCGTCTAGCTTCAATGCCAGTGTCAGCTAGACGCCCGAAGCAAAGGGACATGTTTCCAAGAGCTTTTGACCGACCCCAAGCAGAGTTAAAGGAAACAACATGTAAAAAAAAAGGATTTTGAAGTCAATAGAGAAAAAAAGCGAGAAATCATTCCCTTCGTGTGCATGCTCTCTCAGGCGGCCGAAGGGTGGGGGTGGGGAGGGGTGGAAATCGGGTGGGGGGGGGGGGGGTGGCGGGTTCCACCATCCGTGTACTCTTGTCGGGTGACGGGAAAACTTTCCCTTCCATTGGAGTGGAGTGCTGCGGACTCAGGTGCTCCGAAAGGACCTCGCCTCATATCGAGAGAGTGATTCTCAGCAGGCAAAAAGGCGTCCGAGTGGAAAGGGTGTGCCAGTCTTCCTTTACACTTTTTACCAATCAAATTTTACTCTGTACACATTGGTTTTCACTGCAAATCATTCGTCTTCCCGGAAATACCAAGATGATAGTCATATTATAATACAACGTTGAAAATTTATGGTGAACCTGCGAAACTTGCAGTAGATATAAACTGATAAAATGTTGAAAGCGGAGAAACAGAAAATTTATAGAGTGAAACTGTGACCTATAGAAACCAAATTTGACTGAATATAATGACCCAGTTTGAACTTTTCATACCCCCGAATGGTTATTAACGAACACAAAAAGATGGTAATGGCATAAATGAAAGCGTACACGATTGCCGAAATAATTAGCGAATACTCCAATTTCCCATGAGATAATCATCTAATGAACAATCAATTTAGATTGTAATAAATACTTAGGCGAAATCAAATGAAACTCCGATTCAGATTTATTCGTTTTAGGTGTTTCACTCAACAGCATACAGAGACCCGAGAACTTAGCTGCTGGGAATTTCCAATAGCTGTTGCTCATTGTAAACTGAGAGCTCATGGAATCGATCGAGTACATAAGTCCTGTTTTAATGTGTTCCGCTTAGGAAGGAGGACGAGAAAAGACTAGATGCATTCAAGATGTGGGTGTGGCGAAGAATGGAGAAGGTGCAGTGGACGGAGAGGAAAAGAAACGACGAAGTAGTGGACTTGGTGGGTGAGGAGAGGCAGCTTTTAGATGAGATACGGAGGAGACAGAAGGTATGGATGAAGCGAGTACTTAGAGGGTAGGGAATGTTGAAAACAGTGTTAGAGGGTAGAATGATAGGTAGGTAAACGAGGGAGAGGAAGGAAAAGAATAGGATTTTTAGATAGAATGAAAGGGAGGAGATCTTACAGTCAATTGAAGACGGAAGCGCATTATAGGAGAGGCTCCTGGAATTCTTCTCAAGTACTCCATGGACACCTACCTTGATCAGTAGAATACTTTAGTAAATAAATAAAGTGTTCCGCGCGAGCTGGAGTACCCAATCATGTGTAAACTCGAGTATCTACGACTGTTTAATTTTGAAATAACAATTAGCATTGTACTGAGGTCCTCCAAATAAATAGGCCCAGTTCAGTCGGGTTTCGATATGGGCATCCATCAGGTAGCTAATTGTGTGTCCGCGTAGTTACTCAGTTAACCACATGATATCTCGCGTGCACACAGTAATAAATGATTACCGTTGGGATCGGGTTGGTGCGGTGACTAGTATGTTGACTCTTCATGCCGAGGTTCCGGCTTCATGTCTCATAGAATTTTGAAACATTCCCCGATCTCTACAGAACTGCTTTTTGAGGGCAATTTAAGCACAATACTCCGTCCGTCGGATAGGACATTCGGCCGTGGTCCCATTTGGCGCCTTCCGTTATGAGCAGGCTAATGATGACGCCTGGTTTCTCTCCACCCTTTCTTCCCTCTCCTTCACTACGGCGGATACCATGCCAAAACATCAATACCTGGTCAATAAATTATCACCATAATGCTTGCATTAGTACTTAAATGAGGGCAGCATTCCATCAGAAGAAAGGTCATCTTCTTGTGGGAAATTCAACCATAAAAGTAAGGAAACAGTTCATAAAAACTTGCATTTGGAGTCCGATTCTTCACGGAAATGAGGCATAGACAATGACAGAAGCGGTGAAAGCATGGATGGAGGCCTTCGAAATGTGGTGCTACAGAAGAATGATAAGGACCAAATGGATCAACTGAGTTTGCCTCAACGAAAATCTTAGAGGAGTAGAGAGAAGAGAAGCATCATGAAAATCTTGACAAGAAGACGGAACAACTTATGGGCCACATCTTGAGACATGATCGCCGGATGAAGACAATCATCGAGGAACAAGTAGAAAGCAAAAACGTAATAGGAAGACATCGAGCAAAATGTATGTTATAGGCGATGAAGGATGTGAAAGAGGTGAATAGGGTAGTTTCCTTCATCAAAGAAAGCGAAAGGCATTGATTGCGATTCTTTCCCCACCATTAGTGTAGTCATAATATACAAATTATTTGGTTATAGAAATCCCAGTTTAGACGATTGGCAATGGTCAATTTTAACCACATTTGAAAAATGCCAGATTGGCGCCCATGCGATGCCACTCCACTTGACGTCACCGGGACCTAGTTTCTATACGAGTAGATAGGAGTTTTGCATCGTCCGAGATTACCAATGCATGCATGAGACAAAGAGCTCAGGGAAACATCTCTTAATAATCACCTATTAAAACTGCCTGTGGTCGGAAAGTTTCCTTCATTCAATAAGGTATTAATAATCCTAATTTAACACTTTGAGTGCCGCTCGCTAATTTTAACGCCTTACAGAAAAATCCAGCCATTTTTCCTAAATTCGCAATTTTTTTAATAACATAAGCATCAAAAATATATTTATATCGATGTGTATTTCAATAAAAATGGACTTTGCTCTTCTTTATGAACGAGTTGAATAACATTTATTGCTAACTTTAAAATATATATTATAACAAGGAAAACCTACTGCTTTTGAAAAATAAAAAAGTTGCAACAAATGACGTACCGCCATAAAATGCATAATATATTTTTTATTACGCTCAATTTGAACTATTTAAAGCATGGAAATCATACAAACGCATTTTTCCAAGCAAATCATTCAAAAATCCTGGATGACAAAAAGGGTCACTGCACCCTTGACAAACGATTCCTTCCTCCTAAGAATTTTCACACAAAGTAGGCTGAGATAGTGCTAAGTAGCTACAGAGGACTTTTCGTCCTCAAGACATTAAAAGAACTCTTTTTCCATCAAGCAGTTGATTTTTGAAATAACAGAACCACTAAGCAGTAAACTGGAAAAGTACCATGAGCGAAATATTACAGCTTCACACAAACAAAGTCAATTAAACAGATAGACGTAATATTACGTCCATGGCAATCCTCAGAAGGATTAGCAGGACGTAATATTACGCCCATGGCACGCAAAGTGCTAAGCCAAGCGCTACCTGCTAGCTGGGTACTTTACTACCTGCTAGCATCGTGCGTCGTATCAGTGCTCAAGTCTCTCCCCTAGGTCACCTCACACGGCGGCAGCGGGAACCAGAAATACGTCACACGGGCTTTTCCCATCATTCATACTTAGCCGTAGTGTTTTCGCGCGCTTGAAAATTTTCACTCTTCATTTAATCGCGGAAAATAGATGCCGCCATTTAAAACTCTAAGAGCGTCAAATGCGTACTCCAGGAGTAATAATTTTTCGATTTACGCAATTAAATAATAATGGGAAAGCAGCCTATTGTGTGGAGAGTTGCGCCAAATCAATGTCAGGATTGTTCATCAGTGATGAGCAATCATAGGGAGGAAGAAGTGGATGAACAGCTCAAGGGAGCAATCAGAGAAACCCAGGCGGGAAAAATCAAGTGGTGGTGAGGAATGGTACGCCCCGGCAGGAAAATTTGGATTTTGAATGCGGAATGACAGGATAGAGAAAGCAGCAGAGTTTTGGCAGAGAAGCATGTTATTTATCAGAAAAAAATATCAAAAATAAAAGTCGGGAGTATACATGGAATAGTCTATGGCAGGGGTCTCCAATTTACCAGGCCACGAGGGCCACATTCCAAGTTCCGAATCGCCCCGCGGGCCAGATAGCAAATTTGCCGATGACTGAAGTATTAGATACCAACGTCCACTGAAGAATCCGGTGGCGTATTTCTTATTTGCGAACAGTTGAAGACGACTTTGACATGCTGTACAGCGCTTCAATGCTCCTAGTGGCGTCTCACAGAGTTTAACGAGCGATAATCGCGCGCTTCTTGAAACGAGTGCGTGGGCCGTATTTTGAAGACCCCTGGTCTATGGGATACGGGAAGTTATTAGATGGACTACTTCCTGGTAATACAGAGGTTTGATTATAGAGAGATAAACGTGCGCGATGACGACAGGAGAGCTGAACAGTGTTCCATCAAACCAATCTTAGGATTGTTGACAATTGATTATGATGATGTTAATGGGTAGAGCGAACCCAATACCTTGGCACCTATTACAGTCCTAAGACATGAATTAAAATATTGAATGAATACCTGTCACTTTCCACTTATCCATTTAATTCAATCCAGAGATTGCAGATGCATATTCACCTAGATCGGCAATCGGAAAATCGATTATTGAAATGAAAAGTAGTCGAAATTTTCCACAATAATCATCACCCCTGGATCAGCCGAACTTAATCGGAAAATAGTTGAAATGTTTACTAGGTATCATCTTGGTAAATGCCATATAAGTAATGAAATGTTTTCTCCATCGATTGTTAACTGTTATTATTACACACAATTTTCTTTAAAGGATACATGATCAACTACATAAGATATCATATTGCACCAAATTCTATACCCTAAAAAAATAAATTATTTTTTTTTTAATTTATAATTTTATTTTTATTTTAAAATCTTCGCAGGGATGAATTGTGCTACTCTGGGCCATTTTACGGTTAACTGCTGCAGGCGGTGAACTTACATAGCTTATTTTACATGTTCTAAAAAAAGGAAAACCTTTGCTATCCATATGTCATACATATTGCCCAGCCCTAATTTTCGTTCTTCTTTAGCACAGGATACCTGTTTTGAGTAACAAGACACATATATAATACCTATACAGGGATACAATATAGTGTCTAAGCCCCACTCCCTGATTCTACTCGGACACTTGTTGAATTGGGACAAATTTACACAACTTAATCGCTCAGGCGAATAATCCACCTCGACACCGCCCGCATGCTGTTACTCAGATATGATTTTTGGCTCTCAAAAGTCTTTGGTGCACAGGATAAAGCACGCTTCCATTGCACATCTTGGTTTACATTCAAGCCGCTGAAAGAGGACCCGCCACCGTCCATCACCTCAAACTTGGTCGTAAAGTGCTCCGCGTAAATCGTTTATCACAGTCCGCCGCGGCGTCCCACTATTTCAAACAACAAAACGTCCGTCCACTAACTTGAGGCTTAAAACAGTTCTCTTCCAGGGAAATATGAGCCCATTAAGTCCCGGCCGGAATCATTCGCGCGCGTCGTCTGGAGGCGCCCACTACTTCGCCAACTTGGAGCATAAACACTCGTTTATTAAATTTGAAGGTGCGCCTTGGCGTGCACTATCACAGGCTTTTATGACCCGTGGTGACCATGAAACCTTCACTGTGAGAGCAATTCTAGCCGCGTTGAAAAGCTAATTCAACGTTTTCGCTTTAACTGCCATCTTGTGGACGTCATTTTAACAGTACATTTCTCTTTCCTACGCGGACACTATAGTCGAAAAACTAAATTTTGAGATTTGATTATGACAACCGTAATATTTCAGATGTTCATGCTCTATGAAATGTAATGGAAAATATCAATTTCGGGGCAAATTATGGATTTTTGGTAACCAACCGTGTCTCAATCTGCATTAGACTCATAATTAGAGATGCGTGAAAATCTCAAATGCCCCAAATGCCACTGGCGAAGCGAGGGGGGTTTGGGGAATAAAACCACCCCAGAGCTCAGAGAAATTTTTGAGTTTAATCTATTTTACTTAATGCTATAGTATTACTTATAGAATAGTGTTAGAATCAATCAAATATATCTCATAAAGCGGTAAAACTATACATTTTGAACCTTTGATCTTAAAATTTTCTGGAGGAGGGCCCCCTTACTTACTGCTCTCACTCCTGCTTACCCTGGAGGGTATGCAATACCCCCACACCCCTAAGTATTAGTTGCGCCTAAGACCCCCTAGCCTTAATTCTTAGCTGCGCCCCTGACAAATGCGATATAGATGCGATGTGCGCAAATAAGTGCGGCATAGATGCGATGACTGGACTTTTATGATACATTTTTACGCAAATTTGCCTTTTCGACGGCAAAATTCGCACGTTTTGTGCCGAGCGCAGTTTAAATGCTCCGCCGACACTCACCGCTTAAAGCATGTGAGCGACTGGCATGCTGCTAGTTGGCTGGGACTCTAAGTGGCCGTGAACTATAAGTGGGCGCGGGCAAGCGACACCTCCGCCACTATATGTCTTATTCCTATTATATTATTGTTCTACAACATAATTATTTAAAATATTTTAGTATTAGTAAAAAAGTATTTTTCATCTAACTGTGTTTCACTACATTTACCGTCATCTACCTCATTATGAAAATAAAAAAATGGACGCCACAAAATGCGATAAACTGTTATTGAAAGTGCGATAAAATAAAAATGAAAGTACGATTTTCACGTATCTCTCCTCATAATCAGCGTCGATTCCTTGATTTATTAAAAGGATTTACCGGTTACGCTAGATTGACATGGGCTATTTAGCGAATCACATTCCCCAATCCTCCAAAGCCGACTATGGCCCTCAACTTTCAATTCACACTTTCTTTCCATTGACAAATCCGCTTCTGTCCTCCTCCCTGCTTGCTTTCCTGACAATCTCCCCCCTACTCTGGTCTCCAGCATCCCTCTCAGCTAAGTATTCCTCCCATCCAAAACTTCTCCTATCTCCTATAGAAGTTTCTTTCCTCGAATTTACAACTCCGACGCTATTCTTATTTCACTCCGCCGAATTCATCTTCACCATTCCTATTCATATCTACATCTCAAACATTTCGTCTTTTCTCATCCGCTATCTTCCGCACCCACGTTTCCAAAAAGTAAAGTGATATTATCCAAGCTCTTTTCTTCGTGCCAATCTCTTCAGTAACCTCTCCTTTATTCTGTCCAACAGCAATCTTCTCATCAGATTTGTCCGATCCATGAACACCACTTTTCCTCGGCCTGAAGTAGACTGTTCATAATACTCAATTGTTGCAGTTTTAGTACCCGGATAGTACTTGCAACTTAGAAATTTCGTTCAAGTCCTCTCCATCTATTTAATGAAAACGTGAAAATGTAAAAGTGCACATAAGCGATGGGGACGAGATCACAATTGGCTAGGACAACTCAAAGGTAGAGTGCCAGCATATGAAGAAATGAAGGAGCCAAATATGATGCGATAATGGCCTTCAAATAATTTATCAGAATAATGATAGAATTAGGAGACAAAATGGTTTGAAATGCAAGATACAGCTTCTATATGGAGAAGTGACATGAGATTTTGCAAAGTCAAGTGTGGGTGAAAAATAATGATAGAAGCAAAAAACTAAAGAAAACAAAACCAAACAAGGAGAGAATAAGGGAAAAAATGAATTCAGGGTGGTAAATCGCCAGTTGAACACGCTCTCCGAAATCCAATAAATTTTTAAGCGTTTGATTCAGAGATTCGTGGTATTCTTGTTATATTCGGCAAATTCCATATTACTCTCGCCTATTCCGAGATGCACTCAAATTTCCATCCTAAATCAGTCGACTCTTGCATCCCCTACCACCTTATTCCACAACGGCCACTGTAACTATGTACCAGCGGAACGAGGAGCAGGGTGGTATATCCTCGTCATTCGGCCCAAAACAATACTTTCACGTATTTTTGGCCCTTCATAACTCTCACATCCTTCATGGTAAAAACAATGACAATAAAATTAAGGGCCGGACTTAGGATTTGTAGAGTCCATTTCTAAAGCCTCGATGTAAGACTTCCCAATGTGCGATGTGGAACAAACTCTAAATGAACGCAGAGAGAAATTGGATCATAGCCGTAAAAAAAAGTCCATATTTATATCAAAACAGCAAAAAATTTTCCCTAATGGGTTTTCCGCAATATGCATTTAAAATTGTAAAAATATTTTCACACATGATAATTCCACCTGTACTTGAATCCGCCCCAGGCTTAAAGTAATAGGGTAGATTCCGTTATCAAAGAAAACGAAAGGCATTAATTGCGATACGTTACCCACCATTAGTGTATTCATAATATATTATTTGGTTTTAGATATCCCAGTTTAGACGAATGACAATGGTCAATTTTAACTGCATTTAACAAAAGGCCACATTGGCGCCCATGCGATGCCACTCCACGTGACGTCACATATACGTGGATATAGTTTCTATACGAGTAAATAGGAGTTTTAACACTAGAACTACCGATGGAGTCATTTTGACTCCTCGCGATTTTTATTTCTCTGCCCTTACTAAAATTTTCCGAATTCCGGCCTGAAATTTCGTGACTTTTATTCATTTTTGACACGAAATAAAACTTTGCGATCAAAATAGTTCTAGAAAGTAAAATAGTACTCATTTTTTAAAATTTACCTTCGACTACCAAAGGGAGTCATTTTGACTCCCTATTGTATTTTGCTCGTATTTTCGCCAAATAGTAATATTTGTTCAAGAGTTTATTTCTTCTTATGTTAATAATTAATTTAAATCAATCGATGGCTTAAATATATAATTATTTCGCTTTTAGGCCAATATTTGCGAGAATTTGAAGGCATTTCTAATTTTACGGGTCCGTGTTTCGAACTACAAACCATATGAATGTCCTGATATAATTTTATCCTGCGATAAAGTGGAGAATATGGCATTAATACTGAGCATTGTCAATTCATGTGTTTAGAAGCCGTTGTGTCTTACCCTCATCCCTTACCCCTCCCTTCTCCCCGCCTATCAGGCTCGCTACAGCCCAATACTGTATACACAGTATTGCACTGCAGCGCTTTTATTTCTCCCTTGACCTCGTGGAAGTTCATTTTCAAACCTGAAAAAGTACCTTTGTATCCTTCCATTGATATAAGGATGAATGAAATAAAGTTATTGTCCTAGCATTGTCGGCTCTGACAGCGCTGGCTGTCGCGCGCCACACAGGAAAATCGTGCACTGTCCTTCGCATTAGTGAATCCAGTGAACTCTGGAGTGGACTGCAGAACTCTAGTGAAGTAAGGCTTTCATTTTTCCTGACTGGCAGTATGACCAGAAGAAGTAGGCTAAAGCGTGAAGAAGTCCTTTCTATGTTGCATTCTATACCGGAGGGTAAATCGGAATGCGAAAAGGAAGATCATTTCGTCTCTGACGAAGTCAAAGATTTTATTCCTCAAAACGTTTCTAGCTAGTCTGAAGATTCAGACATAATACGTGCAAAAGACATGCAGTAATTTACATTTACTTTTCCTTTCATAAGGAGTTACAAAACAAAGATATTATCTACAATTATTTATCGATTCGTGTATACTGACTCACATGAAGTGATGTATAATTGTAGAAGCACGCAAACAAAATTATGAAGATTTTACTCTTTTCGGTGGGGAGCTGGATGCATGTATAGCCATATTTTATGCCCGTTGAGTATCAGGTACAAATGATCTCTCTATTGCAAGTATTTGGCCAAACGACTGGGGAATACCATTATCTAAAATGAACGACTGGGAACCGGTTTGTAAAAATATTTCATTATCTAAGATTTGATGAGAAATCTAATCGATTCCAGCAGCTCAAAACTGTCAAGTGTAGGATAGATTCACAAATAATTACATTCCTTGTTACAAACCTGGTCCATACATCACGGTTGTTGAACAAATTCTCCCCAGTAAAATCAGGTGTATTTTACTCAGTACATTCCATCTAAGCCGGACAAATACGGCCATGAATATTGGCTAGCTGTTAACAATGATAGCAAATATTTTGCAAATACCTTCCCTAATGATGGAAAAGATTATTCACTTCATGCAGATTGCCGTTTAGTAGTACTGAAACTAATGCAAACGTTTCTGAAAAAGGGTGAAATGTTACCGTAGATAATTACATTACCTCAGTCAAACTCGCCGAACAGCGAAAAAGCTAGGGTACTAGCATTATGGGAAAGGTAAATAATTCGAAGAGAAATATCAAAAGAAATGAAATCACATTATTACCACAAGAACATATACTCAGCGATGGCCTATCCACTCGTTGTAAAATACTTCCGACTTAGCAGGTATTCATGAATAGTGTACAAGGAGACTACCTAAAACATTTCGCGCAAGTCGCTTTTGAAAAAGCTCGATACAGAGTTGGCTGATACTCATATTAGATCTCGACAAAAGCGAAGCGTGTCCAATGCTGCATATTCTTCTGACGGGATTCTGCAAAAAAATATTTCCAGGCAATACCAAAGTGCAGAAAGAATCGCTCAGTTTGGAATTGTATGACCTGCCAAAAGTATTTCTGTGGGCAACTGTGGACAATGAACGACAATGCTTGAACTGTAAAGCACCTTAGCCAAATGAGTGGCTTATCAAATGCAGTTTTTTTGCTGTATTTAATTATCTTCCCAACTTCCATGTAGCCTAGTTAATATTTTTGATCATTTAAACATGATGATAAAATGTGTTGAAATGTCTATGTTTGCTGTTTTATCCAATTACTGTGTGAAAATCCTATTAAAACAACATAACATGGAGGAAAAAAGAATTTCAAAGCAATACCGTCGAAACTCGCATTTTAAAAAAATATGATTTTTTGTTTAAATAACGTCTGAAATAATGCAATAATAAACAATAATGATAAACTAAAGCAATGTATGAATAAAAACATAGATAAACTGGAAAAATAAACAATTATAAGGTAGGAGTCAAAATTACTCCATTTGGTAGTTCTAGGAGGGGTGTCAAGTCCGGTATTCCTAGTGTTAAATCGTCTGAGATTTCCAATGCATGCATGAGACACAGAGCTCAGGGAAACATCTCTTAATAAACACCTATTAAAACTGCCTAAGGTCGGAAAGTTTTCTTCGTTTGATAGGGTGTTAATAACCCTTATTTAAGCCAAGCGCTACCTGCTAGCTGGGGACTCTGCTACCTGCTGGTAGCCTGCATCGTATTAGCGCTCAAAGCCTCGCCCCAAGGTCACCTCACCCACCGACAGCGGGAACCAGAATGACGTCACACGGCGTTTTCCCAGTATTCATACTTAGCCGTCGCATTTTCGCGCGCTTGAAAGTTTTCACTTTTCATTTTATCGCGAAAAATAGATATTGTCATTTAAAAATCTAAAAGCGTTAAATTCGTACCACAGGAGTAATAATATTTAGATTTAGGGAATAAAAATATAATAGGAAACCACCCTATTAAGCCATTTTTGCTGCTTATACGGAAGCAGCACCGCTAACACCATTAGATAATAAAAATTTCTTTCCTGCAAATGTATGCAAAGCAAATTGCAGGGAATGGAAATTGAAACGGAAACTGGTAACTTCATGTAGCTAATTAAAAATCATTGAGCTGAAGAAAGAGAACCGGTTGTGGTCCAAAGAGTAAGTTTAGTATTGAAATCGATTTTTGTAAACGTGCCGAAGCAGTATCATTGAAGGTAAAGAACCAAAGAGAAAATATTAAATAAAAATTGTAAATTTATGACCATATTCCAGTGAATTAGCATGGGAAAATGGATGCTACTGCCCACCATACTGGATGAAGACACTGATTGAGGATTTAGAATATCAATACATGAAAAGAAAAAAATGAGAAAAACAGGATCAAAAAGTTCTATAAAATTGCAAACGAAATAGTAAATTCTACTCTCAAGATGTATAGGAGATGAAGAACACGAAAGCTTTCCTAGCTAAAAAAAAAAAGGTGTCATGGTACATATAAATCTATTCCATTCAGGAAAATCAATTTCTAGTATAAATATGAAAGGAAAAGTTACAATTCACCTCAGAGGAAATGATTAATAGGTAAGATAAATGATAGTACGTCCTATCATAATCATTTATGTGCTGAACAGAAACTCATCTCGAGAAGTTGGCTCGGAATCTTATGATGTCGACAAAACCACGGCAGAATGACTGTGAATCAGAAATATCACAAGCAGAAGAATTAAAATCCAGCCGTTAAGTTGTTTTATTGCATCAGTTCTTCACATTATGCAAGAGCAGGAAAATTTGGCAAAATAAAGTTACAACTTAACGCAGAATCGCGCCAGCGCATAGTCAAAAGCAGAAGGGAGGAGACTAGCAATACATTGACTGTACACTTTTAACCGAAGTAGTTGACTAAATAATGCGGAGAGGCTGGCATCCAATCGGTGCATACCTTCAGGAATTTGTTTATAAAATCAGGGATTAATATTGAGAAATATGATAGAGTACCCGTGAGAGATGGGGAACCTCATCTGGCAGAAATATAAGTGGAATAAACAATGATGCAGACCCATACACCATTCGTCAGTGAATATATAAACTAGTATTGCTCAGGTGGAATGCGGAAACGCCGTCATTGAGCGGAAATGACGCATTTGTTAGTGTGTCGGAGGGAGTGGGGGATTTTTCCGGACTGCAAGGGGAAAATAAAGATGGTCGTAGAGGGGTGGGTAGAGAGAAAAGCCTACGTTAACTAACCACAGCTAGACAAACACAGGAAGGACTTTGATAAAATATTGATAAATATTACGTTGCATGCATGAAATTCCTGTTTTTGTCTGCATTCGACAAAATGTATTTCATATTAGCAAAAGCCTGGTGTATCGGAGGGTATGGAGACTTTAGAGCTTTGCATTTAAACATTGTTTTAAATAACGAAAAAGGACACAGTATCAGGCGTAACTTTTTGGAATTACTTCATCATAGAATAAAATGAAATTACTTTGTTTTATTCCACACTTTATTTTAAATAGCACCACCCGGGTTTCAGCATCTAATGCTATCATCAGGTGCATGGTAGCGTTAGATGCTGAAACCCGGGTCGTGCTATTTAAAATAAAGTGTGGAATAAAACAAAGTAATTTTATTTTACTTTATTCTATAGCGAAAAAGGGTTTGTTCATAGCAATATTCAAGATTCATTGTACTACCAAAAGATAATGGTCGACGTCAACGTAAGTCTCTTTCAAAACGAGAAGGAAACATACACGCTTTCACTCTTGGTATAATCCTAGGATGGGTATGGTATATTAGGCAGCACGCAGGGCCATCGGCCCCTGCCATTCAGGGGTTGAGGCACTGCATTTAGCTCCGAAATTTTAAACAAAATAGAATGGTGATGATTTATGGCTGGCCAAATATTCACTTTCAAGATTTCCCTTGTCATAGCTTAATGAGGTCCTTCCAAACAGCAACGAATACACTTTCCAAAAATTTATTTCGGATATAATACCTTCCTTACGTCCGCATAAGTAAAATAATGGTGTCGCCACGGCACTGACGTGACTTATCTGCGAAATGTGAGGGCCGACAGCTACGCACGTGGGTTGAAGAGACGGCGGGGAAAAATCGTGACAATGCAACTCCGTGTAAATGAGAGGGCATCGTGGGGGAGCCACTATTCGGCAGTCACGACTTATTTCTATTCTTCTCCTTTGATCTACATCTACATAATACCCTGCGAGCCACCTCTAGGGTGTTTGGCAGGGGGTGATCAATCACCAGCATGCAATTGGACTCCCACAAGCACACCACACCGTCCAAAAAATGTCCCGTATATTAATAAATTATACTACTATATGCTGTAAGAAATAATAATAGAATTAAGAAACATGCATTAAGTTTTACATTGGTTAGTAGGCTACACTACAAGTCATGCAATCTATTTATGAGTTCTATCGCTGCCGTTATAATCTCTTATTGATCGTGGAAAAAAAGACATTCTGAATCTGCCTGTGTTTCAATCTATCTCTCATATTTTTTTTTTGTGACCTGATCTTCCTCGAGCTCATTGCGATCGGAAAATAAACTGCACCTGGACCTGATAACGACAGTTCTCAGATATCTCTGATATTCGACAAATACCTTCATCTATAAATAAGTATTTAACCTATATGTGACTCAATCGAGACTCCGTTCTTATGTAAACATTAGCCCATGCCCTAAATGCTCAGTGGGATGAGATGGTTTGTTAAAAGAATATTAGGAAATTGCGACGACAAAGTGAGAGAAATTAGCTACTGTTCCCTCGTTAGACCTCATTTAGAATACGCTGCCAGCGTTTGAGACCCTCATGAAAAAGGCTTAATAACAAAGTTAGAACGCGTGCAAAGAAGAGCTGCCAGGTATGTGAACGGTCGTTACGATAGTCTTGTTAGTGTAACTGACCTCTTAGATAAACTCGGATGGGAATCTCTGTCGGACCATAGATTGAAAAATAGACTGAACCTTTTAGATAAATTCAAGAGCAGTGTCTCTTCTAACGAAGTTAACCATATCTTACGGACGCCAGCATACTAGGGAATATCAGATCATATAATTAAATAAGAGAGATAGATTGTAAAAAAGACAGATTCAGAATGTCTTTTCTTCCACGATCAATAAGAGATTATAACGGCAGCGATGGAACTGGTACTAACCTATGTAAAATTTAATGCATTTTTCTTTATTTTATTATTATTTCTAACAGCATATAATAGTATAATTTTTTGGTATACGTGACAGTTTTTGGACCGTGTGGTGTGCATGTGGGCGTCGAATTGCATGCTGCATGCTGGCGATTGATCACCCCCTGCCAAACACCCTTGAGGTGGCTCGCAGGGTTATTATATAGATGTAGATAATGCCTTATTATTCCGATGTATTAACTGCTGAATGCGCTATTGGTGAATGATTTCACTATTACGTATTTGAAATTAGGCACTGTTGAAATTTGCATTCGCTCCTGTAAGCACGGCATCAGAGAAGTTGCGTCAGTTTCAAAGATGCCACGATCCGAGTGGGCGAACCTCTCTTTAGCACTCCTCCATCCTGCGGAGACAAATGGAACCATGAGCGAATGGCGAATAATGATGAAAAATGTTAAAATAAAGATGGCGCGGGCTCTTTCTGACGACGGAAGACGATGAGGACGGAAGGCGATGAGACATTGTTTTGTGGAAGGAGGCGGGTGAGGAAGTTGGGAAGACTCCTCCGTCCGTGGTAATGGGAGCGGGGACCATCGGGAGGGACAAGGAAGAAACGGCTGGAGGAGACGGGGAACAAAGTAGTACCCTTCGGCTTGAAAGAAAATCGTCTCCCTCCGTCACGAGTCCCGCATTTTTTTCCTTTAATTCGCCGTTCCTCCACAACGCCGCCAGGAGCGCTGATGCTGCATTTCAGATTAAAAAGAGTACAGGGACATATGCTTGAAGGAACAATGCACCTTACTCATTTAGCTCTTCCTGTACGCGCTTACACAATGCCAGGTTTGATATATGGAACAGCAGCTGAGAAAAATTTTCAATTATCGCTCTATAAATGACGAATCAATCGCTCTTCGGTAGTAAATCGGAGCAACTATTCTCTCGCAAGGTTTATCAGCCGTGTTCTAGTTTGCTAAAAGATTTTATAGCAGAACGAAATGAAGAAATCAAATCACCTCTACTGATGCTCGTCCACCTTGCAGCCAGAGGAACCATTTCCGACTATCTACTATTGCATGCGGGACGAGTGTAAAAAGACATTATGTGGCTGATTGAGTCTTAACATGGGATGTGTGACTCGCTCACGAATATAGAACCACTTTCAGAAGAGCTACAGGGCTGAGTTTTTGGCTCAATGGTAGAATTGATCTGGAGTAAAATTCCAAAAACCGGAAGTTTCCGTCACCCCCATTGTTACAAAGTTAAAATGGCGGAAACTACGCACTATCTCAGGACGGAATTTTCGATTTTAATTCAATTCCCCCGAACTGTGTATGCTATACCACTAATGAATAAGGACACCTTTTCTCGCAATTTTTCGCGTCCATCGTTGCAAATAAGTTGTTCAATTGGATATTTTACGGAAAATTTGTATTTTTTTCTTTACTTTGTGCTGTCCTCAACGTAACTTGTGATATAGACGAAGAAAAAAAAATGATGCATGCCTTTAATGTTCTACACTGCATGTAGGTAACAATTTATTTTAGCCACCCTTGATCACCGAGATAAAAAGTAAAAATTCTTTAGATGTCTCCGAAAATTACAAGTTTCAAAAGATGGAAACAACATTTCGTCGAAAATGTTCAATCAGGCGTACCACAAAGACTATTTACATCATCGGAATGGATTCAATTCTCCGAAAAAATGTGTATATCATGAGGAAAAGGTTTCTAACCCTACACTGCATGGTGTGCCATATATGGCACAGCTTATTTAATGGCTTGCACTGCGGGTATTATTCTAGATACCGGCTTGAAATTTTCAAGCCCTATTGCCTGTAGTCTGCTGAAAACCATGAAGTGCAATGGCTACCGCTACTTTGCAGCACCATTGTTTCATGTACTCATATCCATGTGAATGCGTCAAAATTTTTTTTTGCAATTTTTTAACATTTTTACTTTCTTATAAATTGTATTTCTAGCAAACACAGGCAGCCAAAATAATTTAATTATTGATAAGATATGTGTATACTATATTTCTGGTAGTTTGAATAGCACAAAAGTATTTGTTTGATGCGTAAAAGTTGTTATAAGTATCTGTGCCTGATATGGCACACCATGCAGTGGTGGTCCTTTTTTGTTTTCGAGTGATTTCTTCGTCACTGGCCTAATGATATGTATGCTACCTTTTTGTTCGATAGTGACGGTCTGATACCAGCACCGTGATTTAGTGCACTTCGTTGCATAGCTGTGAAATATTTGTTCTGCGTAGTTTTTGCTTTATTTTCCCACTGAAGAGTACTTCCCGTGGGTACAAGTAGCTGAAGCATATAAGTGAGGTACCTCAGTGAATACTGAAATAATGCTGATTTGAATTATTCAAAAGTAATTTATTTATGCATGGGCAATTATTATAACAGTGAGTGCACATATTTGTTGCCATTTAATGTTGACAATTTTTCGGATGGGCGAGGCCTACATGGACCTGCCAAAGTTGGTTTTTTTCATGGTACCAGTATTATGTTACTCTTCAAACTCCATTATGGATATCAGTACTAATTTTTCCTATCCTACCCCTCCAATGTGTAACGCTGCCTCTACAAATTAAATCTGTTCAAATATCTTTGAACGACATTCCCATTACATCGATGACCCCTGTGACGTCACCAGATAGCTATTTCATCTGCGAGATGGATAAAAAGAAGTAAATTTTGTGGCATAATTAATCGTAACATTGTAGATGCAGTGGTTCAGTTACATTGAATTAAAATAGAAGATTGGCCAACATGAAACACTCCTTGCACCTTTTTGTGTTCAATTTTACAGTATTTATTACGCTTGGTGAGCAAAAAACGTAAACAGGTGCATTGTAAATGCTATGTAACTTTTAGTTGATCCCATCTCTCCATAGGTTTTTAGATGACGTCCTCCCCCAAGTTTGTATCCAATGCCTTCAAGGTTATTTGATAATACTGCTGATGCAAATATTTTTTACAGAATCAATTACAAATTGATACAGCAGCTATTGTCGATGATTTGGCAATCCCTAAAGATAGCGACGTTGGTTTATATTTCTCTAATGATTAGAAAACGTTTTGCTCTGAATCTGAACCAGATGTGACAGATGAACCGGATGTGAGGCATGAAGAGGTGCTGATAAATATGCCATCAACATCATCAAGTCCTTTGACTAAAAGAAGCGGTCTTTCCAAATACCGTAATATACTGTAAAAAAAGGGACGAAACCAATCGGCGTGCTGAAGAGCTTTATTTGGGTGCAAGTGCGAATGTAGTTGTGCGTCTCAGGAGTTATATTCCACAACATAAATACCATAAGGTGTTCTTTGACAACTAGCATATATCATTGCCCTTGGTGGTTTACGTAAACAAATGAGGAATTGAATCACTGGGGACATTACGAAGAAACAGAGTACAATGTCGGAAGCTCTCTTTGGAAATAGATTTGAGAAAAAAGGGACGTGGAACTTTAGAAAAATGTACCACGACAGAAGAGGGTGTAGATGTGTCAGCTGTGCAATGGATGGATAACAAAGATTTCACTCTGCCCTCAAATTCATTGGCCAGCTGTCACTCAATCAAGTCAAAACAAAAGAAAACAAACAAAAAAAAACAAAATGACACGAGAAAAAGAAAACATACAGCCCACAAATGATTATGATATATAACCATCAAATGGGAGGAGTAGATCTCCTAGACAGCATAATAGGGAGATTAAAATGTGATAAAAAGGTGGTACTCTCGGCTATTCTACCACCTTCATGATGTCATTGTGATCAACTCACGGCTATTATATGGATGAATGTTCATTCATAAGCATATCGCAAAATACACATCTCTAGCAGACTTCAGAACTGAGCTGAGGATTACTCTGTGCAAAGGGGCAAGAAAATAACTTTTTGCCGGGGTCCTCCCTAGGTCACCATTCCTGACATTGCTTGCACAGAAAAGCAAGAGGGAAAAGGCAGTAATCCTCCATCCAAAGATGGAAAAAAAAATGCTGAAGTTATGCAATCCGCAGCACAACAATACGCCATTAGTGCTCTTCATCATAGCGAGGGTGTAGAAGGGCCCATTATTTAGATTGCGGGGTGCATAATATGCAGGAGTGTTCTGGTACTTCCCGTTACTAATATCTCGAAAAGTATTGAGCGTTGGTGGCGGAACAAAAACTGCATCTCATGGGTAACCATTTCCTATCACCTACCCAAATTTGAACGAGATCTGGTGGTGACACTTGAATGGCTTCCTTTGCAAGTCAAGTCGTACACTATTTGTATAATTTCTCTCCTTTACTTACAATTACTGAGTGATCAGGGCCGGCGGCAATGAGAGACAGGTGGGGGTATTCGCCTGGTGGCCTGGATCAAAAATCGATTTAATTATAAATTTGAATGAAAGTAAGTATAAAAACTTATATAAGGTACGTATGAAATAACCTGAAAGTGCCTATATCTCGTCTAAAGTGAGTAAGGGGTGGGGGGATTTAGGATAGGATTTAGTGGCTCACATGCATCAGTAATCCAGGGGCCCATGAAAGCCATCACCGGGCATATATGCTATCATTTAGTCTTTTAAAGTGGTAATCTGTGCTTTACATAGGTTTTTGAAAGCACTAATAAAATTGGGTGACCACTGCATGGTGTGCCATATATGGAACGGCAACTATTTTGCAACTTTAGTACTCAAAATTTTGGAAAAAAATTTTTTCATTATTTTTTCCATGAACATAAGCTTAATGTACGTACCTATGATTTGTTTCATCAATTTTGAAAAAATCATGCAGTGTAGGGCTAAGAGACCCGATAACCAATTATTCTTATTTAAAGTTATCTTTAAATTATCATTCGGTGAATTATCTTATTAGTGTAACCACCGCTATTCTCCTTGCAATAAATTAACACGCTAATGTAACTTTATTAGTATTTTAACAACTACGGCTACGGAAAAAGATGCTTAGAGACGCATAATTCTTCCTAGAGTTACAGTACATTGGTTACCGAGTGCTGGAGAAACGCTACCAAACACATAGTGTCTTCTATATATGTTTCGAGTTTCAACTTTATGAATGATTCAAGATGTAAAGGCACTGAAAGCGACGGACTTCTACTTGATAAGCCTAACTCCTTTCAATGTGAGCAGAAATGTGTCGTGTTTCGACTTTTTCTTTTTTAATTTTTGTGCATGCATTTAATCTTCTATATCCAATGAGTTGCAACATTAAATGCGATATGTTATTGCCTATCGCCCTAGAGCCCGTTAGGTGCCTCAAAACACCATCCAGCCTTGTGAAGAGGGGAACATCGAAGCTGGTGGCACCGTGATCTTCCATCCTTTAGTTTTTTCCTTCCCCTCCAGCGCCAAACTAGCCCCGAAGAAGATAAGTATTTATAAAGACGAAAATATACATGAAAATGTATAAACTTTGGTAAACATTTTTTCATTTCATTCGCAGAGAATTACTCCAAGGCATTATTAATTATTATATATATTGATGTCATGAAAAACAAATCTATTTAATGATAGTAATATGAGATAAACGTATTCTTTGATAACCATTCACAATACAGCAATACTTACATGCGATTTTTTCATTGTTACAAATTACGAGAAATTATCGTATTTATCACCTAAAAGCCTTAAAAAATGGTAAAACTGTTTTGTATTTCAGCAGAAAATCCGACATAAATGATAAAATAGTTTCAAAGCAAATAAAAGTAGCAATATAAGTTTTCGTTAAACAGCTAAATATTTTGAACATGGATTTGCCCGCTGTATTTCCAGACAAAAATTAAAATTATATATAATTGTGAAATGAAGACTTCATGAATAACTTGACCAGGAAACCAATACATCCTCACTCAACACACCATGACCGCAAGACAAAGCATAAGAAGGCACTCAATCTATCACTCATTAAAAAATCCACCTCGATAAAATAAGTTAGCCTGTATAAGTTTTAGTCCCCACAGCAGTGGAGTACTGAAGATAGTGGAGGTTGAAGCCACGAGAGAGAACTCCATAAAGGGAGGAGAGAAACATAAAATGCTATCCTTTTTATCCTCGCCTCACGTCCCCAAAAAAATACTGAAATTATAATCTCGGGGGAACCATCGGAGACGAAGGGAGACGGACGAGACAGTTGGCATACCTACTTGGGAGTCCGCGTAATGATCTATTGCCGTTTCTACCGACAGCCGCCTCGGGCGAACGGCGCCACAATCGATGCAGATTGTCACCGTTGAGGGGAGATTGTAGGGGAGTGGTTATAAAGCGTGGTGGGAGAAGGTGAGTTTTAATGTCTGAAGGAGAAAGGCACGATATCCTCCGTCTTGCTTTCATCCCTTCCACTTGTTTTCCTCAACCCCCTCTGGGGAGCCATCTTGAGGCTGGAAAGACTTGCTTCTCTCTTGTTCGGAGGGGGGGGGGTAAGGGTTGATTGGGCACGCAGGCCTCCGTCAGCATTGGCCGACTCCCTCCTCTGCATCTCGCGACTACAACATCGCCGTGGGCGTGGAATGGGGAAACCCTATCACGTATTTACTCAGCTCCCCTGGAGGGCCGGTAAGCCGCACGCCCCCGCCGCGGGGGTAGAGGTGACGGAAGTGTGGCGCCAGGCCGCAGACGGACGCTGGCAGCCGATGAAGGGGTGGGGGAAGTTGTGCTCAGGGGAGCGGAGGCCATCCCTAGATGCGTCATCGGGAGCCATTGGAAATACCTGACCAAGGAGAGTGGTCAGTACTGGTGGTAAGATGATCAGTCAGTAAAAGACGGAAAACATCATGCAGCGAAGATCCCTGCTTACGTTCTGTCTGCAGTGTGTAAAAGATAAATCGGTCAACTATCAGCATAAATCTTATGGGAACCTCAAAGATCAAAGAATAATATATGATACTGACATTTCCGCGGATAGTACTGAAAAAATATGGAATTATAACGAAACCACTTCATAAAAACAACAGTGATTACTTGGATAAAACCAACGGCTTTGAAGCATTAAGAAAGAAAACATTTCTTGAGTAATTATCTTGGTCATTAGTGGAAATTGGTAATAATTTATCTTGGGTAAGACATTCAAGGCAAAAAGAAGGCCGTCAGTAATGTTACTACGAATATTGTCTAAGCATCCAGATATTTATTTTTGCTCATTAAATGTTTATGCTAAGTTTACCGTTTTATTATCTCTATTCTTCTTTAAAAATCCAACATTGATTTATATCCGAGTTAAGTGGTCTGTAATACGAGCATACAAATATAGTTTTGGATTTTGTTTCTTATACTACGGCAAATAAACCATAGCCACGATTATTACTTCGGAAGTAGTATTATTGCGAATCGGGCCTATTTATTATTTCATATTGTCCATTAGGCTATTTTAGGCTCTAGACCCCAGATGAATTGAGCTACAGATTTCATTGTCTCACCATTAAAATGGCTTGAACCTTGACTGCCTTTGAAATTATGACTCAACTGACTATCTTCGAATTTACAACCGCTGTTGATGATTATAACACGTAAAGCTTATGCCACAGCATTCTTTGAGCAACTCCTCGTTGTGATATAAATTTTCTTTCGATATTTATGTGTGGCATACCATAAGGTTCCCTACCCTTAGCCATGAGGATGTAACCCGATATGGTTCACTACATTTTTTTAAGTTTCACAATTTACTTGGTTTTAAACCCAAATGGTATTTTATTGGTCAAATGTAATTTTTTTACTTATTCACCCGTTACTTTTTCATGATAGTGTCACATCCGCATGATGGCCAAGGTCGTATCTTTCAACGTGCTCACTAAGTCTAATTGTAAAGAAAAAAATGTACTCAGGGTCTCCTAGGATAAGTAACCGTGTATACAAATATATTAAAATAATCAATATCAGTCAATTTATTGAACAAAATTAAGTCCGAAAAGGATGCAGACATATCTAATTTCAATTTTATCAATTGTCAAAAAAATATTTTTATCCAAACGATGCGGTACCGAATATTTAAACCATTGAATGAAATATATTTTTTTACCAATTTTCCCCTCCACTACCTGTACTTCTACCAATATCATTTAACTCCTTCACTGTAATTTCTGTCCCGTTTTCTATGTCGGCCAATGCACCACCCCCCTCAACCTCAGAATTAATAATCACCGCACCTTCTGCTGTCCATCATCCCCCGACGCATTGTTTGTCACACGACTCCGTCTTCAACCAGTTCCAGTTCCTCCAAGTTCAACCACTGGGATTCAACCGGTGGAAGAATCTAAAGCCCCTTCTTAACTACAAAGCTTTGGGTGTACTTTATGTGTTTGAATTGTAACAAAGGACCAAAATGTGTTTCAATAGGTGCACAAATTGCTCTGAATTCAAGCAATCTATTAAATGTGAATGTGAATCACATTCAGTGACGAGCATTTTCCACCGCTGTATTAACACTGAACGCAGAGCACGTTTCTTTCCCCATCCTCGACCGCCTCCTCCAGAGAAAAACGCTGTCCGTGTCATTGGAGGCCGTGGCGAGATTGCCTCCGATTCATATGGTCGCCGCATCATTGTGAGACGCATGACCCTTGACAAACAGCGCGAGTGAGAATTAGAAGCGAGAACGGGGCTGTTTGCTCAGCGGTGGATGTCTATTTGCTCAAGTGGGCGTTCGTTGATGCTCGGCTCAATTGGTGCAAAAGGCGAGGAAACAACGCCCGGACCAATCAGGGAGCTATTTGACGCAAAAAAATTAAAACCAAAGAGGCAGAGAGATATAAGTCTGCTGGACCGTCAAACACGCCAGGTGATGGGCAGCGGTGAAAAAAGTGGCGATGATTGAGAACGGGCGAGAACTTAACTTGTCGACTGTTCCAATGTTTACGCTTTTTTAGAGAGAGACGGGAGGAAGTTTAACCACACTGAGGCTAGGGATCTTAAAAAAAATAGGCAACAAAATACATAATCTCGAAGCAGGCGTAAAGGAACGTTATCAGTGGAATGTTGTCAGGAATTTAGCTCGGGGGCGGGGGGAGGAGGGCACAAAATCAGGGGGAAAATTTAAAAATATAGAGTAGGTACCAAGTAGAGGTTTTAAACTAATTATAACACTTTAAGCAATCAACAAAACTTCATTTGTCAAAGAAATATATTGTAAGGCCATGATTTTTCAATATTTTATTTTCTTTTATGAATAAAAGTAATTGTGTTTTAATATTTCGGGGGATCCGGACCTCCTCCCCTGGCTACGCCACTGAACGCTATGTCCAAGCCTGCCGAGAGTATGCAACCCGCGTGGCACCCAAAGTGTTGCCTGGGGTGGCGCGCGCTCACTCTCGGTGCGATATCCCGAGAACCAATGGGCAGAAATGAAAGATATTTGAGGTGATACAATATAAATGTCTAACAAGTCGTCGTAAAAAACAGAAAAGTGAATGAATAATCCGAGAGTGGCATTATTTTAAGTTACGTCCGAAAAACACCCAAAAACACAAAATTTCTAAACTTTAAGTGCGATGCGGCACGTTTTCCCGGCATCCGATTGCAAAAATAATTCACACGATTTATTTTCTCACCAAATGGAACAAAACTGGGGGGTGTCCCAAAAGAAATTCGAAAACTTAAAAAATAAGGACCACCCTACTGCCTCAACTTCCCATCGGATAGGGGGGAAAGGTTAGTGCGGAAGAAAGAGAAATCTACCCCCATGTTATCGAATGTATGTCGTTGATTTTCTTCCTTTGATGTAAGACATCGCCGACACGGTTTTGACCGATGACCGATTTTGCAGGCATTCGATGAAAAAAAAGGGTCTGTAGGGACCAGTTCACCTGGGAGTGGTAGTGGGGAGTCTTTCGAAAAGTCAGACATTTATTTTCAGTCAGCCACGGCCAAGCGGCGAGTCGATTTCCGTGAACCATTGTTAAGAAGCGCGGTCGTGACCCAAGATGGAGAAAAATGTGGAGCATAGAAACACCATCATATTCTGCATCATACTCGGGAAAACTGCGACGGAGAATCTTAACGTTTAAATAATTTGTAGATCCCCTAATCAGGCGTCCTTATCAATTGATTTTAAGGACGCCAAGGGGTGGCAGCCATGAGTCGCTCAAGAGAGTTCAAGTAGGTTAAGCTATTCTGGGAGAGATGGGAGCTCGTTGGAGACTATCAGAGCGCCGGTCGCCTCTCAACTTCAAGGAATGATGATTATGTGGCCGAAGTTAACTGCGCAGGTGCTCAAATATTCGTCTGATAGTTGATGAGCTAAGGATTTCATACGGTAGAGAATTATTATTGCCGAAAATTTTGCCATGCGAATGACATGCACCAAGTTTATGCCAAGCGACCTGAGCGATGAACAAAAAGTGTATGGTGTAAAAATGTTCGAAAAAATTTGGAACTGTATCCAATAAAACCTAAAGTTCTTTTAGAATGTAATTGCCGGCGACAAAAATGATATTTTGAGCACAACCTAGAGACTAAACGCCAGAGTTCTAAGTGGCGCACCAGCAAGTTCCGGTGTCAGAGGAAAGATTAAATGTCAAATCCATGTACATTATCATTTTTGAACGTCACAGTGCGGTTTAGAGAGGGTTTGTAGCTCCTGGGTAGAATGTAAATCCCAGTTTTTTCGTGGTTTTAGATTTAGCTTCACGTAGCTTGACAGGCGCAAACGCTTCCACCACGTGCAGCCAATAACTGCCTGCTGACTTTTGGAAGTATCACCACGGCAATGCGTAGGGATACGCCGCTCTATAAGTGAGGGTGTCTCCGGCCCAGGACAGGGTTGTTACGTTACCTCTCCCCTCTACAGTGTAGATCTGGTACCACCAGACTTCTTCCTTCTTCCTCGGTTCAAACGAAGACTCTAAGGAAACCGATATAGCTCCGCAGATGACGTCCAAAGGACCGAGACGGCATATTCTAGAAATTGAGTTCCAAAAGGTGTACGCGCAATGGGAATTGCTCCGTCCGCGTTGTGCTGATGCACAATTTTGAGGAATAACAGGTTTGTGCCGATAAATTCAATAAATAAATTTTATTATTTCCGTCTTAGTACTTTTAGGTCCTACCGTGTGTTACCTTCCTGCCCAACCTGTCCTTCTCGACGAAAGATATTTTTGCAAGCGTTTTTGCACAATTGCATTACCTAACAATACAATCAAGTGTTATATTTCATAAATTATGTGATGTACTTAATGATTTTCATCCTTAATGATTCGCATATACATTATAAAGACCTAAGTTGGTACTGGTCTTTGGCGGTGAGTGATACCACTAGATTTGACTATCAATCTTCTGCATTATTTCATTACATATTTCAATAAGGGCATATAGTACATCAACACGATGGATAGTATTTGAACATGATTAAAACCCGCCTCCATTGGATCAAGGTTACTTTGGCAGAAGTCAATGAATACCTTAAAATCCTCTCACCCGTCCTCCATGGTTATAATTTTCTCTGCCTTCAATTGAAAGCAATGCAAACATCAGAGGGAATCAATGTCAAGATATTTTTTACATAAAACTAGGTTGGGAGGATAAGAAACAAGGCATGAACGAACGAAACGACTGAAGCGCATTTACTGGAAATTGAACAGCTTTAAATGATTTCAACGGAATTCGCTACGCACGACTGCACCTCTAAGGAAAAAGTCAAGAAGAAAAAACTGCACAGAGGAAAGAGGTGCACTTACATTCTTGACACATTTCACCCAACGAAGGTTTAGAGACTGGATTGACACACGGCGCTTTCAGAACTTACGGCGTTGTCAAATTCAGAAAGCTTTCTTTCAAGCCCTCGTGTTGCTACAGAAAGTCTTAAACCTGTGCCGCTGGGGAACTCCGGGCCCTGATTGAATTTCTAACTCCCCAACCTAAGCCATAAGAGTAATTCGAAATCTTTGACACAGTATTTTTAATACTCGCCGTCTTACTGCCTTTTCTTAAGTTCTTACAAAAAACGCGGAAAATTTTCCCCACTGTGTGAACTACAAACGTCCCCTGTGAGAGAAAAAATGTACAACTCCTCCGAAGCCAAATTTGGGTAAGTTTCGCCGATTCCCGGATGGGCACAACATCCGACCTACATTCCGCGCCCCTCTCGCTTCGTGTTCATAGCCGGGAGCACGAAGCATTGCGTTTCTATACAGCAGAGGTGGACGTGCCGAAGCGTGACCACAAAACAAGGGGAAGGACAGTATCCTCTGTTGACCTGCATCTCTGGTGGCCATGTTTGAGGTCCCCTGCCGTCGCGAATTGGAGGTAAAAGTTCTCTTTGGACTTAGAAATACCCGAATTAGACGCTGCACTGACCTCGCGCCCACAAATAAGTCATCCCATTTTTTTGGAAGACAGGGAAGTCTGGATATATATTCTTGTTCCGACCTCTTCTACAGACATCCCTTTCTGGCGTAATAAGGCGTCTTAACCCAAATGCCAAGGAAGTCTGAGCATGACAGTAACTCAATTATTCATAGGAAATTGTGGCCAGGACAAAATTAGGGGCCTTGTTAGGCATTATTGCGCGAAGTAGCGCAGATAGTATCTTCTCTGGTCTCAGCTAATGTGGGGTAATCGCGTTCTGAGAACTTCACAGAAGACCTATTAATTCTTTCTATTATTTTTGAGATATGGCAAAACTATGCTTCTAAATCATTCACTGAGGCTTGGCGCTGTATAAAAAAGTGTACAAAAGTTTTGATTAGAGATTTTTAGTCTCACACACCATCTAAAAATAAAGGGAAGACACTTGTAAAATTTTCTTATTGCTGATCCTTACTATTTGTTGTACCTCTGGTGGGCTGACAGAAATAAAAGGTCATAACTCTTCCAGGATAAATTTTATTTTTTTAATGTTCTTAGTTTCGAAAAAAAACCGGGAACATTTTTTTAAGGGGATAGATTGTATTGAAGTAGAAAGATATATTTGTTGATGCCATTAGAAGCAGACTGAAAGGGTATTGACGAGCTGCAGTTTATTTAAAAGAATGAGGAATATACGAGTATATAGAACGAGGAATATATTTTGGAATCAAATCATATTCTGGTTTCAATCAATTGAATATACTCTGGTACGGCGGGAAATATTGTTAAAAAATATCGTATGAGCCGTGAGGTGAAATCAGGGTAGGTATAGTCCATATCGCCAGCCTTCACGAAGTCATTATGGAGGTGCTGGTATGCTTAGTCCAATTAACAGGAGATAGATTAATGCTTTCCCATTTTGTACCTCAAGATGAACCAATCAGATCCCTACAACTGCCCATCCAGAGTTGTTCAACATTTCTCGACTATCGTCACTCTGCACAGGTCTGAGTGCCATTTCCGAGTTGTGGTTTCATAATGCTACTTTTTAAGCGCGTCGTAAGCAGAACTTTGTGGAAGGTCGGATTGTGGTACTTAACGATCGACGCTCAGTCACGTGGCTCTGTCGCTGGGCACAACATGGGCTTGCATGACCTGGCCGATCGCCACTTTGTCCTCGACGCCTCTCGTATTCAGTTTCCAATTTCTCCATATTTCCGGTGCAACCGCGTCGGTTTGTTGGTGATGACAACAGTTTCGCTGGCACTGCTGCCAGCATCTTCAGGTCGAAGATGATGCCGGTCCACGATTTTCGTCCTCCTTATATAGGGGGTCAGTCCCGCCAGTTGTGGCTGCCGCTCTCCTATTGGTCCGCCTAATGAGCCTCCTCCAATGGGCATCCAGATGGTAGCCGTCGTCTCTGTTAAAATTGTCCGTCCGGGCTATCTCAATGGATTCGCGGATGAGTCTGGGAAAATATCTGCCTTCTTTCACTATTATCTTGGCGTCGTCAAACTTAATGTCATGTCCCGGGGTCCAGGCGTGCTCCGATATGGCAGACAGCTGGAATTGCCTGTTTTTCGTTGCCCTTCGGTGCTCTTGCATCCGTATCTTGAGTGAACGGCAAGTCTCACCGATGTATGCTTTTCCACACGAGCAAGGGACCTTGTAAACACCTTCATGAAGGTCTTGCTGTAGTCTGTCTTTGGCTGTGGGCAGCAAGTCACCAATTTTTGTCGTACAGTTAAACCTGGTGGTGATGCCGTGCTTTTTCAGGGCCCTGGCAATCCTTTCGGTGGTCCCTGCGACGTAGGGAATGACGGCCCAAGCTCTTTCGTCTTCCGTTTTTTCACTTGAAAGTGGTTTTCTTTTAATGGTCCTCTCGTATTCAGTGTTTAGCTTTTCCCGCACCTTCCTTCGTCAAACGATCCAGCAGTCAAATGAAAGCCTTTTAACGTCAGTAAAGACCCCACCGGGAAAGAGAAATGTAATAACACCACGTGATTTAACGCGGAGAAACGAAATAAAAACTTAACCACGCAAATTCTAGGCAAGCAGAAGCTTCCGTTTTCAACCGCCATCACTCTTCTCGGTCGCCGTGAACTTTAGCAGCAGTTGAGTTTCCAGGGTTGAAGAATTTGGATAAACTTCGCGGGCTC
Organism: Ischnura elegans; assembly: GCF_921293095.1. Lineage (NCBI taxonomy): Eukaryota > Metazoa > Arthropoda > Insecta > Odonata > Coenagrionidae > Ischnura > Ischnura elegans. Next base: position 10,917,520 of record NC_060255.1, on the reverse strand, counting down.
TTCAATACAGGCGTTAGTAGAGGGACTAAGTATGCCACTCAATAAATAGGGAAGGAAGTGTATAGGTATGGCAGTAAAACTGGAGAAAAAGATGTAGATTCATAGGTACATATAGCCTGTTTTAAAAGCTGCTGTGCTGCTGCTGCTTAGGATCACATGACGGGTAAATGAGTTTAAATATTGCTCCATAATAATAAAAATTAGGCATGGGTCACGCATATTTCTTCTATGGGATCCCATATGGAATGAATTAAATAATCTGCCAAGGAGAAAATCTCCATGCGAATTTTCATGACTCCAGACATATTTCTCGTCGTAGGAGTTTCAAATAAAATAAAATAAGAGAGATGAATGATGAGAAATCTAATTATGTCATAGGGGAATTCTACATTTTTTTACTGAACCATTACTTCTAAACAACATATCGCTTTGATGTTTGGCAATATATTGCATAAAAATTGTCTTATGAATATTGCATAATTATTGAAATGTGAATAGTTTTTATTTTATGGTTAAAAGGACGGATTTATTGAAGATATGATATAAAAGCTATTTTAGACCTAAGCACGACCTAAATTAGATATACTGATGAAAATGCTTTAACCTTAATATTTTTTGAAAAGGAAATGATGCTACAGTGGCTTTAAATATGTTGTAAACGCTGAAGCAGATGTGTCCTTAAAAAAATCCATACCAGTATTATGTTTTAATTCAATAACTCAATGCATTTTTCACATTTGCCTTTTACAAATCTTTAATATTGAAAATAGGAAATTCAAGGCCTAAAATTTACCTAAAAAACGTTTCTTTTAACAGAAATTTGATAAAATTACAAAATTTATCGTATTAAGACAAATCTAGGGATATGTGCTCCTTAATTATAAAGCTTCTGTCGCCTTTAACCTATATTCTATGACCTTTGGTTGAATAATTACAGCCAGAGATAATTTTGAAATAAAAATCTGTTTCCTCATAAGAATGACCTTCGCTTTATGACAGCAGCTCATAAATCTCCCTTGCGTACAAAATACACAAACTCTCCATTGATACATACATAAATTATTTTATTACAAAACAAATAAAATAATTCCTGTTGGCTTTTATTCTTTATCTTTTCGGAAATGAAATATTTATTTTTTGCGGTTTGAAGATGATTTTTGTAATGATATCCTCCGTAAAATGCTTCATACAAATTTATAGTTTATGCTAGATATACTTAATTTAATAATTTTTGAATGATTCAGAAGATAATGGAAAAAAAATCAATCACAGCGTTAAATGTAGTTAAATATTAGGAAACTTGAGCGGATAGGGAGCAAAACTAAATCGGATACCGGGCATTATGACCCAATATCCTGTTGTTCAGCCAGCAAATGACTGATGAGTTAATTTTGCCATGATCCCAGCGATTCTAAGAAAACTTACTCATTAAGACCATGATTAGATGAAAATAAAGTATTTTATTGTAATATTTTATGCTAGCCTTATCTTACGAACGCAAATATGCTACGGAAGATAATATCATATACATAAAAAGGGAGAGATAGGCTGTAGAACAGACAGAATCAGAATGATTTTTTTCCACCATGAATAAGAGATTATAACGGCAGCGTTAGAACTCACAAATAGATTAGATGACTTGTAGAGTAGCCCACTAAATTATGTATAGTTTAATGCATGTTTCTCAGTTTTATTATTATTTCTAACGGCGTGTGGTAGCATAATTTGTTAGTATGCGTGACGTTTTTGGACCGTGTGGTATGCATGTGGAAATCCAATTGCATGCTGCATGCTGGTGACTCATCACCCTCTGCCAAACACCCTAGAGGCTGCTCGCAGGGTATTATTTAGATTTAGAAATAGATGAATTTGGGGAGGTTTTTATGATGAGGGCGGGTAACCTAGAAAATATAAAAAGGAAGAATAGGCATCTTGGGTCTTTCAGAAGTGAGTTGGAAGGAAAGTGGGGACGACTGGAGTGACAGGTAGAGAGTTACATAGTATTTTGGCGAGGAGGAAAGAAAACGAGGGGTAGCTATGGAAATAAATGGGAAGCTGAGAATTTTAAATAGGCGAATGGAGGGGAAGACTAATAAGAATTCGGGTGAAATTACTTTTTGGTTCAGGAAAAGTTAACTCAAGATCCAATAGTGATATTGTGGACCTTAATAGAGTGAAACCTACATTATAAGCAGGACTTGTATGCCTGCTTTGCGGCTTTTGAAACAGAATTTGATTCGGCTTACTGAGTAAAGCTAACGGATATCCTTAAAAAAAATATGCGTAGGTTGAAGGATAGGTGACTCATTCGTCTCATATATAGGCATTGAATTTTCGACATCAGTTGGTATCTTATTCCAAATCCGACAAGTGGTAACGAGAAAAGATTTACTGTAAACAGTAGAGCGATGGGAAGTATAACATATTAGGATCAGACCTGGTGTGCATTGTAGAGACAACTAAGGAACAAATCATGTAGATGCCTCGGTGATTTCTTTTAAACTGAGCAAACAAAAAGGACCCCAGAAGGTATTATCTACGGTATTTGACGTTGAGCCATCTTAGTTGCTTACAATATGGTGTGATGTGGACGTCTCTGCGAAGTTCAATAGTGAACCTAAGACAAGAGTTTAAGGCCCGGTGAAGTTTTAAATTACTTTCTTCGATGAGGTCATTATAAACAAGACGGCAGTAATCTATTACAGAGAAAATAAGCGACGATATGAGTGTTTTTCTAGTATTAAACGGAAGTAAGTATCTATGAACTTTTAACTGATAAAGTATAGAATGAATCTTGTTAGAAATATTATTTACATGGCAATCCCAGGATAAGTTGGCAACTAACGTAATCCCTAGATTATGCACCTTAGTGGAATATGGTATTGGTACGCCGTTAACCACAATATTGGTAGTAGTAGTGAGGTTAATGTTACGTATCATCCTAGAACTGCCGATGATGACAGATTTAGTTTTACTTGTATTTAGAATGAAATCGTGACGAGTGGCCCACTCAGTTATTCTATTAATGTCTTCATTAAATTTTGATTCGGCCTCGTCAATTTCAAAGGGTGAACAACTGCGGTAAATTTGGAGATCGTCGGCATAGAGCATGTAATGGGTGTGCTTTAGACAATTGGGAAGGTCGAGTATGTTCAGAGGGAATTATGGGGTTTCCTTATTCCAATCGTGCCCACAGATGTAAGCTTACCACTTTTAAGAATATCTGTAACTAGATAATTACTAATAAACCTGTTATTTGCTGCGTCGTTGCGTCCACTGCCTCAAAGTGGAGTTGAATATTTTTACTACATCATTAGCAATGTTCCTAACCTGAAATGGGCTATCTAGCATTTTTTCCAGCATACCTATATCTCTAATTTTCATGTGCAAGTATATAAGTAAAAGTATTCATTGATTCCATACCTTCCTGGTTTTATGGGCATGTATAGGCAAAAATTGCACCTTCCTCTAAATTTTACCAGCATTTCATGAATAGCTAGCTACGCAATCATTCAAATATTAGTATTGTTGACAGTTTTGGACAAAGGTTTCAAAGGATTCCCCAATTCGAGCAATTTCATCTAAAGCTTTCGTTTGATTTCTGGTTCATTTATCATCAACACGTTTATACTGTAGGAGGAAATGAAAACGTCTCTGAGATATTACCATGCGGAGCATTTTTACCCCGGAGCCATTATTATTCCATATGTCACTAGTATTGAGTTTGCTATTTCTTAGAACACCTGCCGTGTAAAGTTGTCCTATGAAAGTCCTCATATTCCATCAATGTCCGTCGGAGCGCACTCCCTTTCCCTAAAATAGTTGGCTTTCATAGCAGCAATGAGATTATTTGTATTTTCCACAGTAAGAACTAATATATTGTCACTCCTAAAATCATTCCAAAACTAGGAGACAGTTTTCGAATCTTTTTCTTTACCTTTCACTACAGGTTCTTCTATTTTATGCACTTCTAACCAAACCCTCCAACTCCTAAATAGTGACTTGATATTTTCCTAGAACAGTTTTACCTGAAATATTACCGGATTTTTATTCTGAATCACTATCTTCCTCACAACCTTGTTCCACATCAATGTTCGGAAGTTGGTCCTCTATAAAATCTTCTTCTTTATCATCACTGTCCAAAGTTTCCTATACCTCTGAATCAGTTTGACAGTTTTTATTTCCTTTATCCTTCAAGTAAGCGTGCGGGAAGAGGACTTAATAATAAAAAACTACATTTATTAGACTGTAGTGTGATTGCAGTTCCAGTAATTGGTATATACTTCATGGGGATATAAAATGGTGCACCAGAACTTATAGAATTAAATCTGAATTTCCCTTCAGGGGGAGTATTTGGAGCAGGTGAAGAAAAAAACTGATTATATATGAAGGAAATTAAATAGAAGATTCATGATGGCAGCTGAGGAGGAAGTTAATGCACAAGAATTAAAGCGACATCAAAGGTAAGACGAAGGGAATAGTATCAGCTCAGAGAATATATATCTCGGAAAAATATGGCTATGACTGTGGAAAAGAGGAAGAGGCTGGAAATAATGCCATCTCTCTGACAAAGTAAGGTACCGTGCATGTAGTTTAAGAATCTGATGAAAAATAAGGTAGTAGTTAAAAATATGTTCCTGAATATTTTGCTAACATTACCAAAGTAATGATACTTCAATTTAATCGTCTTCCGCTATTTTAGAACAAGGTGTAGTAAACTTTCCCAATGGTTTTAAGTTCAATTCAAACAGTCTAAACAGCTATTGAATATTAAAGTGAATATTTTTATTATGCTCTAGGTAAAACCTATAAGAGAAAAAAATAGAAAATACATGAAATGTTCTACTCTTAATTAAAGGCATTTTGACAAAAATAAGGCATTATGGAGATTATTGCTAGGCTAACATGTAGTAGATCTTTATACAAAAATGTAAAATACTCAATACTAATAGCACAAAAATATAAGTTTTAACTTAGACAGTCATGAACACACATACACATTTATGTAGAGAGTTTTGATAACATAACAACCTTAAGATGATGACTCTTATAAGTTGAGGAGACTGAATTAAGCCCCAGACTTCAAATAGGAGTACAGCCTTCTTTTAAACGACTGAAGTGATTGTGACGTCTTTACATTTGGCGGAAGAGAGTTCCAGAATCTAGACTCAGTTGGATGATAAGATTTTAATATATATTGGTGCGGGCTTGAGGACTTTGAAGGTCAGAAACACAACGGGTGGAAAATCCAGTAACTTTTTTGCTATCACAAAATATTCGGCAAACTAATTTTAAGGTGCCCTGAAAGTTGGCCGTCATACAATGTATTGTTGCTTGAAAACACTGGCCTCACCAATACTCAATTCCAAAGCATATGAGTAAGAGTTAGTTCCGTTAAACGATACATAATTCAACTAGGATTGTTACCTACGGATTATCCCGCCGAAGTGCATGGTTCTCGGCTCCTTAGTCCTGACGTTTTCAAGGCAAGTCTCTCTGCCTTGCTTTTAGCCCGGGGTAAAGCGAACGCTCAACACAGGTCCAACCCTTTCCTTCCGATGAGGGAGGACTGGGTGATCCGTAAAACGTTCTCCAGCGGAGCGGGCAGGCAGCGACATCGGACGAAGCGGATTGCGTTAATAAAGCGGATAAAGGATCGGGGCCATTAGGAGCGCATCGCATGGCGGTGAGAATGGAACGGAACGGAGGCGAGGGAATCCATAATGATCGACCGCGCTCCCCTCTGTGCTCCATTCGAGTGCAATCCCGTAGGAATTATGTGACGCCCGTAATAACTGGATTGAAACTGTGTCGTTATTTCCACGACCACAGGATTATGATCATTTTCAATCTCGATACGATGCGATTAAAGTAAGATGAACGAAGCTGATCAACATAAAATGAAAACAAATGCATTATTCACGCAATGATTAAACCCGAAGTTCGATTAAGACAGTGGCGCAGCGCGTTTTGTGGGATAGACCCCCCCAAGAGCTCAGAGAAATTTTTAAGTGTAATCCATTTTACTTAATTGGATTAGTATTACTTATGGAATAGTGTTAGGATTAATCAAATATCCCTCATAAATCCGTTAAACTCGCCATTTTGAACCATTTCTCTGAAAATTCCGCAATTTATTAATCTCGCAACTGCCGCTTATTCTGGTGGGTATTCCATACCCCCACACACCCCAGTATTAGTTGCACGTAAACCCCCCCAGCCTTAATTCCTAGCTGCGCCCCTGGATTAAGACACACCTCTCCCCAACCTAAACCTATTGCCGTAATTTGAGGATGAGCTCAATAAATAATATAAAATGTAATATATAATACCAATCCCTCAACTTACTGATTAAACCGCCATTTGTTTCAATAGACAGAGCTCGCCGTAGACTAAACCACTGGCGAGTATTTTCACGCATTCAGGGTTCGGCCGAGTACACCTGATCACCTTTCCGACGGTGCTGCCACCTGCCATAGGACATCGGGAAATGCTTTCAACACCTGCAACAATCGATTCCCAACGTTTTTTCGCAATCAGTGAACAATAATTGTCAAAAACAACATTTTTTAAGCATATAAAATTCCAAAATGTATTTTTTCGATATTTTTCCTTATTACTTTTCACTGTTTCATTTCTATATTCAGGTAACCTTACATTTCTGTGAATTTAATTATAATAAAACTTGATAGGAATTTCATATAAATATCATTAATATATATGTATGTATACTGGATGAAGAAATGCTTCCTGACATGGACTCGAACCCAGAACCTCCCGGTTGCCGGCCGGGCGCAAAATATATATATGTACACTAGGGTTAAGACTCTTTGTACAAAATTTGATTTCCTGTGCCAAAAAAGGATAAAATTCACCCAAAAATAATTTTAGAAGTATTAGTTTTGTTCTATTTTTTTAAAAAGTCACCCCCAACAAGAAATTACTAATTAGAATTTCCGTCATATACAAGGTATATCCCTATTCTTTATAGATTGTTTTCAAACGCTCACCAAAGATCTTAATCTGTATGATGGAACTCTATAGAGTATTCTGGATGTTTGTAATACTCTCTGAAGTCTTTTATGACAGTATTACTTAAATGAAGTGTCCAGAAAGTTCTAGAACATTCTCCAATTTTTAAAGTATTTAACTGCATAAGTTTGTGCTCTTCTTATTGATTCTTATTCTAAATTTCTTATTAATTTGTTCCAAGTCTCTAACTGCAATTTGAAATAATAATGTATCATAAGATAAGTGCCACTACTATTGAAAGGAACAAGAAGATCTGGGAAAAGAATCTTTCTCAATTTCAAGATCCATATAGGAAAAGATGAACAGTTCCTCAAGAAGAACAGTCACTGGCAAAGAATAGCAGGGTACCACTGAAAATCCAAGTTGTTGGCCGCTATCTAACCCTTGGACCATCAATCACAGGAAGGAAGGAACGAATGAAATAGATTAAGAAAGAAGTTACAACTTTGTGGCTACAGAAATTAAATTTCCTAACTTTATCAAATCAAGTAGTACAATCAAAACTAGAAAATGTGCTAAAACCTATGATGAATGTGTAAAGTGAGGAACATACTATGCATTGAGTGAAGTATCTGACATAACAAAAGAAAATGGTGAATGGCTGTGCAGTGAGGACAGAAAGTTATATCATCCACAGATTGAGAGTAAAGGAAAAGTAGGGCATACTACTGAAAAGGCAGCAAGTAATGAATCTATCCATCAATCCAAAAGAAGAAAAATGCCTTTGGCATCCTCTTCATCTACAGCAACTGCAACAATAATATCAACTTGTGTATCAGTGACTGAGATTAAATATCAAGAGTCCGAAGAAGAAAAATCCACAAGCATATGCAAGAAGTACAGCAGAACCAAAACTGCAACAAAATTTGTAAAATCATTAAATTTATCGGCCAGAAAAGCATCAACAGTTTGTAAACAGCTATTTCAAGATGGGATTAATGTGGATATGCCTTCACAATCGGGTATTTACAGATCCACTTTTGAAGAAGCCGTTACAATAAATGAAGGAAAATAAACGCTACAGTTGCAAAAATTATTAATTTGAAAAAAATAATGAAAAAAGGAATGGAAACAAATGGAAAAATCTATGGAAAAGTGTTAAGATGATTGTTGCATACACTACAAATGTGAATACTGGAAGAAAGGATCGATTTGCTATTCAGTGTTTGCTGAAAATAAGCTAGATAAGCTAGAAAATAAGCCACAATTCATTGCCTGTCAGCACCATGTTCTTGATCGAGTTCTTCGCTTAGCAAAAAATAATGAAATTGGAGTAAACGAGACATCTCCTAAAATATAATATCCATTTATTCCAGAACTTGTAAATACGTAACTAAGAACAGCTAAAAATGAATTTCAACGGTGGTAAAGAAGAGATTACTGAGTCAGCAGGATGACGTGGTGATATAAAAATTCTATGTCATTTAACTCAGGTTTTCCGTTTTTTTTTTAAGAAACTGGAAGATTTCCTAAAGTAAAGTTTCAGAACATACCTAATTTAAGTAATGCCAGGTGGAATTCCCAAGCAATACTAGCTCTTTTGTCATTTATTCTTAAGCCAGAAAAAACAATCTCGCTACTCAAAACTTGTAGATTTGTCTCTTACAGTTGGGCAGATCCAGTGGAGTAGCTATGAATTGCCATTCGGGGGAGTCCGGGGGGGTAGATTCGGGGGGGTCCGAAACCAGGGGGGGGGGGGGGTTGAAAAACAGGGTACTAAGTAGAGGGTTTAATACTACTTTCACACTTTTTGCAATCGAAATAACTTCATTTGTCAATTCGTGGTTTTTCAATATTTCGGTGGGGGGAGGGAGGTTCTCCGGACCCCCCGTGCGTCACCCTTACTACGCCACTGGACAGATGTGTGTTACCACAAAAGTGTTACAAAATTTCATTATTGCAATTTAATTTAATTATTTAAATAAAAAACTACAACAAAATGATTTTTTCACCTTACGTGTACTACGGTGAAAATAGTTTTTTTTTAGGCTGGGGGTGACCTTTATCAAAAGTTAAATCGAAATAATGCCGTTTTCTTTAGTTTTGAACAAATATTCATCAATTTACAGCACAGGAACATGGGGTTACAAAAAAGTCATAACCCTAATGTACACACACTCACACACAATGTTTTGGAAAAATGAGAGGCACGTAGCACGCACGTAATATAAATAGTTCAAGTCAATATCGATGAACATAGAAACACAAAAAAAGAAACACTCACCCGGGAAAAAACACTTGGTAGCTTTCGAAGTAGTGACTTCTTCATCAACATGATTAAGAAAGATTCTTGAAACTCCCAAGTTTATTTTCCCGTGTGAGTGTTTACATGTTTATTGATATTGACTTGAACTATATATATATATATATATCAAGCGGCAAGAAATAAATAAAAATCATCAGCATCACTCTGTCAAATTGAATGCTAAATCCCGAAATCGCGGCATATGAACTCGATTAAATTATCTCGGGATTACGAGGTTCCGTGATCCCTGGAATGGCCTAACGTGAGCCCCCCCTCCTGGCGTGGCAGTGGCGTGGGATGGAGTGAGGGTGCAATAAATCGAACGTCGATATTCGAATGATCCCGATGGATCATTACGCAACTATCTCTTTCGCTCGTTCGCGCCCCGGCCGGCCGTGGCGCAAATTCTCCTTGAGGAAATCACGGCTTCCCTCCGCGTCTCTGTTATCCAATTTCAGAGCGAGAGGGTGGGATAAAAACAGAAGCGCAGAAATATTCCGTTTATTTCAGCCCCGTCGTCATCTGCTCCGCGAGTTCACATTACGCCCGGTCGAGGATTACCTTTGTCATTCGGCGTACGTGTGAGCAAGGTCGATAAATTTTATTGGGTTTGGAATGCTGCAGCGTCGGGTGGGTTCGTATCGGGAATGGAGATGAGAAAATAATGAAATTTTAATTGGGAATAGACTTCGGTTTCAGCGTATCCACGCTCCATGATTTCATCGCGAACCATAACCTTAGAACTCAATACTGGGATAAAGATAGAACTATTGTGAGGTTAAGGAATGGCTGACTGAAAGTTAGAACGTAATACAGTTGACTGATATTTTCTTGCTCTTTATCAGAATGCCGCGATTAATAGCAAGATTTATTCGCATATTACTATATTTCGTAAACGAAAGATAATGTCTACTTTACATAAAATTTCACGCGCAAAATGGGTACGCCATTTTGTGTTGTGAAACCATGCAGATGTGAACCAAAATCTTCAAAAATCATGAACTATATAGCCAAAGCATCTGGTCAAAGGAATATTGTGTTTTCTACTCCATTAAAATCATACAACTGCAACACCACCTGCTTAAGTTCAAAGGTTTTCGGAGAAAAACGAGATTGCGCGCGTTTTTGAAAAAATTGTTATGTTTGAGCTGCTGTATCTCAGCAACGGATCAAATGTATGTAAAATGGCATACAAATCCATTATCAGCCATCATTTATGAGTGTTTCTGCTAAGATTTTTTAGTCTCTTTCTAAAAAAAAGCCGTTTTGGACTTTTGTCCGGCTTTTTCCGATTTTAGACCACCGTGCAGCGTATGAAACCGCACTTAATTAAGCGCCAAAATGGTGTAATTCAAATAGGAGTTTGGGATAGCACGAAAGACGGCGTAAATTATGAAATTTATTTGCGTAAACTGAAATACCTTTGCTGCAATATAAAAGGAAAAGTCTTTTGTTATTTTATATATGTACTTATTCAATATGCACAAGCTAAATTATGAATAATCTGTAATGTAAAAAATAACAACTAAGAGAAGGATGAAAAATGAAATTTATCGCCACTTTTGAATGCGACGAAATTTCTATTCCTTCTATATTATGCAATATTTTTTGGCTCTAGCTAGCATTCCATGGAAGGCATTGTTGCATAAGACAACGATGGTTGAGTCAGACGGCTTTTTACGTCACCATGAAAATTAACTCTATTATTAAAATTAGGCACTGCAATATTTCCACTGAGTTTTATTATGACACAACGCATTTCGTCGTTAAAAACAACATTATCAAGTGTAACATGTCTTAAGAGTTCCTCCATATATATGCCTTGGTGCTGGAAGGGATGGGGTAAGGTGGAGGATGGGTTTTGGGTGACGAGGAGTTGGGATATTGAAGGTTGTGGGAGAAAAGCTGGTTATTTAGGGTCTCGGAAGGGGAGCAGGGTGTGGGGGTGGGGGGGAAAGAAAGGTTCCAGGGTGGGTGACGGTACGCGTTGGGACGCGTAGTGTCATAATAAAACTCAGTGGAAATATTGCAATGTCTGATTTTAATAATGTTAAGAACTTCCACCATATCGAGCCCAACATCATACAAGATATTCGCAATGCCTATGTCCACTTCCTTGACATTCTGATGGAATTTATGTTCCAATCGTTACAAAACTTTCCGTATGGACAATATTTGACCTACAATGATTTTTTTCTCATTTTCCAACTTAAATAAATAGCTTGGTGGACAATGATCTAAGGAGTAGGCCATAGCCTAAAATAATGCCTATTTTGAGGAGATCTCGAAATATTACTTTTTGGATGGTTTAAAATGCTTGGAAAAATGCTATGATGATCTAAAAATACAATAGAACCTTCAGTTAGGTTTGCAAAACGTGAGTGATCAAACCAGCTCTCGTAACATTCGGCATCAACTGCATCATGCCCATCTATTGAGTTCTTCTTGGATGGAAACACATGCGATGCTCCTTTTATGAGCCCTTTTTTAGTCCGTGCACGTGCAATTGCAAATCGTCCTTCTCGGGAAGTGGGGGCTGAATGCCCAGCGCTAATTGTAAGTCCAGCGAAGAAGGCCTGACGCAGGTGTCTATTTTTACTGTGGCAAGTTAACATGATCAGTAGACAGCTTGAATGACAATAATAATAATTGGCTCATACTCTTCTTGGGCAAAATATAACGATAGAAATACTACCTCATGTAGTTTTTCGGAGGCAATAATGTACTGGTTACGTCTGAAATGAACACATTCTAGCATTCACACCAGGGGCGCCGACTTATAAAAAATATTGGGGGGGCCCATATCGGAGGTCTTTCCCCGGGAAGAGGATAAATCCAAAGTGTGTCGCAGCACCGAAACACTAACCATGATTCACACTACTTGATTCAGTTAACCTGCTTAACCTTATAATTATTTGTTTCAACACACATTGTTGAATTTATTTAAAAAGTAACTATCGTCAAACATGGGAAATAAAAATTAACAATATATTTTTGTGATTTCACAAAGCATAATATAACTTAATTATTTTCTTGAATTATTGAGGGGGCTCCGCCCCCCCAAACGAATCTTTGAGGGGGCTCGGGCCCCCTCAAGCCCCATGGAGTCGGCGCCACTGATTCACACTATGCTTAGCATGGAAAACATATCCATTCGCGAAATACCATTTGCCGTCTCAATTTCAAGGTTTGACCGCCAAAGCGACGGGGAATAAATGAACTTATTCCGACTTGTCCGAAAGGAGGCAATTCAGTCGACTGGGCAATGATGGAGCAAACGCCTGGTTGGGACTGCTTTCAATGCAATGGTGGCAATAATAGATCCATGTTTGCCGAAAGGGGGGATCGGCGCCATATGGAGGCAATTTACGTAAAATGTGTGAAGAAAAGCGGCAATAATCACAATTCCACACACCCATTTCGGGGCAATGAACATGGGTCGGGCACAAACAAAAGGAAGGCTTGGGAAGGGAGCGCTCCGGTCAAGTAAACACGAGGGAGCCGTCCTTCCCGCGCTGAATACCCTCAACAGACTTAACCGGGGTGTTTGTGGACAGAGTGAGTGGACGGAAGAGGAGGAATAAGTTTGAGGCGCGAGTGGCAACGGTCGTGAGATCCGGGAAAAGGATTTGGATGGAAATGAGCGCGTGGAAATTGAATCTCGAGGGTGGGGCAGGACGAAACCTTTACGCTCCATGGAAAAAGTTAAAAATTCGGTAAAACATAGTGAGTGTACAACAGTAAGATGGTCCACGAAATGAATGTTCTCAAATTTTTCATGCCGTGCACCTTATAGAAAGAGAATGTGTATTAGAGGTGGTCATCAAACAACCTTTTTCGAAATTCAAAGTTCTACACATGTCAAAATGTAGTACGAGGTACGAAATGAACAGAGAAAAAATTTTGTTCCCATACGTTGACATTCTGCGGTGGCGCCATTTATGTTGAGAGTAGGCAACCCGAAACATATTCTCTCTTTTTACGCTATTTCGGCTATAAATATCGTGATTTAAATGGTTTTTTCAGCCGATTCTGCACCAGTTATGTCTGAAATTGTGGAGGTAAGCAACAGAGATCGAATAGTCACGTTTTTTATACAAACACTGGTGTTAAAATTCAAAGAAACGTAAAAAACTTCGAAAATTTCTTTATAAATGCCATATATTTTAATTTGCTGTACTCTAATGGGCATGATCGCACTAATATGACCCTTCCACTTAAATATAGAACAAAACCTTTCCCCTCTCCCATCCTAAAGTAAGATCTCCTCATCTCCCTATGGCCCGCGTATGAACTAATGTCAACGCACTGCTCAGGCTACATCGTTTACGAAAATGGCTCCGTGTTCCAAATTTTGCAGCTCTTCGTCCACCATGAGAATAGGTGCCACTCCTCCGACTCTCAAGGAGACCCAGAACTCACCACGCGGAGGTGGCTCCAACTGGAGTTTCTCCCATAACCACTCACACACCAAGTCAAATGACTTACCATATAAGATGCAATCTTTTTTGGATCTAAAATTGGTGGAGAGAAATGGTAAGTAAACAGAATGGAAGGAGTTGAGCTCCTGAAGACTATGTAAACAAAAATTAAAACAAAGTAACAATGGGGTTATCTCATAAAATTAAAAAGGTAATTTTTTTACATGTCTAGATAACTAGGTTAAAGTTATTAATACATGCAAAATATGACGTCATAATTCTCAATATTCTTGTTGCTACAAAGTTACAAAGTACGCAAGAACTACAAAATTCTTTCGCGCTACTAGAACGCCCTGTGACGTCAGAATGCGAGTAAGCAGATTCGCTCCATGGCAATAAAAAAACAGGGCCGACGATGACAAACATCAACGACGATATTGATTCATAACTTAAAGGGTGTGTCAAAAATAGCGGTGACAATTTAAAACTTTTTACGGTGCGTGTATAGCGCAATAGCTGACTCCGACTTCGTAAAGACGCATTCTGAAAAGATTCTGAAGGTAGATTGATTCATGGCCGCTTATTTCTTCACCAGTAATGAATATTTCGAAGTTTCGACACGAAGATATATATATATATTCCCTGTACGCTATTGATGAATTGTCTTGTAATGCGGCTGGCCTTTCGCAAAGTTTGGTGAGGCAAGGATTGCGTGCCGAAGTGATATTTTTGAAATGGAGAAGCAACTAAAAACTACAACGAATGAATTGACACGCACTTCAGCTGAAAGTCATCCAATTGGCGCTCCTCTACAGTTGTCTGGCAGAAATCTTCCCACATTTGAAGATATTATGAAGTTTTACGAGTGGGAGGAGATGAAAAAGAATCAGGAGAGAAGAGGATTTGATCCATTGGTCCAGGAGATTGCCCATGTTAGATATCCGTAATACTCATAGTCCTTCAATATTCAATATTTTTGTTTAGTTTAATTGTGGAATTGAACATAGATACGGCGGAAGTTATGTGTAAAGACGAAATTCCACTCAGTAAAATACAATTTCAAGGCAAGTCATAGAAAACGAATTCACAGGATTCTGTTAAAGATAAATAGCAAAAATATGATACAAAAGAAGGCTGTTCGAGTGTCTGGATCCGAGACTCCTAAGCACAACAGTCGCATGTAATAACAACCTTAAATACGGTGGATGTTGTAATAGTTATCTTATAAAATCAGTTAAATATAGCTATAATGATTGCAGCGTCTTCATTTTTGTGACCATTTTTGGAACTACAGATTTAATTTTTATTAATAAATATTTCACTAAATACTGCTACGGTCTTGGTAATTGCAATAGTAATTTGGACTTTCTTCAGTTCTCACCTATCCTGTAAATTTTAGCGCTAGAGGTAATTAGGATGTGGTCGAAATTTGAACTGCAAGATTTTTCCCGGTAGGGCAAACAAGAAAGCGAGTATAAAAAAACGTGGTATAATAAGGAAGGAAATGCTAGTAGACGTATGAATTCTGTTATATGGGAAGCAGAATTACTAGCGATGGGAGAGGCAGGAAAAAAAATATCAGAAGAATATCCCAGGCGAAGAGAGCATTCCGCCAGAAGAAAGTTCTTCTTCCCGCGGGAAATTCAAGCATAAAAGTAAGGAAACAGTTCATGAAAACTTACATTTGGAGTCTGATTCTCCACGAAAGTGAGGCATAGACAATGACAACCGTGGAGTAATCAAGAGTGGAGGCCTTGGTAATTTTGTGCCACAGAAGAATGATGAGGAGCAAATGACCGATTTAGTAATGAGGAACTCTTAGGAAGACTGGGAGAGAAGAGAAGCCTCATGAAAATCTCGACAAGAAGACGGAACAACCTCTGACACCATATCTTGGGACATGTTAGTCTGGTGAAAACAATCGTCGGGGGACATTTATACGGCAAAAACGGAAAAGGTAGACCTCATATGAAATACATAGAACAGGTAGAGTAGGATGCGAAAGAAGAAGTACGTAGGTGTGGAAAGATTAGCTGACCCGAGAATTGAGTGGAGAGCTGCGTCAAACCATTCTTAGGGTTGTTCACCAGTGATGATGATTACAATATTGATGTAAAGGGTGCGGCCCGCCACCTCGAAAGTCGCGGGTCGCACGCTTTAAATTGCGTGGGTTCTTGCCGGGTGTCGGGAAGCGAATAATCACACACAAGTATTTAAAGTTTTTATCCCAAAGTTTATTTCCATTTAAAATCCCAGTTACCCAATCAATACAATGAATATACATAAAGTAATGATGAAACAGTGCGTCTGGGATAGCCCAAATTTAGGATATTACCAATGTTTCGGGGAGGAGAGGAGCTGCTGGTGGTGGCACGGGTGGATAGCGAGGCGCTTTGGTCGCACGGATCATACGGCCCGCGCTTCGACTCCAACTGACGGCTACATTGCTGACTGACCACTGACGAGTGACGGAGTATGAGTTACTGAGTGAGTTCCTGAGCGCCAATAGCGTCTCCACCGTGCAATTATATAGGGAAGATGTAAAACAAGTTATAGGCAACGTTTCGATTTATTTAAAATCGTCCTCAGGGCTATGAAAGAAAAAACATGAACAATATAAAATACAAAGATTACAACGATATACAATATTTTTACATAAAAATGTTACGATCGCGTTTTTTATACAGTAATATAATTTAAAGTATACACATATATAATATAACATATACAAACATATATAACCAATACACACATATATATAAGAACAGAATAGAATACACAAAAATTTTTGACATACCTCTTAACTTTGTACATATTTATTGATGTTATGTTACTAAGGTATTGCCACACCTAGTTACCATTATTTTTTAATATTGTTAATGTTTTTTCTTTCATAGCCCTGAGGATGATTTAAAATAAATCGAAACGTTGGCTATAACTTGTTTTACATTGATCTAAACTCCAAGAAATATTATAAAATGTATTAAACAAGGTCAAGAATAGAAGAGGGAAAAAATAATAATTATATAGGGAAGTGGAACCAGGATGTTTTCGTCCAAGAGGAAGGGGAAGAGGAAGGATAAGCGTTCTTGAAAGTGAAAAGGTACAAATCCCGAGGCATAGTTTGTCATAGCTGGCTATTCTGAATCATCACACATAACATATTTATGCATATTTTGGAAATGGAAATCTTCCATTTCCGGATCACTACATTGATGCCGAACAGATACTTCTGCGTTGAAAGAGGTTCCCTATCTCTCCATAGCCCTCAAATCAGGAGTTAAGCGTAAAGAAAATATTCGCTACAGGAAATGGCTTTTGATCATGTGATTGAGAAATAAATAGTCAATTCAGATGTACCTACTTTAAATAATGTAATGGGTGTGAAATGGTGTCAAACCAACCCGAAAGCAAGGTAACACTAATGGCAGTCGTGAAACGAATTAAAGGAAGAGTCCGAAACCAGACCACGTGATCCTTTGCAAGACCCAGTAAAACACTGTAGTCAATACCTTTACAACTGACCTGACAACTTAACGGACGGAAAATTATCCCAGAGATTAGAATAGTTGCAGCCATAAAAGTGAAATGAAGTCATTTATTTTCCTTCACCGGTTTTAGATTTCATGAAAATCTAACCTTTAGCTTCGGAGTAAACAACACAAAGCTATAACTCTGTTAGTGATGACGTACACGGCATATATTCCAGTAATGTTTATCGAAAACATCAAATAGGCACGAAAAGTGTTCCGGCATGGCGACATGAAATCTAGGGAGGGTTTATTTCAAAGACGTGTACCCATGTAGCCATTCGCTGTTTAAGGTTAGGCATAAGTGTGATGTTGCATGGCTGGTGGTGAAAGTGCTCATAACTATGGAAAGCTGAAAAAATACTACCGTAGTACTAATCCCTCATGGTTATATCTCATAGGCGTGGGTTTTGTCGTAGGCGTCATCCTGAAATAAGGAAAGAGCTTACTGAAATTTTATAGCTGTTAAACCCTTATTCGGAAAATATGAAGCCGTTGTTGTCACCGCTTTTTCTCGTTTCATCAGCCTCATTGCAAGATTTTCACAAGAGTCATTGTGAAAATCTGAATCTGTTTGAACAGTGGGATCCATCTGACCACTGCTAAATTTTGCGTAATCCCATAAATTCTGAGACCATATTACTTTAAACGGTTCATGAAAAGGCAAGGGAATCTTCTTCAGGGCCTCAGATGGAAATATCCGGTGGGACTCTCTTGTTCCCACGTTATCATGGACCGGCCATAAATGATCCTGCTTATATGTGGATGGCCTGAACGGGAAGTTTATAAATGATCCTGGTTGAGGTGGGGGGTGGGGGGAGGTAATAAGCGGACAGCGAAGCAATGAGAAGGAAATATTAGCGGTCGGTGAAAGGGGTGTAGAGGAGCGATAATGGAGGCAAATGTCAAGGAAGTAAGAGAATGAAACACCGTCGTTGAGCGGAACAAATGAAGCTCAGATGGACTGAAACCGTAGCGATACTTAGAGGAGTATGTGTGCGGGAGAAAGGGGATGTAACGCGTGCGACGACAACGTCTGGATTGGGAAGCTTTCGCCACAATGGACTGGAGGCGACAAAGCGAATGAATGAAGTGGCAATAAAACGCGGGACCCTGGCAACCAGCGGCGATTATAACAAGAATAATTGCAACCAAAATGCTAAAGGTCAGCAGAAGCTCCTCTTACTTTACACATGACTTATCCATGAGTAGATATAAGGTGGCGATGCAAAAGAAAGAACGTGGAAAAAATTTTAAGAACTAACCACCGTATGTGCCCTTAATGATAATACCCTCACCAATTTAAATATAGAGTAGAGTAATAAAGAATTATTTTTCTTACATAGATCCAGCAAAACAAATAAATAATAAATATCATGCAAGAAATTCATAAATCAAAAACGAATGGATGATTTATCAGTTGTTGGCTGAAACATGAAATTCTTACGCGAGTATTCGAAAGAAAATTCTGCATCGGAAAATACATTTTAAAACATTAGATGTGAACGGATAAAAGTTGATACCAGCGAATACGTCAAATAGAGGACGTTGTTCTGGTCTCATCTCATCCAAATTTAATTTGCTGGCATGACTTATACAATATTTGAACGCACGATGGATACCTGGGATTTTAAGTAGGTACTATATGACGCATTCTTTTTCCAGACATTTATCAATTTTACTGAAATTCAGCACGGTGCCACTAGTATTGATAATATGAATGATGAAATATGATAAATAATCATCAAACTGTATTTAATTGGAGTTATTGAAATACTTATAACTAATTGAGATTTTTCCTAATTAGTAATAAATTAGTAATAAACATACCGTCATGTTATCGGTCCAGAGTTACGATATTCCCGTGGACATGGAAATCACTTTACATGTCCACGGAGGTGCTTGAAATGAGTAAAAGCACATGAGGACAGGGATGAAATCGCAGGAACCGCGAAAAATCTGAATCGATATTCATTTTTTTAAATCATAATAATATAATTTTATTCCACTCAGATCCAAATACATTACTTCGAGAAAAAAAACCTGTAATAATTGTGGAATATATAGTAACCCCTTTGTGGAAAAGTTTTGGGGCTACCATCATACACTATTGAGAACATGACTGGTGCTAGCATACATAAAAAATACATTTATTTCGTTTAATTGACTAATATGTTTTCTTGACAATTGCATTCGATTGTGAATTTTTCAGTAATTTACACATGGATAACTTTTCTTAACACACACACTTTCATAACACACTTTCTCTCATAACGCATAATTTATCACTACGAAATTTACCCATTTTACGAGGATAAAATGCCTGATGTGATAAAAATGGGTATTTCTGATTCGTGTACCATTTACTTGCTCGATACATGTTAGCATAAGACATAAAAACAGGAAGTGTGAGTTAATATTGCAGAGCCATCAAGCCACAATATTTGTTTATTTATTTATTGCCACACCACCGAAAAAAGCATTATTTGGCATTTAAATAAGGGTTTTCATAACATTTAACAGTTACACGAACTGCGAATATGAATGCCGTGGGTAGAGACATACTAATCAGGAGGAACTGAAACCCGCGATCTTCGGTTTGACAAGCGAGGACTTCACCTCGTCTCCACCGAGGCCAGCCAAATAATGCAATTTTTCATCGAAAATTTTTGAAAACTCTCCCGTGAGAATATTAATGGCTTTGGAACCCTAAAGTAATTTAAATAAAAAAATATGAATAGCACAAATGAACCAGTCATAAATGGCTCTAATTTAATGAGACAGCTTTTGCTATGATCAATGAGATAGTTCCACGATGAAATACGTTTATCAGTTATTGAGGCATAAAAATAAAAATATCTATTATTAAAACTTCATCACCTTGATACATTTAGTCGATAAAAGTAATTTTTCGAAAAAAAAATGGAAGTGTAGGTTCACCTTCTTAAGTGATGCAAACGAATATTTGTCAAGTCATTCCGCGCTCTAAAATGCAATCAAGAGAAACCTACCTTTAAATCTAAACTAAGAAAATTTAATAAATAGACCTTTATTTGGAATATAACTGGAAGAAGGAAATTAAGACCGTTAACATTTCGGTCAGATGCACTCAAAACTTAGCACCATGATTGTATTTTTTTAAAGTTAGCAATTATATACTTCAAATGGTTATGCAACACAAGGCAATTCTCGGAAACGTAGGAGGCAACGCGGATGCTTTATTTTGGAAGAATAAATATTATCCTATCATCGAAATAAAAATTTCTGGCTCCGCTAATCACAGCGGTTAAGTATGATGAAAAGCGTTTTACGTGATCTGAACTATACCAATTTAAAAAAATAAATAGTGATATCGAAGAAAAATCTTCTCAAAGGAACGATATTTTATAACAAATGGAGAAACCATCTCAGATGGAGTGTCCATTGTATAAGTGTATAAAATGTAAAAACAAATACAAGACTGATGACCAATTAATGAATTTCACGTTTCCTATGACTTTGCGCCAAAAATAATTTCCTCGATACCTGATTCATAATGATGAAGGGCACTTTTATAGAATGGTATTCATGCAATAAATATTGGTGGTATGTTTCAAATTTATTTCCTCCATTATCTTTCAACTAATCTAGTTTCTTGAATTTCACTTGTTTACTTCATTACTACCTCTCTCTCCTCATCCTCAGTGCACCTTCCAATTAACCTTGGAGACCCAACTCCTTGTCCAACAACGGTATCAGCCCAATTCAGGCTCTCTCCACAGACCTTCCCAGCTCCCCACTTACCGAGTGAAGTTCCATTTCCGGCGGTAATAACGATGTTTAAATTTCTTTATGACGTCGTCACATTCGGAGCCTTCTCGGGAGGAAGAAACACTCCGTTTGCGCTGCTCACTTCTCGCAAATATTAAGTTTCGGTAATGGAGTTGATCCACCCTCTGTCTCACCTGGTTGAGGCATTTTACTATCTCTAGGAGAGCTCACTTCCTCTCTAATATATTTCGCCATTGTGTAGGTTCTAGGCTTGTGTAGGTAATTATTTACAAAAGTTTAGTGTTGTTGAAATAACTATAATAATAATAAATATAATAATTATAATACAAATACAGAAGATTCCGTTTGATGGGACCATCGGTTACTTGGGGCAGCTGCTTAATTGGGGCAGATCTTGAAGAACAGAACCCAATAGAGGAATATCCCAGAGTATTCTGCGCTTAATTGGGACAACATGGCGCTTTATTGGGCCATGAGTCGGCGACATAAACTCTATACTCGCGACAAAATTAAAATTTTTTGTTTTCACAATACTATTTTTTTGTTTTCCTCCTTTGATTTACTCTTATTTTTCACAAATGTTCCTATTCTTGCCCTATTTGAAAGCTTTTGTTTTTATATTATCCGCAGGAGGATAGGACTTTCGTTTAATAGGAATTCGTAAAAGACATTCATTCAGCATCGCCCGAGTCTGTGAAAAATATTTTTACCTAATTTGTTATAATTCTTAAATATGATAATAACTTAACTAAACTCGCTGATTTATTAATCAAATTAATTGTTTAATAAACTTATGTTGCATTATAAACATTATTTAGTCTTCTTTCTATCATTTCAACGTTTGTTTAAGCCCATATACAGGATAGTTCGCCTAATTGGGTGCAGCCGCTTAGTTGGGGCAAAGTGCACAAGTCCCGATAAGTCCTAATTAACCGGAATATACTGCAAAAAAATGATAATTTCGCATTTATTTCACAAGCCAATTTTAGGACACAATAGTCCTCTCTTGCAATTTACTGGTTTGATAATCTCAAACACCCATGCCCTGGTTGGTGGTCAATCTACCCAGGTGGGATTCGAACCCGCGACCTCTTAGCTGGCTGACGGGGAATTTATCCCGTCGCCAATGAGGCCGACAAGGAGCAAAAGAAGGATTTCAATTAAAGCGCAATCAATTTTTTTAGATCGTATTTCAATTACACTTGAAATACTGACGGCGATATATTAGAATTTTCATAATATTTTTTCTAGAAATCGGAATAGATAGTCCGCAAAAGAGGGAATATTTACGAGTTAATGTATCATAAGCTTGAGATAAATCAAGTAGTATGTCAGATTTTGATGATATGTAATATTTGCTACTCATAAAATTATTAAGGATACAAATTCCGTGGCATCCATATTTCATAACCAGCACTCATATGGATCACAAAGAAAATGGAACTTGCATATGAAGGAAATTGTTTTTCATGCTAATGAATCTCACCATGACCTTCCTTGTGATGATAAACATGGATCACCATTAATATGAGGTGAATTTAAACAATTTGATTTCATAAGGGATTCTAAAAGACGGATGAGAAAGTGGACGGAAAAGATCCAAAAAGGATAATTTGTGAGTGATGAGGAAGGCGGGGTAAAGGCATTGACACCCGCCGCAATGAGGAGTCACGAGAGTATATTATTAAATTGAGAGGGGAAATTAGCAACCAGAAGAGAGGCGGTGTCGTCTTCAAAGATGAGTTCAACCATGCAGTTCAAAAACTCAAGGAAAAAGAGGGACCCGGAAGAGAGAACAACCCAGGACAACTCATCAAAGAAGATCCCATGTCCCTCTATGAAATAACCAGTAAAGTGTTGGAATTTGAGGAGGTACCGAAAGGTTTCACTACATGCAATATAGTCCCTATCCTTAAAAGAGTGGTAGGTACCTTCTGAATGCGATCCCTAAATAAAAAAGTATCAATGCCTCATGTATCAACACTCCTCTTTGATTTTATTACGGAGTCCATTCCCTTGGGCTACAACCTTGTCTTGACTTGCGCGTTCCCATGACCCCTGGAGCTGCCCTGGCGGGATTAATTCGCAATTATTCCCGATAGGGCCACCCATGATAGGTCGAAGGATAGGAACCAGACTAAAGGCAGTCTAAGTGATGGTGTCGCGTAAAAAAACACTGTTGGAATGGATGTGGGAAACCCTACCAACTATGTCTTCCCGTAGTTTGATCGAACGAGCCTCGTATGGAATCGCAAGACCCTAAGGGCGGGTGTCGTAGGTGGCAGCGAGGTCGACTAGGTCCTCGAGGGCTGTATAGTGCGAAAACTTTCTTTTTTATCTGACCTAACCAAAAGTAACCTTTTGAAGAGGTGATTTCAAAGTTGGGGCTAGTTTTTAGTTCTTACATGGGTTTGATAAAAAAGTATTATATTATATTAACCCCTCATTCAGTTTTCTGCGAATTTCATAACCCAATCCCATTTGTGCATTGATTTGTATGGTACATAAAAATTCGTGGAAGAAAGATGAATGCGTTCTATCTAAAAACCGACCACTGGAAGTTCAGTGCAGAAAAGGCACATCGCACACCTGGCTACCTTTTTGTAATATATCAACGATAAATACAAAAAGTCAGTAAAGAAATCGTCTTATTGGAAATGGATAATAAATGTGGTAATAATATATTATATTCTGGCGTCACCGGCGGTCGCAACTCATTTTGTTGTTTATATATCTTGAATTACCTCGGTTAACCTTTATTTCGTAATTCCTACATGAACACAAAATCACGGCGAACAGAGTGCGCAATTTTGTATCTATCCACAAATACTAAAACTACATCGTAAAAGTTGATGAAAATTATCAAATTTAAAGCGCTTGATAATATTGTATATGTTTGTTGATGTTAAATACCTACAAAAATTCATTAGTTTCAACATGCTGAATATCTAATGATCATTTATGCGGGAAATTTTTAAGAAACTTGGTCAAGTTTGGGGCAAGTATTTCACATTAAAAAGTAACCTGTGATAAACGGTTTGAATCAATGCATGCACTAATGTATTGTCAACACTGCGCAAATTTTCGATTTCCATTCACGAAAGAAAATCATTTTTGAGGTTTTGTCCAGCTTTTTTCGATTTCAGTTTACTCTGCGCCGCGGAGAATATTATGCTTAGGTCAAACAAAGACGTATCTCAAGACATGATAAAGGAAAAGTGAGGAATGAGATGCATAAATTAAATGCGAAAATCAAAGAGTTGGATAAATTGCGAAATATCGATTTGAAAATTAAAATGTGTACTTTACTTTTGTATGAATGTGAGGACAATCATGAGGGTAAGCTAGGAAATATATAAAAGGAAATGCAGAAAAGGAAGATCTTGGGTCTTTCAGCAGTGACGTGGGAGGACAGTGGGGACTACTGGAGTAACGGGTATAGGGTTGTATACCCGTTTTTGGGAGAAATGTCAACGAGAGGCAGCTTTGGTATTATATGGGAAGTTCGGTAAGAGAGTGGTAGGTGTAGGTCAGTTACGCGGTACGATTCTGGGGTTTAAAAATTCAGGCGTGAGCCACCAACCTTGTGGTATTTCAAGCTTACATACCCACTAGCAATCATAGGATGAAATAAGTAAATGAGGTGCATGAACAGCTCGAGAACGCGTCAGTCGGGGAAGGGAGGGATGGAACCGAAGTAAGAGAGTTTAGAATTGGAATTCGGAACGACAGGGGAGAGAAAGTAGCAGAATTTTGCAGGAGAAACAAGTTATTCATTACAAACACTTGGTTAAATCATCTTGAAGAGCCAAGGTACACGTGGAGAAGTCGAGGGGATATGAGGAGATGTGGAATAGACAACATCATTGTACGACAACGGTATAGGAATAAAATGAAAAACTCGCGCACCTTACCTGCAGCGTATGCAGATGCACCACACAAACTTGTGCTAGTGAAATGCAACGTAGGATTAAAAATACTTATGAAAGTTTTGAAGGCGAGGAAATGGAAGGTAGAACCTCTGAAGGGGAGTATGAGGAGAGAATATCAGGAACTTGTTGAAAATAGCATCCAGGAGATTGGTAGTACACAGACTGTAGAGGAAAGATGGGCTGAGTACAGCTAATGGAGATTCTGAAGAAAATAGGCGTAGATTGGAGGGATAGGACACTCATTCGTAATCTGCATACGGCGCAGACTGCGCAAGTGAGATTAGCGGACGGAGAATCTCGGTGGGCAATCATTAGCCGAGGAGGAGGCAAGGTTTTCGCCGATGCTTCATAACGTTTGCGCTGAGGAGATTGTTAGAGAGACGTGGGATGAATTGGATGCTGGAGTAAAAGTGTGAGGAATGGTGTTCAAATCAGTACGTGAAACTTAAGATAAGGGTGTGTTGGGAAAACCTAGAGCAGGTAGAGCAATTCGCCTATTTAGTAGGACGTCAGAGGAAAATGGATACAATGATAAGGCCATCAGGAAGAGAATTGCGTTAGCAAAGGAGGCGTTCATGAATAGGAAGGAGCTTTTGAGAGTTTCACTTTGTAAGAATTCAAAGAAAAGGATAGTGGAGAGTCTGATCTGGAGTGTAGGGCTTTACGGTGCAGAAACGTGGACACTTAGGAATAAGGACGAGAGAAGACTGGAGGCATTCGAGATGTGGGTGTGGCGAAGAATGGAGAATGTGAGGTGGACGGAGAGGAGGAGAAACGACGAAGTGCTGGATATGGTGGGTGAGGAGAGGCAGCTTTTAGATGAGATACAAAGGAGACAGAATGTATGGATGGAGCGAGTACTTAGCGGGGAGGAGATGTTGAAAACAGTGTTAGATGGAAGAATGATAGGTAAACGAGGGAAGGGAAGGAAAAGAAAAGGATTTTTTGGATAGAATGAAAGGGAATAGGATCTATTGTGAGTTGAAGAGGGAAGTGCATGATGCAAGGGGAGGATCCCATAATTATTTTTATGTACTCCATGGAAACGTACTATTATCGTTAGAATATTTTAATAATAATAATTAATGGATGTAAGGCGTCTAATGGGAAGACCTGCGGCGGAAGGACAGCCTTCACACAATTCTTTTCTCCTTCTTAAATGAAATTTTGTCCAACCAATATTTTTATACTTAGTAAAGGTTTGTATCCACAAAATAGCAAAAAGATGAAGGGACTGCCACCGAAAGTATATTTGAAAGTTTTGTTGTAGAAAATGTAAAAGTTTTCAATTGCTGATTTGACTTGTTTTACGTTTTTCATTGCTCTTTTGTTTTTTTGGCTGACTGGGTTTCTATCGTGATTATTCCCTGTATTAGTCTTGTTCTGCGCTGCGAAGAAGCAACCAATAAATTCATGTTGAGATAAGTCGATCTTTCATTACGGAACCTCAACATGGCAGCAGAGCGTGGTTCCTTGCGTTCCTTGGTTGCTTAAATAGTCTTCATTGCTTTCAATCGTGTTTTTTCGCGAGTTAAATAACGTTTTCGCGCCACGTTCTCGTTTGGACATTTGCTTGGTTGCACTTGTGAACGAACTGTTTGCTGTTAAGTGTAAAGCATGGAGCTCCATGGAATCGAGAAGTTACGCGGTAGTGAGAACTGGACAATTTGGAAATTCTCGGTGAAAAATGTACTACGAGGTATTGAAAATGCATACGAGGTCTGCACTGGAGAGGTCTCAAAACCAGAGGTTGTGGGAAGCAATTCATCCTCTAATGAGCGCACTTCCTATGATGCAGCGTATAGAGTTTGGGACAAGGCGGATCGAGCGGCATGCCAAGTCTTGGTAAGGTCTATTGAATCTAAAGTGGCTGCTCTTCTCGTCGCGTGTGACTCGGCGAGAGACATGTGGTGCAAATTGCATGCTGTATTCGAACAACAGACTAAACA
This sequence comes from Ischnura elegans, assembly GCF_921293095.1. NCBI lineage: Eukaryota > Metazoa > Arthropoda > Insecta > Odonata > Coenagrionidae > Ischnura > Ischnura elegans. Next base: position 10,890,640 of record NC_060255.1, on the reverse strand, counting down.
AGCTGCTCACACTGTTCAAGCGGAATTTTTTGGCTTCAATATGAGCCTCGCCGACGATATGGTCACTCATATCGCGAAGTTTGAAGGGTTAGTCTTACGAATGCAGCAGTTAAACGTGAAGCCGGATGAGTCATCGTTGATGGTTAAGTTACTGGACACATTGCCCGACGAGTACGAGAGTCTGAAACAGGCATGGTGGGCGAGACCTGAAGATCATCAGACCTTCGCAAATTTGGTGGCAGTGCTGACTTCTGATGAAATACGTCGTTTGAAACGAGCTGAAAGAAAGGAAGAGGCAGTAGCACTGATGACTGTAAAATCTAAAATTCAGGGAAATAGCAATTTTTCCACTTATGCCGCAGGTTCAAGTAGAAAGAAAGGGGAATCTTCACGAGAGAAAGTAAAAGATAAAAGGAAAATCAAGTGCTATGGCTGTGGTGGACAAGGGCACATGAAAAAGGATTGTCCTAGTTGGAAACAGAAGAGGGTACAAAATAAATATAGTGCGCCAGACCGTAACGATGAGGCTGATCAGGCTTTCATTAGTGAACTTTTGAATGCAGAGACTGTTGGTGATATGTGGGTTGTAGACACCGGTGCCACCGATCATATATCTAACCAGAAAGAATGTTTCTCTTCTTTTGAACAGTTTTCAACGCCATTGAAAATACATATTGGCGACAAATCCACAATGGATGCACTAGGTAAAGGGACAATCAAGTTTGAATCCTGTGTTAACGGTAAATTGCTACCTTGTCGCATGGAGAATGTACTATATGTACCCACTGCCCGGAGAAATTTGTTCTCTGTTGTTTCCGCCCTTGATAAAGGCTTGTCTTTTAAGTCGTCGAAAACTAAGTGTGAATTTCTTAAAGACGGTGTAGTGAAAGCTTGTGGCGTCCGGTATGGACAATTATTCAGACTCCACATCCGTGTGCTGAAGTTAGATGTAACGGGTGCCAAAGAGATGAATGTAGCATCGAAAGACACACTACAAATTTGGCATGAGCGTCTTGGTCATCAAAATAAAAGACATGTCCTGAAGTTTCTCAAACAACGGGGAATCGAAGCTACTGAAGGTGAAAGTTTTTGTGCCGCTTGCGTTCAAGGTAAGCAGCACAGGAGTAGCTTTCATTCAAGAAGTCAGCGAGCCAAAGAACCTGGGGAGTTGATACACGCTGACATCTGTGGGCCGATGGAGTGTGAGTCTCTGGGTGGAGCACGTTACTTTCTATGCTTTACATGCGATTACTCGAGGTTTCGCATGGTCCACTTTCTGAAGGAGAAGTCAGAAACTGCACAGAAGATTACAGAAGTGTTGCAGATCGTGAGGAATCAATGCAGACGACCTGTGCGTGTATTTCAATGCGATGGTGGTCGAGAGTTTGTCAATCATGAGGTAGAAAAACTGTTAAAGTCAATGGGTGTGGATTTCCTTTGTCTGCAATCCATATACGCCAGAGCAAAATGGTTGTGCAGAGCGTAGTAACAGGACTGTGGTTGAACTCGCTCGCACTATGCTATTAGCAAAGAATTTGCCTAAAACATTGTGGGCAGAAGCAGTTAATACGGCTGTTTATGTTCTCAACCGAACAGGCCCAAGCAGTGTGGATGGAAAAACACCGTATGAGATCTTTACAAGGAAAGAGTTTCATTTAGACAAGCTTCGGGTTTTTGGTATCAACTGTTACATTCACATACCAACAGTCCGTCGGAAGAAATGGGACCCAAAGAGCCAGCGTGGGGTTTTTGTGGGGTATTCTCAGAATATAGATGGATTTCGAGTGTGGATAAAACCTGGAAACAAGATAGTTCGGAGTTGTGACGTCGTATTTGAACCTGAGACTTGTGGGGGGCTGCTGACGTTATTTCCAACTGACGTGCATGATGAGCTGGAGCCTTCAAATGATCCTGAAGAGGACTGCGTTACTGAACCCACTGATAAATGTGAGAGAAACCTACGGGATCGTTTGAAAATCAAACCACCTGAACGCCTTATTGAGTCAATGTTAGCTGAGGTTGATGAGCCAAGCAGCTACTCGGAGGCAATGAAATCTGATCAGCGATTACTCTGGGAGAAGGCTATGGAGGAAGAGATGGCTGCCTTAAAGGAAAACTTGACCTGGACCCTCACTACGCTACCAGGTAATCGCAAATCCATCTCTAATCGATGGGTTTACAAAGTAAAACGTGCAGGTGATGGTCACATTAATAGATACAGGGCTCGACTTGTAGTGCGAGGGTTTAGCCAGCGAGAAGGAGTAGATTATAGTGAAACTTTTAGCCCTGTTGCCCGGCTCGATACTATACGAGCTGTATTAAGTATTGCTGCCAAGGAACACATGCATTTGGCACAATTTGATGTTAAAACTGCTTTTCTCAATGGGGTTCTTGACGAAGAAATATTCATGAAGCAGCCAGAGGGGTATGATGATGGCACTGGCAGAGTCTGCAAGCTTCACAAAAGTTTATATGGGCTAAAGCAATCCCCCCGGTGTTGGAATAAGTGCTTTAAGGAAGTTCTTAAGGACTTTGGACTGTGTGAGAGTGAAGCAGATCCTTGCTTATTTTATGGGACAAATTGCCATGACAAACTGATAGTGGTCATTTACGTTGATGATGGACTTGTGGTAGCATCAAATAAACATAAAATTACTGAATTTATGCAACGTTTAGAAATGGAGTTTAAAATCACTAGTGAACCAGTGGGATACTTCTTGAACTTACACATAACTCAAAAAACAGATGGTTCAATCTTCATAAACCAAAGTTCTTATGTGAAAGAGGTGCTGCAGCGGTTCAATATGGCTGAAGCAAATCCAGTTTCTACACCAATTGAACAGTATTTGAAAGAAGAGGAAAGGAAGGATGCTGAGAAAACAAGTGCACCTTATCGAGAGGCTGTGGGCTGCCTGTTGCATCTGGCTGTTGCTACTAGGCCAGATATAGCATTCTCGGTGAACTATGCATCCCAATTCCTTGATAACCCAGAGGTAAGACATTGGGGTTTAGTTAAACGGATTTTGAAGTATTTGCAGGGTTCAATGTCACAGGGGATTCTCTACAGTTCATCTGAGAATGGTGGGGAACTAGTTGGTTACAGTGATGCTGATTATGCCAGCGACCCCACTACGCGGCGGTCAGTCAGTGGCATTGTGTTTATGCATAGTGGTGGTGCCATCACCTGGGCCAGCAGGCGGCAACAGTGTGTGTCGCTGTCAACCACAGAGGCTGAGTACATTGCTGCTAGTGAAGCCGCAAAAGATGCTGTCTGGTTGAAGAGACTCTTTGACGAAATTTCCCCATTAAAGTGTCCCCCGGTGTTGTTCTGTGATAACATTAGTTCTATTAAGCTTGCTAAAAACCCTGAATTTCACAAGAGGTCGAAGCACATTGATGTACGTTATCATTTTGTTCGTGAACAACTCCAAAAAGGACAATTATCAATTGAGTATGTTCCAAGTAAAAATCAAGTTGCAGATGTTTTTACTAAGCCTGTTCCAAGAGTACCATTTGAAAATTTGCGTTCTTTATTGGGCATGTGTGAACTTTAATTTGAAGTTGAATGTGAATTATTTATTTGGAATGTAAGGGTTTTCTTTTAATTTTGCTACTGATGAAGTAAGAGTCATTTTTGAGCAAAAGAGATGTTATTGATATTTGATATATTTCTTTTGTTTGTTATTACAGCAATGTATAAACTTTTTGGGGGAGTGTTGTAGAAAATGTAAAAGTTTTCAATTGCTGATTTGACTTGTTTTACGTTTTTCATTGCTCTTTTGTTTTTTTGGCTGACTGGGTTTCTATCGTGATTATTCCCTGTATTAGTCTTGTTCTGCGCTGCGAAGAAGCAACCAATAAATTCATGTTGAGATAAGTCGATCTTTCATTACGGAACCTCAACAAGTTTGTTAAAGAAGGTGTTCATCAAGTTTATTTTAAATAGGTTCATTAAAATTTTTATTGTGATTTTGCTTAATAACTCATTAATTATTTTTTTTTCAATTCTGTGCCAATGCATAGTGAGCTGTTATCTCTGCCTTATTTCTGTTTTTATGATGTCGAATTCAAAGACGCTTTCGTGAAATTGCAGCGTTACAAAATTAAAATATTTCTTAATTATTTGCGTGAATTGCAGAAAAAACATTGAGGTTTTCGTCTTCTAATCGGAGAAATACGAAGTACGATATTTCGTCGAAATTTATTTCCTAAGGGGCAAATCCTTCGTCGAAATTGAAAAGAATGATTCGTACGTGTTGGTATTTTTTTTATTAACAATGAAATAAGGAAAACAGGCAACAATTAAATTAGCAACAGAATAGATTTTGTGCCTTCTTACCTCTGTTTTTACCAAATTTTCATGTTCTTTCATATTAGAAGAATGTAGTGCGGAGCGAGCTCGGTAGAGCAATAATTATGCAATGGTTTACAGCACTCGCAGTATATCTGTTCACCCTCAAAGTCGTTAATGCATACTCCACAATGCCAGTACATCTCTTCGAATATCTAGAATTCTGGCCTTAATTAAGAGCATAAAACCAAGATAGTAATTTGCAGTAAAAAGAGGACCGAGAGATGTGGATTTTTTTTTGCTGTGGAAAAAGGGCTTTTTCCGAACGGAAGCTGGTCGGCGATAATGACCTTTTTATTATTTCTCCCATCCCTCCGCTCAGGCCTCCACTTCCTTTTCCTCTTCGCCGAAATTCAGACCCAAAGCCCTAGTCGGGTCACATCCAATACCTCCTCCCACCAGGGCAAACAAAAATTCCAGCTCACTCGGTGGGAAGTTATTGCGCTCCGCTCTTTTTTTGCCCTAAAATCAAAAATGCGATGAAGTTACAGGGATGGGAGGTAACGATTGACTCGATGCTAAATACCCTCAGAGAGAGGCAAAAGTCCCAAACGAACTTAGGGTAGAGACAAAAAGAGGAAAGCAGGAGAGAAGGCAATATGTGATGGCGGATGTTTAGGGGGAGCCTATTGAGGAAAAGATAAAAGTATTGAGCTTCAAAAGTGCAGAAGCGGATGAATGAATGTTTCCAAAATGCTACTGCAAAATCTTCTATATACACGGCCTGTCGAAGTGAAAATTCTTGAAAGTGTACCAAATCTCGGTGAATAGGCGATTGTATTTTGCGATTAGGGAACCATGTGGAATGCGGCGAGAGTTCAACTTTCATCTCTGCTGAAAAAATACAGTCCCGATGTTATTGAATAGTCAAGGCAAGAGCTAGTAACAAAAGATATTCCATCCAAGTCCTAAGAGCAACCATATCAAACGCGATAGGGATGAATTAATAGACTATTTCAATCGCTGTTCCAGCGCCATCTGAACTGGGGAATTTTTTTTTAGCGTTTGACGACTCGTGATATTCCTTTCTTTACATTGCGCAGAACTGTTCAGAGCCATGAAGGAAATAATTTCGAGAGAGACGTGATTTACACCTCTATGGCCCACTCCCGGTTCCGCATGGCCGTCACCATTTTTATTCCTGAACAATGAATGATTAAAAACACGTACACAGCCCTTTCAATGATTGTGGTACGAGAATAGAGAGTACGCGCGCAACACCGATTGGCTTGCTCAAGGGAGCAGAAAGGAGCCGAATATTCGAGAGCGATATGAATACGGGCCGCAAACGAGAAGCCAAACCACAAATGCATTTCATTGATGCTCCTATATCGTATCGCTGGTATTATCAAAATGAAGAATTGATTACTGAAACTCACAAACAAATACGCGACAGGAGAGTTTTGACATTTGAGATAATTCCTAGCCACAAAAACTCAACATAAGGGGAATAATATTCGACTTTTGAGATAAATCGTTTCTTTCAAAATGGCTTAGTTGAATCTTCCTCCATATTTTCCTCTCTCTGAATAACACCATGTGGTTCAAACAAAACCCGTGTGAAGGTCAGGAATATCAGCATACCAATCAACTACGGTTCAATATCACCATTTAATTACCTTGAAAGGAATATCACGAGGAATATCACCCTGCGGACTTCTGACGACTAGTGGCAAACACAGCAAAAATAATTAATGGTAAGAGTCAGACTAAAGGTAGTCCACGTGATGGTGTCACGTAAAAACATTGTTGGAATAGATGTGAGAAATCCTGCCAACTACCTCTTCCCTGAAAACATGGAGTTTGAACGAATGAGCCTCAGATGGAATCGTGGGACCTAGGTCTAGGGCAGACGCGCACTAGCACGACCACGACCACGATCTGTGGCACACGACCAGTTTTAGCATTGCAACAAATGGAGCGACGCGCAGTAGGCCAATTGCGACTCGTTGGTCGAACCCGAGTCGTCCGACCAAAATTTTTGAATTTGGTCGTCCCCGACTCGACCGAAATTACACACATTGTAATGGCGCGCCGCGCAATAACTCCGACTTCACTCCGACCCGACCATACCGTCTGAGCAAGTGGACGGTGAATGTGTTTTGCTATCGTGGGTGTGGTCGTGGTCGTGCTCTGGTCGGAAGGTGTACGACAGAGATCTGTCGTGGTCGTGGTCGCGCTAGTGCGCGCCTGTACTAAAGAGCAGATGTCGTCGGTGGTAGCGAGGTCGGCAAGGCCCTCGAGGGCTGTATCAGGCAGAATTCTTGCAAAAAGTCATCATCATCACCAGATGCAGCATCCAAGGATGAGGGTAAGAAGACCAATATGATGGAGAAGAAGAAGGTAACGATGAATGTAGGGACGTGGAATGTGAGGACAATGACGAGGGTAAGATAGAAAAGATATGAAGGGAATTGCAGAAAACGAAGATAAATATCTTGGGTCTACCAGCAGTGAGGTGGAAGGACAGTGGAGACTACTGGAGTGACGGTTAAAGGGTTATATACAGTTTCGGGGAGAAAAGTCAACGAGAGGTAGCTTTGGTAATAAATGGGAATCTCGGTAAGAGAGTGGTTGTTGTAGGTCAGTTACACGATACGATGCTGGGGTAGAAATTCAAGCGTGGCCCACCAATTTGGTGGTAGTTCAATTTTACACATCCACTATAAATCATGAGATAGAGTCAGTAGATGAGGTGTATGAACAGCTCGAGGAAATTATTAGAGAATTCAAGGGTAGGAAAATATATCAGTGAGAGGAGACTAGAACGTCTCCGTCGGGGAAGCTGGAATGGATAAACGAAGTAAGAGAATCAGATAGACTACGTCTTAGGTGGCTGACTAGAGGTTTAGGAAAAGACAAAGGTCATACGGCTTAGTTAGGAATCGCGAGCTAGTAACGTGTGGTAATAGTAAGTGGGGAAAACCTTGAGCAGTTTGAGCAATAGCTATTTGTGCAGCACATTAGAGGAAAATGGATACAGCAGTTACGACGTCTTGAAGAGATTTGCGTTAGCAAATGAAGTGTTCGCGAACAGGAAGGAGGTGATGAAAAGATCGTTATGCAACAGTTTAAAGAAAAGTATAGTAATGAGTTTGACCCGGAGTGTAGCGTTTTGCGTTGCGGAGACATGGGCACTTAGGAAAGAAGACGAGAGAAGATTAGATGAGTTCGAGATGTGGGTTACGATAATAATGGAGAAGTTGAAATGGATGGAAAGGAAGAAGAACGAAGAGGTGCTGGACATGGTGGTTGAGGAGAGGCAGCTTGTATGAGACACGATGGAGATAGAAGGTATGGATGGAGCGTGTACTAAGAGGGGATGGGATGTTGAAAAAAAGTGTTGGAGGGTTAGGCCTTCGAGGGAGGGAAGAGAAGAGAATAGGATTTTTACATAGAATGAAATGGAGTTGGTCTTATTGTAAAATGTGATTGGGAAGTCCATGAGGGGAACAGAGTTTGCCGGAAAACTTCTTGCAGCTCCTTGAAAACCTGCCTTAATCGGTAGAATATTTAATTAAAAACGGACCACTGACTTAATATAGTTTTGAAATCTTAACTCTGCTTGAGAACAATGAAAAATATTTACCTATTAAAAAATTTTGGATAAAATATTTTTTCAAGATCTCTATTAAAACATGTGGTCTGCGACATTCTCATTTTTTTGTGTGCACATAGACAAATAGCTCACAGAGATACATAACACTCTTTAATGGTGTTTTAGGTTAAATCAGGCTTAAACCGCATTGCCATGCCAGTTTTTGAAAGAACATTTATTTCAAAGAATTAGATACATATTCCAGAACCGCAAAAGAGAAAACGTGGGCAGAGAAGAAGAGGGAATAAAAAAGCTCCCCGTATGGAGCAGCAATATGGATACAATCGAAAGAGCAGCTACCTGCGTAAACGAGAAACAGAAAATATTTTGATATATGGAATTCACTTTTTGTTTTTATTGAATACGCAAGATATTCAAGGATTATTTTAGGTGTCAAAGACATTCATAAGAAATTTTACGCATAAAATGTGAAATAGAAGCCGGCACATTAAAAAGGTGCAACTAGGGGACATAATTAAAAAAGGAAGAACAATTATATGATCCTAGGAGATAGAGATTCTATGATTTAGCATTGAAGGTGAGTATTAACCAAATCTCTTCGGAGCTACAAGAAAATATGACGCACATGATAAACAAATTTGCAGAAAATATCAGTTCACATTATTTATGCAATACATATTTACGTGACTCATTTAATTATCATAATTACATAGGTATCTATAACAACGATAATATGCCTATCAAAATAAGCGCTTAAAGCTTAGTAAAACATTTACAAACATTCGATTGAAATTTATCTAGGCCAACGAAAGATATTTCTTTCACACGGTGTCATCGTGAAGCACCAGAAGGATTTATCGATCGGAGGTTAGGATTTCTTTAACTTAAAGTTTTTACAAAACAATAAATTCCAAAAGCTAGCCAAATTTGCGTCGCTATCCTAATATCTTGGCCAGTAATATCTTCAACTGTAGCACTAAATTTGATTTTTTTTCCCGGAACATTATATAATTCTAAAGCATAGTAAATGGCTATGAATCTTCTCTACAATCATCATTTACAGCACTTAAAAACGATTCAGAGATACAGGTAAAATATAAATAATTACAAATTTAAGAGCCACAAATATTTATGTATCGAAAATGACATCGGCAAGCATGGGAAACTTTATAGATCGTAGACATTCCCAAAATAATACACGTATTAAGGTGAACCAACTATTCCTAGTGCTCAAATGTTATCAGAAAATATTTCTATTAAGTTCGTTCACGATCATAATAAAGAGAAACTTCAAATAGACTATATCTGAATGAATACTCGTTCACTTATAACAAATTATCAATTATTATGATAACTGTTTAGAAAATGGATTCACTGTTATTTCATTTTACCCTCCTCACAAATGAGCAAGGGATTCCATTTCTTGCGTCCATATCATCTATTCTCAACAATAGTGGCCTATTTTACACCAACTCTATATATAACTCTCTACAAACAGCCGAGTAGGCAATTTAATAGAATGGTTAGCTGCCTAGTAAAAGGTGATGGAAAATACAAATGTTATTCACACGAAACAGACATTTAGGAACTCCTGTTACGGCATCTTTTACTGCTGTGCATCAGAGCGAAAGAGTTAAGAGTATCTGTGAACCATGCATCTCGTAAAAGAGCTAAATATTTCACGTAATGAAATTGAGCAGCCATTAGCGAATCCTCTCAGCTGGTGCCAAATAGCCGAGGACCCTGGAGACTATGAGCCCATTTAATCTTCATTACTTCGCTATAGCTACCAGTTTTCACGGCTCTCAAATTCAACTTCAATGGTTCCGATGTTTTCTATCAGTGACTTATAATCCCTCGAAAGCAGTGCACGCTCAAAGCTTTATCCATCCTTATAGTACCTTTGCCTTTACGAGGCTGCGTGATACATTTCCAGAATGATTTAAAGCATTGTGTCGCGAAGCTTAAAGCCCCTGCTACTTTTATAAAAAAGAGTAAAACATGTCTAATGGTATTACAGCAAATATTGATACCAGCCTTAAAGCAATGCCACTTTTTTCTTAAATTCAGGAGTGAAGAATTTGCATCAAGTGTCCAATTATTTTTATCTTTTTAAATCTTTTTCACAAAATACTACAAATACGAGTTGCAAATGATATTGCATAAATGCACATAGTTTTTCGTGAATAACACACTGTGTAGAACAAACCAAACACAGTTCTAAAGAAGGTGTGACCTTTTTGGCATATCAAAACCCATTATAGTACTTAAAAATTTTATTATAAATTTTAACATTTTAAGTGACCTAAAATGTAGACGAAAAGGCTTTTTTATACCTATTATCATCAAATCCACGTTAATAAAAATATCTCAACCCACATTCCCAATCATATACATCCATAGAAACTAATATTTATTCCGCGATTCCGTCTCTCCATCTCTCAACGCTCTCTGTTCTACCGAATCCCCTCCTTGTTTAACTCCATAGTTTCAAAAATCCCTTCCCTGAACCTATTTTTCTATGCTACCTGTTACAAAGCCACCTTAAAATGCCATCTCAATAATTCACCACTGTCTAACCAATAGTGCCCCTACTTATGTTTAAAAAATTTATTTTTTCTTAGTTTTTATTTAGAGTGCTTTCGTTTGTTATAGTTTAGGTATTATTTATTTAAGGAACAGCCAATGTAAAGGCCTTTGTGCCGTTTTTGGTGATGAAATTAATAAATAAATATTTTGCATATAGGCCCAAAATGTCTATACATTCATTGGAAAATATAGTTAAGTCAGAGACGGCCACTCTACTGACTTATGAGTTTGCTACTTCACTTCTTTAGAATAAATAGCATATTATTATTTGAACTAAAACAAATAAAAAAGTTTTGATACCAACTACAGATACCAACTGTATTCATTACACAAAGTGTCGGAGAAGAAGTGTAATTTAATATATATCGAATGGAAAACGCTGCCATATTAGCTGGAATTCAATTTTAAACGAATTATGCACTGCACATGAAATCCGAAATTCGTCAGCATCCGAACTGCATGGCATCGAGAAAAAATTCCCAACTTCTAGCCTTCTGCGCGTGAATACTCGTAACGCCACCGGACGCCATGGGCGCTCACATTTGGATTCCTTTATTATCCGCGGAGCAATCTTAAGCGCTGGCAAGAAAAAAAAAAGCTTTTATAACCCGAAATACACATTTGCCCTCCTGCGCGACCCACACACCAGTGGTCGCAAATACAGATATCCGCGAGATATTAAGGAAAAAAGACAAAATGGACCCCCTCTGTCCCTGGCGTGAACAGCGGCAAAACAAGTTGACAGGGTTTTTATAACTCGACGTAAAAACTACCCCCAGCGAGGTGTTTACTGCGTTCCACGATGACAACAATAATAATCAGGCTCCCGGGAGACCGGGCAGAACAGAAAGGGTCGTACCCCGCCCCGTCCCCTCCGCCCCGCAAACCGATGTCAACGCATAAAAATCATATGATCACCCAGAGAGTTTGGAAGGTGAAGAGGACATATTATTTCAGAGGGTTACATCGTGCTGCTCTTTCATTTTTCTCCCCCTCGAATGGATGAGAGAAAACTCGCGAAAGAGAGCGAAGGATAACTTTTGGTAATGGTCAATCAGTGTTCTCAAATGAGTTAACAAGAGGCTTTAAAAAATTAATTGAGGAAGAGTGGATTATGAAAACACGCCTGTATGAACAGCGGGGGAGTGAATGTGGGAGGTTTCAAAGGAAGGCATATCACGTGATGGTTTTGCCTTGTCTTTGCGTAGGACCTAAAGTTTACGGACGGTGCGATGTGTCTCCTCCCCGTAGAGAAACGTCGGGAGACATGGACCACATCAACCGGTGGAAAACCCAAAAAAACTTTTCTGCAACTGATAAGCCGGGAAAACCTAAGATCATACATCACTCAACTATACGGGGAGGAGACATATCGCACCGTCCCTAAACTTTCGGACCTACGCAAGGAGAAGGCCAAACTACTACACTGGACAAATTTTGAAGAACGGCATTCGGAAGATCCCCCAGGATGATCAGCAAGTCGCTGATCGAAACGTCGGGAAACATGGACGGACATCAACCAGTGAAAAACCCAAGAAACGTTTCTGCAACGTGATGGCTCTTTATTTTCCCGGCGAAAAATGGAATTGAAGATTCCTCGCGTTTCACTCCGGTCCGTAAAGTCCCTATATGTTCGGATGCACTTTCAACGCTTCGATGGGTGAGTTGCACACCGGTTGTTTCCTCGTGTGAAGCCCAAGCAATGATCATTGTGAGCGACAAATGAATATTTCAGTGCATTTTTAAAAATAATCATGGACAAAGGATCAACTTTTCTAAACAAATTTTAAACTATGATCACCAGAGTGATTTTAATTTCAGAGTGTTACATTAAAGTGATGACTGATGTGCTTTTCATGGTTTGGAATATCTCTAGATTTCTAAAAAGGATCGAGGTCTTATAAAATATTGCCTGCATTCCTCCTATTCCCCTTCCATATCGCTGTTGTTCCTTTAAAACTGACAAACCTGCAAATATTCATTCTCTAGATTAACCCTCCACTCCATGTTGACATGCTTATAAGGAGATGTTTGTTTTTCTAGCCTTTAAATGATTATTTGGAGCCGAAAATCATGGTCGAGACACTTACTTTTCGTGAGCTTTGTAAAATTTTCCTTGGTGAACCTTTCTGATTTTAATGACTTTTAAGAATATATTTACCTTTGCGCTCAATCAAATTTCAATTTAATAAATAATTTGATTTTAAAGTTCCTCTTGGGCTTAAATGGTATGGGCTGAAGTACTTTCTACGCCCTCAAGTGGATTGACCACCAATAGCCATCCATATACCTGATGTACGATCCGATCCGATGAATGCTAGCGAAATAGAAAGTAAGGGCCCCAGTAATATTAGGGAAAATTTTCAAGTGATCTTTGCTTCTACATAAAAATATCAAGGAAAGATTGGGTAATTTTGCTGTGATGGCTATAAAAATTTACTCATCTGAACACGCTTCTGGACGCCACGCCTTGCTATTTTAATGCATTAATAAATTTCCAAAAAAATCTGAATATCCAAGGATAAAGGTCTCCCTCTGTCCCGTTCCCCGAATGCAACGGGACTATCAGCCTAGCCATGATACATATCTAGCGATTACGGAAGACGCCATCAGTTCCAAAGAAAGAGATGCCTATGGCGGAGGAGAATGCCGCGAAAAGAATACCAGGCGAAAACGTGGCAATGTGAAAATAAGCATTATAATTCTATAGGAATTATATCATAAAAATATTTGAATTTTAAACACCGTTAAACATTTTATTTTATAAAAAAACCTTGGCCAATGAAAGGAAAGCATTAAAATCAACGGAAGCAGTCGATTCTGGTAAAGAAATAACGCACGCGTTATCTTCCAACAAGAGTTTATGCGCCAATGGCAATGGAATACGGGTATTGCATTACCAATAGCGCATAAACTCGTATTATAACGAACGAACAATAGCGAGCTAACGAAGCTAAGCGCGTTTTCAACGGTGGAAAAATTCAAGTGAACTTGACTTCGAAGTCACTTGATGTCAAAGGACCATGATCTCATATAATAGTATACAAACAAACTCCAGCGGAGAAGATATCTTTCATCGCAGCGTTGGTAACTGCGATGCTATGGGTACCCTTTGAAATTCAATACTCATTCGTTTACTTGGCGATGACCACTAGATGTCTCTTCCTTTAGCTTCAGTTGTCAAGTTGAAATTTTAAGTGACATCGTAGCCTTGATCATCATTTGAACTCCGAAACAAGTAAATGTGATCGTTGGTGCTTCCGACGACGCCCTGGTTCTAGGTTATGGCAGAGGGAAACGGAAAGTGGTTGCTCAAATTCTCCATTGAAGACCTCAGAGTTGAAGCACCTAATCATGGTGACATCATGGCCATTTATTTAAACTGACGCTCCTGGTGGAAGTTTGCAAGTATAAAAATGTTTCAATAGGGTTGGAGACGATGAAATGCGAGAGCCACTCACCAACTCAGCAGAAGGTTCCCCTCAACTTATGCTAATGAGTTTAAAAACATATCCTGTCAAATCTCATTGCAACTTGATAACGGGAAGACGTGCAGCAATGCACTCGGAGTTGTGAACATTGTGCATTTTTGGTTGTTTTTCGGACATTGTACCTATGATACTTCCCCATTGCGACCGAAGGTTCTCGAGAAACGGCCCCAAGAGTGAGCGCTTGCCACCCTAAATAGCGCCGCCTTCGGCCAATGATCGAAGCTCCGTCCCTCCAATCGGCGTTCGTCCTATTCTTTCGACAAAATGTGTTGCTATGCGATATTAAATTAACACAATTATGGTAAAATAATTCTTGGAGTATAGGTCAAATGTATATTATGCAAAAAAGTTGTTAGCCAACGTTAATCAACGTTAAATCGTTAGCTGTTTTTTTATTTTATTAATCAAAGTAAATGGTAACTAGGTTTGATAATATCTTAGTAACGTCATATCAATAAATATGTGCAAAGCTAAGGTATGTCAATTTTTTTTGTGTATTCTCTTTTTATATATTTAAAGAAATTATATTATTATATAAAAACTCTTTCGTAACATTTATATCTGTAAAAATATTGTATATCATTGTATTTTATATTGTTCTCATGTTTTCATTCATAACCCTGATGATAGTTTAAATAAACTCGAACGTTGAATTACAACTTTTTTGCGTCATAATACATTTAACCTATACTCCAGGAATTATTTTACCATTAATTAATACGGTCAAGTAAAGAAGAAAAAAAAATTAATTATAATATATTAATATTATTGAATGAAACGATTCAAAGTTATTGAAAAATCAATTTAAATGCTGTTTCCTTACCACAATAATTAACTCAGTCCCCTAAGTACCCTTAACTTCTTTTTATTGAATTTGGGAAGGTGTGGGATATATTTATCTTTTTGATGTGACGCAAAATCTTAGATTCCAACACATGATTGCATTGTGCCATATTCATATAAAGTAACAATATGGTCTAGAGACATTCCATCTAGGAGTGGCAGTTATTACAAAAATCTTCAAGACGAAGGACTCAGTCGCAGAACGAAAAAGAGTTAACATTCATGTAATCCCTCGATGATCTGTCTGATATCGCCCATGTCGATGATTTAGAGAGGATACCTGTAGAAGAAGACTGAGTGTTCCTTCTCCGTTAACGATAAAAAGGAGACCACGATTTATGTTTGGATTGCATTAGTATTTACGACAAGAGGAACCACGACTGCTACGGTCACAAGGCGACGACGGTGTGAAAGGTATGAATTTGTTTTTATACGAACCTGACAAAACCAATCAACAACTTGCTCAACTGAACAGGTTTTGTTAAATAGTAATTGCAACATGAAACTGTAAAACTAAATTGATGTTATTCACTTTTAAACTTATAATTTTGCATTTTTAAAAAAATATAGTAGAACCATCCCAGCTGACATCTTCAGAGGACAGCATGGACGAATGTAACGGGTCTATTAAATGCTGTGGAGGAGGAGTGGAGAATGTTGCTAACGGTGCTTTATACAGCCCGACATTAAACTCGTGATCAACTACGAGACTTGTCGCAGTTTTTGATGAACGCAAAGTGAGCGACAAGATAGCAGTTACATTTTCATAGTAGCTGCTGAAGCATTTCGCCAAAATTACGGATTTATCATAAATTGCTTATCTATCCGTCGCTGCCGCGAGTTTTTAGGGGCGGAGTATGCAGTGAACCTACGCAGAATATTCGCATTAGAGGAGCTGGATGCAGTCACCATAAACTGGGACGGAAAATTGCCTCCAGCATTGATGGGCAAAGAAATGGTGGATAGGCTTCCTGATATAGCCACCATTCGGGGAGCTGAGCATCTACTGGGAGTTCCAATTTCATCATCAGGCAGTGGGAAAGATCAAGCCGTTAGCATGTATCAGATGCTGGAGGAGTGGAATCTGCATAAGGATGTGCAGGCATTCTAACTGCGCCAAACACAGTGAGACTCAACGATGCATGTGTCTTATTATGCAAGCTTCGAAAAAAATGATATCTCGCTACTACCATGCCCGCACCACATTTACCAACTGGTTTTAAAAAGTGCCCTCGAAGCAAAGTTCGGTAAGTCTTCGGCCCCAAATGTTCCTCTGTTTAAAATGTTTCAGAATATGTGGCCTTCATTGAATAAGTATAATACAGTAACAAAACAGGTATGAGAGACAGACTATTGGTACAAGTGTTACGAGAAGAATAGGAAATATCCTGTTGTTTTCACAACCAAATTTGCAAGGAAATTACCCAGGGAGGACTATCGAGAACTTTTTGAGCTCACTGTTGTATACTTAGGAGGGGCTCCAAGCGGTATACCGTGTTGAGTTCCTGGTGCAAAGTGGATCATGCAAAGTGAACGTCGAAAGAGCTTTATTGTCTGAAAATGTATCTTTTTCGCCCTCTGTCTGCCGAGAAAGAGACCTTAATCCGTGAGAAATGAATGAGAGCACAGAACTTGGCCAAGGCTCTGAGGAGGGATTTAATGCTCTTCAAAACTTTGCATAAAGTCAGGGAAATCGACAGTGCAGTTCGCAAAGTGAAAATGAACAAATTTTGGAACCATTTATATTATTAGTTCCCGCAGGCTGAAGCCCTAGGGTTTTTCGATGACAATGCACCAGTAGTAGCAATCAAAAGACGAAAAATAAATCCCACTAGAATCATGCTTCCTTAATATATAAGACGGGATACCGAAAAGATTTTATTTGCTTCCATAAGATATTGACCTCCTTTTCAATATGGATCTTGAAGACTTCTTATTTTTGAGTCACAAAGTCTAATCCAACGACTTAAAATTCCTATAACATTTCTCTCCAACGACCCAGCTGACTGGAAAAGCGATGCAGAATATGAAGAAGGATATACATTGCAATGCAACTGAAAAAGATAAAAGACTCTGATGGAAGGGGAGTTAAATTGATGGAGGAATTTTATGATAAGTTAACAAAAGACAAAAGTCAGAGACAATTTTTATTAAAGGTTATGTCAAAATGCATGCGTAAATTCCCAGACTATAATAGAGCTACATTTTCAAAATAATTTTGACATTTTTAACAGAACCAAGCTAGCCACATCACTTAAATAAATTACAAATAACTTGAATAAGCACTCAAGGGGAAAAAGCAATAATGAAAGGGAATTAACACGAGGCTGATTGAGAACAAGGTAGTGATAGAACAATCGTTTTAAATAAAAAAAATTGTGACATTCACATATGAATTTAGTAACAACCAGTTTCGTTGCTTGGCGACATAATGTCATACAGCGACGAAACTGGTTGTTAGTAAAATCACATGTGAGTTTTACGAAGTTTTTTTATTTAAATGAAGGAATTTCACCAAGACACGCCTCAAACCATCAATTTCATAGAAAAATCGATTTCGATTACAGGATTAATAGCTAAACATTCACGCATGATTTGATAATTATTCATAGAAACTCGGCTCGGTTTAATTAAAAAAAGAAGTGGTATTAGTTATAGTTATCAAGCCAATAAAACTTAAAATGGAATAGCACGCAATAAAAAATGAGCTAATGAATTTTTGTGAGTATTGTTTTCGGTCGACGTCGCGCAGTGGGCAAAGCAAAAATAATAAACGGAGCATTCGTGAGGAACGAGGAAAAAGGCGGGAAGCTCTCGACCAATCACAAAACACCTGCCCCGGTTGATACCGCCGTCATCCATATATAAGGAGGACGATTTTCAAGACTCGACATGCCCTGAAGACGATGGACAATTCTCCCATCGAAACGTCGGCCGAGATGGAGTTGAAGAACCTGACCCAGAGGAAATCCCGTGTAACCTTCCACAATTCTATACGCCGGGAAAGCCTACGATCATTCTTCACTGGCAAAACCATCTAAAAGGATTTATTTGAGCTAGGATGTCCAAATTTGCATAAATATTCGCAAGCAAATTATGCGTAACTTTTCTGATTTATTTTTCCCCGTGCCTTCACGCAAACAAAGTTGAACAAACTTAGCCTAAAACTACAAAACTCGATTTTTTCTGGAAATTGGAAACTTCATCCCCATGCAGTTATTTTATTCAGCTTTATTGGCAAGTGATTTTTACCACACCTTTTTATGAAGGTTCTTTATAGTGATTTTAAAGTAAAATTTTCTTCATACTTGCCCTGAAATTCACATCATTTTTTCAAGCGCACGATCGACTCTGGTTCTGGCCGCCGCGGCCAAATAAAATTGATAAAAATTGCTAGGAATGACAATTGTTCTGTAATCACGGAGCAATACATAAGGTATACTAAAATAATTCTTTCCTTTAATAATCCATGTACTTGAGATAGGTCAAAAATAACCGAACTACCAAAACGAACTGTTCACTGAAATGAACCGCTTCGAACATGAGCAGCTATCTAAAACTCACTGTTCAATGTTCTGCACTGCACGCATGAGGCGCATATAATTATATAAATTTTCCTATGCCTTGGCTATAATCGATTCCATTTCAGTGAAGGGATAAATACATCGATATCCAACTGATCAATGGTGAACAGAGAGATGAAAACATATGAGTCACACTGTACACTCTTCCATTCGGGACCAAGACCCCTGGATCATATTGACGTCATGAACGATAATCAATGAGCGAGGTGCGGCTGCTTGCACCCAATATTCTTCTCAGTTTATTTTTAGCACAAAGTTTATCGTAAGTGTTCCTGCTCATTGTCAGAGCGGCACGCCGCCACCTACTCCTGCCGTATCGGCGGCTATAGGGGTTTTTCCCGGGTAATGCTTATTCCTTTTTCTCACCGCGTCTGAAGGCCGCTATATTCACGGTAAATGATTTTGCGAATGAAATCATTCGCCGTGTATATATAACGGAATAATTCGCGAATGAACTCGTCATGCGCATGATCATTCAGTGAAAATATGAAACTTGTTTTATTTTGCTCACATCAACTCGTAAATGATCACGTGATCATCAAGCACGATCATTCGCATGTTCATTCACTGTTTATTGCGGTCTTAATAAAGGCACTTTTAGCCTTTTAGTTGTGCGTAAATGGAAGAAAGCCGTTATGACCGCTCAGCCAGTAGGAGATAGAGTTTCAGAAGAACAAATCACGAAAATGAAAACCCCTATAGAATATTCAGAACTATTTCTGAATATTGAAGTGATAGGTATGATTATCAAATCTATCAGTATCCAGCAGAGATTCTGCTTTAGCGAGTTTTATGGATGCGGCCCCGAGAGGCGTGGGATGGGTTGGACGCTGGAATAAAAGTGGGGAAATGATGCTTGTGTGTGATGATGCTCGCGGATGACCAGGTGCTCATAAGACAGCCAGTAGGAGGGCTGCAGGCTCAAATGGATGCGTAAAACAAGCATGATGGTGTACTTTATAGCGTAAAATGCCATCACAAGAGAACCCAAGTTATGCGGTTTTGTAAAGCATCGCGAACTAAAATTGTGACTCCATAGAAAAGAAGGCCGGTAAAAATTTAAGCAGGTAGACCAATTCAAATATTTGGCAGCTCCCTGAGGAAATCGGATACAAAAGTAAAGAGCTCGTGAAGAGAAATGCCCTAGCAAAGGATGAATTCATGAGGAGAAAGGAGATAATGAGAGGATCGTTGTTCAAGAGTTTCAGGAAAAGGCTGGTGAAGAGTTTGATCCGGTGTGTAGCACTTTACGGAGCAGAAAGATGGCTAATTCGGAAGGAGGACGAGGGAAGGCCGGAGCATTCGTGGAAATGAATGGAGAACATGAGCTGGGATAAGAGGTAGAGGAACGACGAAGTGCTGGACGTGGTGGGTGAGTAGAGGCAGCTTCTAGATGAGATGCGGAGGGGCCAGAAGTTATGGATGGAGCGAGTACTGAGAGAGATGGGGTTGTTGAAAACAGTGCTAGAAGGCTGAATGCGTTAGGTAAACTAGGGCGCGGAGGAATGAGAATAGGATTTTCGGATGGAATGAATGAAAATGAGAAGTCCTTAAAGGAAGGAGTGACTGCCAGAATACTTCTCGAATACTCCAAGAATACCTTAATTGGAAGAATACTTTGATAGTAAATAATAGTCGTTCAGATAAAGCTTCACCGTTTGTATTTGTTCATTAAAGTGTTTTACGACAATGATTATTTTTTAAGTGGAGGAAATTAAACTATATATTTGCTATCTTTTGCGTTTTCTGTGATCAAGTTGTTGTTACTCTTATTTTATGCATGCTTTTTTCACTACATTCATTGCACATCGTTATTTTTGTATTTTGGAAGAGTTGTCTGCCATTTTAAGAAGAAATATTTATAATATAGATCTATATTAGTCACGAGAGTAGTTAACACCTTCCTTTTATAATAATTACTTTCATTGAAACGATAATGCAAAATTTATTCGAGTGTTAAGCAAGGGAAAACGAGGAGAGCTAAAAGAGAGAAAAAGGGAAGTACAGGTAAAATAAATTAATTCAAATGCATGGGGAAACGGGCCACACAGCAGGGCGCCCTAGATGGCGTGACGTCATACTGCTGCGCGCATGCCTGCAGTCAAGGAGGTGTAGTCCAGATGCAAATACCCAGTTAATTACTTTCATTTGTTCGATTGCAGCATTAGTCGCATAAATCACTCTCTCCTGAATTTGAATTCCGGAAACGCCTGCATTTTTGTTAGTTGGTGCCTTCGTTAGAGTTCTAGTCCAGAGAGAGCCTTTAATCGGGGAAGGAATCGCGTGAAAGGGAGTAAGCTACAATGAACCACGAGAGCGCGATGCGCGCGGCCGAGGACTGTGGCAGGCAGCGACCTGCTCTAAATGAGCTTGGGACGTCATCAACTCGCATGCGGAAGAGCCGTCGATATTTCGCCGCGATTACCGGGAGAAGTAGGGTGCGTATCAAAGATCTAAAAGTCACGGCTTAACTTGATATTCATTCAACGATGCCAAATTTCCAAATTCTATGAGAGTGTAAACCAGGAAAAAACGTGAACTGGGTAACCAAGGTGACCACTGTGAGAACCCAAGGTGATCTCCACCCCACGGGACAGTTTCCACGAATGCAACAGCCGGGAATGCCTGAAGGCGGTGGTGCTCTGGGATGAGAATTTCGGGTGCAGCGCGCGGGGAGACAGCGCGTCTACTGGGAGCGGTGTGGGCGAAGAGGGCGGCGGGGGCGGGAGCGGCGGGAGGGCCTGCGCAGCGGCGGCTCCGCCTGCGGGGGTGGGGGCGGAGGGGAGCGAGGCGAGCCGACTCAGACCGATCCCGGCGCTCTCACTGGATGGCCACCATGGGCTCACGCTCTGGATAGCGGTCCGACTCGTCCGCCGAAACACGCGCCGCGATCTCCGAGAGTCATCCCGCCGACGTGACAAGTCCCTCCGGGGCCACAGTGAGACATTCAGGCTGACCAGTCTTCTTGCCCACCCTCGGTTCTTCTTCACGGACGCTTTTACTCTTTTATGGACAAGTTCCCCTCGGCTGTCCAACCAAATAGTCCCGCACCACCGCCCAGCGACAGAGGGAATACTCGAGCAAAGTGAACTCTTCGGCCGAACCTTGTCAAGCAAAAGGAGACATCAAAAGAAGACTCTTCAGGAATTCTTGGTCCGATGAATGGGTATTTTTTACAATGTACTCACAAGACTCAACCCAATCTAAAGTCCTTCATCACCTATTAGCCGTAATAATAGAGTAAAGTGAACTTTCAAGTTGAACTCAGTCAGGTAGGAGGAGTGATCACCGTCACTGCTCATCCTTGGCTCGACTGGAAGTTTCCTGCTCACATTGTCCGCCTAAGTCCTTTCACGCGCGACCCACATATGCCAACAGTTGTGACGACCGAGGAAATCATCGGATGAAGAGAAATATCAAGTTCAAAGTGCTGGGAATGTGACAATTTTGGATTTTACAAGCTCTCTGCCCGACGGAAAGAGGGCAGTTGTACAGTGCTTCAACGGTACAAATTATTTTCGACCAATTATTTTGGAAGTTGTGACTTTAAAAGAGTACTCAGCAATCCCACAACTCAACGACAATCGCAGCAGAAAACTGATAATACTCACTTCCTTCACCTTTTTTTGATAACAGCAATTATCACCAGTTGCGAGTCTCATTGAGACTTCCTCCTTGGCAGTTGAATACAGAGTTGATTGGAGTTTCATATGAACTAATACTCTTCCACTGATAAGTTTTCCGCGCCATTCATCCACCTCTACTTCCTCGTCCATTCACTTTTCCTTCTCGAATTGCCGATCAAGAGTCGAGAGCTGTGCCTAGCCCGTTTGTGACAAATACGACATCGGATGGAGCGGGATTTGGCGAGGAAAGCAAATTTACTTATGAAATAGAGACGCCGGGGAGTACGTTTGGAATTCTCCATTTCCCTGTAAATTTCCCAAAGAATTTCTCGAGTGTATTCGGGAGCTGCAGACCACTCAAGATAGAGGCGAACGGAAACATCGTTTCATTGGAGTGTTATAAAAATAAAGTTGAAGTGAACACGTCAGATTGAAAAAAAATCGCATGAGGGAAAGAAGGAATCAATTCCTGTTGCAACCGACGAGAAGGATTCCTCGCCTTTCTGTGGAAAAGTACGCAGTTTCTAGGGTTTGTGAAATCTTTATGTGAGACATTTTGTATACTCAGGCGGGTGGGAACATCCTTCTGCGAATAGTCAACTTAAGAGAGTTGATGCAAGGAATTTAAAAGAATTACGGTGGTTTCGTCATATCTTTGCGGTTATTTGGAGGGAAGTTCCAAGGGCTCAAAAAGTTGACGCTTGAGAGTTTTGACGGGAGAATGGGCCTCTGGATGCGGGATATTCGCCGGCGTTGAATTTCCGAGACGATGTGTATCATTCTTCCTCGACCCGGTTTTGAGAATTTTCTACGATCAGTGTGACCCGCACCTCGCAATCCCAACACAACCCCAATCTTCCGGAAGAGATTTCTTCGGGGAGGCGGGGGATAATCCCTGCCGGATACTCCGGAGATCCTCGCCCGGAATAAGTGCAGCGATTCCTCGCTGAGGAGGAGGGAGGAGCGAGTGAGGGGGTGCCGATAAGGATTTCTCTCCCAGAGTGCGGGATATAAAAGTTGGAAGTTTGTCCTTTTGCTGAGTGAAGGGCGCGGGGGTGGGTGAAGAAGTGTTGGGATTACCGACGACTTATCCTTCGCCCATCCGAGAGTTCTTCGCTCAGAGCCAGGGGTCGTCTCCGTCACACTTGCACCCCATCCCCCCTTTGGGCCCGCCCGCCCCTGAGTTGTGAGACGGAAGCCGTATTGCCGCTGAGAGCGGACTTCTTCAATTCCCGCCCCACCCTCCTCCTCTCCCCCCACAGCGAAAGCATCGTAATCTTCTCTTTGTCCTGCAATGTGATACGGTAAAAGAAGCAGGCGATTGCTGAGAGGGAAGGAACATTTCTCCGCGATGGATTCGGCGTTGGGCGCTCGTCCTCTGCGGGAGTCTGCGATGACAGGGAGGCGGAAGGCCGCCTTCCAACGATTCCTCGCTCTCCTCGCGCTCGGAGTTCTCTGCATTCTGGCTCAAGGTTTGTTTTTGGCCATTAATCTCATTCTTTCCGATTTAAAAAAAAACACGATATTCTGCTCAATCATAACACGAAAAACAATTCTGCGTCTTAAAATTAGAACCACCCTTGGCTCATATGTTACCGATGGGTCACCCTTGTTCTCATGCTTTCAAGTTCGGACGTGTGAGGCAAATATTTGGAGTAATGCGTGACTAATACTATTCAGGAGGAAATTTTATAATTTCCACCTCGTTTTATTGGACTGGACAAGGTTTCAGGTGACCAGTGTCATTGTTGAGTAGGGAAACTTAACGAAGATATTCATTTCTGTGGTAGCGCTTAATGCTTGTGGTTTTCGATTTCAGATTGCTCTTTTCAGTGTTATCTTACGCTCATTAGCAAAAGTATATTAAGACCACCGATTTTATGGGTATATTCCCTATAAATCACCTTTATCCTCATGATTTTATATGAAACGGCCGCTAATTATTTCGAATGGGATCCATGTGAGCAGATTACATCTAACTTTCATGCTGTCAAAGCGAAGGCTAATAAAACAAATAAATACAGAAAGTAGATTTTAAAAATTGCAACTCCAAATTTGACCACAGCAACACCAACTCTGCCTTTTCTATGACCGATATCTTTCAATAAAACCATGGCTTTCAGGATTTATGCACGGTATCTACTTAAGCAGCGAGTGAGGATAGTGATAGTCAAGTTCACTTCGACAAGTAAAGGAGTTTTATTCAATAATGATAAAGCATATATTCCATAGTAAAGTATCCCAAATGAGAGAGCCCAAGTTGTTAATTTCAGATGATATTTCCCCTTTTACGGAGTAACGATGAGGACATACCTGCGGAAACTCTCTGCTGAACATGCTCTTGAACTATTTAACTAATAAGTTAACTCCCTAGTTAATAAGAAAATATTAGCTTTCATAATTAGCTATTCCAGCACCTATCAATTCAAGTTTTCGTATTTTTTACAAATAATCTTAATTTCGCCAAACGACTCATAGAAACAAAGTCTCGAGTAAGACATTCTACAGACCAAGAAATATATAGTCATTGAAATGCATACGATATCATCGGTGACTTTTAGTGCTGGCTGAAAAAAAACATGCGAGAAAAGGTTATTATTGTAGCAGATCAATAATGTACAGAATGGGGGAAATATAACTATGTGGAAAAAAATTGAGAAATGTTTGTGGATACTGCTTATCTGCAGTAGAAAAATCTTGTAATAAATAATTTTGACTGGCTGTCACGAGGTTAGGCTCATGTAACATTTCTCCCATTCGATTATCAGCCATTAAATAACTAACACTATTTTTGAAACTGAAACGGTAGCTTATTTAAAAATATCAGAAGGGACTATGTAGGGATGTGTACTCAAGTAATGCGTATTCCTTAAAAAAGGAGATGCATGCATTTTGGTAAAAATTCATATTTCCAAGACATAAGTACATTTGGAATTGTAGGCATCTATCCTCTGCAGTACATCACTGTGTATATTTCCAAGCGAACATCATGTATTTTTGTAGCGAACATTATGCATGAATACCATGACTGAGCTAACCAACGTGTATTTCCTGAATGAGAAACGCTAAAGATCATCAGCTCCGTGATTTCCTTCATAAGAAATATGGATCGTGCATAGACTCCACATTGGTATTCTTAAAACGTATTTAATGAATCAGATTCATGGAATAGCTCAATGATAACCACCCATTGGATTCCATTGAATTCCTTTCAGCTTACTCTAAGTGCTATTTCTACCCACAAAAGAAAAGAGGGTAATTGATCATCATTTGTATGAATACATTCATAGAGCTCTATGGCAACTTTAATGAAAATTGAAGATATTGCTACAGATTTGGATAAAAGGGGTTATCAGAACTATTTTTGCGATAACTGGCTGAAAGCCATTGAATGCTCGTTAAGTATTCAAAAGAGCGATGTCCAAAGTGCGTATATAGAGAGTGTGCAGAGGTTTCTTCATTAGTTCTTACAAATTACTAAATACAGTGCCTGATAAAAGAGAATAGGGATCCTCCCTTTCTTAATCTTATTTCGCCAAGGGTTCCTTTTCTTCCTTCGAAAACACAAAATCGGATTCAAGTTGGACCATAATATTGTAAAATTTCGTACTAGATCAAATGTAAATGTGACTTTATTTCAAAATTGCGCGTGAAGTAACGATGAATGGTGTACTACGATAAGAAGCAAATAGGCTGAAAGAGATTTTTAAAATAGCTTCGGTTTTTTGGTATTACCTTTGTCTAGTAATAATTATTGCGCGACTTCATCTACACTCGCTCCGCGGGCGGACTTTTTAACAGTTCCATTTCAAGTATGAAATCCATGTTGAGGAAACGAAATAAGCCTTGGCAATGATTCAACTCGTAATACCTCAAGCACTCCACGTTAGCAAAAGCCAAGGAATTATTTCGCCCTAATAACTTCATGTGACTGCTATGCGGCCCCAGTGTGACTTTTCACAATCTGAATTCATGAAGAAATTACTCACGTTTGATCATTTTTATAATACATCATCTCAAAATAATTAAATCACAGTCATTAAACTCCAACCCCATAAATATCGGAACACCTGGATTTTCACATAAAATGTAGCCGTCTAACTTTTAATAAATCCATCCATACCCGAGCTAATTAATGAAATAATCATGCAGAATCTACTCTCTCCACCCTTAGCATTACACAAAAATTAATATTTGCTGAGTTTAAGTTCCTACGAAAAATATTTTTAGTGGAGATTTGATTGAGTGAATGGTAAAAATCTAGTAATAGATAAATTAAAGAAATGGAAATGTATCAGCAACAGCAAATATTTTATATACCTCTCCCAGAGGAGGTATAAAACGTGGGCATTTTCATGTTGTGATGTATTATGTTGCATTTTAATAAGTGAATTCTAAACTCAACGCTACACTTTTTTTTCAAATACGACAGTTAGCATTATAGCTTTGAACGTAGGTTTTCGCAGCGAGGGGCATCGTTGATAATGGCTTCCGGGTGCAGCTGCGTGTTGCGCTTTGTCGTGCGAGCTTTCGCGACCGTTGCAGGACGCATCATCGGGCGATGAAAACCATTCATCGCCCGATGATGCGTCCTGCAACGGCCGCGAAAGCTCGCACGACAAAGCGCAACACGCAGCTGCACCCGGAAGCCATTATCAACGAAGTTAGCATTATGCTACGAGATGTAGTGGCTAAAATATTTGCTCAATCAATCTATTTCCTCTCGGCAATTCCAATTATTTTATATTCACGAGTGAATACTTCCGTCTAAACTTGCTCATACGAAATGAAAATAACACAAGTTGCTTGCGCCCCACTTAGGCCCCTTGCAAACAAACCGATTTTGGACGGCCGTTAAATATCGGCCGATATTTTACCGGTGAAGCGATACTTGCACACACGCCGGAATTTTACCGGCCAAACGATCACTTGATTGTTGAGCCGGCGCTGGAGATCCACACGGCTAAAGATCACTTGCTTGGTTGTCGTGATCACGTGAAGCTGATTTCAAAAGTTGATCAATGAATCGCAAACGAGAAGTTGCAACGTGTTTGCTGTACCGCCGTATTAAGCGCCGTGTGATTAAGCGGAATTGCTGGATTCATCCAATCAATCAAAGTAAGGAACAAACGGCAACATATTACAATCTCTTTGAAGAACATCGGCGGGATTCTTCCAGCAGCTTCTTTGAGAATAATTATTGAATCATTGAAGAATTTAGATTTTTGACTTACACCAATGTTTATGAGAATGAGAGGTTTAAAAAAAAAAAGAATTGGTAGCAATACCAATTCAACTGCCGATAACGTCACCTGAATATTTTTCTCATAGGAAATATCGGGTCAATGTAATTTTAGCTGAAAATGGAGTGAAAGAAATTATATCACTTACCGTGCTGACCTGAGTTCTGAAGATCTGTGCTCCAGTGCTGGCCATTTTCAATACTTTCGTGTTATTTCTTAACACTTCTTGGTTCGGCGCCCTTTACTGTAGCCCTAGCCTTTTGAGGCCGGCAATGTATAGGATACCTGCGGGGAAGGTATAAGTATACGATTAAACTCACACAACTCGAGAACTAATCCTGATCTTAAATTTTTTACACATTTTTATTATAAAAATATATTTTTTGTTTATTTTTATTTATTTGCTGCCAGAACAATAGCTATGCGCAAATAGTCTAAAATAACTTCGTGGAGTGTAGTCACTAATTACGAATAAAGAAACGTAAAAATACGTGACCGGACTACTACCGCTGGATGTGGAAACACGTACTTTTACGTGAGCGGACCACGATATGTTAACCACCAACCATACGAGAAATAGGTTTCTGATATTACTTTAAAGGATGAATTTTATTTTTGTTTTTTCCATTTGTTTATGTAGAGGTTAGCTTTAGAGGTTTACCAGTTGGTTAAAAAAATTCAAACTAAGGTTTTTCAACAGACGGATGGCGTAATATTGCTCCGATAGCAGGTGAAATGTTTAAGCACGAAATGAATTAGAAAAATCCCAATGAAGAAAAGAGATTCATTATCGATTGACATCTAGAATATATCAAAGACTTGAGGACAGCGAAAAAAAATATGGCATCACTAAAGAACGTATTTGAAAGGAAAAAGGTATGCTCACAAAACTGTCAATACAACGGAAGCTTCTGTCACTAAAATTCACAACTGGAACCCTGGAATATCATTTCGTAAAGGTGGAAGGTATAATACAAGAATTTGCAGGAACAAAAACGGCAATGGAGCAGAGTGGTTTAATTTACTATTTCCAAAAGTGAGAAAGTAAAGCGAGAACTAAAGGGAGATAAATGCAGAGCAGTAACAGGGACAAAGTTGGTCTCATGCGTAACTGATGATTTGAGTGAGAAGTGGGTCCAGAAAGAAGTATTGAGGGTAGACAAAAAGTGCAATTTGCATTATAGAAAGTTTTAAAAACATTAAACGCATTAAACATATTGATATCAAGGTAAGACACAATTTCATTAAAGATTTAGGTGCTAAATAATTAATCTAAATTCGGCTATCAAGAACCGAAGAGAGTATAGTTGACGTATTTATTAAAGCCTTGAGCAAATAAAAATTAAACAATTTTAGAAATACATTAAAAATCAATTAATTAGTACTGTAAAATGATTAGCATTGATGATACTAATATTTGTACTTAATGCCACACAAAATTTAGGAAGCGTGTCAGAACATACGAAATGTTCATATTTATTCAAATAGAGACTAGCTGCTTATTATTGTAATGTTTTTTGGTGCAAAATATGCCGATGAATCTTAAGTCTTCTGAAAAGCATGAATTAATATTTCTATAACTGTGGAAAGTGAGGAGGCGCAGCGAGAACTGGAGGAAAACTGCCGGTAGGACGGTAAAAATCCGGTGCGCGTGCAAGCTACCATTTGTCCACGTACGCCACTGTAGGCACCGGCCTAGCGCCGGTGAACCACAGTGGCAATGTCCGGCAGCTAACCGGCATTTTGCCGGTGCGTAGTCTGTAAGTGTGAAAGCTCACATGCCCTCCCTCCCATTGTTCATTATCAGAATGTGTACGGCCGATATTTTACCGGCCGTCCAAAATCGGTTTGTGTGCCAGGAGCCTATATGAGACGATAATTTGTTTTGTTGAAACTTTATGGTGTAAAAAAATAAAACATGAGAGATATTTAGAATTCTATAGATATAGATCAAGTTTTTTGGAGAAATACTATAACCTTTTTTAAAAGTTCCTCTAAATTTCTTTACCACAGTTTTAATCAAGCCAAATCAGATGGTTAGAGTTCATTGCAATCGAAAATGTATTTCATCACAAGCGACCAAACGCTTTACTCATAAATATTGCCTTATTTTTCCACAGCGCACAGTATCGTTATTTCCATGCAAATATCATTATATCCCACATTTTTTTTGTCCACTGTTATTGAATTTTGTAATTTAAATTGCCCTGTGGCCTTATTTCACGTCTTTGGAAAGAATAAACTCTAAGAGCATCATCTCCCTAGCCAGTCGTGCTCGGGGAAGCTCTCTACAAAAGAACAGGGCGTGTCGCATGTTGTGGCGAATGATAAGAAAAATATGGAGGCAATGTGGTCACACCGCCTTATTTGCAGTGAAAAAGGAGTTCTCAGTTCACACCCTTTAAAGTCGTTTTTTTTATTCATATGTTTTGGAGCATATGATTGATCCCCCCTCGCTCCAGTTGTTGCTCTCTATGAGTATTAAATATTACGTCTTTAATGATCGAGATTGGGACTAAAAAGTTCTATCTAACCGTCAACTTGCTCTTGGAATTACATACGGTATGAGCCTTACTGGCTAATTAGTGTTTTAATTATTCACATAAACCTTGTGCACAGTTGGCCTTATTTCCCGCAATAGTCACCTAGATCAATTTTTACACGCATATATTTAGATATTTCCCTATTTACGAGACCCATCAAGTGGTTGGGTAGAGTATTGAAATTGAATTGCTTCGTTCAGCCAACCGTCGTACGTGGTATTACGATGCTCTTTATTATTAAATATATCTGCTCCGTTGGGTGCATCTCTTACATCGTCATTATTGTAATGCATAAATATCTCACCTACTCAAATAAGAGAGATTGCGTATACTAAAACCTGAAAAGCTATTTACGATCCTTCCAGAAGATCAAAATTTACCTGTTCCATTTCTGTTCAGTATACAAACGTACCTTCGAGGCCGAATAGTATTAATCAAGTTTCCTGTTCCAGAGTTAATAATTATATTTGGTAATTGTTTCTATGTTATCCTTGTTTGTAGCATTGAAATTCATACGTTTATTCGTAATAATTAATGCAAAGTAACTTATCACGTTTTATAATTCTTTGATTATGTTTAATAAGAATGGGTATTTGACTTTTGAAAAAAATAAATTCATTCAAATCGTTGAAAAAATAGTATTATAAAATTTGACGCCCATAATCATAAGATAATTTTGAACTTTTAATTCCAAGAACCAGATATTTTTATCCGCGTTACTTGTATTTCTTCTAGCACAGAATATTAATTGTGAGTTATTAAATCCAGAGCGATTTTCCTGTTTGCGTAAAGCATACAGCGTCGAAGAATTAAAGCTTCAAGAGAAGTGTGAAAAAAATTGTGATAATCGAAATATACTAAAAGTCGAAAGAGACGAAAATTTTCGAGGAAATGTGAAAGTTTTTGTGAACTATTTGCGGAAAAAACACGGATTAATTCTAATTTAAAACTGCTACAGTGGCAGATAGCGGCTATTCTCGAGTGTAATCCATTCATAAAAAAATTGTGCAGTGATATGCCCTGAGAAAAATTAAGGTTCACTGCTGTGAATCAAACTTTAGAGCACACTTATACCGCAGAAAAGTTGAGACGCAAAATCGTGAGCTTCAAAAATGATAAACAATAGTAAACACAACTTCATAGGAAGCATGCAAAACTGTGAACAACCTCCTGTCTCAGCCCTGTCTTCACCTAGATGGGATGTCTTAAAAAAATATTACAATAATTTTACACGCAATGAAAAACTATGTGATGAAAAGATAGTTTCTTCGTGACTTTTTTACAAAATTCACAGAAGTTTTATATACATGTTCACGTTGTATTGGACCAATCTTTACTGAATATTTTATAGAGAAAATATTTGTTAGTACCTTCATAAATTACGATATAAAAAATAAATTGTGCATTTATAGTGAACATTTAGAATGGACAAAAAAAAATGCTGGCGTGACTAACTACCGTTCCACTGCTCTCTTGGTGCATTCAACACATTGGTTTCGACTCCTTGGTTTATTACACACCGGCAAAACAGAACGAGCTGCCTAATTCTTTATTCTCCATTGAAATAACAGAGGGAAAGCAGTTGAATAATGCTTATTTTTTCCACCGATCCTATCGCTTGTTACGCCCGAGCCAACGCCACTATCCTCTACACCCTCTCATCCAGCTCATAAGGCCATAAATATGGCATACACATTTTACCTGGACATAATGCGCATTGCTTTTTCTCATCCCCAGCGGACCAGCACAGAAAATCCATCTCCTTATGCGCAACGCGGCCCCAATGGAAGAATAGACACGAAGTTACAACTTTTTTTCTTTTTATTCTCAAGCCACCGGATACAGCTCGTATTGGCCATTTATACCGGGGTATTGAACAAATGTAACAAGTAAACGTGCACGAACAACCATGCCCTGGACCGTGGAAACCTACCCAGGCGGGACTCGAACCCGTGACCTCTTGTTTCGCACTCGAGGACGTTACCCCGCCGCCACCGGCAGATCTTTAAGGGAGACAGGAATTAAAAAAAAAGAAAATAAAATGCAATGAAATGAACTCAAAGAAATGAATAAATCCACAATTTTTCCATAGGCACTGAAGCACGAAATATTTGTTTCTCTTACGTTTTGCCCTCCTCCACACGACACCATGATTCATAGCTCCCATCCTTTTACGATAAGCACGTTAGCCTCTTTTTATCAATACCACTGCATATATTTGGAGCAAAGGTTTCTCTGGACTGAAAACCTTTTTTGGTCATTAGGGGGGCCAAGCGGCCGCGCTGACGCGTGTTCCACGGGCTCCATTAGTGCAGAGGCGCTGTGCCTATATCGAAAACAGCCATTTTTCAGCCCGAAATGTGTGCCTTGAACACGGGCGGGTCGTCCTTGCGGAGAAGGCAAGTCGGTCGGTTGCACGTAGTGGCACGCGCTCGCTCCGCGCATAAAGGACGGATTTTGGGGAGGGATGATTCCACGGGAAACCATTAGGGAAATTAACGCTTCTCTTCTCCCACGCCGACGCGATGCAAGAATACATACGTTCTGTGAATAGTTCTTTCGTACTTTTCAGCCGTATTTCTATACCTCGTATCCTCAAAACCTTCATTTCCCGTTGGAATTCATTCCTCGTGCTAGAATAAAAGTACAAATCCTGCCAAGAATTCATATGCCTAATGATGCACTGAAGACCAAGCCTCATAATAATATATAATTTAAGGGAAAGTTGCCCAAGAAATGTATAGGGTTTTATCACGAATTTTTCTTATTTCCTAAACATAATTTTTAGAAAGCAGGCCACAACAGAGGATAATAGACGAGAGAAAATCGGAATAAAACAGCTTTTATATTATAATGCTTTTAGAATTTTAAAAGTATCTAACTTGATTAGCTGTAAAAATAGATTATATGTAAAAAATTTAAATACTAAAAATAAAGAAGTTCACGTCAATCCTTGTGCTGGGAGGACGACGTCAAATATTTGGGCGTAGAATTTGACAGAAAATTACATATGAGCCGCCAACTAGACAATGCAATAGCAAAATACATTGGCGCGAAGGTGTCTCTAAACCCTATCTTAAAAAGCAACGCCACGCTGCACAGTGGGGCCAAACCCCACTTTAGACGGACAAAAGTCAAAAACTTTTACTAATAACCTTAAAATATTCATGTATTAGAGACCATTTATAAATAATTTCATCGTGAAAAATCAACGACGTTCCATTCAGGATAATTAATTCCTTCACGGCTATTTTCTCCAAAATATAAATAGTAAAAGCAAATTTATATTTTCCATACTTATTCCCATTGATTTCAGGTTAAAAAAATAAAATCAAAAGAGCCAATTTACTGTAATCATAGTTTAAAGTCGACAGTCCATTTAGGCGTCTGCGATTCCGGGACCAGTGCTTCGCTTTTCTCTCGCTTTGACACTTATTTCTACGCGAAGGTGCATACAAACCAACCCGTGAAATACATTGTTATGCAATTCAAACATCCTATTACTCAACCTAATATTAAAAAAAAAACCATTTCAAGCTTTCATTTTTGGACTTTTGTCCACTTAAAGTGGGGTTTTGCCCCACTGTGCGCCGGTAGCAACAAAAACACTATTATACAAATCATTGATTCAATCAACATTACTGTGCATAGCACCGGCGTGGTGGGGTCTCCTAACAAAAGAGAAAATCGATAAAATCGACCGAATGGAGAGATGACACCTGCGATCTATGTTTAAAATAAGCGTAACCAAGCGGTGTACACTGTAAGTCAAGTGGCTGCAGCCAAAGAGGTGGTGCGAAAAATAGGGAAGAAGTATTTTGATGATCTGGAGGAAAAAGAGAACGAAGCAATTCAAGAAATAATATCATATAAAGACACCTAAAGAGATAGGTTTCGAAGACCACACCATATCTTACATATATAAACAATAAATAACAAAATGACGAACGCAAGGGCGTTATACTAAGACGTCAGGGATGAAAAGAAGACTACAGTATCCATAGCAATGAAGACCACACTGATTTGATGAACTGATTTGTCCCTGCTCCCGCGCTTATATACTGACTCCTGGTATGGTATGGTATGGTATTTGGAGGAGGCGACCGACAGCTGAGGTCATTTGCGCCATGAGGGAAGGGTAGGTAAGAAAGGGTGGAGAGAAACCTGGCGTCGGCATCAGCCTGATCTTAACGAAAGACGCCATGGGGACCACGGCTTAACGTCCCATCCGAAGGACGGAGTGTTGCGCTTGAAATGGCCTCCACACAACACTCAAGCAGAGATCGGGCAGTCTCTGAAAGTTCTCTGCCGCTGCCGGGATTTGAACCCGGGCCCACCGGGTGGGAAGCCAACACACTAGCAACCACACCAACCTGATCCCCTACTGACTCCTGCATCTCCACTAGTACCACCAAATTAAGCTACGCATCCAGTTTTTAATCACAGTGGAAATTGCAAAGTCTTCACGTCATAAGTTGTTACCCATAGTAAGCACAACAGTGAGACGTGTCTTTGGTATTTTTCTCAGGATTGTGTTCGCATTGGTTCCTTGTGCTCTAAAAAAATAATTTGAAGGCAAATTAATAATAATCGTGTTAATCACAATAATTAAACCTTAAAAATTTCATTCAGAAGTACAGAAAAATTCACGAATCACACAGGGAAAATTTTAATCAAGTCTAATCCATGGAGTTAAAGGTTGACGAAAGCTGCAGGCATTTAAAAATGTTCTCCTTGCCGATTCCCTGGCGATTGCTGATTTATGCAGCTTCCACTGTCGGGCAGCTCAGTTATCATTAATAAATAGTAGGCACATATTGACTATAGTCATCACACTAATTTTACGGTAAAAAAAGGAACTATGGAGAATACTAAAAGAGAACTATGGGATTCCAGGTTAAGAAAAATGAATTGCGTTATATTTCTCCTTAAGCTGACAGGAGATATCGAATGTACTGGCGGAACAAAATATATTGCCCCAAAACCAACTTTTCAACCAATCGGCCGAAAAAAATTAAACCACGGCACCATTTACAAGAACATCATCACCCGCAATGGTAACGGACACGAATGATTTGTAGATAAATGAAATAACTGTCGCAAAATATATCCACGATAATTTTGCTGAAAATTAT
The DNA here is from genome assembly GCF_921293095.1 of Ischnura elegans. Classification (NCBI taxonomy): domain Eukaryota; kingdom Metazoa; phylum Arthropoda; class Insecta; order Odonata; family Coenagrionidae; genus Ischnura; species Ischnura elegans. The sequence continues at coordinate 10,855,676 of NC_060255.1, read as the reverse complement.
TATGCATCTCATTCGCCGCATTATTCATTAACATTCATAGGAAGAACAAAATTTTCACCAGATTGTACTGCCGTGAAACAAATGACAACTTATTTGACGGCTTGAGAAGGCGAATGTGAAAGGAACATTGATTTGCAGCTCACCTGGGAACAACACAATTGCATTCGCAGCCCTGGAAATCTCAAGACTCTTAAACCAAGGAGACAGTGTATTATAGAGACCCTTGAGACAAGGAGACAGTTGGCTGAAGCCTTATTAATCATATGTTCACGTCCTTGGCCGATTTCCTTCAGTCATTTTTAGAGCGGAAAATCAGTTCATCTCGGGAAGCCGTGGCGAAATACTATTCGCTATAAACGAGAAATAATTGTAAGAATGGGATTCTTAGTTTCCAGAGCTATACGACTATGCATCGTATGTAGTAGTCTTAGGGAAATGGTTGGGGTAAGGTACCCCAATGGAGCATGGAAGATATTTTTTTAATTGACAAAATAAAAACATTTCAAATTCATTATATACAATAAATGTTATTGCATAGAATAAGAAACAGTTAAAGTGAAAACATAAATCTTTTATCATAAATCAAGTTGTGTGATTTTGGGATTGAAGAGGAACCTCCACTGTCTGGGAATAGTTAAAATACCACGTTTCTCACTGTCGGAAAATTAACTTTGCTTTTTTAAATGCCAAATAGGAGTACAGGAGCATGCATACACATGAACGTTTTCAATAGTAGTAGAAGAAAATAGATGAGAAGGGATGGGAGCACATCTCCCCATTGAATGGAGCCTTAATTGAATCTATCATGCGACCGTAAAGACTAGCCTAGCATGAGAGGTATCCTGACTACATCACTACCAGACTGCAAGACGTCAGACCCTAAGCCGGAATGTTTCTTTTTCACCTATATCACTATAGTCTATTCACTTTATGTATGCGGGTTATGTCTGTCACTTTCGTGAGAGCCCGGACACTCTCGGATGGCTTCGCTGATAGGGAAGGGGTAGTACCGAGAGAGGGAGGAGGAGCAAACATAACGTTGCCAAATGTACATAGACGCCCTATTTTGTCACTGAAAACGTGTGAGTCAAAGGTGGCCACAGGTAATTTGGCTCCGGCGCTGAGACAATATACCTACTCATTTGGAAGGCATTAGGGATAATCCTTTCACAGAAGCCCATGACATTGTCAGCTACCGCGCTGAATGAGGTACCGTTGGTGGAAGGCATACTTAGGCACATGCAAGGAGAACGCGTGAAGCTTGGCAACACTGCTCCACGAGCAGATTCACAATGTTCACTCGGCGGAGGTCTGAGAGCGACTCACTGAGGCCACGCCTTCTATTTGCTGATTGGAAAAGGCAAAGTCACATGTCGAGAAACTTTCCCTCCCCTCATCTCCACTTACTTTGGCCACACCAGCTCACCCGCAGAGATAAAATGAACAGAGTATAGACAGTTGTTTGATGCAATTCTCCACGAAGTCCAAGCAGGGAATATGACCTTATTGAAAAACGTTTGAAGATTTCCAGAATGCAGCGTGCGACGGAGAGCCCATGTGAGCTTCAGCCACCTCCCACTCTCCCCCGGGGGCCCTGAATGCCTGGGGATCCCGTCTCCCTCCTTATTCCTTTTTGGCTTTCACATTTTTAACTCTACGGTATTAACATTTAAACTGGGACAGCCCACGCTTCAGAACTTTTTCCCCACGGTGCCATCAGGGCACTTAGGCGACCAGTCGGTCTTCGCGTTGAATCACAATGAATCTTTGACACTTCGGTGGTGCGGATAATCTTATATGCTTCAATGGCTTCACACATCTAATTTAGGTTTATACCGATCACTGTTCTAGTAGCTTGATCGAAACCCTTTTCTTCGTGTTTGTTATATTAGTGGTGGAAGGCAACACTATTCACCGTGATTATTGGAATTATTGTCCAAGGAAAATTGTCAGAGGATTATATCCGCCGGTGATGAGCCGCTTTATATAATATAATCAGTTTTTCATAAACGACAGGAATGTTTCCGGAAGGCACTTGAGTCATATTTTCCCTAAGTAAGTAGCATAGATACAATTTTAGGGATAAGCATATTGGAATATTCTCCCATCGAAAGAGTCAAGTTTCCTCATCGTTGTGTTCTACGACCAAAAGTATTGACGCTAGGGAAAAGGATTTACCTAAAACATTTTGAAGCAAGAAATATTGCAATCAAAACTGTGTGCGCTTGCAGTTAGATTTTGCTCCAATAACAAGATAAATTAACTTTTTAAATAATGGAAATAAAAGAATAAAACTTTATAAGGTTTACTTGTAAGTACATTCAAAAGGACATGACCCGGGTTTCGTAACGCAATCCCATCGTCGTAGTTACATCTGCAGAGCCTGAAGATGTAACAACGTTACGAAACCCGGGTCGTGCCCTTTTAATATACTTACAAGTGTACCTTATAAAGTTTTATTATTTCATTTCCAATATGGAGAGGTTTCACAGAGTCAAGCCTGAAGTTATCAGTTATATTTTTTAAAATAATAATTATAGCATATAAATCTTTCCTATATTGAACAGGAAGGTATTAGTGGCGCACTTTGCGAATTTGCGCTAGAAAAACCGCAAGTTCTTCTTTCACGCTTCCACTAAGACACTTCGTTAATAAAACCTTTGATTCTTTCACCTACCCAAGGGCATACCAGCTCGCCGTGGAACTAATTAAATAAATTTTGCCCTGCAAGGTCCGTGCCGTAAATTGATTAGGCATGCAGAGAGTTAGTTACGGCAGTTGGGATGTGAAATACCCTCGCACACCTGGTAACTGCATTAATTAGATCGCCGAGGGCAGATGCACAGCCGGGTAACAATAGTGCCCATAACGGCCGCTGCAGCAAGCCCGTTGCCCGGCTTCGCGTCCCGATCGTTTCCAGGAGACGGGAAACAATTAAGTTGATAGTCTTAAGACGATGATGGATGAGTGTTGCCGGCTTTATGGCGGAAGCGTGCTAGGGGTTGCCTATTGAACTCGGGAGACGTGGACTCGCATTGAGCACTTAACTCATCCGCGTTCAACGGTGTATCAAGCCGGACTCCCGAATTCCCCGCAAGAGATAAAAGCGTTATAGCGGGGGCTTGTCCTTTGGAGAGACTATCACACGGAATACCACGCGGCTCTCTCGCGACTTCTACGTACTCCGGCCCAAAAATGTGATAACGTATGTCGCGCCTATTTTGCCGAATTACCCTCGTAAAACTTCGGACATCCAGATTGAAGTTACTTACGCACATCGAGTCTTTTAACCCATTAGTGCATAGCGTCCGATATAGTGGACACGCGTATTTAATTTCTTTTCTGGGCTCCAGTTGACTAGTGCTACATTTTGATGCTATATTAAGTCCAAATGGATGTCTGTCTTCACGGCCCTGCTAATATTTTGGCTGACTCCGTGAATTTATCGACTTGAGAAGCATTTATGTGAGACATAGCATTGAAAGAATTGTCAGTCACACGCACGTGGTAAGTAAATTATTTTTTACTGTAGTATTATGCTCAATATTTTGGTAACTTTTATCTCTTTTTCCTTCTAAATGTTGACCATTTTATTTTCTATTATCAAGTTTTTCTGTACTATTTTCAATCAGTTATCAACACTGAAAACTGACCGTCCGTTATACCGGGTGGGCTGTATTATTTTAACTATTGATTGTAAAAATTTAAAAATTGCAGAACTAAGTTAAAATGGACCTTATTAGCTATAATAATTACTTTCTAAATGAATATTTGACAAAATCACTTTATGCACTAATAGGTTAACACGAATGTAGGATCTGACTGAAAACTCTCAGGAGTTTATGTAAGGTGAAATAGCAGGATAATATTTATTCAGAGCATCCCGAATGAGTTGGTTCACTCATTTGGTAGTAGGAAAGAAAACTTCAACCACTATTTTATAATTTTTAATCGAGATATCGCATATGGTCGCACAGTGAGTCTTTTTTAGTTTATGTTCAAGGTTGAATACTTATATTAATTAACACCAGAATTTGTGACTCTCACATTTCATTTATAAAGTTCTTGCGACTTAAATGCCTCATAATGAATCTCCATTACTCCGATGGAGAATTGATATTGCTTGTTTAATGATGGGGAACAATGGGATTAATCAACAAATTGGTTCCCGTGAACCTTCCTTAACCGGCAGTATACTAAAAGGATTAATATTGATCAATAAAAAAGTATATACTAAATGAATTTAAGTGTATTAATAATTTGTTGGGAAAGTGGCAAATAGGAGTAAGATAATACGATTGATGAATAAAATGTAAGCGAAATGGCAGGGATTGTAAGTGGAAGAGGGAAGTTCAATAAAGGGACGAGGGATTCTTATAATGCTCCATTTAAACCCACTTAGAGCGGTGAATCAACTTAAAAAATAACAATGAGGAGGCAGGAAATTAACTGTTTCATAATGCGTACGCGGAACCAAGTGGCAATCAAAAGGAGGCGAATTTCTGCATGACATGTTCGTAGAAATGAACGCACCATCTCTCTCATGGCAGCGATTTTGTCTACCTGCTGCATCGTTAGATGGATTTTTGGACTCTGAATTAAAAGACATAAAGCGACACGTGCCTCAACCAATACTGGTAATTATTGCTTTGGAAATATAAATGGTTAAAGACGAAATATTGCAAAAATCATTGAATAAATGACGAAGGCATTCCGCACCATTCAGCAGACTGGTTTTCGGGGTTACTACCGCGTAGATTAATACTAGCGTAGCGTAATACCGTCGGAAGCTGGTGTCTTCTCATTGGCTGGTTCAGTGAAGATGAGAAGACACCGGCCTCCGACGGGGTGTATAAGAGACGGGCGATACTACAGATCTCCACTTCGATTACCTAAAGAAGCCTGCTGCAATGCTGGCGAAACTGTCGTCTGCAGAGATAAATCCACGCGGCAGTAATCCCGAAAACCAGTCTGCTGAATCCTCACCACACCGCGAGAGCCTACAAAAGTCTAAATCATGTCGCGCAACCACCTTTTCTCCTAACTTTCTCTTCCAATCCGCCACCTTCACCGCCCTCTTCCACGATTGGAGCCATTTCGCGCTCTCACACGCCATCTAAGGAAACAACAGCTCACTTAAAAACGCTCTCCTCTTCTCCCGCCCTGTTCACATGTCAGGATTCCAGAAGTGCAAAAAAAAGAAACGGTCGAGGGGCGCGCCCATTAAAAAGTGAAGTGGCTCGAGTTTTATTTTTCTCCCCGGAGAGCTCCTCCCTCGCTCTTTAACCTCTCGCTCGGTGGCGTTTATATTTTAACACGCTGAGCCAAGACTCTCGTGGAACTTTATCCCGCATTTTTCAAAGCGGCATCCTGAATGAACCTCTTGGGTCAGGCCCACTTGGCGTCGCGAGAGATTTTTACGCCGTTAAAGTTCACCTGTAGCTCTGTATGCATACGCGTAAATGAGTACGCGGTATTTTTGAAAATGTGGACGCAATTATCTCATTTTAAAACGCCCGGATTGGCGCAGTCAACCCGTTTGCCTCTTAATATTTCATGGAAATTTTGAACCTAAACCCCTTTTATATTTTTCCTAAGGTTTTTATTTACCTATTATTTTATACAATGTGACATTTTATGGCAAGATTCACAGGATTTGTGATGGTATAATTTTAGTTGTTTTTTTTGGCGCATGATATTTGGTTTTAAGATAATATTCATTCAATAAACAATTTTCAAATGCAACAAAAAAAATCACGCTACCGGCAATTCGACTCTTTACATTAAGGAACAATCGCATCAAACCGCCGAATCGCCGGCTATTCACCCGAATGGTTTAATGGAAGCGTTTCGCTAAAATATATTTAGTCCCCGAAATATGGAGAGAGCTCAAAACAATGTTCAATGGAGAAAAGATAACTCTCTTGAAGAGCGTGTATTATGCATACTTGAATACAAAGAAAGGATATGAAGATATATCAGGATATATTAATATGGTTTATTCTGGTCACGGGTGAATTAGTTTTTGGAATCATCAGATTGAAACTTAGTATGGAGCTATGCGTTTTTGTGTTGCATGTGGAAAGGCTCTTTTGCCCTACATTATGTTTTTATACATATGTTGCTCGTGACATCTTTCATATCCTGCTTAGCCTCAGAGTATATGAGCTTGCAGTCGGAGCTTGACCGGCATCGCAATGAGATCGACAGTCCTCTTTATCCGGTTCCGCCAAAGTTTAACTGATCAAACAAGAAATAGTAATGGCAGTTGTCCTTTTCCTGCTTTTTAACTCTCTATCGAACATCAGCATAGAGAATCATTTTGAATTTTCGCTTTACAGAAGGTTGAGGAGGCTACTTAAGGTATAAGAGTGACCGATAACAAAAGCATATATCTTAGTTACATGAAAACACAGTAGCAAGTAATCTTAATACAAGACACGGTCTCAGGCGTTTCTTTGTGGAACTGCTTCATCATAAAATAAAATAAATAAATTACTTGGTTCTATTACACACTTTATTTTAAATAGCACGACCCGGGTTTCAGCATCTTATGCCATCATCATACGTAAGCATAAGATAGCATATAGATATCTTCTTTAACTGAAATTAAATGAATCCAGAAATAAGAAGAGCATTGTCTTTTAAGGAAATATTGGCGATAGTTGAAGAACCAGATAATACTTTTCAGGCATCGAGTCTGAGGCTGTCCACATCCCCCAGAAGTGAACAGCCTTACTGGTGAAGAGAACATGCATGAAAATGAGGTTGGAGACATTGACACTACCGGAACATTTAATTAAAGTACTCTCTCTTGACTACACCACTAGTAAGGAGCACCGCTGTTCACACCGTGGCTAGTCCCGTTATACTTGAACCAGTCAAGAGCGATTAGAGAAAAATCGATAACTCAGTAAGGAAGAGAATACATCTAAATCTGCAAACTATCCCCCTCCAGTCACCTAAGAAGGTGTGTGGCAGGGAATGTTAGGACACCAGCCATCTACATATAACAAGGAGATGCTCAAAAAACTTACGAATAGCATTTATTAAAGTCCTCTATGGTTCGGAGGAAAAACGATTTCCCATATCTATCCGTTCGGAAGAATATTTCTCTTAATTCATCGATTCTGTCGGATCTGTAAATGCATTGGGGATCTAAGGTAATGTTCGCTCAAAAAGGTATTTATTATAAATAGTTGAAGCAATCTAAGCCTATCGCGCAGCCGCCGAGTCTCTAACATATGACTCGCTTAACATCTGAATAAGGCTGTCGGTACAACCGTAGCAGTTTTGGTAAATCACACAGTTTTTCTTGTGTTTTAATTAGTCCACGGATTAAGTCTTTCTGCAGTGGATCCCATCTGCCCGCTTCATATTCAAGGTTTGGTCGGACGAGTGCGAAATAGTACCTTTCTTTTACTTTTTCATCCGAAAATATTCTCACAATTTGATCGACAATACCTCACTTCTTTTGGGATATGCCGCAAACATTCCTTATATGAATGCATCACGAGAAGTTCGAAGTTATCATAACTCCTTTCTCTTTCTAATAGATGTCTTCACTGTCATATTTGTGTATAAATATAAGATGCATGTAAGATCAGTCACCTGACGATGTAAACAAGTTACGAAACCCGGATCGTGCCCATAATTAAATAAAATGACCCTTACAAAGTTATATTCCTTTATTAAAATAAGGAGAGGTTTCGCCTAGTTAACTGAAGTTATCAGTTATACAATATCAGAGCCGCACTATATTTCCAGGTCCGACAGAAGCGACAAGTTAAGAGATTTGGCCGAACGGATAGATTTGCAAGCTCGTTTTTCCCCCGAACCATAAATGACTTTCGTAAATGCTAGTCGTAATTTTTCCCGATCATTTGCTTTTCACACGTAAATGGATAGTGTCCTAATACCCCCTGCCACACGCCTTTTAAGAGGCTTGCGGCGTACTATATAGATATATATTCCACCTGTTGCGTGCGAGGTCCATACAAATTTCTACCTTGATCAAAAAATACATTTACACATTCCAAAATAAGTATAATATGTAGATGTAATCAGAGAATTTATTATGCTATCAACAATTGCGGAATTATATTTTTCAAGACCTCTAAGAACTCCTGGAAACACGCACGAAGCATTGGCCAGATTTGTCTTATATTATCATAACATCCGATAGGAGATAATGTATTGCAATAACCTCAGTGTTTTCGTGGTGATAGAAAGTCAATTCCTTAAGTTCCGGACGTACCTCACCAAGAATTACCACATTTTTAAGGATAATTTTGTAAATATTTCGTTCACTCATTGAGTTTACTTAGGTATATCTAAAAATGAGTAAAACTCATTTAATGTGATACGAAACCGTTTTTCTTCCAAATTAACTATAAATTTATCTTTATAGAAGAAGTATCAGTAAATCATATGTTTCAAGGAACGTTTTTTTAGCAAAAATGCGTAAACATTCAAGCACTCATAAATCTTACAATAATTTTGCAAAATGGTTCATCAAGATGAACCACCGTCCACCCAAAAGATAAAATTCAGGGATGTAATTTATATTTTCATGAGTATGTTTATGAAATGCAATAGTCATTTCGATCTTCATCCGCAGAGAAAATCCAATTACTTTGCCAATTGACCTTACTGCGGGTTGCTACCAAGTAGGATATCTGGCACAATATTTTACTATTGCTCTAAATACCAATTAGGAAACTGCTTTATAAGAGTTGTTTGGGTAATAAATGAAGATAGGTAACTAGTTGAAATGTGTTAATGATGATGAAATCAAGATATACACATTAGGGTGGATCGGAATTCGACGGCGCACCTATTGTGGGACCTTTTAGATATTTTCTGAAAAATGTCTATCACTGCAATAATTTAACTGGGGCTCTTGGCAATGGAAGCCACTATTAGAGAAGCCACTATTAAGTGAGTCCAAACCGTTTCATTTTTATCTCATTCTCTATAGAGCCGCCTTGTACTAGTCGTGCGTCCTAAGAGTTATGAATTGCCTGTCTCTTTCAATAGAAACGGTTTTCTTATCTAGCTTCAGATATGAATTTTAAAGTACTATGTTTATTATGGCATTTATTTTCCTTATAAGAAACATAAACTGGGCACTTATCCTTTCGATAGATGATGTCTCTAATTTTATCATATTTAACGGCCCTTGAATGTCCGTGCGATCTCTAAATGACATCGCCTTTGCCAAAATGGTAGATGACAAGGAAGATGATGTGAGAAATAGGATGATAGAGAATAAAAGTGGATTGAAAGAGTAAGTCTCAATAAATGAAAGGAAGAGAGGAAAATAATCTTCTTAGAACCACGGTAAAAAGACTAGATAGTTAACTTCGACACAGTAAAACGTGAAGGTCCGATGATTAAAATCATCGAAGCGCAGGTGAACCAGAAGAAAAGCAAAAGAAGGCCTAGAATGAGATACGGATATCGTGCGATGAGTTATGTAGAGAGAGATGTATGGTAAAAAGTACAATTTATGTTAATGAGAGCTGAGTGAGAAACGCGACTAACCAATGCTAGAAAAGATCGATGAGATGAGACAAAAGAAGTGATTGGCTAATTTTTTATAGTGGCCCTTCCCTGAACTAATAGAAATTACCCTTTACTTATCACTGATATGACAAAGTGATATTCATCACTGCATTTTTGTATAATTTGTACCTCATTAACTATGTTGTATGTTACAAATAACACGACTTTAGCTGTCACTCAGTAGGTTTTCGCAGGTTTTTCACGCCCTCCTCCTTGTGTAGGCGTTTTCCTGCAGTGGGTTTTTTTGCTGAAGGAAATTATACCCTTATCCTCATGTTTTTTTCCCACAAACAGAAATCTTTTTTACACAAAATTTTCACATACAGTTGTTTATATTTTTGAAATTTCGCAAATAGTGTATATTGTATATCCTTTGTATTGTAAACGGGTATCTACCAATTTTAATATATTTACATTGACGCTATCGAGGGGTTAGGTGGAAGAGGGGAGTCCAAACCTCGCCCTAATAAAGGCATTTTATTATTATTATTATCATTATCAGTTAGCCGGCTAATTATCCTTACCATTTATAACAATCGAATGTACTTTCTGGATCTTATAGGTATTCTCCATGTCACACTCACGAACTTCAAAGAAAACGGCGAGGTAAAATTTGTATTAGTGGCCCAGAAAGTAGAAGTAGACGAGGGAAAGACGCAAAAGATTCGTGGTGGAAAGGAATGAGATGAAGGCGGGCGGAAGTGTGCAGGAATGCGGAGTGAGGCCGTCGATTTAATTAAACGGAGTGATCAGCAAGAGATAGAAGGGTTGGGTTGGAGGCTATGAGCTCGGCGGGATGAACAGCAGGGGTGGGCTTTGGAAGAGACGCGCAGGAAATGATATGACAGCCAGAACTCCCTTCGCAATTCTCCGGTCCCGTTGGGATAGGGCCTCCTTCAACCCTCCATCCCCTCGCGCTGTGGTGACGCCAGCGACAAGGAAGGAAGGGTGATATCGAACACGAGGCCCCTGTATAAAAATAAGCAATGGATTCCAATCGCTATCATTTTTTTCTCCTCTCTTCTCCGATCATCGAGATGACGGAATTTCTGAATTGATTCCCGGAAGGGAACGGAGGAAGAATAAGGGTCGCGTCATGACTTCGAGGCCTTGACGTGCATATCGCCCTTAATGCCAATCCTCACTCTTAAAGAGTGGGCTAGGAAAAACTTCGGAGCGATAACTTGAATGCGTCGACTACATATAGCGGTGATTTTGTTTCGCGCGTGGCCGTCATGGAAATTTTCTGCCTCGATTAAATTCTTTTACGTAAGACAAATCAAACTTAATGAGGAAAAAAAGGAGTTTCAATTTCTGCTAGTTCATAACAATATTTTATCAAATGCGCAATAAATGGTGTTTTGAGCCTCATTGAAAACGAAGCTGTGTAACAATTACTGTAATAAATGAAGAGTCATATCATTCCACTGTATATTTAACAGGTAATATGTAATAGCTGTCCTACAAATCTTATCCTAATGTAATTTTTCTCTTCAGCCGAAACACTCGTGCATACCGATGATAGTTTGAGTCCGCAGCTTGTATTTTAAAAGAGTCAGGAACATATTGACATCTGTGAAACATCTTAAAGAATGTCACGCAAATATGACCGTGATTCCGTGTTTTCTCGTTCATGACCACTTTCCGACCATAACGGATTTCAAATGTGGAAGACCGGTTGAACTATGATGGAAATGAAGAGCAAAAAAAATATTTTGAAGCATAAAAATTATGAAATTATACATATTTGGTCATATAAAAAGATGGAAATAATAAAAGCAACGTGTAAATTAAAAAAATTAGGCAAAAATACCAACAAAAATATGTCTATTTCATCTTTTTTTTAAGAATGAGAGCTTTTAGTTCGAACATATAGTCTAATTTACTTATTTTATTGTAACATCTAAGTTTGAAATGCACAGCTAACACAGAAGAGAAACAACATGTAAGAATTTTTGTATGCAAACATTTTTTTGAGTGAGACTTGGTTATTCGTACCTTGGTAATTTGGTTAGGCTTCTTAATTCCCTGTATCTTCATCCGTTCGGGGTGAGCTCTACCCTCTCCCTACGAAACCAGCCTCTGGGTTGGCATTACTGACTCTATCTCACGGAAGTATTGTGCTTTTTCATTGAATAAATTGGATGCTAAATCCAAAGCAATGTAAGCTTTGATGCATCAGAGGAAGTTTCCTAACATGACCTAGGATGTAACTCGCCGCATAATATAATTATATTTATATAATTATATTATGCGGCGATGAAATATAATTCTATTTCATCCAAAAGATTCCATTACATTTCAGCACACCAGAAAGTCGATAAATTTGACCACCTGATTAATAACTACACAGCCCGGACATTCAGCAATGCGAGAATTCAGCCAAAAAATTTGCAGTGGCCTGAAAAAGAGATGGGTAGGCTCGATATTTACTACAGTTCAGTTTATATATTAGTATCAATGCGTAAGGAGGGTTCAAGTCTGTGCTTGCTCATAAATGTGGAGATATTGCAAGAAAGAAGGGAAAACGGTCAATTGATTTATCACACGTTTGCTGAAAGTAGTAGAAAAAATGAAAAGCCTACTCGTGCGCTCCTGAAATCGAATTTCATGATGCAAAAAAATTTAACGCTCCGTCAGTCGCGCAGAGTCTAACACACATGGAATTTCGGAATGGTTAAACAAAATGCATGAACGTAGAAATATATGTTTTAACCCATATCCGAAAATCATATATGAAAACTTTTTGTTAGCGATTTTGAATATATTTTATTATTTTAATCCTATGGCCACCTTAAGAACGCCAACAAAGTATTTTGGTGATATACCTTCCCGTTTTCGAGAAAAGGCTCGTGGTCATATGGCTACGCTGGGCGGTTATGGGGTCAAAATTTCGCGGATACCTGCGATCTTGGTGCTTATGTTCGAGAAAAACAATAGAGACTCTATTCAAATATACGTTTGGATTTAAAGGTAATAATAACCTCGATAGCCTTTAAAAAGTTTTTAATTTTTATTGTAAACCATAGCTCAAAATTACAAAAAACTTGACTTGAAAATTATAAATAACATGAGCTGTCAAAGCATTTTTGATGTTGATCATTACATTTTTGAGTGATAGTCCTTGAAACACGGTATGCAAAGTCGACGAAGGCATTTCGAACATGATGTTCGAACTTGGCTACTGCAGTTATCACCGGCACATCTTAACTTCCTGTTGTCAGTGTTTTGAATGACAAAATGATCCACACCATCGAACCGGAGAAGATTGTGTGCAGAACTGCTGACCACTAAACTACGACCATGTCCCCGACTTATAGTATTATAGCGCATAAGATAAGTCTACACAATGGCACGATGAAATTCAATTTTTGATTCTTCACGACCAGCTTTGCGGCTCAAAATCCAGGCAATCTACAATAGATCATTCGCTGAATACTTAATATCATGAACGGATAACAAATATATACATAGTAATTATGGAGATAATTTTATTAATAAAAGACTGAATGCCACTTCTTTTGACGTTTCCTACGGTTTTTTTTCATTGAAATTATATCAACATGTTTAATTTGGATTGTTAATGCAAATATATATTTCAAAGTTGTGCAGAACCGATTTTGACAACGTTTTTTTTTTTTAATTTTCGCACAGAATGCTTAGTTAAATGGAATACGATTCTAAAAATGTCCACCTTTTCAATTTTATAACGGGTCACAAAACTAAAGTTGATTTTTTTCTACGCTTCAATGGAAGTTATGTAGATTGAAAATGGCGTGAAAATAATTTGCATTATGAGAATTATTATCCTAATCGAAATAATGGGAAAATTTCCCCACAATTGTCTGTTTGAAAGCAAATGGCTGGTGAAACCAATGAACGATCGATTTAGTGTAATATAAGAGGAAGAAAATACACAATAAGTCCTCAAGTAGCTACCTGAAAAGTTAAAAATACTTATGCGGCTATTTCCACAATGCAAGGGTAGTATAACGAGCAAATTTATCATACAAAATAATTAATTATCCCTGAAGTAGTCAATTATCGTGATTTTTCTCCATGCTTGACACTGCGTAACATAGGTTGCACAGAATCTAGCGAAAGACTCGGTGGTATGCAGAAGGTGCCAACATGTTTTCTGGGGATTCAACATGGTGGTTACAGTATAACTTACACGATGACTCTACCAAACATTTTCCGACCGAATTTTGACCCAAAGATAACGTTTAAGTTTCCTATGTAACACCCGTCCTAAGTTCACTAAAAATAAGTGAATGTCCAAAAAACTTTAACACAAGTGCCGTTGGAATCAAATGTTATAACACCGCACATTAAAATGTCCATATTAACATGGGTTAAAATCGAGGCTCGCTAAAGACCTGCGCAACAACTTATGCGATTAAAAACTGATATCGAAGAGGACATTAGCATGAAAACCCTGATGACCTCATTTTACCCCATGTCTCCGATTGAATCACTATTCGTGAAATCCATCCCAGTATGTAATAGCAATACACAAAACCCTAAGGCATAACAAGGAGCTCATATTTACCTACTTATCGCAATTGTCCATTTCGAGGAAGCAACGTGGACATTCAAGAGGAGGGGGGCACTCGCCAGGCCTCGCCGGTTAAGGTTACATGCGGAAAGAAGAGTTTCATCTCTTTTGGCCAGCGCCGTCGTGGGGAAATGAAAAAAGAATAGCTGCCACCTCGCCACCCATCCCAAGACAACCGCTTCACCGTACACCTAAGCGCAGACTGCAAAGGCCCGTCGGTGGCGTTCTCGTGTGATGTTCACGGAGCGCTCCGCCCTCAAAGGCTTCGTAGTTAGTAATCTTCTTAAATTACCAGTCATGCATAGCCCAGTGGCACGCTTTATTTTCAATCATCAATTCCGAAATTATCAGGGACAATGCGTTAAGGAAGAACGAATTATTTATGAATATGCTCGTTGTTGGGCAAAATTTATATTTTTTGATCCACTTATTATTTCAATAAATGGCGCTGTAAACATGAGAAGAGCCGCTTATCATCCTATTTAGAGAAAGCAGTTAAGCAAGTTTTCATCTATATTTCTCTATTCATAAGGCTCTTGAACATTACTTCTCCGGCAATAATCAGTAATTTATACATAAATCAATAATCAATTATTTTGATAATAGCCATGGCATAATAGTTTTCAAATAGAGCTCCGCAAATTTATATAATGATTAAATAGTTCTTGGAGTATAGGTCCAATGTATTTGATGCAAAAACGTTTGAAGCCAACGTTTCAGTTTATTTTAAACTACCATGAGGGCTACGAATGAAAACATGAGAACAAAATAAAATAAAATGACATACAATATCTTTACATAAATAATGTTACGATAGTTTTTTTACAATATATAAATAATAACAGAATACACAAAAAATGTTGACATACCGTAGCTTTGTACATATTTATTGATATTACGTTACTAACTTATTACCAACCTAGTAACCATTAATTTTGATTAATTAAATAAAAAGAAATTTTGCTAAGGTTTTCAATGTCCGTTTTTTCATTACAGCTGTTTATTGATTTAGATATGTGGACCATTTCTTTGAAAAGTCCTTTTCTTAAATTACCCTCATGATCTAAAATTTCGGCGTTGTCAAAATCAAAAACATGGCCTTTGCTTATGCTATGGCTAGCAAAGGCACACAGTCTTATACCACCTTTTACTGATGATTTATGTTGTGAAATCCTATTTTTTTAATATTGTGATGGTTGTCCTAAATAGCCAGTGTTACAATCGAGGCATGAAATTTTATATATTATATTACTTTTCAGATTTTCAGGGGTTTCTGATTTTCTTTTTGTGTATAGAAGCTTTTTTAGAGTGTTATGATGTTTATATATAAACTCGCTTTTGCTCAGTGGGGGTCTCCGCCCCTCAGACCCCCCCGCCAAAGGCCTGTGGCCTGTTATGGTCACTATGGAAGGTCTTGCACTTTATGTCTACCGTGTGTTATTTATGGATCGTTACTTTTTGGCTAATTTAGATGTAAGCAACATTTCCAATTTCAAGTAAAACGAGCGCATGTTGCGTGGGTTACCACGTGTAAATATTTTTTTATAGAAGAGCAACGTTATTCTAACTAAAAAAATAAAATAGTCTGACAAGGTTTCATAATTATTCAATTCAAACACAAAAAAAGCTGGGAGCATGCTCCTCTGTAACATTCAATTTATACTTATTATCATAACAAAACGAATTTACGAAATACAATTAACTACAGTTATTTGCATTTTAATTGATAAAGCACTGCATTACGCAAGTAAAATACAGTTAAAAATACAAGTTTCTCATCGAGCTCATCGCAATTAGGATTAATATGGAGCATTACATACTTCTGTTACTTTGAAAAAATAATTTCGATAAATGTAGTTCCATAAATACTATTAACATGGTACCCATCAATTTGATAAAACAAATAATATTTAATGCATAATAAACCCGACGTATCATGAGCAAATGAAAGATTTTTCTTCCGGAAAATCGTTGTTCTGATTGAAAATCATAAAATTAGGAGTTCAATGTAGGTTTTGTCAGAATAAATACAAAAAAGCGGAGAAGAAAAGTGAATACATACAGGTTTTGAAAACGGTCCCCCCACGCGTAATTACAGACTCTATAGACCAGGCTAATTGATTGCCATGATAAATATTGAAAACTCGTTTATTTATTATTTTTCACATTACTCAACCAATTTCCTGAAATAAATATAAGGTGTGACTGTGGTTTCCCTTCGTAAGCTTTAGTGAGAATGATTCAAACAACAGAATCACGTAGGAGCTGAATATCAATATCTAGTGCAAATGCGCAAAATGGCAATGAATTGGGCTTAGTACGACAAATTTTATCGAAAGATTATTTATCACGACCGCGAATGATAAAAATTTAGTAATACCGCTCTGTAAAGTTTTAATAAGCCGGGATACACAAGCATCTGTTTACAATTTAATATCCAATATAACGCGCAGTAAAATCATAAAAAATAATAGGTAATTTCCTGCCTTATAAGTATAGGTACTCTTTTCCTTTGAATACGCTTTGATGCTAACAAATTATCATTCTTATGGAAAGAAGCCATTAAGAAATTGACTTTTCAAAAATTACTTTGTAAATTTCCTACCTTATCTTTATCATCTTTTATTTTTAATTCTCTCATTTCTCTTTTCCAATTTTGCTCCTTATGTTTGCACAATCAAATATGCTGCTATGAATTTTCTTGGATATTACACAATTATTTAAATACCACTTCTTTTTTACAGAGCGCGACACGCGTTTCGATGAGTTATCATCATCTTCAGGCGAAAATTATGATCTGTGAACATTTGGTCGATAGCCAATCTTCTCTGTTTTTAAAAATCAGTTTGTCTAATAAATTTTGAGAATAACCGTTGGCTGAAGTAATTTGGTTATTGGTGATGGTTTCTTCCTTAAAGTCTTCTTTTGACAGAGCTTAGAGGTTAGTCTTTTTTTAAATATGGAAATTCAGGTCAGTATTCTTATAAATGAATATCTTTACCCGTCCCTTTCCCCTATTTTTGCGCTCGTTTTACAATTCAACAAGTAACTAGGTAACAATAATAACATAAACATATCATAATTTGCGCCTCAAGATGATGATAATTCATTGAAACCCGGGTCGCGCTATATAGAAAAAGAAGTGGTATAAGTAATTGCTTAATATTCAAGAAAACTTATAATGGAATACCACAAAATTAATGTTGCTATAATTATTTGTTTGTACCTTCGTTCCAATGATCGCCGCGCTGCCATTGGATTTTGGTGGCCATATTTAGAACTAATCTTCATACTCAATTTTTAATGAATAGAAAGATAAAAAACGGGAAATATAGTATTTTCATATTTTTTTCCTGGGGGTACAGACAATTAGAGGTCGTCGCCATAAGAATTTTTGTCGCATCTCCTTTCGTTCACCCCAAACATTTTTATTTGTGAGTGAGTGTGTGAGTGAGTCAGTGAGTGGTCGTTCTATCGGTATTATAGATGGTCGGGGGTATTATAGATAGGAATCAATATGGAAGGAATAAGAATAATTGAAACAAAAACTTATTTGATATTTTGAAATACCCATAAACCTAGTCATTTTTAATGAAGTTATAACGGTGACCAAAATCAACCATGCATGAACTACTATGACCAGTTGTATAAATTATCCTGGTAGATTCTATGCTCTGTGCGATACGTGATAGAACACGTTCACAACAACAAAGGTCGATAGGTTTTGGTTAGTTTGGGGGCGGACCTCATTATAGCTATTGTTGGATATCCGTACACTGCGTAGGAGACCTTCTCTTTCCCCTTGCGCGGTCGCTGCACTTGACCTGCTGGGATCATGATTGGAGATTCGTGAAAATCGCACTTTAATTTTTATTTTATCGCACTTTCAATAACAGTTGATCGCATTTTGTAGCGTCTATTTTTTATTTTCATAATGAGGTAGATGACGATAAAATGTAGTGAAACACAGTTATATGACAAAATACAGAATATTTTAAATAATTATGTAGCAGAACAATAAAAAATTAAGGAATAAGACGTAGTGGCGGAGGTGTATCTTGCCCGCGCCCACTTGTAGTTCGCGGCCACGTAGAGTCCCAGTCGACTAGCAGCTGGCCAGTCGCTCACATGCTTTAAGCGGTGAGTGTCGGCGGAGCATTTAAACTGCGCTCGGCACAGAATATACAAAATGTTGCCGTCGAAAAGGCAAATTTGCGTAAAAATGTCATAAAATTCCAGTCGTGGAATATACGTCGCATTTATTTGCTCACATTGCATCTATTTTTATTTTTTTTTATTTTAAAGAAAGAGAACAACATAAAGCATATACTTGCCATTTTATAGTGGCCAGGTAAAAATACATAAATTAGAGGACGAAGACGCAAAATAACAAATAGAAAACAATAATTACATTTACAAAAACAGAAGGACAACAAGAAACTGCAGGTATAGACTACTTCGGTGACGGATGGGATGGGGAAAGGCTTATGAAGGATTTCAATGGGAGTGCAAAGGGATCGATGTGTGGAGGGAGTGAGTTCAACACAGAAGTAATGCGGTAGAAAAACGAACGTTTAGTAAGTAAAAGTCTAGGAATGGGCATGTGGATTAGGGGATGAGAACGGGTAGGGCGGGGTGGAACTTTAAAATTGATAAAAGAGAGCTATGCAGGGCAGTCGATGGTGGAATTGAGAATCTTATAAATAAGTTTTAAATCAGCTTTGAGCCTATGGGTAGTGAGATTAGGGATGAAGAGTGAGGAGAGAATAGCATTAGTGGACATGTTGCGTAATTGCGGTATTCTATTTTTTACTATATTGGCAAAGGAATCGCTGACACAGTCCAGGGATGAGAGATTGGTTTGTGAAGGGATAGACCAGATGGGACAAGAGTAGGTAAAAATTGGATGAATGATTGATGAAAAAAAATTTCGAAGCGCTTGGGGGTCCTTAATTCGCATTCATGTATCGCATTTATCGCATTTTCGTTTTCAAGTATCTCTAATTATGATAGAAGAAAGTGTCCGGGCCCTTTGGAGGCCTTGAATGGCGAGAGAGAAAGATAGAGAGTTCCTCTCCTCCCTTTTCACTGCTCGCATCAATCCGCGAGATCCTCGCTTCGCTCCCGCCACTTGACACACGCGCCTTTAGCCTGTTGAATGCGCTCTCTCTCTCTCTCTTTTGCTTCGTATGTTTCTTCCGGGCCCGAATACCTCATTCAGGTTACCATTGCTCCAGCGATCGTTGGAACCATTGTGAATTCACGCACTACGACGGTAAAACCTGTGCTGCCCTCCAGTGCTGAAATCCTGAAATCTAAAGAGAACGAGAAACTGAACGGTTAGCAAAGCTGTTGAGGCATTTTCGGTAAAGATATTATTGTGGCAAACGCATATTTTTCGTATAATTCTTCTTAAGCCCATATTATTCCGTACTGGGATAGCATCATGAAAAATTGTAGCGATGGGAGCTTTTCGTCTTTCTTTTGTCGCTTCCGTATCCGGTCTCCCAGCGCCTAACCATCGTAAAGTGGCAACGTCAGGAACTACGTGCACTATTCTCCGGACATGCATTCACACGGCAACTGTCGTTAGGACGATCGCTGGACGATCGTAATCTCAACGGGGCAGAAATGTGGGGCGACACACCAGTCGGGTCGGAAGGAGGAAAGGAGGTCGATCTTGGAGGAAAAATCATTTATGAATGCATTTTTGGCAATGGTAACATATTTCCCAGACGCCATGCAAATTATGGGTGAATATTTTGAAAGCAAAATAGCTCGATTGGAATTAACGACAGCTGTCGCATGCAACTAATATCTTCACGCGAGTTAATCCTTCAAATAAAAAAAACAATTCATTCAGTAAAAGTTTTAATATAGCGCTCGATTATGTTCCAGCGTTACTTCCTCTCCGCCATCTTCGAATAAGCAAAGACAAAGACAATATTCATGTCATTTAAAACAGGCACAGAAATTATTCCAGAACGATTCAAGCAGCAGAGGAAATGCTGTTGTCCGCTAAAGAGCGCGACAAAAATGGAAACCTCACCTCCACCTTGCCGTGCTCTGAAACACCTGACGCAGTATGAGGCACCAATGGCGTGCAGGAATCGGATCGTGGAAACTGAATAGGTTCCCCGAGAAGGCATCGAGAGAAATGAACTGCGTTTATAGGTGGAAGAGTAATGGGTGGAGTCATCAATAATTCCAGTGCATGCTATATCCATATGCAAAATCACGAACACTGCCCTCGACCGATGACCATGTTTTCACCAACAACGGCACCTGGCACCAAGCGAGCGGCTCGATTTGGTGCCTTTATCTGACTCATAAAGGATTTATAACACCTCTCTATCGCATGATAATAGCATTACAGGAACGAATAATGGCCGAAAAAATAAGCGTGTCGTTCAGAAGGAACGAGAAATTCGCCTTGCAATCGGCGCGAAGAATTAGCATTCCATAAAATAACATAAAAATACTTTGCTCTATTCCACACTTTAATTTTAAATAGTACGACCCGGGTTTCTGCATATAATGCTATCATCAGGATGATATGCAAGAAACCCAGGTCGTACTATTTAAAAAAAATTAGGAATAGAACAAAGTATTTTTATTTTATTTTATGATGAAGCAGTTCCACAAAGTAACGCCGGCGACCGTGTCTTGTATGAAATAGCATTCCATGTACCAATTAATCCTTTGGGTTGCCTACTTTATTTTCACAAAGCTAATACCCTCGGTACGCAGGTCATCATTACCTGATTCGCTCACTAAATGACTCCCTCTGACACAACCCCTTCAGCCTCACGGGTAAGCATTTGAAATCAAATTGTCGCTTGGATTTCATTTAAATATTTAAGACAGTTGCGATTCTCTTGTCTTATCTCCCTCAGGTAATAATTCTTATCTCCCTCAGGAAAACCACAGTTAAATAAGTAGTCGTATTTTAATCAATATTATAAAAAATGGCTGAAATTGTTGCATAACCCATACGAGAGCTTTTAAACCAAACGTTTCTTGAGTAGGACAACCATCTAAGTATGACAGGGCATGCAAAGAGAGTATAGGAACTCTTTCCACTCCCTTTTATGGGACGCTGCATTCGCTAAAGCATTAATTTAAAATTTTGGATATCGACGCTAATATAATTACAATATTTATTACATTTATCTTTGAATGACATAGTCAATGCCTAGAGTCATCTGTACTACATTGCCATAATTTACCTAAATATTGATTTTTCCATGACTTAGAATCTTTTACGATATGCATGCTCAACATCAGGATCCAGACACCAAATATTGAAAAATAAAGATAGAGAATTCGTACGCGAACAGCAGATCCTCAACTTCCTGGTGATGCCCTAGTCCTATCGTAATCAATTGAATAAGAAATGGTCTAGAAATTAATCAAGGTGGTATTGTATTAATTAGGAAAGATTTGCTCCTTTTGTTGAGGAAATAATCATTCTTAAATCAATGGGACCAACTTTCTGAGCATTGTTAATTCCCTACAAAGAATCCCTATTCCATTTAACCTCATCAGAAAATACTCTTCAGTTGCGACCGCGTTCATAGAATCGCTGTTGAGTCGATTCAAATTGGTAATCTGTGGATGGAAGGTATCTGTGGATGGAAGGTAATGGAAGGTACCCTGGGATGAAAAAGATGGTGATGCTTCTCTCGATGTGTAAAACAGAATCTGCTCGAAATTAGCTCAAACGGCTCATTTTTACCAACACCTGAGAAGTTAATGAGTTTCACCTACTCTAAGCTTTAACGAATGAATGCTATTCCCATCGCACACAAAATCATCATTGCCTCAGTTTAATCATTAGTGACTACTTGCCAACACGTATTCTCCGTTCATCTCACCTTCAGCCGAAATACTTTGCCATTGATAACCATTAAATATGACGAATAGAAAATCCAAGGAATAATGTCGAAACTTCGATACGGACACAATACAATATCTTGCTTAAAGGAGAGCCTGGCGACCGAGCCTACAATTAATTACTTCGACAACCTATCGTCATCACAGGTTAACTACTACGTAATTTCTATATTATTTGGTGATTGATTTTAATTACTGAGTAAAATTCATTGAACTTATAAGGCCACAGAATATTTTCACGGCTATTAATTCTTGTTTAGCTTAAGTTACCTATGAATACAAAAATGCAATGATTTCCTTACAATGACGCCCTTGAATTCTTGAAGGTAACTCAATCAACTAACCTTATACTTTCTTGCATCTTTCGCCTAAAGTAACTACAAACCTGATTTCAAAGCAACAATATAAACAAAAATACTCAAATAAGATGTAAAGGAGTGGGTTATGAAGGATTTTGGATGAAATATTTCTTGAATGGACATAAAATTGTTCACCATAAAATTGGACCTGGATATAAAGAATGTGAATCGACTCATAGCTTCACATGCATGGCTGTAGAAACGGAACTTTTTTCTGGGAATCCATGAATACTCATCTTTTTAAAGGAAATTGCGTCTAACGTGGCACACATCATGGCCCCTAGAAATTCCACTCTATTCGACATTTTTTTCCCGCCGACAGAGGCAGACCCAACTCCGGCCAGGACTTAATCATATCAGGGAGGAGGCAAGGAAGGAGCGACGAGCGAAAACTTCGCCTAAAAATTACTCCTGTCCCTTCGAGAAAAACGAGGGAAAACGTTCTTCCCAACTGTCTTCTCACTGAGGACACATCCAATCCCCTGGAGGACAGACGCAGAGAGGGTGGCGCAGGGTGGAAAGAGACCAGAGGGTGGGGGGATAAAAATAAGAGAGCAGCGATCATTTTTTCAGGCCGTGGTCTTCAGCTTTGTGCACAGCAACGTAATTTGACTTAACTTTGCATAACCGAGCATGGTTATAACTTACGTAGGAATGTTAATTTTCTAGTTCCTAAGCCTAATCTTTCTTTATTTAAAAGATTTTTCTTTATTTGGGGCCCAAGATTTTTAATAAATTTCCTTGTTCGATCGAAGAGTTAAATCAGATCAACGAGATAAGATCTTTATCAAAGAGATAAAGAGATCAACGTATATAGTATAAATAAAGTTTGTAAAAAGGCTAAAGATTGTTTGCTATCCCATGACAATATAAATGTTTTTTTTGATGTATTTATTAATACATACATATTATTGTATATTATTTTTATATTTTTTTGTGAAAGGAGAAAAAAGAAATTTATTTTATTTTGTCCATAATATACTTTGTTCATGTATATTGTAAGTTATTATCACATACATGTTTCATAAGGATCATGTTTCAGAAGAATTATATACACTTTCTTTTGTTTTATGGCCTGCCTTGTTTTTAATTTTCAAGATGGCAGCTTCCATGCTGGTTTTTTCTTTTGACCATTGAAGCTACCTAAAGCTCCATTACTTTTGTGTTGTTACAAAAAAGTGTACATTTACGGTTGGAGTAATAAATTCATTCATTCGTAACTGCGGAGAAAAAAACTCAAAAATAGCCCCTGTTGGTTAAAAACAACATAAGATGGCGTATCTCGACTAATCGTATATTCATCGGGTGTGAAAACTTCAAAATTTATCTTGGCATCAACAAAAAGAAAGATTGTTTTTCTTCTAACGGGGGACAAAAAATATCCTTTTTCTCTGAAATCAATGCACGATTGATGCGCGATTTTTAACTGCTTCATAATAGGTTAAGTTATGCCAAGTTTATTTGATATGCACTGTTCTATTTCGTTGTTCTGTCAACCGAAACCCTTGTCGAGATTTTTAAATATCCGAGTATGCGATGGTGACTGTCGATTTCTATAGCTAGTAACTTCTGAGTTGTACCTGTTAATGGCATTGAACTGCCGAAAAAAACTTACGGTAATGGCATGTAGCTGACGATAGATAGCTAGATAAAATACCGCTTACTATCAGCGAGGCTTGGCCATATATGAACAATCTAAACCCAAATGAACGTCGATATTAGAGTAGTTTCCTACCATTTTTTTTACTGTCTAAATCGAAAGATTATTACTCTTGGAGTACGTATTTCACGCTTTTAGATTTTTAAATGACGATATCTATTTTTCACGTTTGAATGAAAAGTGAAGATTTTCAAGCACGCGAAAACGCGATGGCTAAGTATGAATGCTGGGAAAAGCCCGTGTGACGTCTTTCTGGATCCCGCTTTCGCCGCGTGAGGTGACCTTGGGGCGAGGATATTGTGTGCCACTGTGATGCTGGCTGCTAGCAGGTAGCAGAGTACTCTGCTAGCAGGTAGTGCTTGGCTTAAATAAGGAATATCAAACGAAGGAAACTTTCCGACCAAAGGCAGTTTTAATAGGTGATTATTAAGACATGTTCCCCTGAGCTCTGTGCTTCATGCATGCATTGGTAATCTCAGACCATGCAAAACTCTTATATACTTGTATAGAAACTAGGTCCCTGTGATGTCAAGTGGAGTGGCATCGCATGGGCGCCAATCCGGCCTTTTTCAAATGAGGTTTTGACCATTCCCATTGGCCTAAACTGGCATTTCTAAATCCAAATAATTTGTATATTATGAATACACTAATGGTGGGTAACGAATCGCAATCAATACCTTTCGTTTTCTTTGATGACGAAAACTACGCTATTGGTTGGCAGTAGGAAACTGGTGTCGATCATGGATTAATTCTAGCCATCCAGCTTTGACAGGAAAAAAATCTCGCATTGAACAAAGCCATGTGATCTTCTCTCCGAACCATACGATCTCTCTCTTTGCGTGGGGTGCTGTCTCGCTTTGAGCAAAGGGGTTGGCAGAGGGAGGGTTTTCACCCCTTGGATGCGATCGCTTCGAAATGAAGCTGGGGGCCCCCCGGCAGGAAGGAGGGGGCGGGGGTACATAAAGTGGAAGGGAGCGCATCCTAGTGGCGAGAAAACGAACCGAAGGCGGTTTTTTGAATAGCACTCAATCGTTTGTCTTCGTCAGCTTTGATTCATCAGCAGCCATCTTACCTCGCCCTCGAGGACTCTCGACACCCCCCCACCCCGTCGTCCCATTCGTCGCAAACGGCTCCCCCACCCCCAAACCCACTTATTCCCAGCCGAACACCAAAACACAGCTCTCGTCCGACCCTCTCATCATAATTCGAGCACAACTCTTTGCCGCACTCAGCTCATCCAATCTCTCCCGTCGCCTTCATCGACCGAAACTTTGTCCTCGTATTCCGAGTGCATCCCCGTTTATTTTCTTCTTTTGTTTTCAGGCGCGTCAGCGAATGACAATCATTACCGCTCTTGCAGTGGAATTCTACCACGCGGGCGCCCAACGTCTCCTGAGGAATTCGAAATTGCTGGAAAGACTTCCAGGAAAATTTTTCTCTTCAAGAAAGCAGTATCTTCGACTTCAATTAGGTCACAATTATTTTCACTTTTGCTCTACTCAGCAAGCTCCAATGAATAATAACTTTACCCATTTTAATGCATTATTACAGCGCATTACATTGACCCGGGCATTATATTCCTAATTTTTAATAGTGATTATAAGTTGCATGAAGCATTGCAGTATTTCCAGTGAATTTATTTAAGCACGGCACGTTACGTTGTTACAACATGCTCAAGTGCATCAACTTTAAATACGTGCAGGAAAGGGAATAAGAGGCTGGATGGGGTTCTATATCCATATCCATCCATCCATATCCATCAAATTTACCCAGTTCACTCTATCAAATGCCTTTTCAAAATTTACGAAGCACTCAAACACGTCCAGGTTATATTCAAGGTTTTATTAACTAGGTACAATATAACCGCAGTTGCATTTCGAGTTGACTTTCCTTTTCTGAACCGATACTGATCTTCGCCCAAATACTCATTAGCCATTGCCTCCATTCGTTTGTTTGATATCCTCAGTACCACTTTCGCCGCGTGCGATGTTAGGCTATGCGTCATATAGTTAGGCTATAGAAATATCTAGGGGTTAGACTCAATAATGATCTATCGTGGAATAAACACATTCGAGAAAAAACCGGTCAAGCTAATCGTAAAATGGGTTTTGTTAAAAGAATATTAGGAAAGTGCGACGATAAAGTGAGAGAAATTAGCTACTTTTCCCTCGTTAGACCACATTTGGAATACGCTGCCAGTGTTTGGGACCCTCATGAAAAAGGCTTAATAACAGAGTTAGAACGCGTGCAAAGAAGAGCTGCCAGGTATGTGAAAGGTCGATACGATAGTCTTGTTAGTGTAACTGACCTCTTAGATAAACTCGGATGGGAATCTCTGTCGGACCGTAGATTGAAAAATAGACTAAACCTTTTAGATAAATTCAAGAGCAGTGTCTTTTCTGACGAAGTTAACCATATCTTGCGGACGCCAACGTACTACGGAAGAGCAGATCATATAAACAAAATAAGAGAGATAGATTGCAGAACAGACAGATTCCGAATACCATTTTTTCCACGATCAATAAGAGATTATAACGGCAGCAATAGAACTCGTAAATAAATTACATGACTTGTAGTGTAGGCTACTAACCTATGTAAAACTTAATGCATGTTTCTGAATTTCTATTCTATATTCTATTTCTAACAGCATTTAGAAGTATAGTTTGTTATTATACGGGACGTTTTTTGGACGGTGTGGTGTGCATGTGGGAGTCCAAATGCATGCTGGTGATTGATCACCCCCTGCCAAACACCCTAGAGGTGGCTCGCAGGGTATTAAGTAGATGTAGATAGTCTCCGAATTCTACAGCGTTATTCTTCTTTTGCAGCGCAGTTCGTATCGTTTTTATGGAATCCTCCTGCCAACTTCCTTTTTCATATATCCTGAGGACTAGTTCTAAAAACCTTTTCTTACTATCCCTCCCTAAATTCTTCAGCAGCTCACATTGGATATTTTCCTCGCCCACTGTTTTCCTAGCCTTCAAATCACGAGGGGTTCTCTCGATTTTCGAATCTAAGATCCCCAGCCCAAGATTATCTTCCTCCCTTTCATCCTCCAAAGTCAATCTCTCCGGTCTGTTCCTCCCGTCATATCCTTCACGTATTGCTTCCATTTACTCTGCACTACTTCTCGCTCGGTTAGAATCCGTCCACTCTTAGCCTTAATTTTTGACTTTGCTTCTCCTTTTTTTTCACCCTATAGCGACTAAATTTGGCGTCTAACGCACCTACCTCTCCTTCCTTTTGAAACTTGTCTATTTTCTCACCGTCTTTTCCGCCAAGCCTCCTTTCTCTCTTAGATTCATGCCGTAATGGATTATTTATATGGCTGTACTTACTTTTTCACTGCTCCGTTTCCTAGTTGTTCCACTTTCTCCTCTCGTATAAGTCTCTTATCATCTTCTCCGTTATCCACAGCTTATTTAACCTTCTACTGTGTACGTAGCCAATCGATTTTTCAACCGCTTTGACTATTCCAGTTTTATATTATATCATCTTTTCTTTACAGTCTGTTTACTTTCAATCCCCCTGATACTGTTTTCCACAAGTTCATGATATTTCCTCCAGGTACTCCCCTTCAGAGATTCTAGATTCCATTTCTTCGCCTTCCTAGCTTTCATAAGGTTTTTTTTTTTCAATCTGACGTTGCATTCCATAAGTAGGTACTTATTCGTGGTCTGAATCCGCATCCGCTGCAGGGAAGGTGCGCGGGTTTTTACACTATTCCTAAACCTCTGCTTTACCATGATGTAGTCTATCTGATATCTATTTACGCGATAAATGATTAAAATTTTGCATACATAATATTTATTTTGTAGCGGTAAAATTATATTTTATTGCTTTTTGTACTAGTTGAAATATATCAACGTGTCACTACCAAAATCAGTTATGCCTCCATGGATGGACTACTAAAGGAGAAATATTTTATCATGCTTTAAAGTCACCTTTATTTGACAATACTGAAATTTACGGCATAACTTATGAAAATCTCAAGCTATAAAAGTAAGGATGAGATGATCAAAAGGATAAAATGCGTCTCTTTTCGTCACAGAGACAATGAAAAATGAACGAAACACTTAGGAAGATAAGAGAGCAAAATAAGACAAAGTTTAGCAACAAATTCTCAATCACTTTACAATAGGGTAGTTTCCTTCATCAAAGAAAACGAAAGGCATTGATTGCGATTCGTTACCCACCATCAGTGTATTCATAATACACAAATTATTTGGTTTTTGAAATACCGGTTTAAACGAATGGCAAGGGTCAAATTTTATCCTCATTTGAAAAAGGCCAGATTGGCGCCCATGCGATTCCACTCCACGTGACGTCACAGGGACCTAGTTTCTACACGAGAGGATAGGATTTATACATCGTCTGAGGTTACCAATGCATGCATGAGGCACAGAGCTCAGGGAAACATGTCTTAATAATCACCTACTAAAACTGGCTTAGGTCGGAAAGTTTTCTTCGTTTGATAAGGTATTAATAAACCTTTTTGAAGCCAAGCGCTACCATTCAGCAAGGTACTCAGCTACCCGCTGGCAGCCTGCGACGTATCAACGCTAAGCCTCGCCTCAAGGTCACCTCACCGGGCGGGAGGGGGAACCAAAAATACGACGTACGGAGATATTTCCCGGCATTCATACTTGAGCGTCGCGTTTTCGCGCGCTTGAAAATTTTCACTTTTCATTTAATCGCGAAAAATAGATATTGTCATTTAAAAATCTAAAAGCGTGAAACACGTACTCCAGGAGTAATAATCTTTCGATTAAGGCAATAAAAAAATAATAGGAAACCACCCTATTAGAGCAATAAATAGGCAAGTAGTGAAATGAAGAGAGACGGGACGTGTTTCGAACACGTGTTATGTATCAAATACGTGATAGAATAATTATAAAACGTTTACGTGTGGTAGCTTAAACCATCCTGTCCTCTGGAGTCAACAAAACTACCCAAGGAGTCAGACGCCTTGGCAGATTAAATGGTAAAAACGTTTGAGCAATTCCGGCAATTTTCCTTTGAGGAATTTTCGCATTTGACGTAATGCGATTGACTCCATAAATGTACTCAGATGGCTATTTCATCGGATGGTTATTACATTGAATATTAAGTCCCTTAGCCATCCGGAGTTGTAGGACCTAGTAAATACTCGAGTTTCCAAACCCAATTCATGTGGTTAGCCTCCTGTACTAATAATGGGTGGAAAAAACAATACACTATCGCATCGTACCTATTTATTGATGCATATTGAGAGGCTTCAGTTTTTTGATCATCCTCATTCATTGAAAATCCTCCTGTTCTTTAAAAATTATATTCTACAATGGAGTGAACCTTGTTTTCACGCTTAACAACATTCATAAAATTTCCATGATAGAGGCTCTGCTAGGAATGCGACGTTTCCTACGATGACCGCAGGAGTAATGAGAAGCGGAGAAAATTATATTGACTCAGCAGCATTTAGTAGAACTCATTGGATCAACTGTGAAACAGCGATTCGTGAAATAACGATGGTTATGATAGTCACTACAAGAAGGAAATGTTTTTTTTTGCACTTCATCAAAAGAATAAAATACTATTAGAATAAAATCGGTGCGGAATGAGTTTTAAGGCCTAATGCACTGAAATTTTCTTTAAGTGAATGAAGAAAATCCTAGACCTCGGACTCAAGGAAATTGTAAAAAAGGGAATAATAATGACGTTTACCATTAATATTACTCGATTGCTCG
Source organism: Ischnura elegans (assembly GCF_921293095.1). Lineage (NCBI taxonomy): Eukaryota > Metazoa > Arthropoda > Insecta > Odonata > Coenagrionidae > Ischnura > Ischnura elegans. The sequence continues at coordinate 10,825,910 of NC_060255.1, read as the reverse complement.
AATAAACAGGAAAATTTAGTGCGGAACGAAAAAGAAGTAACGCAAGTACAATTAAGTGTACTAGCAAGGAAGGCGATTGGATTATATTAAGAGGCACAAGGTGCAAAATGCGAGAATCAAGTCAATCGATTTTCGTTTTTCACGTGATTTACGGTGAATTTTGGAAAAAACATTTATACGAATGCTGACATTTTTAGCATATTCAGCTTACTATCCCCTACTTGACGACCGTCAGTATTGTTAATGTAGTTTGACATCTCATTCTAAGGTGATTCACAAGTTTAGTGCGCAAAAACTTTCTTCACGTATCTTAGAGAGCGATAATTTTTTTATGTGAGGTAACCTCCCTCCCATTCCCTCTAATATTCGCGTGATATTTTATTTTTATTTTTATTTTATTTTCAAACCACCGGATACAGCTCTTGTTAGCCATTTTACACCGGGGTGTTCAACAAATGTAACAAATAAACGTACACGAACGTCCATGCCCTGGACCGGGGAAACCTACCCAGGCGGGACTCGAACCCGCGACCTCTTGTTTGGCAGGCGAGAACGTTACCCCGCCGCCACCGAGGCCGGCAAATACGCTCAAAATGCGAAATTTTCAGCGCAAATACGCTAATCTGCTTCGTTGCGCTGGATTTATTAAAAAAGCAATTCTCAATTTAACTATGTTCTCTCACAATTTTATATTGTTTCTTGCGGGGAAAAAGTCGTGTGATACTTTCCAGGATCCCCACTTAGGATTGGGTGAGAATCGACTTGACCCCCTTCCACCCTTCCTAAATGCCTCACGTAATTGATGGATGCCCACAGTAGCTAATTTCGTTGTTAACCATTTATTTTTTATGCAAATACAGTCTTTCGTTTACATAGTATGACATATCAACACTATTTACCATAGTGCGAAAGGACTTTCTACTCTTTTGGATTATTTGCAATGCCAAGGAGAATGAGACCTAACTTAGGTCTTCGAGTTCAATGAAGTGCGCGCCAAGCTACCTTACGCGCCAGCCAGCGAGAGACAGATAATGATAATATGTAGTAGTGAAAGTGATATTGCAGAATTTCGTTGTGGAGTGACTGAAAATGAAGCGGGTAGGCTTAGAATGCAACGAGTTCGTGCGCATCAACCACAAAAACATCGAACACGACACAATGAAATTGCGAAATTCCGCAGACGCAGTGCTCCCGTGATCATGTAATGAGTAGCATTAGACCACGAGCAGGAAGAAGATTATGGTGCCTGCGAATCAGTAAAAGTTTGGAAATGAAAATCATTTAATAATACTAATGTAAGACGGCAATTGTACGGTGATGAATATACTGGATTATTTTGTCTTGGTGGAAAGTAATATTTGCCACGAACATTGCCACCACGACATCAATTACGTCCACTAGTTTCTGGAATGGGAAATGATTCTTAACACTTCTTAGCTAATATAACTTAGTGGGAGAATTGTACCCCCAACAGATGCAAATCATCAATTCTTACAAATATATTTCTCATTTTAAGTTTATTTACACATTAAGTGCGCGAAAACTCTCTTCAATTACCTCAGGATAATTTGCTTACTAACCGTTTAGTTGAAGTGAAAACTATCGTCCTTTTATGCAGTGTGACATAGCAACACTATTTACCACATAGTGCGCAAGAACTTTCTTTTATTTGATTGTATGCAATGCCAAGGAGAATACGATCTAACTCAGGTCTTTGAATTCAATGAAATATACGAGGAGCCACCTTATAAGCTAGCTGTGCTGATGAACATTGAGAGGCAATGATATTAGTCGGTTTGGTACGGCAGGATATCATTCTAGGGTGGCTGAAAACGAAGCGGGTATGATTAAAATACGCGTTCGTTCGCATCAAACACAACTGCAGCAATTGCGCAGACGCAGTGCTCCTGCAATGAGTGACATTAAACCACGATCCGGAAGTGGACTATTTTGCCGGCAAAACAGTAACGGTTGGGGAAATGGAAATAGTTGGTCAATGGCGTTAAAACACAGCGGTGAATCTATTACTGGTTTATTTTGACGTGGAAAAGTGAAATTGCCACAATTGGTACCACCACCAGCTCCGTTACGCTCATTAGTCTCTGGAATAGGAAATGATTATAAAAATACCTCGGATAACAATATAAAATATAACAATTGTTTTCAAATGACTTCGTTTGGCGAGGTGCATATTGTGCAGGAGAATTTCATTGTAGTGACCCGGAAATGGAAGATTTCCATTTCCAAAATATGTATAAATATGTTGTTGTGTGACGTCTCATAATAGCCAGCTATGACAAACTATGCCTCGGGATTTGCACATTTTCACTTTCTAGAACGCCTAACCTTCCTCTTCCCCTTCCTCTTGGACGAAAACATCCTGGTTCCTCTTCCCTATATAATGGCACGGTGGAGATGCTATTAGCACTCAGGACTCAGGGACTCACGCACTCAGTAGCTCTACTCAGTCACTGGTCTGTCAGCTATGTAGCCGTAAGTTGGAGTCGAAGCGCGGGCCGTATGTCCCGTGCGACCTGAGCACCTCGCTATCCACCCGTGCCATTACCAGCAGCTCCTCTCCTTCTCGAGACATTGGTAAAATCAAATTTTGGTTATTCTGGACGCACAAATTCATTATTACTTCATGCATTGAATTGATTTTGATATTGGGTTTTTGAATGGAAATAAACTTTGGGTTAAAACTTCAAATACTTGTGTGTGATTATTCGCTTCCAGACACCAAGGGCAAGAACCCGCACGCATTACATCATGCCCACTTACAAGACATCAGACGATAGTAGTAACTGATACAATTAAATTGATAAAATTAACGCCGAGATTGCTATGATATCGTAATTAGGTTTCGATTATTTCGAAGGTGATTCGAAGTTCAACCGGTCACCTAGTATTAGATAAAATAGACGTTTTAGCGAACGTCCACGTCTTGCGTTAATCACAGGCACTAAAAAATATGAATATAAAATCAAAACTATTTCAATAGTTTCTCTCGGTAATTTTCTAAACATCGTTTCCGTCGCCCATGCGTTTTTCAGTTCACATCAATACACAACATTCACTGGCTGCATGACTATTTACAACTTATACAGCTTGACTTTACATTGCGATAATTCATCATCACTTGTCTTACTCGTGCGTCATTGCGATGTTTTTTTTTACGTTAGGTTCGGTATCATCATTTCAAAGAAGTTTAAGCGTGCGTCATTTTTTTATACTTCGGACCTCATTGAGTTTTTTCGTTAAGCTATGAAATGTATTACCCATGATATCAAATAACAAACTGCTGGTCGTGAAATATTGTTGGTTATCTGATGACCGGACTTCAGAAAAAAAATTACAAACTCACAGGCATAAATTAACAGATTTTCTTCCCCTCTTCATCCAAAAGTCGTCTTTCTCTCGCGTCTATTAGGGAAGGGGAAGCTTTCTAAGCCCACTCTTGTCCCCCAGCGGGAAAAAAACCCTAACGCGACTCCGAATCCCTCTCCACTTTGCTCGACGCTGGGGGGACCATCCATCAAAATTTCTTTCAGCACGCGGCATCAAAAACTTTCAGCATTCCTCTCTGCTCTCCACACGACGTTTTCTGCCGGGAAGGGAGGGGGCGCTGTATACACACATATACATCTCCCGACATCGAATGAAAAACCGATCCGGGTCACACAAACACACACACTGCCAGGGGCGGCCGAGCAAACACACGCAAACCAAAATTCCATTTCAGGGCCCGCATAAGTCTCCCAGTTCCCCATTGTCGGCAAAATACAAAAAAAAGAAAAATACTCAGGAACGTTCCCATCCTGTCCATAAGCAAATGTCATCAGCCTTAATCGAATATTGGATTGTTCCTTGGACGGCAATCTTGCGGATGTCACCATCCTGAAGGCTTACATGAGGTTTTGGTATATACATATATGTAGTATGTACTTGGCACCCTTACCCAAAGCGTGCACTGTTCCCAGGATTTGACGAGGTCAGCCGAAACGGCTGTGTGCATGTATGCATGTATACTTAAGAAGGGCCTTGAGCAAGTGTTTACGGAACAGCTCGCACTGTGACGGCAAAATCTTGGGCCTTTTCCGCGAAATGACCGCTCGGATTAGATCTCATCTTAATTAAAACGTTCTTTGGGGACCGAATCTGCAGTTAGTACTCCCATTTTGGTGCTCGAGAGCAAATTTGAGGAGGAAGCGGAAACGCTATATCCCCAATACGCGCACTGAGCGGGTAGCGAAACACGGAGACTTCCCGCAGAATTAAACTCAGTTGCGTTTTCCATCCAAATATGACGCCGAAGTAGGTATTTTCATCATTGAAATTCAATATTACTTACGCAGGAATAAAGTATCAGAAGCTTAGTGTTGAGCAATAGAAAAATTGCCTCTATAAAATTAACAAAATTCATCAGTACTGGTCAACAAGCCTAACATTGGCTCGACACAGCACTCCAATCATTTCTCCTGCGAACTGATCTTTTCACACCTGCATGTTTCTTCTCTCTCACATTCTTCTTCGTCTCCTCCACATATTTCATTTGAAGTCTTCCTTTTTCATTCTTACCATCTACATGTCCCCTAATTGCCTTAGTCAATACCTCAAGATATGAACTACACGGCAGTTGCGTCTTGGTTTTAACGGGGTTTATCTTCTCTCATACTCTTCTTAGGACTTTCTCATTACTATCCTTAGCAGAAAAACTGTTGAAATTTCAACAGTTTATTGGGACCACTGCTGAATCCAACAGTAGCTGCTGAATTCATCAATAACTGTCGGATTTATTAATTACTGTTAGAGTGAACAGTCATTGTTAGTTTTAACAGTCAGGGCCCCCGCGCACTAGCAACTTTTTCAAAGCAACTATTTAGTAGCTAAAAACCCGCGTGGTCTATTCCTGCCGGCAACAGTCTACTCACCCTTGGAATAGGTCCGGACGCAATTATTTAGTTGCGGCAACTAAAAAGTCGCCCGAGCACGGGGCCACAGTCAATGCCGTGTGTTTCATTGGAACTTCCTCAATGCAACTAAATAGTTGCTCTGTAAGAGTTGCCAGTGCGCGGGGGCCCTTACTGTTAGTTTTAACAGTTACTGTTAGTTTTAAAAGTTACTTTTAGTTTTAACAGTGGTCCCAATTTACTGTTGAAATTTCGGTCGATCCACTTGATCCTCATCATAATTCTCTAGCACCACATTTTGACGGTCTCTACCCTTAATTTCCCCCCGTCTTTCGTTGTCCATGCCCAACTCCCGCAGAGAGTCATACTCCAAATATAAGTTCTGATAAATTCTTTCCTTACTCCTATGTTTAAATTTCCCGGTGTAAGAAGACCTTTCTATGGGTGGAATGCTCTCTTCAGCTGGGCCAAATAAAAATCTATAACGACCCGAAAATCGCCATCTAAGAGCGGGAAAGACCTTTCGGTCATCAGCCCTGAAGCGATATCCTGATTAGAGGTCGCTCAGCTTCTCGCGTGAGGAGAAACTGGGTCATTACCATGACTGCTGGGACGCTGGCTTTAAGCTGAAAGCCGCTGAAAAATGAGAATAAAAATATCCCTTCAAAAGACGATATTTTCACATAATTATTCAAGAAGGCTAGGATTTGCACGTTACTTGGCCTCAATCTGCTCCTCCCGGACTTGTCGCCTCAAGCCTCACGTAGCCTCTCTTATTCTTTTAACTTACCAATAAATTTAAAAAAATTACTTGCAAATAAAATTGACCTTGAATAAGACGTCCAATATGTGCAGCGACACTTTTACAAACCACAGGAATATTCTAAAGCAGAAGCCTTAGCTTCCGACGGTTGATCAGCGTAGATCCAAGATATCATCAAAATACAATTGAATGCATATTTTCAGAAATAAAGCAGAGAAAGATTATTTCTGAAAAGCTTAGTTTCTTCATAGTTAGTTCAAAAGAAATTCGTTAACAGAATCCATACAATAGTAGTTTTTTCCAATATTTTAGTCTGTTATTGCTATGTTAAAAAATTTCGACGCTATAGAGTTCTGGAGTCTGTAGCTAATATGTTTCCGTGTGAAAACTTAGTTTAGACCTAAATTATGCAGCTCGTATAATATTGATCGTTTCTAGTATGGTGAGCACCACCTCGTTAATATTATACGGTAGAGCTCACGTCGGTGCATTCGTGAGAGAATATCACCAATTGAAATATCGCAGTCAAAATCATCAGCCTTGGAATATCAGCCATGGGAGTCCTAAGGGTCGAGCTATTTCCCAAAATGATAAATGCGTAATCCACATTAAGGATACCAGCTGACTTTTTGGGGAGATAGTATCATTTTAAGAATTGATGAAAGCCAGCATTAAATAGCTTGTAATCAAACACACTACCTTTGGCTCAAATACGGCTAATGAAGAATGGAAAAATGTTGGTCTTATTATTTCGCCAGTACGAATATCTCCTAAATTTCCTTCACTTGTCAAGGCTTTCCTTTGCAATCACCTTTATGATCATCTTATCTAATTTTATTGTTATCGTTAAGCAAAATTATCTGGCCAATAATCACCACCATTGGAAGCAATGGAACTGCTTCACCACGGACCACAGAATGAAAGCTTGCACCGAACATCTTTTCATTTTTTGCACCTTCCCTCATGGCCGGTTGTGGCAGTCAACTGCTCCCTCCCGCCTCCGACGCTGCCATGCTCCCAGCTCAATTCCCTGCGGATGTGGATTTATCGTCGACCTAGGACGCGGCAGCTCCCATCCCACATGCCTCTTCAGCCAAAAACGTGGTAAATCAAGTGTTCATCCGTATCTCAGGGGATTGCCATAGAAATGCCGGGGAAAGGTACACAGAAAAGTTCGTCTTTTGAAGGATAAAAATGAATGCCCACAAGTATATTTTTACGCCATCTATGGGTATATTGTCGCTTCACCAAAGGACAAGTTACTTTCCCTGACTAGTTGTGTGGAAATTTGTATCGTAAGTATGAAATGAAGAAGAAGAAAAACATATCAACATGCAACTGCAATGTATTACAATTTAAATACTCCTATAACCTCTGGTAACGACTAGGTCCACCATAAGTCAGGGAGAAATTTTATGAAATATTTATCGCTACCAAAATGTTCAGTACATCGAATAGTAGAAGTCATTGCAAACTCTTATCATCAAAATCACTCGTGATTCAAAAAGCACATCTGATAATTTTCAGGGAGAATTGTGGATGCATATGAACATTTATACTTCATCATCATCATTAGTCGATAATCCTAGGATTGGTTTGACGCAGCTCTCCATATCTCTCTCCTATCCGCTAACCTTACTATCCGCTATACTTAGATAATAAAAATATCTTATACATTTATGGGCAAAATATTTGGGGCGAATCAATTTGGCCATTATTTAAAATCCATATTTCCAAAACTCAATTCTTAACTTTGCATTTCCTATAAGAATATCTCGATGAACATTGCCACCGCGAATGAAATTAATGAATTGAATACTGAAAAATGTTCATTCATGAAGACAATTTGAAAAAGTTTAGACTTAAAGACAAACTAGAAATTTCAACTGGCAAGATAAACGGTTTCGTTAAAACCGGGAGGGCATGGTTTTGTGTTCATATTTCGATTACACTTTCCTATTTTCCCAAAAAGACTCCATCGTATGGCATTTTTGTGAGTTCCTTAGCTTTGCGAAATTGCAGGAGGCCAATACGGGGTGGGGGGGGGGGATTTCCTTGACTGAGCAAACGTCGTATCCATTCATAGGAATCTGGAAGAGTACGAGCACCTCACTCACTTATCAAACTAGCCCAGTGGTCGTCAGAATGAACTCTTGCATAATGTATAAAAACTCAAAGTAAAACTCAATTTGAAGTTATAGGAAAAACAAGTGGCTTCCCACGTGGCGCACGAATTGAAATGTCAAGGTTCGAATCCCGGACAAGGTGAAATATAATTGCTCAACCTTCACCTTCCTTCTTTGGTTTTTATGATTTTTTCCTAGCATTGTAAAATAGATTTCATCCATATCCTTGTTCATCTTGGGCCCACCCACCGAAAGCTCACTATTCATGTTCTCAACAGCCTTTTAAATGCTGTATCGCGGCAGCCATTCAGAGGATCAAATTCAGCTTACCATCCGTCTTATCTCTTCCTGCTTTCGTTCTCAAATCCACCGCTAGGAGAGACAAAACAGCCTCTCCACGGGGCCCACCTGCAGTGTCTTTCCCTCTCCACGGGGAGTGTAGACGGAGAACATTCAAACCTCTGTCGCGGCCGATCCGCCCATTAGGCTTATTCCCGTTCAACCCCGCACTCGTAGTCCCTTCAGAGGGGAGCTCCATTTCCTAACCTGAATTAGATTATAATGATGCGGAATGAAAAGAGGACTGAGGGGGATGGAGTCCAAGACAATTTTCTCGCGATCAAAGCGACGGTAAGAACTCAGAGCAATGACGAGACTAGTAATAAAAACTTTGTTAGCGATAAGGTGACTGGAAGAATTTGCTCGAAGTGTGCTATACTGCAACTAAATGAAGTCATTCTCGAAGCAAACATAAAATGAAAATAAAATGCTCAATGAAGGATGGTTTCTTGTTGTGGATATCAAAATAGACACAGGGGAAATAACGACAACGACACATATTTGTATATAATGATATTTGTGTATTGCAAAGATTTACTTTTCCACTTAGCTTTATTCTTTTTCATTTAATGAAAAAAATTAACTTCTAAAAATCTGCGGGCTTCTCTCAATACTATTTTTTTCATAAAGCAATATGATGCCTTGGCCCACATAGAGGGCTTACTCTCTACTAAGTAGTTAGATCAGAATGAAAACTGCCAATTTTCGGGATTAATACATAACCACAAATGAGAATGATTACAGAACTATGTAATACAGGAGTATGGAATCCAATGAAAACCTACTCCTCCCCGGCACCGGCAAAATAAGCCTACGTGACCAAGTGTACGTAAAGAAACATTGTAATCGACAACCGGTGCCAGCGCCAGCTTCCGATTTGCCGAGGTCTTCGGCGGCTGCACTTGGAGGTGCCGTCTATCACGCCGGCAATGACTCGTGTATAGGCTTCCGTTTGGTTGAATAGGGTGGTTTCCTATTGTTATTTTATTGCCTGAATCGAAAGATTATTACTCCTAGAGTACGCATTTCACGCTTTTAGATTTAAAAATGACGATATCTATTTTTCGCGATTAAATGAAAAGTGAAAATTTTCAAGCGCACGAAAACACGACGGCTAAGTATGAAGGCTGGGAAAACCCAGTGTGACATCATTATGGTTCCCGCTGCCGTCAAGTGAGGTGACCTTGGGGAGAGAATTTTAGCGCTGATACGACGCAGGATGCTAGCAGGTAGCAGAGTACCCTCCTAGCGGGTAGCGCTTGGCTTAAATAAGGATTATTAATATAGGATATCAAATGAAGGAAACTTACCGACCATAGGCAGTTTTAAAAGGTGATTACTAAGATGTTTCCCTGAGCTCTGTGCCTCATGCATGAATTGGTAATCTCAGACGATGTAAAACTCCTACCTACCCGTATAGAAACTAGGTCCCTGTGAAGTCACGTGAAGTGGCATCGCATGGGCGCCAATCTGGCCTTTTTCAAATGAGGCTAAAATTGAGCGTTGCCGTTTGTCTAAACTGGGATTTCTAAAACCAAATAATTTGTGTATTATTAATATACTAATGGTGGGTAACGTATTGCAATCAATGCCTTTCGTTTTCTTTGATGAAGGAAACTACCCTATTGGTGCCAGCAACGGCACCGGTTTTGCCGGTGCGTGTGAAAACGGCCTGGAAGCCGTTACAATGTCGGCTACAATAATTTACTTAAAGTTCGAACTGATGTATCGGAGGCGCACAATATTCCTATATCACATACCTTACGTATTTTAACAATTTTATTATTAGAGTACCTATAAATCAGTATAGAGCCAAGTTCGCCATAATATAAATACTGGCTGTTAAGGCAGAGCAACTTTCGGCAGAATCTCTTTAACCCATTTACGGCCACAGTTACGAAAACGCAACAATGTTGAGAAATCCAAAAAAATTGTTTTAATTGAATTTTATTCATAAAGAAGTCGCTTTTTTCGATAAAAGTAGCTTTAAACTTATTTTAAGACTAATAATAATGACATTTCATAATTATTTCGGTATTTAAAAAATCGTCAAAATGTGTCAGTTATCAAGTCATCTGTTACGTAAGATAAATATGTTATGAAGAGTAATTCTTCCCTTTATTACGTTTTTTATTCGTCCATATGAACGTTAAAACTTTAATTAATAGATTTTACAGCTTATATTTGGTCAAGAAATCAACATTTAACGTTGGGAATATAATGCTGCGTTTCGCAACTTTGGCGGAATACGGTATCTATAGGCAGTTATGCAACCCGCCGTATATATTGTCGTCTCGTAGGGATATGCCGTTTTTACTGTTAGATATAATCCTATGCCTTTTTGTGCCACTTACATAGCTAATACCGTCGTATTTGATACTTAAAATTCTTAGATATTATGTTTCTAATGAGATGTTGCATTATTTAACCTAAATCTAATGTAAAATAAAGATGCATTACGGTTTGAAAAAAATGAATCAAAGCCACTTTTTTCACAGAAGATAACGTATTTTCCAGTTTTTAATTGACATTTTTGAATTATAACAAACAGTGACTGTTTATGAAATACAAGAAAGCATCTCGGGTGCAATGGAACACCAAACTTTGTACATTCATTCCGAGTTAGTCTTTCCTTACTTCATGAAATCAGCAATATCACCGACTTCCACAAGAAGATATTGGTCGAAAGAAGTCAGTGATAGTGATCGGTGCCATAATAAACCAGTTACGTGCTGTTTTTACCGTCGTATGTATGCACCACATATAATTGCCACAGTTTTTCTGTTCTTCATGTGATAATTATTTGGGTGATATTTCTTTGCGCAAGCTTAATGAATTCATTTCAACATTATCACTAATGAATGAAACTAGACCAGAAGATATAGTAGCTCCACATTAAAGAGAATTTTGGTCACGCTGGAATAAATTTGCTTTTTTTAGCCCTTAAATAGGCGAGATCAACAGGAATAGGCATAAGCAGGTAAAATAGCATTTTTAGGAAATAATAAACTGCCTTAATTTCGTCATTCATATCCTTAATAAAATTATGGCTTCATAAAATTGGTTTCCTGAGCAAGAGAAAAAATAGGCTCTTTAGGTAATTTCTTCGGCTTACAAATCACGTGATTATATTATTCACGCCATGGAACAAGAAATCCATGCGTTGCCATTCAAATGAGTATTTTTTCCGCTTTTAGGCCTATATGTAGTGCCATCATTTGCTTCAATTAGTCCTCGGCAATATCATGAACTATGATTCAACACTCCATGGTGTCCTTTTTGACTTATTCGATACTATTTTGAATCCTGATTGGCCTCCAAAGCTGCACTTTGCTGGCGTTACGCCATGCAGGCTGTCACTTTTTGTGAAGCAGATTTGATTAAGCAATTTTAGCTTCGCACGAGTCCCGACAAATTCATTTCTGTCAGAGAGCACAAGCAAATAGGCCAAGAATTAGATTTGACTCAGTGGACAAGAGCATGACACTGATACGACAAAAATCCCGCGGCATTGCTTTGTGAAGATTTGGAGGAAATATGCATCTCTAAGTTTTTTTTTTTAATTGAAAAGTCAAATCCATGGCGTTGCGTTTCATGTGTATGGGATAAATCGAGGTAGAATTGGCCCTAGTTGTGTTTACGAACACCTTCATTTTTTTTTTCAAATATATCTCCTTCAGTTTTCTTTTAACTATTCGTGCTCACGGCAGCAATTTGTAAACAGTACGTGATTTACTTGCGTTTAATTCAGCTTGTAAGGGTTAGCTTCGTTTCTTGATTTCCTTGTTCGTTAAATGTGTGCATTATTTTGCCAGAATATTTTCAAGGTCCTGATACATAAGTTTAATAGTATGACCTTTAGATTTGATTCCATTCCATTAATAGAATTCAATAATTCGTCCATAGGACACCTTGCAGTGGCTGGGTAGCAACTCAGGGGAAGCGAAGGCGGAATATTCTATTTATTGCTCAACATCAACTTAAAGATGTTGATTGAAAAACAAATCAGTCGCAGTATTTTCTATAGGCCCCAAACATCAATATGCGTAAATATTTAGCCCAAATTAGCTACTTCTAGTGAAAAGTAACCCTTGTACAAGGGATTCATTGAGCCACAATGAGAAAACCTCGTTACTCGTGCGTGCTTCCCGTCTACCGCACCCATGCAGTTGGGGAAGAGAGCGGCCTTTTGAAATCCATTTGCGATTTCTCGCCGTTTCTCTTCGATCGGCTGAGGAACAAATTCATTCAAACCAAGCTTCATATCCGTTTCCCCACAACGCGTTGTTGCAACGGTTCAAGGAGCTATTGTAGCTCTTCGGGTTGCATAAATTTAAGCGTTCGCTATTACTTTTCGTCGCTAATATCTCGAAAAGTAATCAGTGTCGGCAGCTGGAACAAAACCTACACCTCGTGGGTATTCATTGTCTATCACATAGAAAAAGTTGAACGAGATTTGGGAGTGACACTTGAGAGACATCCCTTGTAAGTTGATTCCGCAGAAAGTTATTGAAAAGAGTTGCGTAGATGTCAAAAAAATTGCGGATATGTTATAAGGGACTTAGTTTCTTCCAGGTCCATTGATGAAATAGAAATGTGAATTTAAATAAGGAAACCTTTTTATTATAGGTTTCCCCAGTGTACCTTTAAGCTAATTTTACTTGCAGTTTTCTCCTCTTTTCTCTCCATCAGTTTTACCGAAAAGTTATCGTGTATTTCATATGCTTCTTTGCGGATATAAGCCGCATTATTTATTTTAAGCCGGCCTCGGTGGCGGCGGGGTAAAGTCTTCGCCTGCTAATCTTTGGATTACGGTCTCGAGTTCCACCTGTGTGGATATTTCACCACCCAGAGCGTAGATGTATGCCAAGGTCTGGTGGTCCCAGGGAAATCTCATTACAGGCTTAGCCTATTGCAATTCCGGGACCGACAGAACAGTCCAAATTGCAAACAAATATGATCTCTGCATTCTCTTCGGATTTTCACCGCGTCCGTTGTGTTTTGGCGACAACAGTTTCGCTGACATTGCAGTGAAACGCAATGTCAGCGAAAGCAACGGACGCGGTGAAAACCCGAATAGAATGCAGTTATCATCGAATCAACGCTGCGAAAATCTTCAAACCTGAAAACAAATATTTTTAACGCCTATTTTAAATGACTATTTTGAGATTTTTATTGCCTATATCTTCATTTTCAGTGCTTAAATGTCTTCAGATTAGTGATTAGTATCACTCCACAATGAGGGGAATAAAAGATAAAGTCAAATAAATATTTCTCTCCCTATACGGCGATTTGGGCTTTAAGAAATAATTTTTCATCGTAAGGGTTACAACCTTATCGCGGTGGAAGGGCTAACGCGTTCATGTAACCCCTGGAGCGGCAGTGGCGGGATAAGTTCTAAATTACTCCCAGCAGGGCCACCCGTGTCAGGTAGGTCGAAGGGTAGGAATAAGACTTAAGGTAGCTTAAGTGATGGTGCACCGTAAAAAACACTATTGGAATGAGGAGAGAATATCGGGAGCAAGTGGGTAATAGTGGAGGGGGATTGAAAATAACATTATGGAAGAAGGGTGGTATAATATTAAAACAGGAATAGTCATAGCGGATGAGAAATTAATTGGCTATGTTGCCAGTAGAAGGATAAAGAAGCATGGATGACGGAGGAAATTATGTAAGAAATGGAAAAGAGAAGAAAGTGGATGTACGTCGACATAGGAGGGCAAAATGATGTATAGGGAAATAAATAATCGATTGAATCGATCATGGAAATAAGAGAGCAAGAGAGGCATGGAGGAAAAGACGGTGTTAAGAAATGTAACAAGAAGGAAGGAGAGGTAAGGGCATTGTATGATAAAGTAAAGCCGATATAGGGCGGCAAAAGAGGAGAAGCCAAGTCAAAAATTAAGGCTAAGAGCGGAAGGATTCTAACAGAGCGAGAGGAAGTACAGGGAAGATGGAAGGAATACGTGAAGGATCTGACGGGAAGAAGAGACCGGAGAGATTGACTTAAGAGGAGGAAATGGAAGTGGGTGAGGATAATCTTGGGCTGGGCATCTTAGATTTGGAAATCGAGAGAACCCTTCGTGATGTGAAGGCTAGGAAAGCAGTGGGCGTGGGCAATATTCAATGTGAGCTGCTGAAGAATTTACGGAGGGACAGTAAGAAAATGTTTTTGGAACTAGTACTCAGGATATATGAGAAGGGGAGTTGGCAGGAGGATTCCTTGAAAACAGTATTAATTGCGCTGCAAAAGAAGAATAAAGCTGAAGAATTCGGGGACTAGTATATGACGTTTAGCTTAACATCGCACGCAGCGAAAGTGGTACTGAGGATATCGAACAAACGAATGGAGGCGATGGCTAATGGGTATTTGGGCGAAGATCAGTATCGGTTCAGAAAAGGAAAGTCGACTCGAAATGCAACTGCGGTTATGATATACCTAGTTAATAAAACCTTGAATATAACCTGGACGTGTATGAGTGCTTCGTAGATTTTGAAAAGGCGTTTGATAGAGTGAAATGGGTAAATTTGATCGATATTCTCAAGAAAATAGGACTATATTATAGGGGTAGGCATCTCATTTGTAATCTATACATGGCACAGACTGCGCAAGTGAGGGTAGCGGACGGTGAATCTGGGTGGGCATGCATGGGCCGAGAAGTGAGGCAAGGCTGACTTCTCTCTTCCGTCTGTCTACCAAGTCTGTCCGCTGCTCTTTAGCGTGTACGCTTATGAGATGGTAAGGGAAGCGTGGGATGAGTTAGAAGCTGGAGTATAAGTGGGAGGAATGATGCTCAAATGAGTGGGATTCGCGGATGATCAGGCGTTGATTAGCCAGTCAGCGAGGGGTCTTCAGGCTCTAGTGGATGCGTTATGCGAGCGTTGCGAGGAGTATGGGATGAGGATTAATTACAAGAAGACCAATATAATGCGGTGCTGCAAAGCATCGCGAGCGAGGAATGTGAGACTAGAGATAAAGGTGGGCGGAGAAAATCTTGAGCATTTAGATCAATTTAACTATTTATGGATCTCATTAGAGGAATAGAGATAAGGTTATCAGGAAATAATTGCGTTAGCAAAGGAGGCGTTCATGAACAGGATGGGGCTTATAAGAGGATCGTTGTGTAGGAGTTTAAAGAAAACGTAAGTGACGAGTATGATCTTGAATGCAGCTCTTTGCGTTGCGGAAACGATGACGCTAAGTTAGGAGGACGAGAGATGACTGGAGGCGTTCGATAAGTGGGTGTGGAGAAGAATTGAGAAGATGAATGGACAGACAGGAAGAGGAACGATGAAGTGCAGGCCATGGTGGGTGAGGAGAGGTAGCTTTTAGATTAGATGCCAAGGAGATAGGAGGTATGTTTAGAGCGAGTATTTAGCGGGTAGGGGATGTTGAAAACTGTGTTAAATGGTAGTGTGTTAGTTATGATTAGTTAGTTTAGATGGAGAGGAAGGAAGAGAACAGGACTTTTAGATAGAATGAAAGGCAGTAGGCCTTAATGTGAATTGAAGAGGGGAGAGCTTAAAAGATGAGGCGAATTCCAGTATGCCACAGAAGTCCCTACTCCAGGAAAACCTACTTTATTAGGTAGAGTACTTTAATAATAAGGGCTAATAACAAGGCTCAGTTGATAATAAGCATAATTAAAAGAGATTATACAAAGTTTTTAACATGTTTGATAAAAAAATAAACCTACATTTACTGCAGCTTATGCTTTCTATGGTTTAGGAATAAGTCCTTTTGTTATTCACGTCAAATGAATTCCAAATGCCACGAATTACAGCTAACTAATTTAATTTAATCTAATATATTCTCCGATATGCATATGCACACAGCAGGGATGGTATTTTTCAAGTTCGTATAATTTCCTTTCCCGCACTCCAGCGAAAACTGCCAACTGAATTCTGAATTTAATCTAATTGTCTTATAGTCGATCATAGAAACAAAGTCATACATTTGCAGATGAACGCACCAGGGAGCGTAGTGTTTTCGAGTGTATGATTTTCCGAGGCAATGCATTTCCAAGAATGCACTGGACTTCATTTCTTAATCCCGTCGCATCAATGAGCTATCATCCCTTGCAGCCTCTTCCGCTTTTGCTCGACATCTGGACTCTAATCCTGGCGACGTGCCAATCCATCCCCGACGATTCTCCCGCCCCTCCCCACACAATTCCTCCTCCAATTATTCCATATGTTCTCCTCGCTCAAATATTTCCCTTTCCTCGGCCCACCCTCCCTCGGATTGCTGTCCTCGGTGACCCCATCTCCTCTCATTCCCCACGGCACGATAAAAGTTGATCAAGCAGAAACCAATTACACGTGCGGAGAAGAGAATAAAAAAAAACTAGCGAACGAAATTTCTGGACGGAGGGGAAGGCTGAGATGGCAGAGGGGGGGAGGGGTTCCCTGAGCGGGTTTGCACGGGCGGGAGGAGGCGGGGGTCGGGGAAGGGTAGGGCAGCCAGAAACGAAGATGGGCGTCCTTAATGCGGCTCACTGCCTTCCGATGTGATTGCAAGGCCTAGGTATCAACGAACTCCGTGTCTGGGAAAATTTGAAGGATGATTATCATTCGAAAGGTGGAATGCAAAACAAACAAACCATCAAATTAATCTGCCATTATAATAGTCGTTTTCAATAAATAACAAAAACTGATAGCATGCGAGCGGAAATAATTCACCACAGCAAAATGTAATTTAACACTAGAACTACCGATGGAGTCATTTTGACTCCTCGCGATTTTTATTTCTCTGCCCTGACTAAAATTTTCCGAATTCCGGCCTGAAATTTTGTGACTTTTATTCATTTTTGACACGAAATAAAACTTTGCGATCAAAATAGTTCTATAAAGTAAAATAGTACTCATTTTTTAAAATTTACCTTCGACTACCAAAGGGAGTCATTTTGACTCCCTATTGTATTTTGCTCGTCTTTTCGCCAAATAGTAATATTTGTTCAAGAGTTTATTTCTTCTTATGTTAATAATTAATTTAAATCAATCGGTGGCTTAAATATATAATTATTTCGCTTTTAGGCCAATATTTGCGAGAATTTGAAGGCATTTCTAATTTTACGGGTCCGTGTTTCGAACTACAAACCATATGAATGTCCTGATATAATTTTATCCTGCGATAAAGTGGAGAATATGGCATTCATATTGAGCATTTTCAATTCATTTGTTTAGAAGCCGTCGTGTCTTGCCCTCATCCCTTACCCCTCCCTTCTCCCCGCCTATCAGGCTCGCTACAGCTCAATACTGTATACACAGTATTGCACTGCAGCGCTTTTATTTCACCCTTGACCTCGTGGAAGTTCATTTTCAAACCTGAAAAAGTACCTTTGTATCCTTCCATTGATATAAGGATGACTGAAATAAAGTTATTGTCCTAGCATTGTCGGCACTGACAGCGCTGGCTGTCGCGCGCCGCACAGGAAAATCGTGCGCTGTCATTCGCATTAGTGAATCCAGTGAACTCTGAAGTGGACTGCAGAACTCTAGTGAAGTAAGGCTTTCATTTTTCCTGACTGGCAGTATGACCAGAAGAAGTAGGCTAAAGCGTGAAGTCCTTTCTAAGTTGCATTCTATACCGGAAGGTAAATCGGAATGCGGAAAGGAAGATCATATCGTCTCTGACGAAGTCAAAGATTTTATTCCTCAAAACGTTTCTAGCTAGTCTGAAGATTCAGACATAATACGTGCAAAAGACATGCAGTAATTTACATTTACTTTCCCTTTCATAAGGAGTTACAAAACAAAGATATTATCTACAATTATTTATCGATTCGTGTATACTGACTCACATGAAGTGATGTAAAATTGTAGAAGCACGCAAACAAAATTATGAAGATTTTACTCTTTTTGGTGGGGAGCTAGATGCATGTATAGCCATATTTTATGCCCGTTGAATATCAGGTACAAATGATCTCTCTATTGCAAGTATTTGGTCAAACGACTGGGGAATACCATTATCTAAAATGAACGACTGGGAAAAGGTTTGTAAAAATTTTGCACTATCTAAGATTTGATGAGAAATCTAATCGATTCCAGCAGCTCAAAACTGTCAAGTGTAGGATAGATTCACAGATAATTACATTCCTTGTTACAAACCTGGTCCATACATCACGGTTGTTGAACAAATTCTCCCCAGTAAAATCAGGTGTATTTTACTCAGTACATTCCATCTAAGCCGGACAAATACGGCCATGAATATTGGCTAGCTGTTAACAATGATAGCAAATATCTTGCAAATACCTTCCCTAATGATGGAAAAGATTATTCACTTCATGCAGATTGCCGTTTTATTAGTACTGAAACTAATGCAAACGTTTCTGAAAAAGGGTGAAATGTTACCGTAGATAATTACATTACCTCAGTCAAACTCGCCGAACAGCGAAAAAGCTAGGGTACTAGCATTATGGGAAAGGTAAATAATTCGAATAGAATTATCAAAAGAAATGAAATCACATTATTACCACAAGAACGTATACTCAGCGATGGCCTATCCACTCGTTGTAAAATACTTCCGACTTAGCAGGTATCCATGGATAGTGTACAAGGAGACTACCTAAAACATTTCGCGCAAGACGCTTTTGAAAAAGCTCGATACAGAGTTGGCTGATACTCAAATTAGATCTCGACAAAAGCGAAGCGTGTCCAATGCTGCATATTCTTCTGACGGGATTCTGTAAAAAAAATTTTCCAGGCAATACCAAAGTGCAGAAAGAATCGCTCAGTTTGGAATTGTATGACCTGCCAAAAGTATTTCTGTGGGCAACTGTGGACAATGAACGACAATGCTTGAACTGTAAAGCACCTTAGCCAAATGCGTGGCTTATCAAATGCAGTTTTTTTGCTGTATTTAATTATCTTCCCAACTTCCATGTAGGCTAGGTAATATTTTTAATCATTCAAACATGATGATAAAATGTGTTGAAATGTCTATGTTTGCTGTTTTATCCAATTACTGTGTGAAAATCCTATTAAAACAACAAAACATGTAGGAAAAAAGAATTTCAAAGCAATACCGTCGAAACTCGCATTTTAAAAAAATATGATTTTTTTGTTTAAATAACGTCTGAAATAATGCAATAATAAACAATAATGATAAACTAAAGCAATGTATGAATAAAAACATAGGTAAACTGGAAAAATAAACAATTATAAGGTAGGAGTCAAAATGACTCCATTTGGTAGTTCTAGGAGGGGTGTCAAGTCCGGTATTCCTAGTGTTAAAGGCATGTTTTTAACGCATGACATAGAATCTGAGACAATTAGTCAGCGATTGAAATTCTATAATTACGTCCGTAAAATAGCATCTAAATTCTGCCTGAGAATTACTTTGTGAGACTTAGCTGATCACTTCAATCAATTCGTAAGAGTCAAAGAAATTAGAATGTTATCAGCTAATATATCACGGGTGTTTAAAAGCTAAAATGTTTGTTTTACAATGATTACAGTGCATCAGTCTAGATATATTGCTAACAAGCAGGTTAAATATAATAATTAATGAGCAATCCATATAGTGTAATGACTAAGAATTGGTAACTTTTTCTCTGCATAGGACAAAATACGAACGTCTTAATTAATTAATAATATTAAAGTATACAAATATCGTTTATATCGTAATATTATAAAAACCACGTTTTGTTAAAAAGGAAGAAAAGAGTTGCCTATGGCCCCTTAAATAATTGACAATTTCAAATGTGATTGATGAGAAAGTATGTTTTAGAAGAAAATTTCAGATATACTAAACGAAACACGTGGTGTGGATGTGAGATTATAAAATTAATAGTGGCTGGTCAATATATATCAGATTTGTCTCACAGCGAAAGCAAATGCAATCTAACTGGGCACCACGGGCTTTCGTTTTAGATATCTGAAATGTTCTTCTCAAACTTATTTTACTTTCTCATCAATCATATTTGAAATTTTCAATCATATAAGGGACCTTAGGCAGTTCTTTCCTTCTTTTTAACAAAACGTGGTTTTTATAAAAATGTTATTTTTATGCTTTAACATTATTCTAGACTTTTTAGTCTTGTTAGAGAGGAATTTTGGAATCTATTTAAATTTTAATTAAAACCACCAAGTGTTGTCTCAAATATTGTATTTCGTATCCGACAGTGATTAAAATTATAATAATTTATTTTTTCACCACTTTTCATTTAATCGCAAAAAATAGATATCGTCATTTTAAAATCTAAAAGCGTGAAATCGTACTCCAGTAGTAATAATATTTCAATTAAGGCAATTAAAAATAATATGAAACCACCCTATTCGCATACATATCATTGGTATGCGTAGCTCAATGAGAAGATTATGATTAATTTCGAATTAATTCTCTACAAAGCCTTGTATTTTTCAACTCACAACTAAGTGTTTCATGAAAGAGAGGCAGCATATGTCTCGTGTCGAGGAGAAGTGAAACCATACAGGCGCTCTAAATATACACAATCTCAGTATCGGAGGGTCTGCGTGGAGGTGTCACAAGTGTGGCTTCGCTTGAGTCTCTGACTCGGAAAGTCTCGCTGTCTTAAGCACGGAACGAAACCGTATTTGCGCGCACACACACCGTTCCCCTTCGGAGCACGCTATTTCGGCCCAGAAAACCTTGCAAAAGGGCGCTTTTAGAGTGACGCGCTTCGCCTTATCCTCCCCATGGAATACCCCACCAAACAGAACCCCTCTTACTTTCCTCCTTTTCTAATCTTTTACGAATCCGATCACCGCTTTCGCCGCCGGTGTGGCTTTTCCCCACGAAAGACTGATAGCCGGAGACTCTGACAGACCCTGGTGCGTAATTAGGTTCTTTTGGGCTCAACACGAAATCCCCTTTGGACACGATTCGCCGTCGGGTTTGTCACAGTCAAGCCCACTGAGGGCGCCAGCTCCGAACTAATTGGAAGGGACTCATTAAAAAAATCGTTCTAGCAACTGCGTTTATGGTCAAGGATCAGATAAAAGGACAAAAATCCATTCATAAATTTTAAAAATTAAAGGAAAAATATAAATAAAAAAGTAAAACAAGCTCTCCTTTGTTGGTTGGTCCACTATTCCTTCCGAGTTCCGATTGGTACGCACCAACTTTGGCCAGCCACAAGTCACACGCCACGGGAATTGGGGAGCCAAAGTCTTCTGAAAGGACGCTTAATGACTTTATTTGGATACAATGTGATATTATTTATCTCGTTCCGTATTAGCAAGTCAACGGATACACATAAGTGCAAATCTAAGTGGTGTTTCACTCTATATATCATCTTATACCGAGGAGTGCCTTTATTCTTCTTTTAAAAATACTCCGTTGTCAAGAGATAAACGGTGATTCGAGGAACGCAAGTTGGTGTTTTCAATGAGGGAGGCAGTTGTGGACACACGAGCATA
The DNA here is from genome assembly GCF_921293095.1 of Ischnura elegans. NCBI lineage: Eukaryota > Metazoa > Arthropoda > Insecta > Odonata > Coenagrionidae > Ischnura > Ischnura elegans. The sequence continues at coordinate 10,804,389 of NC_060255.1, read as the reverse complement.
TTCCGGATGAGCAAATCTTTTTCGAGGGTCTAATTTAAGAATAGCAGGACTAGCCATACTAGCATGGCTATTGCTATTCATTATGGCTACACATAATTACTATTAACTGTGGCTATTAATACTATTCGTGCTAGCATGCGTAACGAGTTGTTCTTAACACTGATTGGTGGCGAGTTCAGCCGATTTCTCACTCCAGAGAAGAATGTCGAGGTGGTCGTGTACCGAAGATGGCATGAGTATTCCGGTGAGTGTTATGATGTGATGTGATTTATTTGTCATGGGATTTTACGTTGTAAAATATGAGATAAGACGAATAACTTACACATACAACCAAAAATATAGCTTCTTTTGTGATTTGAACTCCCCAAAAAACTCATTAATATTCTAGTAACTTTTTACAAGGGAAAAAGTTTCAGCTTATATTTAAGTGTAGCTCTCAAGGGAGTATTTTGAATGCTTAGAGGCAAAATGTCATTTTCGAGCGAGAGGTGAGGAGGGTCTAATTTAAGGATAGAGGGACTAGCCACGGTGATAACTATACGGGAGTCACCCTCGGTGCACAAATTGTGCGAAAAATTCACAGAGAAAAAATCATTCGCCTTGACAAGGATTCGAGCCCGGATCCCCCGATTACTGTAGAGTGCTTTAGCCAGTTGTGCTACTGGGGCGTATTGACCTATTTTGTCATTTCCAGAAAAAAAACCGTTTCGTTTTTCGTCGATTTTCTCTTGTTATGCCATGTCCTGTGCACATTAATTTCAATTTTATGCCAAGTCAACTGGCTAAGTCAAAATTTTATGGCCAGAGAAGATTTCCAAACAGCATGGATATGTGAGTATTCATTATCTGAAAATGAAAAAGAGAAATCGATGGGTAATTTTTATAATTATCTCATCAATTGACCAAATGGTTGAAAAATAGGCATTTCCAAGAATGCATGAGGGAGTATGAAAGAAAAAAATATTTTGGTCTTTACGCAGCCGTGGGTTTGTCTTTCCCTGTGAACACTTATATCTTATTAATAAGTCTCCAAATGCTTCGCTCGGAATTGGACCCCTTAACCTCCGATAGAAAAATTATAGGCTTTCCCAATGAGAAATTGATCATCTGATCTACCTCAAATCTACATCGATTCGACGTCTATAGATCGTTATGTAGTCGAAGTCGATTTTATTTGTTCAATCGACGATTTTTCGACGTGTTATTCTGATTCAGGGTGTTGATTGGTGGAGGGAGGGCATTCTGAAGTAGCGTTGAGGTCTGAAAATTAACTGAGAGAGACTATTAAAACATATCTGACAGAAATAAGAAAGCTAAAATTAAATAATTATTTTGTCAATTTTCCTACATTAGCTTCAATCTCGGAGAACAATAGTTGATTCCTTTTCATTCAGTAACTTGACAGGAAGCACGTGGCGTTCAAGCTTGAAGGCAGTTTGAGGCAGTTGCTGTAGAAGAAAGAGTCGAAAAGCCGGTCGAAACGTGTGTCGGTCGTTGCTGGTGCTGTGCTCGCAATTTCTGCTGTGGAAATTTTCCATGCTCACACATTTGCCTCAGATACACTGAACCTTCTACTTGTGTCACAGTTCTTAGTATTTCCTGAGTGATGTGTCACATTATACTTAAGCTTGACGTTGTAACAACGTCTAATTAATATTAATGCCTTTGCACTCGCGCCACAGATGTCAACGTAATCTCTCTTTTTTTCTTAAGGGTATATGCTTATTATTAAAGATAAATATGCAGGACTTGAGGTTACTATTCGCGAACATAAAATTGAAACCGCCTAATTATTTCAGCCTTCATTGGTTTACACAATGCGTGCTCGATTGAAATCCGTCACTCGATAGATGGTCATTATTAGTCGAAAAGATTGTCACTTCCATAATTGTTATCAAACATTATTTTCCATTGCATTATAATCAACCAAAATTCGCTATGTAAAAAATGGCAGGTAAGTAATCGATATCATGTCGATGACGTCGACATCGAAAACTCATTGATTTTTGGACCATATATGAATTGATCGAGGCGTAACCTTCGACGTTTTATCGAAGACTACTTCGACGTCGAATCGACGACGATTCGATAACTCGTTTTTTTCTCACTGGGTTTATTCAATAGGCAACATAGAACCTTTACATTTACTAATAAATTTAGGAATTACCCATACCATGAATAGCGCTAAAGCAGAGTCAGCGCGTCCAATAGGGTAGTTTCCTATAATTTTTTTATTGCCTAAATCGAAAGAATATTACTCCTGGAATAAGCATTTCACGCTTTTAGATTTATAATGACGATATCTATTTTTCGCGATTGAATGAAAAGTGAAAATTTTCAAGTGCACGGCTAAGTATGAATGCTGGGAAAACCCCGTGTGACGTCATTCTGTTTCCCGCTGCCGCCAAGTGAGGTGACCTTGGGGCGAGACTTTGAGTGCTAATACGACGCAGGATGCTAGCAGATAGCGCTTGGCTGATAAGGATTATTAATATCTTATCAGGCGCAATCAAAATTGCGTCGTGTAAAGCGGTAAATTGCTAGAACACATGCGAGAATGCGTGGATGCGAGACGGCAAAATAGCCCCTGTTCTAATTTCGTTCATGCATTCGCGCAATTCTACGCCATTTTAGAAATTAATGCAGCTCTAACCTGCGCAATTCCGTGTACCGTGTAAAACGGCCTCTAAGACATGTTTCTCTGAGCTCTGTGCCTCATGCATGCATTGGTATCTCAGACGATGTAAAACTCCTATCTACTGGTATAGAAACTAGGTCCCTGTGACGTCACGTGGAGTGGCATCGCATGGGCCTGGCCTTTTTCAAATGAGGATAAAATTGGCCATTGCCATTCGTCTAAACTGGGATTTGTAAAGCCAAATAATTTGTATATTATGTATACACCAAGGGTAGGTAACGAATCGCAATCAATGCCTATCGTTTTCTTTGATGAAGGAAACTACCCTATTCTGTATTAGAAAAGATGTTGCCAAAGGAGTTGTAATCTGCAGGTGCAAATCCTGCCAATTCTTCTCAAGAAGCAAACTTATCATCCTCTATAACTCTTAAAAACTCTATGCACGTCGTCGAAGCGCAGCAGGTGTACATAATGTACGGTATTTGTGAGTGAATGCAGTCAAAGGAACACTATTCGCTGGTCAATGCTCGTATTTCTTTTTTTTCCTCACCTCGTATTTCTATTAACGATTCAAAACGTGGCCTCGCCTGTACCTAGGGCAAATGTCTTACTTAAGATTGCTATAAAATCTTTATGTCTCGTATCTGAACTTTTCCTTCCTCGTTTTTGCAAGCAATAAAAGTTAAAATAAAAAAGCTGGAAGAATACGGGCAGGAAAGAGGCCTCCCAAACTTCTTTTTACCCCCCCCCCCCCTTCTTTCCCCCTCCCACATCCAGAACCCTTTTAGTTTCCGTATTCCATACATAGATGGCCCTGTTTTCTTTTACGCCGTACATTTCCCGCTGAATTTATCCACCCCAACCCCCGAGTCGCCTCCATGGACTGCCTCCCACCCCATCACCTGCCCGCCCGAGAGAAAGAGAGAGACAGCCCACTCCGGAATTCGCCTCACGAGCCCCGCGGTAGCCGAGCGAACGCTTCGCTACCTGCGCGAGCGGGCCCTACGGAAAACAATAAAAAATATCGCCTCTTTCCGTCGCCCTTGTCTCTCCCAAACCCATCCAAAGGCGTCCGAAAAAACCCCTTTCCACCTCACACCTCGTTCCGCGCGCGGCCTTCTTCCAGCCATTTCTCCCTCGGATGCAGCAACACAACTTCTCCCCATCCACAGCAGCCCACCACCGCCCGCCGCCAACCCCCATACTTTAGCGTGGCCTGCCCCCTCTTCCACCTTTCCAAGCACTCTTTCATTCCCCAAACGATCGTAAAGGCTTGACGCTGTCCACTACGAGCAGGAGTGCTCTACCTCACCCCTAACAACCATTCCCTCTGCCCGACTGCTCCTCCCTCCCGATTCGCCGATATTGAGGACCTCGCGATACACCGAGCACCGAAGCATTGAAGACGGTCCACGGTAACTAGGAATTCAATTAATCTGGAAAACCTGCGATCGAATGTATTTCTCAATAAGCTAGATCAAGAATGATTATGTGCTGTAAATTCCGATGAATCGCATCAAATCTTATGTAAGACTAAGATTTAAAAACGTAAAATTTACAGCATTTTGAGGACATTTGAAGCACGTGCTGTGCTCCACAAATGCCATTTGTCCCTCAGTGCATCAAATGGTGATCACAACCTTCGATGTGATTTGACTTTAACCCATTTATACCCAGGAAGTTATTTTCTCACATGCTATGGAATTTTTCACAAAAGTTGATGCAAATGGTCTCAGGAACACCAGAAAAATGCTTTAAAAATTCCTAAGTACTCCAAGTCGTAGTAATACCCTTGGTCGAAAATGACCCACTGGGCACGAAGTGGCAAAGAAGGTGAAATTAGAGAGAGATATTTTTATTATTTATAATTTTATTTAAATCGTAAAAAACAATATTTACAATTTTTTACGTTTCTTTGACTGCATACTGTAATGTAAATGTTTAAACAATTACATAAATACAATATGTTTTCGCAAGTACATATTTGTTCATTCAGTAATAATTGTTCTTTTAGTATCGTGCAACAAATGAATAGATCACCAATCAACAAATCAATATCGGTGATATTCGATGTATAATAGAAAATGTAAGCAATTTCAACAGTTAAAGGTAAAGATGGAAGGATGCTGATCGAGGGAGACGAAGTTCTAAAGATGGAAGGAATGTGTGAAGGATGTGTATTAAAGCAAGAATCGACCGAAGAGATTGAATTTGGAAGAGGAGAATGCAGTGCTGGAATATAATCATGGCCAGGGATCATACACGCGGAAATCGAGACGGCCCTTCGTGATTTGAAGGCTAGGGAAGCAGTGAGCGTGGACAATATCCCGTGTGAGCAGGGATCGTAATGGAATTTTTTTCGAACTAGTACGCAGGATACATGAGGAAGGATGATGTCCGGAGTATTTCATTAAAACGGTCGGATTCCATGACCAAAAAAGGAGGAAACCTGTAGAACGCGGGATTTTAGGACTATTACCCTAACATCGTAAGAGGCGAAAGTAGTACTATACTCACTCACTCATACAAATGTGTGGGGTGAACGAGACGAGATACGACAAAAAGTCTTATGACGCCCCCTTCTTAAATTGTGTGAAAACCTGGGGTAAAATTGTGAAAACAATAAATTTCTTATTATTTGTCAGTATATTCATTAAAAATTGAGCATGGGGATTAGTTCAAAAAAGAGCCACCGAAATCCGATGGCGGCGCGGCGATCGTTGGAAGGAAGATACAAATAAATAATCATAGCAATATAATTGCTAATACAAATAAAGAAGATAAATTGAAAAAGAATATAAAGAATTTAAACCGAAAAGGTGATAAAGATGTGATAAGAAGTTTACAAATTAATTTTTTGAAAAGTCAATTTCTTTAAGCTTCTTTTCATATGAACCAAAATTTGTTTACACCACAGCGTATACAAACGACTATAAGGCAGGAAATTACTTATTTTTGATAAATTATACTCTGTTTATGAAATTTCGGTGTTATCAAAATCGAAAGTATGTTTGTTATTAATTCCATAGTTAACAAGTGCACATGATGCTATTTTTCGTGCTTTTGACTGTTGTTCCTGTCTTGCTGCCGATACACGACTGCAGTAGAAAGATTTCTAAACAAACTTTCCTAAAAAGGTAGGTAGGAAAAAATGATATTATTTTCTTTGTTTGTGTTGGAGATGACTTTTTATTTTTGTATACGTTCTTTTTCTGTTAATACCCTTTTTAATGCTTAATGTTATCCGTGAGCTGGTACATCAAAGTCAGTGAATAATAGAATATGGAGGATAAGTGCAATTATTGGTATTTCTTATTCAATTATTTATCTCACGAAAACCACTTTTTCGTTTCATTAGGTGACTAAGTTCTTCAGTATCTTCGAAACTGTATCCTCGAAATCATGACATTTATACTATTCACGAGATGATTTTATCTCGCATTATATTGGATATTAACGCTGCAAGGAGAGGTTTGTGCATCCCCACTCATTAAAACTTTAAAGAGAGGTGTTCCTGAAGTGGTATTCGCGATCACGATAAATAATCTTTCGATAAAATTCACCAAACTAGCCCAAATTCATGCTAACGATCTCCACTTTGTGCATTTGCACTATATATTGATATTCAGTTCCTACGTATTTCCATTGTGTGTATCATCCTCTCTTCTGCTTACGAAGGGAAACTGCAGGCCTTATTTATATTTCAAGAATTTGGTTGAGTAATGTGAAAAATGATTTGATTATTTCCCGGCGAATGGTGTAGGTAAACTCTCTTTCGCGGCGAATTATGTTGGCCATTATGGAAAAAGTAATGCGGTGGAAATCCCGAGAGGAGTTTACACACAATGTAAAAAATAACACAGGCCAACAATGAAAATACTTTTTTACTGAAAATACCTTATTTTTATGTTTTTAATGTTTGTGAATCCAGATATGATGGTTTTAAAGTTGTATCTGCCACCACTTCAGATTTTACAGTTCACATTTTACAGTTAAATTTATAAAATCAAGCAATATTTTTAGAATTTAACAGCTTTTTTATAGTTATAATAAAATTGAAAAAGTAGGTCTAATGAACGAAGATAATGGGGGATTACTGTTGGTACTTTACGGAGAAGTTCAGCAAGCGATTCATCGCAGAAAAAGCTACACAAGAAGCTACAAGGAAAAAAAGGAAAGAAAATTTAGACCAATTCCAGTTGACAAGTGAACCATGTATTATCATGCTGTGGTAAATACAAGCAATTTTATCACGATCTAGTGAACAGTAAATGCAAACAATTTTATGATGTAATATAGTGTTTCATTGATTTTCCCATATACCGTATAGGGGTATTAGACTAAATATTAAATACATATTGCTTGGAAACCATGGGTGATACATAAAAACTAAGGCCAGGTTTGGATTCGGCACATAAAAATCTATAAAGATCAGCTATTAAAATAAAAAAAGTTTTCAACAAAATTTTTTTGTTAGCCTGTGTAATTAACAAATGAATTTTTAACATTTATCATGGCAACCAATTAGCCTGGTCAATAGAGTCTGTTACTACGGGTGTCGGGCCCTTGCAAATTGGGATTAGTTCGAACAGAATGCGGTCGCATAAACCCCAGCCGAAAACAGTGGCGATAAGATTAGCGTTGACAACTTGGTGGTCAGAGCATCTGCCCGGAAAGCAGACTCTTTCTTCAAAATTCTTTTCCTTTCCCTCCCTCGTTTCCCTAACATTCTACCCTCTAACACCATTTTCAACATCCCCTTCCCACTAAGCACTAACTCCATCCATACCTTCTGTCTCCTCCGTATCTCATCTAAAAGTATCCATGCTTAGTACGATGTAGGACTCTCTCGTCCACAATTATTGATTTCACGAGCAAGACTCTTAAATAGTAAGAAAAGTTCAGTAACTTCCAAGGAGGGGAGCGCAAAACTAACCTTAGCGATAATATCTCTAAGTGTAAGGCCCACACGCCACAACTTCCTCCTAATCGGTGCTCTTATTTTTAAGATTTTCAGAGAGAGAATCCCTAATTATCTCCGGGAAATCTTTATGAACAGATCAGTAACCACCCATATGACATCTCGCAAAAAGGACTATTTATGTTATCCTACTCCACGTACTAATATCTACCAGAAATCATTTCTGGTAACGGGATCAAAATTTTGGAATTCTCTCCTTGAGGATCTTAGACAGAAGGGCTCCATCCATGCTTTTAAAATTAAATTATAAATGTATTTACTCAGTGGAGAGCTAAAATAAACTCCCACAAAAAGTACAGCCTACATATTCTGTCTGCCTATGATGTAAAATTTCAATCCTTGTTACGTGTTATTTCTTTTTTATATGTGTGTATCAAACAACTTCACTTGACATTTTTCATGAATTTTTTGCTTTGATAAGCCATTTTATTGTAAATTGTGTTTTTGCTCCAAGGGTTTTTTTCTCAGAGCATAATAAATATCTATTCTATTCTATTCTAATAACAATCCTCATATTATGATCCGTCAATGCGATTTCTATGGGTTTAGATGAGTCGAAGGAAAAACGTGACCGGTTTTCCGCTCCTTAGAATTAATGTGGCGCATCAAAGCTGTTCATGAATTCCCATCGCCTCCTTACGTCCCCAGCCAGCTTTACTACCACTCTGAACACCTGACGTGCTGAAATTTCTGGAAATCACATTTGGATATACTCACGTTTACAAAGGTACATACTTGGCATATAACACATTAAGCACATAGCGCATAACACATACCAGGGCTAAATACGGTGAAAACTTTACGTAGTCACCCGCAAAGTAACCATTGAACAAAAATTACATTGAAAAAAAATCATTCGATTTGACCGGTATGGTCAAGCTCAATGACTTTTTCCCTGTGGAATTATCACACTCTCACCCAGTGATTCAACTCGAGGGTTTTTTAGGCTAGACGAGGGTAAAGCTCAACGGATGAGGAATTAAAAGAAGGCACATACTTGTCTCTGTATAGGAAAAATGTGAAATGGCTGTATAACCAGCTACTGACCAATATTTACTTTTCTTAAGGGAACTATTTTACACCAATTGGAAGAAATTAAGGCTCACAGGATAAGTACAGGTCAGTCAATATGTATCTCAAATGAATAAAAAAAATTGTTTGCGGTACTCAATGAAACTGAACAAATCATTTCGGCTTACACTTAGTTGGTAAAAATTGATAGTTGATAATACTGAAATCGCTTGGGAACAGGATAAGCTACCTAAACTCGCTCTCCACGACTAAGTACAAGCCATACATGCCCGTTTAAAACTTACTCCTAACACTGGAATTAGCCGAATATAAACTTTTTCAGCCAATGAGCTGGCAATATGAAACAAATGTAATGCAGGGGTAGGATATTTTTCTAACACAATTTGTCTCGCTCTTTTGAATTTTAATTTGACATCTCACAACATTCAGTGGAAGAAAAACTGTGAAGAAATTCACAGAGCGTAAAGACTCTTTTTTCTTTTGTGCAATGAAATGCTTTTCATTTCAAATGATAAAGCCAGAAAGAGGGTGCAACGGAATCTTGAGAAGGCACAAAGATGAAGAAAAAAAGGTGAAGGCGCATAAATTGAATGATACAAAATCGAGGTTATCTGGCTAAATCATGCTGTGGATAAGGAAATTTTTTCGTGACCTTAAGCCACCTTACCGAAAGAAAATATTGGCTACAGCCTCTGGCAAATATGCAATGCTGAGCACTGAAGTCAGCATCCGTAATCACGAACCTCAAGCACGTGCTACCATTCAGAAATTTCAATAAGGAAAGATGCTCTTTGAATTTTAAGCCCGTAGTTGAAAAGCCTGGAGGTAGAATTTTGCATTCAGAGAGGATCGGGAAAATCATTATGAAAAATGTGCCCTGGAAATATAAAATGATCACATGAAACTAGAAAAAATCAAATAAAAACATTTCGACCGGCCAATATGCTAGCAAATGGATTCAAATGAGATTCCATCCATTCTCGTGGAGGAGTCGTTATTCCTCTTTTGACATATTTTTTATGACTCACATCATTTTTCCTTACCTTTCGGATAAATAAATTCCAAAACACAGACAGAGAATTTATTTTAATGACAAATGGAAATAGGGATTACTGTGTATAATAATTATCGGATACAAATATTTCTCTTGGTTCTCATACCATACTCATTGTTCAATGCATTTTGCCATGAATATTTGGAAGTAACTTGAAAGTGGACAAATTCTTCAGTTAGAACTATAAGAAACTGTATTCAACTTGTTATTTAATTTTATCCCTCTCAAGTTGTCCATTTGATAACTACATAAGCGTGCAATATATTAGGTAAACAGATGAATTGTCATCCGAATAACCCGTAAAAAAATAAGGAATACAATCTTGTCATGATTTACGTTAAAGAGTCGTTAATCCGTGATATCTTGGCCGATAAGATATTGAAAAGAATGGAGAATATTGAAACTTATACAAGTAGAGGGATGGATGTCGACGCTCAAAAAAATCCTAAAAGAATATCACCTATTGTGCCATACCTTGGGCGTATTGAAAAACTAACACTGACCCAAATGGCTGGAATCTATTATCGGTATTGCCTTAATCAATTCATTTCAACAATGCAGTCAGCCCAACTATGGGACAGCAAATGCGGAGGAGGAGGGAAGCGGAAATCTCTTTTTCAACCCTTCTACTGCCACATGGCCGATATGTCGGCCCTCGCTGGTAGAGCGAAAACTGCCAGGGGCAGATTTATTTCACTTTTTTGCCCGACTGATTTCACTTTTTTTCGTGATTGTGGCCTTTTCAGCGTCTGTAATTTAAGCAAACCCCATAATCAATTTTTATGGTTATAAGATGTAATTTTATCTTAAGAATTGTGCAAAAATTAGACATATTTAATAAAATTAAGTAGCTGAAAAAGTTTTAAATCTGAAATGTTGCAAATTCCGGAAAATAGCCTTGGCAGTCTTCGTGCATCCCACCTGAAATGGGCTGGCGGTAAAAAGGTTAACCATGGAACGCGAATCCAGGACGGCCGCCAATCGATGGTTTGAAATGGAAAGGCTGAATTAGCCGAACCGCGGGAAGCCGAGAATGTCAACTTGACTCGCGTGGAAAACCCGGCTGACGACTGCACGACACACACGACCACTGTACAATGTACGTTTGCAGTGCGTGTTCACAGTCAGAAAGAGAGGCGCGCAAGTGGTGGAGAGCCATCTGCGTCTCGAGCGAGGGCTTCAAAAGTTAATTGAAGGTGTTTCAGTGATCTGCCTTGACGTTGTTGGCATCGTGGAGTAGAGCGGAGCGGATGAGATATTTAAAAAAAAATAAAGAAAACTATTCCGGTAGGGCTAGGGTGGATAGGGAAGGTGGAGTTTGAGAGACGGCATGTTCTTTTGAAGGTATGAGATAATTAATCCGGTCGAAATTGGAGCCGATGGGAAAGAGGCGGCAAAGCAATGTGAGACTGTGTTTGTGTTGGTGGTGCGGAAACGGAATGGAGTTTGATAAGAGTATGCATGGAGAACTGAAAGTATATTTTCTTTTATTTCCACGCGACTTGGGGTAATGAGAAGCGATGAGAAAATAGGAGCCACCTTTGAGAATGGCCGAGTGGGTGAGTAATGAGGGAAACGAATGAGGAGGAAAAATAAGGATCATCGACTCCCCGCTCAAGGGCGCGTGAAAACCAGGTGTCTGAATGAGGTCATAGTGAAGGAATTCTTATGGTTGAAGCCCTTCCGAACAAAGTTTTGAAAGGTAGGCAATGTAGGGCATAGAAATTGGCGACGCAAGCAGTGCTCTCAAACATATTCCAATGCAAAGAGAAACGGCCGGAGCGTGTAACAGACGGTTCCACATTCAAACGCCTCTCATAGTCCTAATACCTAAATCCTTTCATTGCAGCCGGCCATAAGAAGGTGCTTAGTTACTTGAGCATGCGATACTACCTACTCCCCAAATGACATGGTTCGGGTTGGGCCTTACGCTCTCCAATCAATACCAAATTTATGTGCGATTATCGATGAGTTTAGCCCGTGACTTCAATTTGAATACGTTACCTCAAAGTTTGGGGTGATAAAGTGAACCAATCTAATTAATTTTGACTGTAATTAGATTACTAAGTTGCTAGTTAGAGCATGATATCTCCTCCATTTATATCGCTCGCGACTTTGTTGGCCTAAAAACTTATTTATTTTAACTTATAAATACCTCAAGTACTTCCGAATATAAATTGAAAAGTGTTTTCAAAATTTTCCAATTCATTTCTATTGATAATTTTTCTCTGGCAACAGATTTTTATCCTGTACTGCTAGTCTGTTTCCGTCTTCCGATTACATTTTCGCCGACAAAAGAAAAACGCGCCTATCTACGAGTGCAGAGTCAGTTAAGTCAACAAACTACACTCCAAATAACCTGAAAATGGGATAAAATCTAGTGCCTTTGCAACAGACCAGGCGTACACTTTGTGCTAAATGCATCAAACAACTTCGATTTGATCACAATCTCATTTTTATGCCAACATTAATCAAGCCTCAGAGCTCCTTTGATCGCCTCTCTTGCTTTCCGCATCCACGTTTCGATTATAACCGAGCTTGCCGCAAGAATAAAGCGAGCAAGTGGAACTCATGGTGCTCTATCTTGCTTTCTCTTTCAAATTTCAGCCGTCAATTTATAATCCAAGTCGTCTTGTCTGACAAAGCTCTGAAACAACTGTTGGGAATAACAGGAATTCGTCTCAAGAAACCCACCTAGCTGGTGATTAAGAAGACGACGTTTGCAAGACTTACACTGCAAGGAATTCTAAGGCATTATTGAAGTCCAGAAGAAATAGTTCTTCCAGTTTTATACAGTTTGAATGAATACAGCGTCTCGGTATATTAGACTGAGTACTGAGACTGTGACTGTAATGTTAACCCTTAAGTAATCAGATGAAATTATGATGAAATACATCCAAGGCAATCATTTCTCACCAATATTTTAAATGAATCATACGCCATCCCACTAAGGACCCTACAAATAAGAATGAGAATATAGGTACCTCAGATTGTGTTCTGACTATCATAATCATTGCAAAACCGACCAAACGATTTAGTCTCATTCTGTAACTGCGCCACAAAAACCCGATGCATCCTTGATCACTAAATTTATGGATGGGTAAATGTAAAAAATTTATGGTATTTTCTCTTCCAATACCGCACACCGTTTTCTATTGAGAAAATTCTTTCCCACACATGCGCTTACATTCTTCATTCTTAACATGAATCCTTTTCTAACCCATTCATTTTCTCTTTTTACCGACACCTGTCATTGCATGGTGACACGAGACAAATTTCCTTTGAGAGAAGTTTTGATAGAAAATAGCTACTCCCAGATAATAGGGGACAGTACGATAGTCAACATACGGTAATAAAATGCTTTTTCCGTTACTTATTCCACTTTTGCCAAAAAATTAATGAACCAGTAACATTTTCCTACTGAGACTTTTGGTGGTACATGTGGTTTTCTATACGTCATTGCGGTGTTGTTTCGGTGAGAAATATTAATTTTTGACCGCAAATATTCCATCCAGCTCCAATAAAAGTTCCTCCGATGCTAAAAATTACCCTGTGATATAATAGAAATAAATATTGTAATAAAATTGAAACTCCAATTTCCTATCTTTAAACTATTCCATCCCTCAGCTCTTCAACCAACCAAAGCATCTAACGCCTTCTCTTTCTCTCCTTATCTAAAGTTTCATTTACGAAGTGAACAACACTTCAGCTTAATAAAACCACTTGTCTGTTTCCACACAATTTTACTTAAACCAGCCTTGGTTTTGGCAACTCGTGCCATTATCAAGGTACATTACACTGAAATATACTGCAAGTTACAATAATGGCACGAGTTGCCGAAACAATGGTCGGTTTAAATAAAAGTGTGTGGAAACAGACAAGGGGTTTTACTAAGTTAAATATCAAAGATTTCCACTGTATCACGCCGGAAACTGTATCTTTTAAGCAACCCTTCATTGCGCCTTCTCCATAACTCAGTTTTCGGTCAATATATGAAAGTACTCTTTCAATCAATGGTTATTTTCATTGCATTCAGATTCCTTGCAACTGATGCTATTTCTATTATTTAAGTGGCAATATTGTGGTTGCTAACGAAATAACCTACTTCACTTTAAATACTACCTCTATCCCAAAGTTATCTTTTCTAATTATTCTCAAATTACTATGCCGGAATAAAAAGTAACAAGCAAAAGAATAAGGGATGGAAAAGCTGGTTCAAAACCTGTATACCACCGGCAACCCAATGCTCTTAAAAAAACTGTTGGTTTATAGCACGTGAACATATTTCATCGTTACGATCTCACTATCATGAATAAATCAGTGCACCTTTCAAGACCCAGTTGTCTATCCCTAATATTTCACTTTATTTTACGAGAATGCCCATGCAGCATTTTTTCTCAGAATCCATTAAACTTGCAATATATCCTTTGTAATACATCTGCTTTCTTAAAATTACTGATCTCATCCCAAATATTGTATGTAACTTTCACATCTATAAATTAAAAAACTTATGCATCTTTTAATAATTTGATAAATAGTGATGAATCTCGTGAACTCATTATCCGAGATTTGCTTCGTAGCCTAACGCTCCACCCGCTAATCAGGGTCCTCCAATCCGCTATACACCGTCGTTTTCGTTAAGGATCAAATAAGACATTGTTGCATCTCCCAAAAATGAAGTTTTTTGTGCTTATTAGTCACTTGATAACTATCTAATTATTTTTTTCTCTAGTTTCCTCATAGTCATGTTATTTTATGCAAAGCAGACAGAGAATTTCCTAAGCTCTGCCACTTCTAATTGATGCACCAGAAACTCACACATAGCGCAAAACGTGTTTGGCAGCAATATTCTACTATTCGCTGTACAGTGACTTTGAAAAGGTTTAGGACAAAGTTTGTGGCGCCATTTCTGCACCTCGAGGAAATTTAATTTCCCTTACATCTTTGGTTGCCTTTGGCTACACGCCGCAAATATTTCGTATATATTTTGAATATATATATTATGTACTAGCAATCAAAAGGAGAAGTTACTAATTATTTCAAATGTCTCATTCTGATTCGCATTAAATGATTATTTCGTGTGTATTGACTGTGCATTTGCCCCGGTTTTCACACTTCGTTTCTGTCTTAAGTATTATAAACCTAGATTTACCTGTGACTTCTGTGGCGTATTGGTGAATATTTGCTGCTAAAAGAGTGAATAGCATAGTCCTAGGTATCGGTTTTCCGTCGTGGGATATTATGCTCATTATTTTCTTCAGCTCGTTTTCTAGTTTTTATTACTTATTTTTACGTCTCTCATCATCGCAAATTCGCAGCAATATGCTTTCGTTAATGGTAATGTGTCCCATAAAAGTTAGATATTGAGCTAGAGTTAACGTAATGCGTCGTATTATCCTTACTACTAACCTTTAAATAAATGGCTACATTATTTAGGTTTGGGGTTTGAAAAAAGTCAATGGTAAACTGTCGATGAATGATGGAAAAAAAACCGGCGTTAACGAACAGTTTTAACACTGGTGAAAGGAGTCATATATTTCATTGCACTGTTAGGCAATTAATATGTTTCTGTTTGCGCTGGCTTAAATTAATACTATTTGTCAGTAATATATATAAGCTATTAATACTGTACTGCAAGCATTTTCCTCAGTTTTCTTTGTTTTCCTGTAAGATTTGCAAATTCATCTGTGTTTATTATGTTTTTCTGCTTCTATTTTGTAATGTGGCTGTTTCTAACGCTTAATTGGTATTAGTCCTGCATTTTTGCGAAAATGAAAATGTCGTAGTATTTCTTGTAGAAGAGCGTTGAGTATTAACTTACATTACTTTTTACTACAATGCATTTAATGAGGTTAGCGCCGAAGACCCTTTCCGTTTTATTTCACTAAATAGGTATTTGGTCAGAGGGTGATAATATATTACTCCAAAAAAAGTGTCAAGGGAAATACCTTGGGGAATCTTTTGCTTTTCGATAGTGGTATTAAATCGACATTCAGCATTCACAGATCTGTTCGTTTCGAGCGAAAGTTCATCGTATGATATTTGATCCACGCATGCATATCTGGCCGTCTGGCGAATGTGGTGATTTATTTTTGAACAGTTTGTGGGTCTTCCAATGACCAAACAATGAAAAATATGCATGATAGTCTCCTATTTCCTAATAAAATGGTTGTAATGCGTGCAAGTAACACGAACACAAAAATCCCGTATCGATAATATTTGCAGCATATATGCTACGGCATCATATGCAGGTTGCGTCAGCAATTCAGTGTTACCTTTATTAAGGAACAATTAATTAACTTTGAGTAATTAAGGATGATTTTTCACTTTTTACGCGAAATTTATGAACATACTCGATATTTCCTTAATCGATATTTTTCTTTATGTTTGTATTCACGTAATACTTCGTCTCCTCCTTCAGATTGTCCAATGCCGCTATGCTAAGGGTGTATTTGCGAATATTAATAATTTTTTTTGGCCTTTATAATGTAGTTATACGTCATTTGCAAATGATTTTATTTTTTGCACTAATTTATAGGGAGAAGGTCCTTTTATTTTTGCACCCTGTGCTCCGTCACTCACCTCTTGAAGCGGGTGATGAACATGTTTTCATTGCAGCAAATCTTTTACACCAAAATAAATTGAAACCGATAAATATATTAACAATTGTAAAGTGGTATGCATGACCCTCTGGCGCCAGTCTTAAACCAGTACGGTAACGGAAACGCGGGGTTTTTATCGATTTACCCTTTACCGTCGCCTTACCCTATTTTGCAAACCCTCAGCCTTAAAAATGTAATGAATAAATTTAATGAGACTTATTGCCATAGAAAAGGGCACGGAGTGATTGAAGCGAATGTATGACGGTAGGAAACCTGTAAGTAACTACTAAAAGAGAGAACAATTTGAAAAAAAAACAACAAGTGTATAACCGCACGATGGGATGGGGATGATCCTTAGGACTTAACTATTCCAGCGGCAAACGTTCACCAATACCGTAACCACCGGCAAGAAGATGTGAGATAGTGACCAAGAGTGCAAAACAGGGAAAGTATGCAAAAATGCAAAAAAAAAGGGAATTGAAAGAGTCAAAACTTTCCTTTTTCCGCATTGCTATTTATTTTGCCGGACAATGGCATCGTTACCGCGTAAAATCTTCAAGGTGAACATTTTCAGGGTTAAAACGCAAAATTTTTATGGCTGAAATGTTTTAGTACCTTAAAAATATTACGCGGTTACTTATAATCTATGGTCGGACAAAATCACCATGTGGAAAAAGCAAAGTTTTTCATAAACTTAAAATAAGAAATAACTCCTCCTTTTAAATGCACATATATTGGACCACCCCTCAAGGAATACGCCTATTCCAATAACTGGCACTGACAATTAAAATTAACGACGCTCTGCTCCAACATTTCATTAGTGTCCACATAAAGAAACGTCTTCTACAGCCTATACGTTTATTTTTACCTCATGGGCCTATTTTACCTGAGTTTTCATTTAACATTCAATAGCTTTTATACCACCAAAAAAAATAACTCGAAACGAAAGGTAGACACGCGGAGGAAATTGCATGCATAAATTGTCGGCGACAGCGTTTAATGAGATAGGTGAACTCAAAGTGTGTTGTACGAATATGAAAGAAGAAGGAGAAGGAAGAAGATGAAAGAAAAATCTAAAGAGAAAGCGGACGCCACAGCTGAAGAGGAGGCTCATAAAAGGAGAGAGATAGAGAGAGGCAGGGGGTGGGGTGGGTGGGGGGATGGAAAGTGGAGTGGAAGCAGCGGAGGTGTGCAAGAGAGGAACTTAATTAACGGCGGGGAAGTTTTCTGTATCGGGGGGTGGGAAATATCCCGGGCGCATCCCTTATAACATGCCTTGGCTTTCCACCCTCACCCAACCACCCGCTCCATTCATTATCTGCCTCCGTCGCGGCCTATTGTTATTCGGCCAAGCCTGACTTAATATCGACAGCTATTGCCTGCTGCATGAAACGAATTAAACCCCCTAGCACACCGTTTCCTTGCATCTTCATAGCTTTCGGACTAAGTTCTATTCAAATATTTGGAGTTCGACCTAGCATCCTCTCGCTCACTGATTTCAAGCGATGAGCGCCCGCCTGTTTAATAGATGCCTCTACCGAATGCTTAGTATTTTCCGTGAAAGTATCCCATCCATAGGTGAGTACTAGGCCAATGACGACGCGTTATGATACTACAGCCGCCAATGGATAATCTTCAGGCACAATAGAGTCACCATGAATAATTAGGTCTGGTGAAATACCTCTTATTTTTTGACCTATGGTGAGAAGGAATGTAGTTAGATTAATTGATTTTCGTCAACTTATTGTAGACCTTGTTTAGTGGGTCTTTCAATTATGACATCAACAAAATCCATACGACCATTAGAACTTCTGCAAACATATCTCCACACGAGTTTTTGAGAGGTAGTAAAATATATGTATATTACTAATGATATAATGTATTTATTAACTGATACATGGCTAAAAGTAACTTTTTCATCCTCATTTCAGAAAATACTAAATTAAAAATGAGTTTTTAAGGCTATTTGAATTCATTATTGCCACAAAATATTCATATTGACGAAATGAAACTCGTAGTTAACTAGAAACCAATCCGCGAATGGCATAATCTTTCAAGATGAACGCTAATGAGTTCCATTATTTCAATAAAAATTAATGAACAGACGACAGATGCGTACAGAAATTAAAAACTGTGGATGAGGTTGGAAATTATCTTCAGAGGACCAGATTCATACTGTTTACCGTTAAAATATTCTACGCAAAATTTTGTTCTCCACGGCACAATACGCGGCTGGTCAACTTTTGCGAGAAACTTTTATTCAAGATAATTCCTCAACAACGAGAAATGAAAAATATCTGGCCAGCATAAATTATTAACATTAAATGCTTAACTCTGAGAAAGATACAAGATGTAGCACATATTTTTCAGTTTATTAACGGTTTAACCTACTCTAACAGGTGACACTGCCACTGGCTTCTCTGGGAAAATTGATAAATAGGTTTGTTAAATTACATGCTGGAACCTGTCGGAGAATAATACGCGTTGAAAAAAATGCTAAATTTTGTATTAGGATAGTCGAATAAAGCAACAACCCTAAATAAATAAAAAGAAAAATGGGAAAAATTGTCAATACAGTTTGTTCTCGGCAAGCAATCGCGCTGCAGCTATTTCAATTCAAAGCATATCGGGCCAGAAATAAGAATCCATTAATTGGGCGGTTTCCTATTAATTTTTTATTGCCTAAATCGAAAGATTAATACTCCTGGAGTACGTATTTCAAGCTTTCAGATTTTGTAATGACGATATCTATTTCTCGCGGTTAAATGAAAAGTGAAAATTTTCAAGCGCGCGAAAACGCGACGGCTAAGTATGAATGCTGGGAAAAGCCCGTGTGACGTATTTCATGTTCCCGCTGCCGCCGTGTGAGTTGACCTTGGGGCGAGGATATGTGCGCCGCTGTGATGCAGGCTGCTAGCAGGTAGCAGAGTACCATTCTAGCAGGTAGCGCTTGGCTTAAATAAGGATTTTTAATAACTTATCAAACGAAGAAAACCTTCCGACCTTAGCCAGTTTTAATAGTTGATTATTAAGACATGTTTCCTTGAGCTCTGTGCTTCATGCATGCATTGGTAATCTCAGACGATGTAAAACTCCTATCTACTCGTATAGAAACTAGGTCCCTGTGACGTCACGTGGAGTGGCATCGCATGGGCGCCAATCTGGCCCTTTTCAAATGAGGATAAAATTGACCGTTGCCATTCGTTTGAACCGGTATTTCTAAAACCAAATAATTTGTATATTATGAATACACTAATGGTGGGTAATGAATCGCAATCAATGCCTTTCGTTTTCTTTGATGAAGGAAACTACCCTATAGCCGCACTATATTAATTATTTCAATAAGCTAACCATTAATCATAATAATTGGTTCTCATCAAATTACATGGCTGTCTTACAGGAAATGAAGCAGGGCAAGAACAAGGTCAGGGAGAGCTTAAATTTGTTTGAAAATCAAGGGAAAGAAGAAATTGTATTGAAAATCGTTAATTCTTAAAAAAATGACAGAAAAAAGAAAAACCTCGCTTAAACACGGTACTTTACGTTGTTAGTATAAAAATTAGAAAGTATTATCATTGCATAGCCGTTAAAAATAAGTGGTAATACGCTAGTTTTTGATGCAGGGTAAAAGAAAAATAAAAAAATGCTCACAGGGAAGACTTCAATACCTGCTCGAGAGAATAATCCTGGGTTTATGATGGGGATCCGAGGACGAAAAAATGTCGAATGGAAATGGAGACGTTGAAGTGATCGGGGAAAGAGTGAAGCCAATTAAAATAATCGGGGGTGGGAGGGGGGTTTGTTGGCTTTCGACTTCCTCTCAGCGCTACGGCTAATTTATGCGTTCGACTGCAAAGGAAGAAATGGTTGGTGAAAACGGGGCGGGGGGGGGGGGGGGGGTTGGGAGGGGGGGATGGGAGGAAAGTACGAGAAGAGGAAAAGAAGAGGAACGATCGTTTTTGATGCGAAACACTGGAGTTAAGTGGCCCTGGGCACATTCCTTTTTTCCCCGAAGAATACGGAGGAAGTAAAGGTTTTCTGGAGCCTTTTGATTTTTTACCTCCTTGAATGTGGTCAAGGGGATGACTTCTTAGTCCGCAAAAAACAGCAATTTCAAATTTATACCGATTTAATCCGAATCTTTTTTCTCAAAAGAAGCTAATTTGGTTTCTTCAATTGGGGAAGCCACTCCAGTCTTTTACAAATGACTTTTTACAAAAAAAGATGCTTTTTTTGCCTTAATTATTGCGATGAGACTATGTTCTCATGTTATTCAAACTCATTCGTATCTTTAGTCTACAAATTTAATGGTATTCCTGGAATTTCTTAAGTACTCTGAAGAATTTTTTACGAAATAATTAATTGGATGCCTATTGAGATTTTTGTTTTCTACCTAGCTTCGAAAATAATTATCGTATGTTATATTAATACTCACTCTTTCACCATTTAATTTCTAATTTGCCCTAACACCTTGAGCCAATTTTAAGACCGAACAAACTGACAGTAACATGGCGTACAAACTATCGTTTGACAGTAAATCACCTTTGACAGCGTCTTATTGTTCCCGTGAATCATATTTTTTCATTATACGCAGCATTTGATTGTCATTGTTTCTTTGTACTGCGAGCGGAATGCATTTTTTCGGAAAAGAAATATGGCAAATTTATTATTGCATCTGTTGTTCGTTTCTATTCGCAGAAATTCGGCTGAAATACGTCACAACATTATCAGAAGCCCGTAATGAGGTGAATGCTTATATATAATGAGTTGGGGATCATGTAAAATTGAATGAGAGAAATAATATTTACGAAAGAAAGCGTAGAAATCAGACCCAGGTGTAGCGATTGGATTATAAAATATCTTTTTTCATATAAAGTAATAAGAGAAAACATTTTTAACCAATGAATGAGGTCATTATGTTTTTCAGTAAAGATCTACTTGCGGAAATAAAAACTGAGGAAAATTATAGTACAAAAGCGAAATGTTATAAAACTGCGCGGAATCGAATGAATTTCAATGGAGATATAAAAATAAGTTATTCCCCAGAAAAATCCCAGGTAATAATTTTCGGTATCCTTTGTCTCAGATTTTTCTGGGATTACCCATTGGTTGTACGGAGAGATTCAAACTTGACGATGTTTTTCCAAAACTAGTGAATTTTTAAGGAAAAAATAAGCTAATAAACTTGTAGAAATAACTCCTTAATTCAAAAAAGAACAGGGACGCAAAATCGATCAATAGAATAGAACTCATTTCTTTCATTACTCCACAAAATTTCAAATAGGAGACAGTATGTTACGCCATGGGTGATATCAAGGCAGTAATTAGCTGAAATATCCGAAGAGATGGCTAAGTTTCACAATTAGTTGTTTTTATGAAGCGGTACCTAGAATATAATGGGAGTTGATCGCAAAAGAGGCTTTATTTGTTGGGAATTTCAACATCTTTGGAGGAAGCTGAAAATCAAAATCATGTGTTGGACTTATCCGTCAGCCAGAAAAAATATGCAGGACGTTACACCAGCATAAATGCGCAGAATTAAGAGAGAAATTAGTTTTAGTTCTTAAATTGTACGAAAAAACATGGTGCAAATACTTTATTTTCAAAACATCAATAGATTTAGTCTGTTGCACTAAAACAAGCGCACCATAACTGTAGTTATGTTTACATGGGAGCATCTGCATGTCCTCTCCTAGTGTCTGGCCTGATCGCGTGTCGTTGCTCTGTGCGTTTGGCCTATGCCTAGAAAGAAAGCGCTTTTCTGATTGGTGGCTAGGATGTGAGTGCTGCGTGAATGCCTGGTGTGGAATCACCCCGGTGGGCCACATACCCGGGTGTCGGCTTACATGGTCCCTCGTACCTAGATGTGGATGCGGAAAAACTTGCTAAATATGTTAATAAAGGTATCAATTTATAATAATAAAATTAAGAGATAGCACAGCGAAGAACGAATTGCAGGTTTAACATATAATCAGGGAATCTAATGAGGAATACAGAGGGAGGTTAAGATATCGAGCATCAGGGGAAGTGCTGGTTGATGCGAATGAGTGGAAGCACAGAATGAAGGCACACTGGGTCACTCATTATTTTCAAGGTGCTTTACCGCTTGCACAACGCGCACACTAGGCTTCTGTGGGCATTTTTGTTTCGGAATTTGAAAGATTGAAAGTTATTTAAAAAATGCGCATAGAGCCTTCGCAAATTTGCTTAAACACAAAAGGTGAAACAAAAAAATATTATTTAAATAAATAAAAGATCGTAGCACTTTTCCACGAGATTGTTTAATGAGTACAACGCGTTTCGGTTC
Organism: Ischnura elegans; assembly: GCF_921293095.1. Lineage (NCBI taxonomy): Eukaryota > Metazoa > Arthropoda > Insecta > Odonata > Coenagrionidae > Ischnura > Ischnura elegans. The sequence continues at coordinate 10,781,775 of NC_060255.1, read as the reverse complement.
ACTGAGTCATCATCTGGTACAAGACATTGTGAAACATCTGAGAATCTCCTTTATACCCTTGAGAAAGAGGGGTTGGGGAGGATTTGACATCTTTGAAGAAGGGGGTGGGAACGGGCGTACAGAGTAGAGTCAGTGGGAAAAGATGCAACTCTTTCTCTTACAACAACAAAAAATCTTGTGGAAAAGTGCTACGACCTTTTATTTATTTAAATATGTCTAACTTCCACCAATTGAAGCCTGAATTTGTTGAACTTAAAAAAATATTAATTTTAGTATCGTATCTTTAATATCATCTCCACCTAGAAACACATTATCCCTAGAAAGTATCCCAAAGCTAAGTTTGCACCCATTGAGTCAGGTCTTATTTACTAGATTTCAACCCCTATCCTCAACTCCTGCGAGGAAATGTTCAGCAACGTATCAGCTCATAGCGAAAAAGTACATATACCCAGAAAGATCGACGGAAAACAAACAGATTCCCCCCCCCCAAAAAAAACAGCATAAAACCACACAACTGCTCACTTTGGTGCCATCAATTTAAATATGACAGAATAAAAGATAATTGTCACAATAAACACGATGCTATCAAATCAAAACTTTATTATAAGACATTATTTTACAGAAGCGAAGTGAGTGGTAAAAGAAGTCATTCATACTAATTGGTAAAATTTTAACAATCCGCAGCAGCTAATTTTTTTATGTCCCACATTGGAGTAAGTAAGGGTAGCGCGAAGAAAATAAGTAACTAAATTGTTTGAATATTTAAGGTCAGAAAATATTCCTTATAAAATACATCACTTTCATCTGAAATCCTATGAAGCATTCTATTCCCCAGTTTTTACATTTGGGAAATTTCCATCGATAATCAAGTAAGAGGTTGAATAGCAAACAACGGTCGTGTAGCGTGGAATAAGAGAGAGCCTTGAAAGTGATACCTGTCGAAGAGAATCTTAATATTCACGGCTTTCCACTTTCGGAAGGTGGAAATGAGACATCCCTCATTGGATCCTCAAGGACCCTCATTGAGTTAGGTCAAGTGATCACGCAACCAAAGGCATGTGGATTCTAAAAGTATAAATATCTCTACCAGTGCGTGCTATACGCTATAGCTTGTGCCAGATAAAAGAAAGCACAGTTGAAGATACCGGTGCGTGCATATCCTGAGGTTACTGAATGGGTGTTCAGTGCGAACATCAATGAACAGCAAAAACCAATACACTATAATACCGTAAGTCATCGCCGAAAGTAATTAATCATAAATCTTTAACTAACCTGTTTTCGGTGTAATTATTCACGTTGATTTTGAAATCGGATAACGGCTCACTGCCGAGGCAGTAACAGAACACTGGAGATGGAAAATTAGTATCGTCGGAAAATCCTCAGAAAATGGCGTTTAACTCGTGAAAGACAAAAGATTGATGAGAGATGATACGCTACTGCTGTTTGTGCACGGTTTACGCTGAAGCAGCCGTTATATTCGACAGAGAGAGAGATAGAGAGTTCTTTTTGGAATACGCGAAGAAAGAGGGACGGAGGGAGAAATACAGAAATGAAAAAACCCTCCCTTCGTATTTGACGCTAAGGCTCAATTACGTAAACAAAGGAGCACTCCCTTTTCGTCTCATTAATATCCCTTTGCGTTCCGCACGATTAATCTCAAAGCTTTTGCCTGTCACTCTGGCACGCATCTCTCATCTCTAATAGCCTGCAAGGACTAGCGTCCACCCTCACCACTTGCCGCATGACCGTGTCTATCGTCCCCTCCCCCTTATTCCTCTGCTATGAAACCTATCTCGCACTCAAAGGTCCCTTTTTTAGCCTTCCACGGCGTGATTTCTTCTCTCCTCATCTTCCGCTTCCCTTTCGTCTTCCCCTGCCTCTCCCATCTGTCATTTGCCCAAGAATTAATCTACACACTTGCTCCTACTTGACGACCGTTTAAACAAAAGAAGGCGAGGGAGCGAAACGAAACAGGGAGAAAGAGAGATTAATGAAATTCTGAGGCCGATAATGCTCCCGTTTTAGCCGCTCCAAATTTGAAACCCGCATCCCTCGTGACAGTCCGAATATGACGCCGAAAATCTAACGCATTGTTTTTCAGTTTTGTCAGCAGTCGCGCTTTTAAGGTGAATGGAAGACTAGTCTCTCAGAAATTTTGGATGAACGCTAAATGAGAGTAGCGATTTTGTATCATTAACGTCTCCTTCCTGGACGGCAGAGAACATCCTTTTTTGGCCAAAATATCAGCAACCCTACCGAAAAAACCCTACTCATGCATGGCCTGACCTTCTGATGAAATATACGTTTTTTGAATAATAATGGCATTTTTATTTCTGGTTTTATTAATGTGTCCGCTAAATTAATGAAAACGTCAACGGTAAACTTGAAGTCAGAGCATATATCCACATGAATATAGGATAAGGTGATATGCAAATTTAAAGAAGTTCCACACTAAGCACTTAGTACAGTAATAGTAGGCATAATAAATAATATTGATATTACTTGAAAATATTATAATTGTGAGTGGCGTTCAGAGTTAAGATGTGCGAAGGCTATCCGTGGTAATCAAATGAATAATGAAGCTACACTACATGGTAATTTACCATGAAATTGAGAAGAAATTGTAAAAATTTCCAAGAAGGTATAGTCATGGCAAGCATTGCAGGACAAATACTTCATCCTGTTTTACTACAGTGATAAAACTGAACCACTGCCACTTTACGGTTGAAATTTTCAGGTAATAACTACAACGGCATATGCGGTCCAAAAATAATTCACTCTCAATAATTAGAATGCTCTAAGAGGACTTCACATAATTAGTTATGTGTACCAGGAAATCTCTCTTGTCTATTAGCTACGCTATAAAAACAGCTTTCTAGTGGATTATTTAATTCCTGGCCGATAAATTCGCAAAGCAACACGGCTATTTTCTGGTCCGGAAACCAAAAAACATTCGTTTTATCAGTAAAATATATAAATTCTTATACTGAGCAACGAAAAAGGCGATAGATCATTCCAAATTACCTTAAAAAGTATGAATATCTCCACAATGAATTCGTTTCTTATTTTTAAAGTTGAGGGCAAAATGGATAACGAAATTTCATGGTGAAGAGCGAAAAAGTTTTTCAATTGGTGGATAAATCTTATGCATAAAATACGCTGCAAAACCGTGTAACGATACTGAAAGTAAAATATTGCTCAGGGTCATAAATACATTTTTGACGGTTTCATTGACCAAAATATTTTTCCCCCTTCATATCTTTCATTAATATCTTCTTTTGTGGTTGAATATTCTGACGGAGCTCTTCGCTCGATTAACTAAATTCAACGCTAAAGGTTGTGAGGTGCTTCGAGTCAATTGATCTTCCCACTTGAAAACGATAAGGTGCCTCCTCTTCTTACTTTTTTCATTCTCCACGTCTCACAATTAGATATCGTGGCTCCTTTCCTAGCCCTTAATATTTTCTGCTTTCTAGAACAAAGATATTCCCTTTTCAACGAATCCAACTTTTCGCAATATCCGCTCGCATAAATGGGAGACGACACTGAATGCTGGAGTGCACGCATGGCGGCCTATGCATTGGTTGCTTATTGGCACATCGTTTCTGCTCAAACTTAGTACCGATGAACCATTATCATTCGTACGTCTATTTCATGTATTAGAGAACAACGTTTCAGTGGATCAGTCAACGCTGCATTTCAACCGGAATTTGAAGTGTGAGGCAGGCTTCAATTTCATCTTGACGAACGTCGTTTGGAGAGCGTTAAAACCTTCTGTTATTGGATACATAATACCAATTTGCAAATGGCCATATTCGACTTGAGAACTTTGCCATCAACATTAGTCATGAATGAACCATAATCTTAAATAAGTATTCTTCATCAAATTTCATTCAAAATCACTCCATATCAAATTAAATGCGCACGATTGGCGTAAGTAGTAAAAATTAACGCATACTAAGCATTTTTTGCATATCAAATCAAATAAAATGCTTATCCCTCTCAGTAAACCTTTCAGATAGTCGTCTCCAAAATATCCGTGAATGAATTCGTATCTGTTTATTAACATGAGCGCATTCGCGATAAAAAGGTGAGTCGCGAAATATCTAGTTGCTTTGGCTGATGCAATATAATTTTTACAAAAGTTGATGGACGAATCTCTTCAATGTAAAAGCAGGGAAATTCAAATAATCTCAAATGATTTCCTACTTATGTAATGCTGAGAAAAAATAATGGATATTACGAAAACGTTTATGGAAACGTCAAATGTGAGGAAAAGCATTAGAATACCACCACTTAGTGACAATCCACAGTGGGACGTAGTTAAACTTTAGTGAAGTCATTGGCTTTTCTCAAAGGAAAATAATATTTTATGAGTTTTGGTCAACGTTTCTTGACAAATGACAAATAATACACTGATGAAATACACCGAGAGGAACTTTGGAGAGAATATACACAAAACGGGAATGGTTTCGTATAGGGATGGACGGATTCAGGATTTTTTTAAAATCCGGATTCGGATCGGATCCTTGATTTTCGGAGTCAGATATTTCGGATCGGATATTTTCGGATCCAAATGCATTTTCCTGCAATTCCAGCTATTAAACGAAGTAATTAATCAAGTTTATTCTAGGTGCGTACAATCGAAGGAATGCTTTTTAGATTTTCATACACATTTTAATATTTTTATAAATTAAAAATAATTTTTATATACTTTCAAGTTGTTTTTTTTTAACATCTTTACATGCTCAGGAAATAAACTGTTAAGCTTGGGTTTGGAAATGAAAATAGGAAAAATCTTCGGATAAACCACTGACCAGTGGTGTAGGACAAGAATCGCATGCGAAGGCACATTAGAAGATAGAATCGGAACTCTTTCCACCCTTATGGGGCGTTGCATTCACTGAAGCTATTATTTAAAATTTCGGATCCAGATCCGATGTCTTCCGCGACTTTGGATCCGATGTATCCGATTCGACCATCCCTAGTATCATACCAATCCCATCAAATTTTATAATTCCCTTATTTAGAGTTTTTTCAACCAAAACGCTTTACCTTACACAATCGTGCTACTTAAAAAAGGTGAACTAAATCACATTCGATAAGAGTGAAGTAGAAACTTTGCAATTTTCAGTGCTATTTGCGCATTAAAGTAAGAAAATAAGAGGGATGTATTTTTTTGGCCACTTTGAGTGGTTTCGATTCGATGACGGGTAAGTTAAGCGGTAATACAGTGAGGGCAACATTTCTTTTTCAGATCATAACGGAATGAAAACAATTTATCAACATGTACGAGGCAAGGTCGTTTTCTCTCGGTCTCCTTTGACCCAAGTGTTTCGTGTCCGGATACTCAATGGAAATATCCACGACACTTTCATCCAATTTAAAAATCAAGCCTGAAATCAAGTGTGACGGTCAATTCCTGTTCGGATATTTAATTTAAAGCACTCGTAATAATGTAATGGTTTAAGAAGGCTACTGTGGACGAGCAGGGTCGAAACACGACGCTTCGCCGGTGCTACACAGTTGTAATTAATTCATAGGACACAGTGCCGGTAAACTAAACTGGCGGGACTCGTACCGCAAAGCCCCACTGGTTTAAGGGCCCGTGTTCACAGATTGCATTGAAATCCCAGCTTCGGGAGAAGAGAGGTCTGCAGTTTTTGTTCTCTATCCTGAATGGTTGGCATTGCAGGCAGGTGCTTAATAAGACTTTCACCTTTATCTTCATTTTGGAAATGCATTTTACTTGAATTGCAGTTATCAATCTCCTTATTTAAGATTTTGTGAAATGTAATTCTATGGCACGCATGGACTATAGAAAATGATAATGGTAAACATATGTGTTTAATAATCAAAAGGTGAAAAGTGGACTGTATTAAAGTGGCGGTGAAATATAAACTTGCCAGCCTCGGTGGCGGCGGGGTAACGTCTTCGCCTGCCAAACAAGAGGTCGCGGGTTCGAGTCCCGCTTAGGTAGGTTCACCTGTACAGGGCATGGTTGTTTGTGTACGTGTACTTGTTGAAGACTGGTGAATACCCCGATGTTAAATGGCCAATATGAGCTGTATTCGGTGGTTTGAGAGTAAAATAAAATAAAAATGTAATGCCTCCCAATGGTACTCACAGAAATTCGGAGGCGTCAATGCCATGGCGAGCTGGCGCGTGGTCTCCGAGGCAGGTTCTCCTGGATGTCCGAAGCACACGCGTTCCGTTTTACTTCTTGCTGACTACTGTCCCTCGTCTCAAGGATCAAAAAAAGAGAACCTTTAGCCCTCTTACGGCGAACACACAACAAAAAAACAAAAGTAAAACAAAATGCATCACTTGGCGGAAAATACGAAAGATAAGTTTACCGAACAATATGAATGGAAAGAATCCCCAACTCCAATTTTATTATTTCAATCATGAATGCTTATAAAACAATGAGCGCTAATTAAATTCCTAATCGCAATTGATGAGGCCATTCAGCACAGTCAGCATATCATAAGACCCAACGGATCATCTCCGGTTTCTCGTTTTCATTTTCGTTCCCATGGACCGAGTATGAAAGTCGCTCTTGTTAATTTTACTCAGTGGGCCATACGAACAGCGAATGAAAGAAATGGCATAAAAAAACTCATCTAATAACGTGAAAAAAAAACGTTGTTCTATAAATTAGGGTGACCATGAATTTTGCTCTTTTAACGTCGAAGTGCTGGATATGGTAGGCGAGGAGAGGCAGCTTTTAGATGAGGTACGGAGGAGACAGAAGGTATGTAAGGAGCGAATACTTAGCGGGGAGGGGATGTTGAAAATGGTGTTAGAGGGTAGAATGTTAGGGTAACGAGGGAGGGGAAGGAAAATAATAGGATTTTTTAGATAGATTGAAAGGGAGCAGGCCTTACAATGAATTAAAGACGGCAGTGCTGGAAGGAAAGGGAGGCTCCCAGATCACTTATTGAATACTCCATGGAAACCTACCTTAATCGGTAGAATACTATAATAATAATAGTGGTCCCATTGCAAAAAACCGAAAACAGCTCTCGATTTCTCTGGGCCATAGAAAACGTACACGGAGCAGCGACATCTCCGATCGCAACACGAGTTCTGCTCACCGTTCGCCGTCCCCTCCTCCGTTCATTTCTTTCCCCGCCCGAATTCCATCGCCCGCGGCTCACCACCGCATCACGCAGCCAGCGCGCCCAGCACCCAGCGGGGGAACTCGTTAAGTAAAACCATGCAATGCGGCATAACCCAGAGGAGGATGGGGACCCTGCCCTTCATTCCGCCGCCTCCTCCTGCGCCCTTGAAGGAACGCTGTACTCCAACCACACTCATCAATCATGGGACTTCCCCCTCCTTCCCCCTCCTCCCCCCCCCCTCAACCCCGACGCTCTCGACGTTTTCTCGGGATTAAGAGGGACCGCCACCGCAAGGGAGGAGGGGAGGAAAAGTGTATTGGCGGTGGGTGTGGGGGCTAGGCGTAGGTACAACGAAATCTGCCCCCCCTCGAACATGGGTTGGAGCATGCCAGAGGTGTTTCCCAAGTTCGAAAAAATTCACATAAAGCTCGCATGTTTATATGAGCGCATGTCACGGCCTCTTGACTCACTTCGTCGCACGAGAGTCACGGCTGTCTCCTTTAAGTTTATTTTTACGCGAAGGCCACGTACGCATCGTACGATTGGTGATACGCATTTGATTTTTAAGGTATATTTTGGAAAGGAGAAGTTTGAATTTCATAACTTCTCCCTCCAAATTGACGCTGTGCGTAAAATATCAGTAATATGATAATTTTAGCAGCAAGAAAAACAATTCATGTTTGTCATGCAGTAGAAATATACCCTAAAGAATATAGTAGTGAGGATATACCTGAAGCAAAACATTACTTCCACAAAAATCCACAATTTATCGAGAACTCTATTGCCTTATGCCTCAGAATATTTGGAGTGTGCTTGAATGCCAATAAAACTTTGTTCAGTGGCCTTTGGATGCCTTTTCCTTCAAATTGGCAGATTATTATCTCATTCCCAAACCCCCAGAATACATCCCCATTTGAATAATAATGCAGTTGGCTGCATAGTTCGATTTGAGCGAAAAGAGTTTCCCGGACTAAGAGCTGAATATCAGTTCCTATTCAAGAACATAAAGTAAAAAATTCCTTTGAGTGCGTCAATCATAGTAGATAGCTCAAATTAGGTAGCTTGGTTGTGTATTCACAATCTCCTTGAGATAGCTCAAGAGACGTGCATTCAAAACTGCTTTGCGTAATATTACCTAGGGTAAAGTAGTCATATTTTATAAGGTCGGTGTTCATCTCCTGTCTTCGGTGACAAATTTCTTCGTCAAACTTCCAAAAACAGGTCGTTCTAAAATTTATAACCAAAAAATTCATTTGATGCAGTGAAAAGAAACGTCAGAATAAACTCTTCAACAAGGATTCTCTACGAAATAAAATTGAGTGGTTAATAAATTCTAATACGAACCTTAATAGCATAAAGAATAACGCTATGAATTCCCTATTTCTTTATTTATGATTTGCATGTTAGAACGAATGAATTAAAAATATCTTATCACAACCAAAACTTACTTCCTCAATTGTATTTTAGCATATTTTACTACCGCAACTGTGACTCCCCATTTCTTTCTCCTCAGAATATTTTTTTTCCTTTCATACTACTATTTTCCAACCATGATGTGAACGGTAGCTTATCACATTTCAACACCAATCTAAAAAATTTCCCCCTGAGTTAAAGAAAAATTGTAACTGAGTTACATATTATTGAAGCCACTGCTAGAATTTCGACCCAAATTCATCAACTATCGAACGCCAACACGAGTATCGTAGCCCAGGGGCGCAGCTAAGAATTAAGGCTGGGGGGGGGGGGGGTTTAGGCGCAACTAATACGTAGGGGTATGAGGGTATTGCATACCCGCCAGGGTAAGCAGCAGTTGCGGGGGCCCTCTCCCAGAAAATTTTTAAGAATAATGGTTCAAATTGGCGAGTTTTACGGCTTTCTGAGGGGTATTTGATTAATCCTAACACTATTCTATAAGTAATACTTAACCAATTTAGTAAAATGGATTAAACTTAAAAATTTCTGTGAGTTCCTGGGGGGGGGTTATATTATCCCCCAAAACCCCCCCTCTCGCTGCGCCACTGTCGTAGCCGCTCATCAAAGCTCTCAGAGACATATTAAGAGGGTTTTTGGGTTCGGCCATTGAATGTACGTCGTCGAGCGAAGTGAGCCATAAAACGGGGCACGCCTGCCAGATTAATACGCTGAGGGAATCTGCGGGGAAATAAGTTGAAGTGAGAGAGAGAGAGAGGCAAGCAGATGCCATGGGGAATCCTCGGGATTGCTGAAGAAGGACTTTCCCTTTCAGTTGAGATACTAGACCCGTAAATATCCTCATTGCAGCATATCCGGTATGCTAACTATTTGCTCACCTCCGCTCACTTATTGCAAATGGTTTAATACTGAACTATACCCCACATTGTAAAAGTAATGCAAATCAAAACGAAATACATTCTTCCTTTCCTACATATATCTTGCTTCCTCAAATATTCCGACACATTGATTACAGGTTGTGATTTAAAAACGATGAATTAGAATCTTTAAGTAACCAAAAGTATTTCATAATTTAAATACACCTTTTAGGAGGATAAAAGTTTTGAAAGAATAATTATAAAACAGCGTTTTCTCATGTGCTAACATGAAGAAAATAATTTTATTGTGAGTCTTAAAAGAGCTCCGAATAAATTTATTCTTATCCAACGAATATTTTTGGGCACACGTGGTTTTATTACGATTCATATGTCATTGAATATTCTCATAATTCATTACAGAGTTTTTAGTTTGTAGCGTCCAACATTATATGTTGTCTATAACGTAATTTATTCCGAGCCCTTGCCAGGTTCGCAGTAAAATAATTATCTTCGTCTTAGTTCATGAAAAAACGTTGTTTTATGAAAGTTATTCTTTTCTAATGAATATACTTTTTGTTATCACTTACATTGGCAAACATGTAGCATGAGGGAAGCGTCAATGAAGAGTCCCTTGGAGAGTGAGCTAAGACTTGCTCAAGCGACGATGGAAAGCGATCAAGGTGTCGAGTGGAGCGTGTAGTGGAACGTTGGGGAGTGAGCGGAGCATCAGTCCACTTGGAGAGCTAATGAATCGCAAAGGGGCGGAGGTAGTGTGCAACGGCAAAACATTCCACGCAGAAAAGTACCATTTTCAGGGCAAATCATGAAAGGGTCGTAAAGCATGAAGAGCAATGCATTCTTTTAAAGATGTGAAACAAAAATATGATGTCAAAACATAAGGGTCCCACACTTTCTCAGGAGCCTCATCTCAGCAAATGGGACGCGGCGAACGTTGATATGCCAGTGCTCTGAAGAGAACTAATTATATTCAATATTAATGAATACAACGTCTCCATTGAATATCTGTGCCCATTTTCAAAATTTATCCATATGCTTAATGCCTTTCCCTGAATATTCATTCATTCATACCTCTTCGCCGAAGAAAGTATACAGCCCCAATGCTTAAATTGCGATTGTCCACTAACAGTGCGACATATCCTGACGGACTGTGCAAGATATCGTACTGCACGGGTGAATCACAACATCGGAGATAACCTGTCTGAGGTACTTGGAGACACTCCCGAAAACATCTACCGACTGATAGCATTCCTACACTCAACTCGACTTTTCAATAAAATATAAAAATATAAATGATACCTCTTGTAAATTATTGACACGTTAATTTAAGAACGGGCCTATTCCCCTTTATCGATTCCAGTCAGTGAGTGGTGCAAAATGGCCTTGGCCGCCGACGCACCCAATAAAAGAAACACTACTACTACTGAATATTTACTACATCTATATATAACTCCGATCACGGTAAAAACGTAAGAAAATTGTATTCTCAACCAGTTCTGAGTTAGCCTAAATATTTCATCCCTCCAGGTAATCAGAAAGTGGTCAAAAACACGATTTCAAAAACCCGAGTTTTGTCCGAGCAGGCGAACTCCAAGAGAAGGTAATAAAATGTTGTAAAAACGACGGCGCAACGTGAGCGTGGAAGTGAGTTACCTCAGTACATTCCATCCGCTAATATTAATTCCAATTGGGCTAATGCTCCTGCAGTTTGACTCCAGCTTCGGTAGCTAGGTCGCTCCGTCCTCGTCGGCTCTGGGTGGCTTGCGAGTGAGGGATGCAGGTGCCAACCTCACAAGTTTTCACCGACCCTGCCCCATCAGTTAAGTGGGTCTCCTTGGTGTCTACATACTTTTGAGAAATCATTGCCATGAGAAAGAATACCCCTTGACCGGGAACAGGACCTATGGCTTTCCAGGACACTGCGCAGATCGCAACGGTAACCAGGTTCCTTGATCGCCATGGCAATTTTACCTGTTAATACAATTTCAATAACTAATCCGATCTCCTAAAAGTTTAATGGCCATTGTTATATTACTATGGCATTATATGCATAGACTCTCTTTCGCTCGTTGGGGAGTGTCTGCCTCCCCAGACCCCCCCCCCCCGAAAAAGGCCTGCAGCCTGTCATGGCCACTGTAGTATGCCTTACACTTTTTATTTGCCACTTGTTACTTGAGGATCGTTTACTTTTAAGTTGGCTAGATAAGATATAAGCAATATTTCCACTTTCGCGTAAAACGAGCGCATGGTACGTAGGCTACAATATGAAAATAAATATTTATGGAAGATAAACGTTTTCCTGTGGGAATATAAAAGTAAAATAAATTTCTACGCGTCTGACAGAGTCTCTAAACTATTCAATTCAAATGCAAAAAACGCTGAAACCAAGTTCCACTGTAACACCCAATTCATACGTAATATCATAACAAAACGGCTTTACGTATTACAATGAAAAACACACTTATTAATTATTTTTCACATAACTCAACCAAATTCTTGATATGTGAATAAGATGTGACAGCTGTTTCCATTCGTAAGATTTAGAGAGAATGCTACACACAATAGAATTACGTAGGAACTGAATATCAATATCAAGTGCAAAAGCGCAAGATGGAGATCCTTATCATGAATTGGGGCTAGTATAACGTATTTTATCGAAATATAATTTATCATGATTGCGAATGATACCACTTCAGAAATACCTCTATTGAAAGTTTTAAAGAATACACAAAGATCTCCTAACAGCTTTAATATCCAACGCAATGCGCAATAAAATCATCTGGTGAGTAGCAGATGACAGTCTTTCGTGAACAAGGCATTGTGAATGTTAAGATTTTGATAATGTTTACAACTTAGCCACTCAACGAAACGTGATTTTCGCAAGACAAAGGTGTTGCCATGATTATTTGTTCCTATGATCGCCGCGCCGCCATTGGATTTTGGTGGCTATTTTTTGAACTAATTCCCGTACTCAATTTTATATGAATAGACAGATAAATAATTGGAAATTTAGTTTTTCATAATTTTTCCTGGGTGAACAGACAATTTTAGAGGGGGTCTTCATACTTCACATTATTTCCATAACTGATGAAATATTTATATTAAACTTGTTGAAGGTAAATTTAAAAATGATATAAATTAATAACTTGTGGTAAATAAGTTACAAAAAATAATTCCTTAAAAATGCAATCGCCACAGAGCAGAGGCCAGATATTCTCAAAATTGCGTCAAACACTGCCAAAAAAATTACGGATGAAATATTTCAAGATTGAATTTAAAAATTAAAACTGCAGATCAAAGGAACGCAATGAGGAAATAGTAAGTAGCATAGGCCAAGGGAAAAGGGGATTCTTCAGAAAGAGGAGCCTCCTAGCAGCTCCGATTAGGAGTATAATTGTTGAAGTAAAAAATAAATCCCTTTGAAATTACAATTGGAGCATGTTTCTTCACAGCAGTGGAGTTTGGACAATGACCGCGCAGTGGAATGATGGCACTCAAACGAATAGATCGAGTGAGCTATGTGGCAGTCCTAGAAGAGCAAGAGAATTGAGAAGTCCTGAAACTCGGAAGGAGACTCCATGTTTTCAAAAGACATGAGCAGAGCTCGAATCATCATGAGATTCAATGATCGGTTTAAATAATTATACTTGAAGAACAGAATTGAAAGGGAGGAACGGCAGAGGTACGCTTCGGATGTGAGAAATAGAGCAGAAGCACATTTGCTCGTTGAATGATTAGCGGATAGGAGAAGTGAGAAGTCTTCGGATTGATGTTTGTCGATTTGTATGATATCCACGGAAAGCTTCCATCTATCGGATACTGGAGTTTCCAAAATTTCCATTCTTCCAGTGCTACCGCGTCTGGTTGTTTGTTGATGACAACAGTTTGCTAGCACTTCTGCTTGCGTCTTCAGGCCGAAGATGTCGGTCCACGATTTTTGTCCTCTTTATATAGGGGCTCCTTCCCGCCAGTTGTGGCTGCTGCTCTCTCATTGGTCCTTTTCAGTAGTCTCCTCCAATTGGCATCCAAGTGGTAGCCATCGTCTCTATATTAAAAGTATCCGTCTGACGCTAGCAGCAGTGCAATCTTTCCTTTTCTTCACAACAATCACTTACACCGACAACGACACACATGCGCCATTTAATTAAATTCTTTTGTAAACTGGCTGGTTGTGGTGAGTTTTGTTCTCACCGGTACAGCAAATTATACGCGCCTTCGGCGCTAACAAGCAATGTATTGCGAGCAGCAGTGCTAGCGAAACTGTTGTGATCAACAAAAAACCAGACGCGGTAGCACCGGAAGAATGGAGATTTTGGAACCTCGACACTGCGGAAACCTACGCAGTCTCACTGGAGTTACCAATCGGGCAAGCACTGAAACAGTTTCACAAGAAAAATGTGAGGTGGAGAGCAGAAGGTGGCCTTTAGGACGTGCAGAGAGGAGACAATGAGCATTCGAATGTTTCGAGAGGAGCAAGTTTCGTGGACCCGAGCGTCCGCTTAGCTCTGTCTCAGTGATGAATGGTAAATCTGCAGCGGCGAGGGCGGAGGTAAATCGTGGCGAGCGACAGCGTCGGAGGCCGAATGGTTCGCGCTGTCACGGGGCGAGTCACGATAGTTAGTCACGGAGGCGCCGCGGCTAATTTGGAGGAGCCCGGAAAAGAAAGAGATATATTCCTGCTCAGCGGAAAACGGAAAGAGGGAGAATCTCTCACATCGTGAGCACGTCTGAATTGTATTTTTCATGGCCGTTACCCTTTAACTTCCTAGCATTTACCGCGTTGACAATTCAAAGTCCTAGCACTTTCCACTGCAATTTCTCAAATAAGGATAACCCGGCAGGGACAAGTTTGCAGCATCTTATAAAACTATTCACTTCCTTTACCTCCAGTGGAGGGATTCTTATTGATAGTTACGACTCTAAAAATATTTGTTTCGCGCTAATGTTTCACTTCAAAGGTTGGCAATCTTTCTTTGTTTTCATTTATGCACGTTCAAGAGTTTCAATTAACATTACTTCTGGTGCATTACCAATAATACAATCCTAAATGCGGAATAATAAGCCTGAAATACTTCTTTACATACGAATTTAATAATTATTTAATTTGAATTAACCTGATTATAAATAAAAGTAACTCTTAAATTCAAACTCTGTTTTGGCACTTGACTTTAAATGAATATTTTGACTTAAAAACGAAATTTTTTTATCAGTGAACCAGTCCTCTCTTGGAAAAATCCCACGTGGCTGAGATGACATCAGTGTTGAGACCCTGCTTCTCAACATACTTACGCATTTCCGCATCAGCACTCAGCCTACAGCTTGTATAAATCACAGAGTCGAGGCAATGAACTCGATAATAACGCCACCTAAAAAAGTAATGGGGGTTTAATTGTCTGTATGTCTGTGCACTTTGCTATATGTTAACAGCATAAATTTCAGCATTTTTACTACTTCACTTTTCAAAGAGCAAGTCTTCAGCGCATCGGTTTGCAATACATTCTACTTTTAAATAATTTGAAGCATAATATACCACCCTCACTAATAAATTCCCTTCGTAGCCTTTTCTTGCTCCAACATAAATATTTTCTCCGTGAAATAATCTTTTAAAGACCTTACAACAAATTACCTAAATACCCTTGCAAGAGATTTCACGTAGCTACGCCATTCGTTGGTTGCCCTAATACAATAAATTTTACTACCATTCCTTTTCTAGGTACTATGCCAAAAGTGCCGAGGTATTTTTGCTGATTTTGCAGTAGGTTAGGGAAAAAAATTAGATCTCAAAAACAAGTGAAGGTATATGTTCAAAACCTTTAGGAAATCTTTATTATATGTGGTTTCACCTTTTTACTATATTATTTGACGAATTTTCGGTAATGTGAATTTATTTTTATAATTTAGAGAAAATAGTTAATGTTAAAATAAAGTGAATATCGACAATTGTATGATTAGTGAGCTATCAGCATCTGAGAGTGATATTGCAGGAGAAGCGCTATCGCGCTCCTGGTACTTTTCGCGAGAGATAGGAGGAGAGCGATAGCGCTCCCCGACACTCTAAGGGTTAAAATTTGTTCCATTGAAGTGAAAATACACTTCTAATGAGTAGAAATTTATTATTTTAACGAATACTATAAAATAAAAACGTGAGAACTCCTAAATTGAAGAATTAGCATGTACCTACTCATTAGCTAAAAATTCATCACCATTCAAATCGACATTCCAAGCTGCCTTCGGTGGCAACTGGTATGTGAAGCCTTTGGAAATGATAATGTACTGGATCCTTCATCGACTGGTGTTCTCGATGCCTCTATGTTCGCCAACCATTATTATTATAGTACTCTACCGATTAAGGTAGGTTTACATGGAGTACTAAATAAGTGATCTGGGAGCCTCCCTTTCCTTCCAGTGATGCCTTCTTCAATTCACTGTAAGGCCTACTCCCTTTCAATCTATCTAAAAATCCTATTCTTTTCCGTCCCCTCCCTCGTTTTCCTAACATTCTACCCTCGAACACCACTTTCAACATCCCCTCCCCGCTAAGTGTTCGCTCCATCCATATATTCTGTCTCCTCCGTACCTCATCTAAAAGCTGCCTCTTCTCGCCAACCATATCCAGCACTTCATCGTTCCTTTTCCTCTCCGTCCATTTCACCTTCTCCATTCTTCGCCACAACCACATCTCGAATGCCTCCAATCTTCTCTCGTCTTCTTTCCCCAGTGTCCACGTTTCCGCACCGTAGAGAGCTACACTCCAGATCAGACTCTTCACTAACCTTTTTTTTAAACTCTTACATATCGACCCTCTCAGAGGCTCCTTCCTGTTCGTGAACGCCTCTTAATGTCCTTACTATGTATCCGTTTTCCTCTAATGTACTCGACAACCGTAAAATTCATGATATCTCACGACGCAATGGTCTACTAAGAACTCTCCAGCGGTGGCCTGAAGGTCCCATAGATACATGCAAATTTCTTTTCGCCCTCGCGTAATTTCACGTTCGCATGACCTCCTGACCTCATTTTGCACCTGGCCCGTCCTTTGGTCGGGCACAACCTAAAGTTCAGCATCCAATACTGTTATCACAGCCCTCCAATTACCTCAAAAATAAAGAAATCTGGATTTTACAAAATGACGAAACACAAGCATACGCCATCCATATAAGTGCCACGAAAAACTCTCAAATTATAATTCGAAGTGGCACATTTATAATCCTTAAAACGGTGTTGCACACAGTGGCAACAATTATATTTGCAGGAGGTTTTAACTGCAACAGAAAACTACCTAAACTACAAAACTACCGCTAACTGCAGATGTTTATAAGTCTAATGCTGTACTTCGATCGAGTAGTAATGATAAAAATAAGACGTAACGTGAAAATGGCTCATAAGCGTAAAAAAATTAAAACAACTCTTTCTCTTATTATTACATTTAGTGTAAAGGCAGATGAATAATTTCAACTTGCTTTTAGCCAATTTTATAGGTTGCTACAAATAAATATACTTAGTTTGTGATGAATAAGAAACGAGTTTCTAATTCGCGCAAATGCCTTTTTTTGCATCATCACCCGTACTAAATTAAATGCCTTAAACGTTCCTCAACCAAGATTTTAATTTACAACTAAGAAAATTTGGGATAGCTACATAAAGAAAAATAAGAATCGAAATATTGAGAGTAGAAAATAAAGCTTTTCTAGATAACTTAAAAAGTTACATCTTTGAGATTTGGAGTGATTTAGTAGTACATTGTACAAGCGCTCGACCCGTTACTTCCTCCCGACCGGTTGTTATGGAGCTCTTATAAAACTTTGGCTGCAATATATGATTTTACCCCGTTATTTCTCGCCGATGAAGTCCTCCCATGCTTCTATGCCCTACACCCATAAAATTCCGAAGTGATATAATGCGCTGTGAACGAGCAATATGTCACCAAATAAAGGCAAAATCAGCTGGATGAGAGGGAATTGTTTGTTTTCGTGAGAATAAAAACGCTGCAAATAAGATACTGAGCAGGTAATCTTCAGTCAAAAATGGCTTTACAAAATTTCCATAAACAAAAAATTAGGGATACCGCAATGGATCGCAATAAAACAACATGTCAAGCACCCATCTGAAATTTAGTCACGATAAGAAGATTCCTTTGAGGTGCTTCAGGTACGTTTCACGTATGCGTGACCTGCAATATTCGTGACAACTCTCCAGCCAGATGCATCGACGGTTTATAGCCCAACATTAGCAAGTGCTTAAAGCCCCGATCACGTTGGAGCCATTTCCGCGAGTTTGTCATCAGTGCTATCGAGCACCGTAACACACCGTTGTAGGCTGTTGCCAGCAGAAACAGTGCTTCAAAGGCAAAAAAAAACGTTATAATGGCAGCGGGAATAATTCATGACACTCGGAGAGTGGTGATTTACATTTATTCGAAGTCTGGGTGGAAGGATGAAAGTTAAATACTTCTTCATGCTTTGAACGATTTCGGCTCAACATTCTTTTCCTGCAAGGGTGCCGCCGCTCAATTACATCTGCAATGCTTATTTATATTTCATGCATTGACTATTTGACATACATTTTACGTATTCATGTGTGTCCTTAATTTTTTTCCATCATAACAGCAAGAAATAATCAATCTTCAATATAAGTTCAAAATGTGTGCTTCTGCTTCGTAGTACTTCACTTAATCGCCAATTAATATTATACTTTCCAGGCTAATTTCACTGGTTATTGAATTTAAAAATCAGTATTCTATACATGTCCTTATTCTGATCTCCCAATGCATATTAATATTTTTGATGAATACTGGATTTCCATTCTAAAAATATAATATAGTATTCGTTTTGCTTTAATATAAATCATATGATTACAAAATAAAACTTCTCGTCAATGGACTTCTTGTAATTGATCTTATAAATGCAGTATTTTAATCCAAATCACGTTCATTTCAAACAAATGTCGCTCAAGTGGGCTCAAACAGCTAGAAAAGGCAACCTACAACATAATGATTAAATCATTGGCTTATCCACCTCTACGTACCTGAGTGAGCTATTTAATCTCGAAGAATCTCACCTTTTATGGCAATGCATACTTTACATAATAAATGCAAACATATTTGCTTTGAATCGAGTGAACCTCTCTCTCCTTAAATTTTAAAACAACAGCCTTTCTGGGATTATTCTAAAGTTTCCAAGCCTGATTCGGAGTATCCTTGTGGAAAAATCATACTTCCATAAAAGTTTCTCAATGTTTCAAAGAAGTGTAAGTTAGACTGACACATAACTTTGTTCATAGTGTTAGTCATAGCTGTAAAAAGTTTCACAAGAAAAATTGAGGTGGAGTCTAAGGTCCTCTTAATTTTGACGGATACATGCATATGAAAGTCAATGTAATCCTTTGACACTGAATCGTTGTATCAGAACAATGAAAAGGCTATTTTTATTTACCAAACAGTGAATGTAGCCGCAGATTTACTTTTTGGAGAACGTTGGCCAGAAGAAGTCTTAATTTATACACATTCTTCTGTGAAAGATAGCTGGTCAAGGAATCCAATGGTTATGTATTTCATATTCAATCTTGCAAGTAAAACTATCAGTCTCTGAGGTGGCAACGATGTCACGGCCAGGTGGCCACGATGTCTCCTTGAATATGCAGCGAGCGTATGGGATCCGGTGCAGAAAGACAATCCGCGAGCTGAATAAAATACAAAGGAAGGCTGCGCGTTTCGTCAAAAACTGCTACGGGCGTACAGACAGCGTTACCCAGATGTTAAGCAAATTAGCCTGGGAGCCGCTGGAGACTCGGAGGCTGCGCGCTAGGCTTAGATTGCTTGAACAATTGAGAATGGATATCTTCAAGAGCGACAGGGAGAACATAATATTAGAGTCACACTATATTTCCAGGTCCGATCGAAGCGATAAAGTAAGGGAGATGTTTTGCCGAATGGATACATATGGGAATTCGTTTTTCCCCCGAACCATAAAGGACTTTAATAAACGCTAGTCCCTACCTCGTTAGAGCACTTCATTTTTTTTAGCTGTGAACGGCTGGTGTCCTAACACCCCCTGCCATACGCCTTTTAGGCGGCTTGCGGGTATTATGTAGATGTAGATGTACCAAGCATTTGTTTTGGTCCTAGATGAAAATAACTGCTATTTTAATTATGCCATAGGTAACTCAACATCTTGGCAGTGGATATAAGAGATCGATAATTCAGGCAAATATTTGACTAATCCATCACATACAAGGTTGAAACTGCCAAATTTCCAGGCTAAAATTGGATTTTCGTAGACACGCCGTCGAGCATAAATATTTACAGCTAACCAATAAAATATTCGTGCATGCGAAAAACATATCACGCCTCACCCTATGGTTCCTCACTCACACTTTGATTCAAATACAACACGTTTTAAAAGAAAAAGCAAAACAAGAGGTAATAATTTTAGTGGAACTGGCAACTGAACCGTGATTCAAGACACGTCATGCAGAAAGTATAAAAAAATAGGATTCTTCGACACATTCTTCTCAGCTGGGTAAAATCCAATTCCATTCTTAAAAATCCGTCTTCTTCTTGAAGGATTTCATTGCTACCCGCGCGTGCTCCAAATGCTTTCGTCTAGCATCACGAAACTTTTCCATATCTCACCGACGGGAAATATGTCAGCTCTCCTTTTACTAAGTGATCTACAGATTCTAATCTTTTTTTTGTGGGAATGAACTTTTACCCACACACATTAGCAGTGTCACTACAAATCACTAACGAGCGTGCTGCGCCCTCTCCCAGCGGGCTTCCCCCGCTCTTTTTAATGCAGGTCCAGAGAGGGATAGGAGCGTTTCTAATTTTAAATCGTAGAAAAAAAGGCAGAGTCTTACGTACAAATTTAATTGGAATGTTCATGTACAAATTGAGGTCAGAGGACCTCTTTAAACACAACATTGGAAGTAATTACACTATCCTCTGTTAAACGCACATGATGACTCATACTTACGTATCAACAGGAGACTTATATGTGGAATCAGCCGCATTATGATAAAAGTTATTTAAAGAATGCGAGATATTGTTGCACATGAACAAATGAATCAGTTTGTGCGCCGCTAATATCAGGAATATTTACCGTTTTTTTTTTGTTTTTTTATTATTTAAAAACCAATTTTAGGAAACAATAGCAATATTTAGGAAGTAAGATATGCCGTCGCATGTTCTCTGATAAATTCTGTGCATTTTGGTACCTCATTTGTAGAGTTTGGCTTCGTATAAGTTAAGAAAAAGGTATATATACAGTAGAAATAATATAGAAGATAGATATATGACCCTCTTCCATGTTTTATCAACCATTATTTATAGAATATCGAAATTCTATTCAAAAGAAGGGCAGCGGGATTAGTTTCAAATTCAACTTCCTCTGGCTCATATCATATTATGTGAGGTCATCATAAAAGAGTATAAATAAATTTTGTAAAAAGGCCAAAGATTGGTTGCTGTCCCTTGATAATATAAATGTTCTATTTTGACATGTTTGTGAATACATACATATTATTATATAGTATTTTATATATTATTTTTATATTTTTGTGAAAGGAGAAAAAAGAAATTTATTTTGTTCTGTCCATGTATTATACTTTGTTCTTGTTTATTGTAAGTTATTGTCACATGTATGTTTCTAAAGGATAATGTTTCAAAAAATTGTATACACTTTATTTTGTTTTCTGGCCTGACTTGTATTTAGTTTTTAAGATGGTAGCTTCCGTGGTAATTTTTTATTTTAACCATTGAAGCTGCCTAAGGCTCCATTAATTTTGAGTTGTTAAAAAAAGTGTACATTCAAGGTTGGAGTAATAACTTCATTCAATTCATTGATTCAATATACGAAAAACGTATTTTACTAGGATGGAAGTAGATAGCATAACTTTTTGAATGCTTTTGAAACTAAAGTTGTGAATATTGATGTCAATATACACTTATTTAAATTTCTAAATTTCTATTTTTTATTTTTCAGGTAACGGGGAAAACGAAACACAAATTTATCCGCAGATTAGAGCTGAAATTAATGTAAGTCAAGAAACGATGCAAAACATAATCGCCTGTTTCTATCGTCAACAACATAACATCTGGTTAAGATTGTGAAAATTTACCACTAAAACATGTACTTGATTAACTGTTTCACCTCGCCCTAATGTTTGTTCGAGTACTCAACAAAATTGAAATAAGTTACCATTTAATGAAGCGCAACTTCCTCGGATTACTTTCTATCGCTAAACGTTTAGAGATGTATTTGATGGTTCAGCACTCATTGTGCACATTGTTTGAGAGAAATATACCAAAACGCCATTAAAAACTAGATGTCTGTCTCGGAGTAGAATGGCAAAATAGGAAAACCACCAATCCACCAGTCCCTGCGGCCTATGTAAGTAAACAAAATAGATAGGCAGACGGGAGATAATTCAATGGATAGAGCCGATGGATAGGAGGCATCTGTCGTCAAACTATCTCTGATGATTCCCTATAGAGAATGTTTTAAAGTATAATACAGAGTTGTGTCTTGAGTGATGCTCTATCGAATATCGATATACCGATTCAACATCAATAATCCGATGGATAGACGGCAGAGTTTTCACAAAGAAGAAAAGTTTTCCTTTTTTTGATTAATATCTGATAGCAATTCATTCTCGGACTATTACGTGTAAATTCATCTTTTTTTATTCCATCTAATTTACGAAATTGGAAAACTAAGTATTGAATGCCCCAAGTCACAAATTCCTCTGTATTACCTCCAAATTTTCTTGTCTATTCTTTCACTTATCACACATTAAATTAAGTAATAATAAAATTTTTATTCCCTTCCAAAATAAAATGTCCCTAATTTATTTGCACTTGAGATAATATCCTTACTTATTTCATCAAGGAATGGAAAAAAACCAAAAAAAGTCTTAGAAATTAAACCGTTATAGTAGCAGAGCATTATTATTAATATGATCACTTCGGAGAGAATACCCCATCTCCATCAAAATTACATGCCCCATTCACGTCTTCCATACAATACCCTCGATATATATTCTATATCCCAAAATCATGCGGCTAACAATTTAAAATCACAAAGAAGCATAGGAAGCATTGTGATTGATCTCAAATGATCTAGAGAAAATTTTGAGGCGGAAAAAATGCCCTATAAGGAGGGATGCAGAATTTATACCCTCCATTAATCTCCATTCCCTGATAGAAAAAAAGAGAGTCGAGAGCGAAGACCCGTTCCTCAATCAAGGGAATTTTTGTACCCGCTGCTTCCCACGGAAAAAAAAACATAGAAGGCAGAATAAACATTCCCGGTGTCATCTTTCAGGTTGATAACGGAGGGTTGCTATTTTTCATCCGTCTCCACGGCACGGGAGGGTGATGAAATACGTTTGGTTCCCAGGCATTGTTGCCTCTCGGTCGAACGAAAAAATAATCTGCCCAAAAAAAGGAGAGATGAATGAAAAAACTAAGTTGGCGGAAAGGGCCACGATGGGATGCTGGGGAGGCATCAGAAACGACGCTGCTCGCCTTACTCACACAGCGCGAATCCATAATTACATTTACGGTCCTCTTGATATAAATCGAATACGCTAAATCCCAAAAAACTACTCCCTTAACCGGTGACGTGCGGTCTGAGAGACCGCTGCGTTTCTAAAGTTATGAATATTTTTAAAATTGCTATTTAAAAGTATCTATAATCCTCGTGCGCGTCATAATTTTGCATAATTTACTCACTCTTAAAATTTAACGTTCTTATTATTTATTTCTGAAAAATGTTGCTGAATTTTAGTAGCGGTCTGTGAGACCTCACGTCACTAAATTGGAAAAACCAATAAACGTAATTCTGGTGTAAATAATTCAAAAAGTTGTTAAAAACAATTCCTAGTGATTTTTTAAGAATACTAATAATAATAATTAATAATTGTAAGGAAGCATTTTTAGTTGCATAACGTGGATAATTAATATAAGTTCTTGATTAAAAAGTACGATAATAATAGCAACTCAAGTGTTTTTGATCCTTTTACAAATAATAATTTTTACTGAAAAAATTGGTTCGTATTGGGAATGCATAATATTAAATGTAAGTTTTATAACAGGTGAGAAATCAAAGAAACATTAAACTAAGCAACAAAAATGACTTTGCAACGTTTTATGAATTTTTGTTTTATTGCGGTCTCCCAGACCGCACGTCACTGGTAGTGTAACAAGAATTGCACGTCACTGGCTAAGGGTTAATCATCATGTGGTTTTGTATCTCTCCCACTCGTTCAAGTCTCGGAAAGGAAAGCTTCATTTCACACTTTCAAAGTTTCCATCATTGAAAATTGTGTTTTATTTTTCAAAGTGACATACTAAGTATATCACCTCGAGGGTTATCTCGAATAGGTGAGGTTGAAGTTCACCGAAGACTGACAGGCACGTGATTATCATTTTCGCTGAAAATGTTTTTCTTCATTTTCTGAATGACTTGCAAAGGAGTTGGAATCTTAGATACTTAGGAAGGGGGGAAACACTCCCAAGCCACCCATGTAGCTCACACTAGCAATGACATTGATGAGCATCTTGATTTAAATCGAATTTGCTCAATCAAAACGAACTACCATCATTACTTTATCAGTTATTATCTCCCTATTGTTCCTCATTTCGAAATGAAAAATAATATTTCGCTTGCAAATTTTTGCTGTCGATTGTTTTCTTTTTCATAATAACGAAAGACCAAATGAGATTTAAACTTTTGAAGGCAAAAATCATCGCACCGCAATCAATAGTGAAATTCTCAGTTTGAAACTTCACAAGCGTGTAATACCTCAGGTAGATAGTGAAAAAAAACTTCACCGAGTTAGATTGATAAATATTCAATGACCATTTTAGAAAGAAAAGTTTTTATAAGCGGCAAGAAAAACGTAAATGGCACATGGTGCCTTATGAGAGCATTCATATAATTAAATTGATTGTAGTGACGAAATTCCGTAATTGACGTCTAAAAGTAGATGTACTTAGCTAAATTCCACTCAGAGTCAATAATTTATCACAGGCATCACGTTCAAAACACAATAAGATGCAAAAGAGAAAACGCAGAAATGTACAAAAATAGCACAATGCAAGAATAATCAGTAATCCTAAGCGAAATACGCGAAGTAAACGTTGAATCTTGCAAAAATATTTAATACTAATGACTATTCCTTCCGACAACTAACTTTTGCATTAAAATTTTATGTATATAAGTTGCTATCTCACCATTAGAAACTTTTCTTCTTGTAATTGCAATGCATCTTCATACTGCATAAAGCTATTTGTTCACTAAACTTCACCCAAAAAATGAATGAGATGAAAAATTGGCGCTGAGTATTTTAGATACATTTTCCGATGGAAAATGAGTATTGGTATACATGTTACTTCTTGACGCTTATCCCTTCCACAGTCTCGATCAAATAGTGCCAGAATAACGTCAGAGGTAGCTAAGAGGCAACTAGTCCGTTTGGGTATGTAAAAATTGTGGCTTAGTGGAGAAAGCTAATTGAGCTAAGGAAAGGGCGTAAGCATGCTTCCGAAATGCCGCTCTTGAACAATTAGCGTCTGCTATCCAAAGGAAGGAACAAGTGGACGAAAAGTTCGAGCAAGGATCACGACAATTCTGATTTTAAAAATCTATCAATGATGAGGGATTGGAACGCCGCAGTCGAGGAAGGGAGAGATGAAAAGGAAAAAGGAGAATTTGGATTAGGAATGCGAAATGACCGGGGAGAAAAAGAATCGGAATTATGCCGGAGAAACAAGCCATTCATCGCAAACACGTGATTCAATCATCATAAATGCGAGGTACAAATGGATGAGTCCCGATGAGGGGGTACGGGGGCATATCAGATAGTCTATATTATGGTTAGACAGAGGTTCAGGAATAGTTCGAAAAACTAGCTCAGCTTCCCTGCGGCGGGTTCGTATTTCGATCACAACCTTCTGAAGTGAAACGAAAGATTCTAAAGGACTAATGAAAATTAGAAAGGCGAGGAAATGTAATGTAGAAGCTCTGAAGGAGACATTATGGAGAGAAATGGGTGTAGAGGAGAATGGAGAAGGTGAAGGGGACAGAGAAGAGGAGAAAAGATGAAAGGCTGGACATGGGCTGCTATTATGGATAAGCGTTGCAAAAAATAGCATACGCTATTCTGCGGGTCATTATAGCAACGACCCCGTATTATGAATGAAGCGTAGTAATAATTTTGTTCGGAATAGCAGCATGCTATTTCTTGCGCGAGCTATTTGGAAGCTCCGCCTCTTCCCGTATGAAAAACTTTCTGAACAGTTTGCGTAACCAATGAGGGAGAAGATATTTTATATATTTTTCTGTATTTTACGGAATATTGACTTGAAATTATAAATAATTGCTTTATTTACATTTAAAAATTATATTAAACCTTGGAAATATATAATACGCTTTGAAAATCTCATTTAAGAAATCAGCTGTTTGTTGTGGTTGTGATAATTTCCCAATGGCTTCAGACAGGTGGGTTAGGTCATAATTTCGTTATAATGATGATTTATCGGACATAAATATTCAATGATTTACCTATATCCGATCGGTCCTTTACCGTGAGATATATGCTATGCGAAATAATCATTGAAAGCTAAATATGTTTGATTTTCTTCGTAAATGTGTTAGGCTTCGAAGTCTGTTTGTTGCATATCAGAATTAATATGTATCAACTTTTATTGTATTGCTCGTGACGATATCGTTTTACTGTATGAACTAGAAGCTTTCGTTTCTAATGTTATCTATATATTATATGACTCCCTAATTTCAGTGTTCATTCTCTGTTTAGGAAATGAAGTAGGTGGCAACGTCACAGCTGTGCTTTCATGTATTATGATGGAATAGTATCGATATTTCAGCTGCATATTTGGAAAAAGCAGAGGGAGGTGATGGTGAATTTGAGGATGGATGGAACTGCTGTGAAAAAGTGAATCTAGCAATAGTGAATCGTGTGGAAAGTGCTGTTGTGTCAGTTATCATTGTTTTCGTATCAGCTGATTTTATTATGTGCTCACTGAAATTTTTGATAGACCCTGAACTGTGCCGATAAACTGAAACTTAATTGTGTGAATAACTTACTTGTCTATAGAGGAAACAATTTGTATTCAATTCCACATGATATATATTGCATTAATGATGTAGTGCATGGATATTCCATTAAACGTTTGTGGTGAATCATATTTGTTCGGAAACTTTATTGGTGTTCGGAGAAATCCTTTGTTTTCAAGCAAGTAATTCAAGTCGACTGCCCGTGTTTATAATTTAATAAATTTTTAGTTTTAATTGTAGAAGGCAGCGAATAGTGGGGAAAACAATTTCGACTCGTTGCATGTATTTGTATATACTGTCCAATTGAGGAAATGAACGGCTGATCAAAGTATATGGTATTATTATGGTAATATATGGTTTTCATTGAAAGCTATAACTATTAATATATTTGGCGAGTTAGTGTGTTAACACAAGCTTGAAATTTTTCAAGAATCGACCTGATAGCCTACATTGAGGATATTTTTAGTAGCAAGTCAAGTGATGAAATAAAATTATGAATTGTAAATATGAATAAAACACGTAAAATTTGGGCTAATGGTAGTAATTCTTTGCATTAATTGTTATTGTTTTCGTACTGTCGATGAAGCAAGCTTGTGCTTCATATATTAAGCTCGAATGTTAATTCCTAACCAAATCACTTAACTATAGTTAAATATTCATCACTTATGCTACTATTATTTAATTAAAATAAAGCTGATATCATTTTATTTTTGGCTATTATTCCATTTTTCAATGCTTGATTAGGTTACTTTAACCTCAGAAAAACAATTCGACATCGCAATGCGCACGTTTTCTGGTTGCAATACCGAATTGCTCGGCATCGAAGACCGCGTAATATTATAGCAAGCCTACCGGTTGCAATTCGCCGTTTATAATAGTAAATAGCAACGGGCCTATGCTATTCTGAGAATTACGTCTTCCGGTGTAGTAAAAACACGAATTGCAACCGTTCGTAATACCAAATAGCATAGGCGTTGCAATACGCTATATTATAGCAACATCGGTTGCAATATCGAAGAATAGCATGATGCTATTCCATCCATAATAGCAGCCATGGTGGGTGAGGAGAGGCAGCTTTTAGATAGTTATGGAGGAGACAGAAAATGTGGACGGAGCGAGTACTAACCTGGAAAAGGATATTGAAAACTGTGTTAGAAGGTGGAATGTTGAGTAAACAAGGGGGATGAAAGAAAAGGATAGGATTTTTAGATAGAATGAAAGGAAGTAGGCCTTATTGTGAATTGAAGAGGGAAGTGCTTGATGAAAGGGCAGACTGCTAGAATAGTTTGTACGGACAATCAATACATAACTAACTATGAAAAAAGCTCATTAACATTTTTATTGCGGAAGAATTCCATTTGGAAGCAAGTCTCCGCAGTAAATGTACTATTGAATGAAAATTCGGTATGTTTGTTATCCTTCACCAATAAAAAAAAATAAATTCTGTTTCATTAGTATGATACCGTACGCTGAAAATACTATTAGTACATTTTACCATCCATACGTTAACATGTCATAGTTTGCAGCGTTACTCTTTGAATAATGGCTCAAATATTTCTCTAGAGAAATGATGAATAATAGTTACAAAAATACTAACATAAATTTTGCAAATCAGTGAAACGTCTATATTAGGCATTCATTTATATTCTTCATAGTTTGTACGTACGTTCTTTTAAAACTTAAGATAATTATGAATATAGAATGAAAAAAATATTGGGATTGAAAAATTATATTGCAATGTTAATAAACCTATCCATCAGTTTTGAAACTTCGATTGGTGCCAGTGAAGTTAATAACACCAATGATCGCCTCATGGGCAGCATTAAATCCAATAAAGAGGGACTAGGAAAAATTCGCATAAAATGCGTGGATGGAAAGAGTAGGTAGAAGTTGTGAATTTTAAAAAGTAATGAACACACATATATCTAGTAGTTTTCACGCACGACCCAGCGCTTTTCTTTTTGGCTGAATGCTCCAAAGCTGAAGTGACGCTATGTTCCACTTAGCAGAGAATCACGCATGCAAGGAAGACGTTATTATCCGAATCACGTACTCCTGGAAGGCAGTTTGGACGAACTCCAGAGTTGAGAGGAGTTGGGCTCTTAAGGATATAATCCGCATCGGAGCAAACATCCCTACAGGAACCGAAAGCCGCCATATATCGCTCTCACCTCGGCTCAACTGACTTTATCACTGATTTAAGGGAATATTTTTCGCAGAAAATTAAAATCTTCTTGGATGGAGAAATTCTTGCAATTATTACAGAACGGAATATGAATGGATCATGCTTGTCACGCCTGTTTTAATGTACATTGTATCATTTATTGTTAAGTTTCCTAATTTATAAATTAAAATTATTAATTTAAATAACTTTATTTATTTGTAATAAAAAAATTGAAAGCAAAACTCCCCTAAGTAGAAATTACTTCGAAGCTCAATCTCAAAGCACTGCAGAATCACGCATGAATCAGTTGGATTACTGGGAACATTCTATTAACTTCTATAACTGCAAGATGCAAGCACTCCGTCAAAATGACGCAGCTAAAGGCAGCAGCCCAAATGCAACCTTGCGAAATAGAAATAGAGGCGCGGAATTGACGCGCTAGCAAATCCTGATACGTTATCGATATCTTTCAACTTAGATTTATTTTTATAGGCAATTCAAAGTGATTTAAGAATGAGGGGTAAAAGTCTATGGATTAATAGTGGAACTAGTAATGAAGCAAATAGTAACACGATAAAAAATCGTAATTAATGTTTTTTTATGTGTTAATGCGAGTGTGTCTGCTTTCAAGGGAATGATTTAATTTTCGAAAGAAGGTGGTATGGACTACTGAGCATTTGGTTCGAATCCCGGGAAAGAGGAATGATTTTACTCTGTCGATCTTTTGCACGATTGTTGCATGGCGGGTGACTCCCGAAAAAGTTATCACTAGTCCCGGTATTCGTAAACGATTTAATTTTCAACGAATTACATGCTTAGAGAGAGCATCACTAAGCATCATACACTCGCGACGAATTTATTGAACCGAACTTAAGCAATTTTCATGAAATAATTACAGAATATTCAGTGAACTAGCAGAGATTAGCTACGTGATATTCTATACGACCCTTAATTTATTTGAACGGATAAGTAATTCTCGCGAAAAAAAGAGAAAAAAAACGACGCGTCGAGATGAAGTGGCGCAGGCAATTTGGACATATTTCACAGAAAATTAAAAAAATTAAAATTACAGACTGCTCTTCAACTTTAATCCTGTTTTCCCTTCTCAGTTTGCCAAAAATTTACTTTTACAATAGTGTTAAACATAACCACGGACATCCAGGAGCAGGTATTTCAAGGACACGGGGATGATATCTGCAATTACAATCGGGTGGAAAAAATGTTACAAAACTGCTTTTATTAGTACTTTTAGCTGACTTCAGAGCTTACACAGTGATTACATCGATAGTGATAGTCATTGACGTTCTAATGATGGCAACGCTAGTTTGCATAAAATATTTTTGAGAGGGTCACAAAGAAAAAATGTGCATCGAAGGAGTATTTAAATACCTTTCGGCTAATGTAATGAAAAAAGAATATTTAGGTGGTGAAACACCGCGAAAAAAATAAATATGCGATTTTGGCCATTTTTTCTGTTTTTTCCATGACCTGTGCCCCCATAACACCCATTTCATACCATCTTGCACATATTTAGTCCTCTCACTAACGTTAAAACTCATACCGATTGTAATTCCAACTACAAAATGATAACGATATTCTGAAATATATCTTGCAATCGGCACATCCAATGAAAACTTTCATGGAAAAGGGTCACATTTTGATTATAAGTAGGGAATTTCGAGATGTCGCGTCATACTTAGAAAATGATCTAAATGTCAGTGTGCTGATGCTAGCGCTGAAAGGCAAGTGAGCTCAATTGACAACTGAAGAATCGAATCAATCCAGATTCGTGACTAAATTAAGATGGGTTGTGGAGGCCGTTACGGATGACGACCTTTCAAGGGAACTCCGTACTTTCTATGTAGCACCTGCTTAAAGACTCAGGCGTGAAATGTTTTATCTCTTTGGGTTTCATCAGAATTAAGTATCAATAGGAGTGAAGTGGCATCTAAGTATGCCCGAAGGAAGCTATCTCAGAGAATTTTGTTTCTTATCCTGACTGTTTGTTCCTAGTCTTTTATTTGGCCCTTCGGTTGTGAGAAAGCATTTTATAAGGACCAGTGATAATTTTAATATTCGAGTACAAACCACCATTTATCCATGGCTAAGTACTTAAACCATAAAAAAATAACCTATACAACATTGGGGATCCCAATGAGCAAATTGCATAGATGTATGCCATATGCATATGGGTGCCTACCTATTGCTGATTCCAAAATAAATAAGATGTCTTTAAAATGGAATTAACGGAGTCTGGAAGACTCATAAAATGAACGGAAGACTCAAAAGAAAAGAATTTAATTCTAAAGTACCGTTAGAAAGTTTCAGAGATTCAAATTGGCATTTTACACTACTTTATAGAACTTTCAACTCCGTGAAATTAGTTCCCGCTCCTTTATGGAAAGAAACTTCAGCAACAAGTGGTGAGCAAAATCTGAGTATGTACAAAACATGGCTTCCCACAAAGATCACAATGTACTGTATTAGGGAGAGCATACTCTTAATGATCATCTCTTTAGGGTGCATAGAGCTGGTAATGCGAGTTTTGAGTGAAAAATTAAAGTTTTGAGACGTTAATTATGTAATGAGATAGGCTGCATAAATAGATTTATGATCAACTAGGCTTTTCTTACTATCATTTTTCCCAATTCTATCTTTAAATGAGTTGAATTCTGCGCCTGACTTCTGAATACGCTAAGGTAAATCTCCCTTTGAGGCCAAAGAGAAACAAGGGGTTTGATTAACTTTTTTCAGAATAAACGATTATAAAAGACACCCGCTAGCAGCAGAAAAAAATGCATGATCGATTGCAAAAATGTTTTGACTAATTAATGATATAAAATAAGTAAAATTAAAAAGGTTACCTGATGATAACACTAGATGTTGAAACCCGGGTCGTGCTATTTAAAATAAAGTGTGGAATAGAACAAAGTAATTTAATTTAATTCAATAATGAAGCAATCCCACAAAATAACTCCTGAGGCCGTGTCTCATATTTGACTAAATGATTACACAAGCACTTCAAAATATGAGTGAAATGGAAGCACTGTTTAGAGCCAATAATAAAATGTAAAACAAAGAATATCATAGATGGGAACGGGATGCAATAAGTCTATGGGCTACATAAAACATCAGCGTAAATAGCGCAGATTCAAGAATAAGTACCTTGGCTCCGAGAGACATGAAAAGGAAGTGTGAATCAAAAGCTTGGATAGCTACTAAAAGGAAAAATAAAGTCCTGACTACGGGCATCGCTTGTGGCGTGACAGAGGCTTCGTTCAAATAATGAGCCAGCTGCATGCCTTCCCACACCGTACTTCACATCGAGGATTGTACGGCTCCTTTTCCGCGTTCCGCCGGATGAGAAAATATTTACACCAATGTCGGAAGGATTAAGATCCGAGGTTGTTTCGGTGATTACAGCTTTCGAGCATTTTGTCACAGGCGCATCCAAGGCCCTTTTAGAGCCCTGCATATAATGGAAGCCATGCATCGAGATGGCTCGTGTAAAATTGGGACTTCAAGCAGAGCTTTCTAGCGTCATGACAATCACATGAATCCATACCATGCCTATAATATATATCCCAAGAGTATCCTTAGCCAAAATTCAATATGTTTTCACCGTAAGGTAACCTGAGATTACTCATTATAGAAATAAGCGCACCGAATTTATTTTATCTCCGTGAGAAGGACGAAAATAGGGCAGTGAGCAAGAGATGAGAGACATCTAGAAATGGTAGGCTAATATTACCATGGGACGTAATTAGAAGGAAAAAAAGTGAAGAGGTTTTTCGCTCAGGGTAATTTGTACCTTTTTTAATGAGTTATTTAAAAAAATATTCCTTGAAAATACCAATCGTTTACAAGCATAGATACATTCCAGAATTAAATGTGATTGCTATCTTCACAAAAATACTGAATACTGTTGATCTTATCTGAGGCGACAGGCAAATTTACGTTATCATTGCGTAAATTTGCAAAGACATGAAACATACGCTACATACAGGTACCAGCATGATGGGATTGGAATTCTGCGAAAATGTGACTGAAATGCAAATTATATGATCTATATTATAAATACATGGACAATGTCAATCCCATGATTCCTTCATATGGACGAGTACTTTTCGAGAGTACCTCATTTTAGTTAGTATTTAGTAAGTTGAAATTTAATAAAAATGAATGGGTAGATCGGCTACAATTGTTTTACCTTTAGACAAGTGAATTTATCGACAGCAAGGAAAAAAAACGAAGACTCATTTCTAACTGTGCGGTACTCCATTTTAAAGAAGTTGCATGGCTAAAAGTTATCCTACTAAGAAACAGGGAAAAAAGCGGTTGAACGTCCTCCTCAAAGCCACCACTAGGCACATTAACGTAACGCGATTTTGAATTACCAAGAGGCAAGGGGAACTTCATTTTCCCTCTTCTTGCAAAAGATATGGGAACGCATTTGGCCACCCCGTTCAAGGAATTCTCGCCATCAACTTCCCAGCGCGCTTAAATGAATAATTCATTCCCTTTCGCCACGATTCTTACGGAGAATGGATTACTGAATGTGGGCGCCTTGAGTTCTCGAATATATGCCTCGACTCATATCCGCGGTACAATGGGGCACGCCTTGCTCATTTGCCACAACGTTCTTGCTCACGTGACATCGGTCGAAGGCCGAGAGGCTTTACGGTAACAGAAGAATTTTGTTCTGGATGTATGATACAGAGTTTTGCTACAAAATTTTATGCATGAACAGTGGAAAAATGAACAACAGATTAGCTATGCCAAAAATTGAGGCAAATTTGAAGAAGCCAAAAACATGGAAATAATCAACGAAATAATAATGGCTATAGAATTTTTCCCTTTTTTTTTCAATAAATAGAAAATTTTATGGCTACCGAAAAAATTTAATAAAATATCTACAATTTAATTTTATCCGCCTATCTAAAATTTTATCCACCGTATGAAGACAAAAAATACTCCAATGCAATATAGTCATGCAGCTATTAACTGTGAGTAAAAAGAAGACTTCTGTACAGAAAGAGGGGTAGTTTTATGAATAATTAAGGTACCTAAATATGTCAAACAAAATTTTGGAAGGTATCCAACTAAATGAGAAAGTTTAGCGGATTTTTTGATGCATTGGAAAAGTAAACAGCAATTTTGTCGACGATGGATTCGAAATTTCTGCGGAAATATTAATTTCTCGTAGATAGCTTCAAAATAAGCTGTATGAGTAAGTTATGCACACAAATACGTAAAACATTAGGATAAAAGGAATGTAATAGAATCAAATAATAGACTAGATACTATTATAATATTTCGTTTGCCTTTTACGACTGAGCCAATTGGATCTGCGTATTTTTAAAACCAAAGTTGTTATTTAAGCACAGCCACTTTTTATAGCTAAATAGCTACCTTACGGTTAAAATAAAAGTTTTAAGTTATGGCGAACTTAAATATTTATAACGGAATAACTCAAAACATCAATTTCTTTGTAAAAATCATATTTACGTGAAATATAACGGTATTTAACGTTAGATATAGTCCTATCTTCAGTTATCCATTAAAATGAGAATCAATGGTTGCTTCTCGTGCATTTGATACTCGTCTATTATTTATTAAATTTTATATTTCTTCATTTTATTCCAAGTTTTTCACAATATTTCGGAATTTGGTCAAGCAACCATCAGGGTAGATAGAGATGGGAGTGGTAGCAAACTTAAATATTGATAACGGAATAACTCAAAATATCAATTTCTTTGTAAAAATCATATTTACGTGAAAGATTACTGTATTCAACATTATATATTGTCCTATCTTCAGTTATCCATTCAAATGAGAATCATGAATGCATTAAATACTCGTGTAATATTTATTAAATTTTATATTTCTTAATTTTATTCCAAGTTTCACAATATTTCCGAATTCATACAAGCCACCATCAGGGTAGAGAGATATGGGAGTCAAATAACGGCCAATTAGAGTGACAAGAATAATCCTGTGGCCGTAATATTGCAAATACGCGACTTTGGGAATGTCTTTTCGGAAATGTTCATCCCCTCGACAAGGTGAGCAAAGAATGGGAAGAGAGGGGGCGAGTAAAAATCTCATCATGATTGGACCGCGCACTCACCGGCGGAAACCTCTCTTCTCTTTTTTTTTGGTTCGCAGTGGCGATATAAAAAAAGGACACGTATCTCGGCACAAACGACGACTTTCTTTCAACTCCCACTCCTTTCCTTTGTGTGTGTGTGTGTGTGTAAGCCCCTTTCTAGTGAAATAAAGTGCGTGTCGTTTGAAGTTTTCGGGCGAAAAAGGTTTTTTCCGTCCAAGTCTCCGAGATGAATAATGAAATCGGGATGAAGGGGCCCGCCGGCTCTTGTGCTGATGGACTCAAAGGGAGCCGTTATTATTATTGCTGCTGTTGTTTACACCGCTCGGAATTTTTCCATCCCCCATTCTACTTGATCCTCTCAGCTCGCACCATCCTACGCTCTACCGGTGCATTAAACGAATTTGAGAACATTGTAATTTGGATAGACGTCTCAGCACCAAGAATAAATCAACCTCTTACAGAGCTACAAACACATTAAGGTTTAAAGCAACGAAGTACCCGTTCGTCTTAGGAAGACGTTAATTAAAGATTGGATCTACATCTACATCTACATAATACCCTGCGAGCCACCTCTTGGGTGTTTGGCAGGGGTTGATCAATTACCAGCATGCAGCATGCGATTGGACTCCCACATGCACACCACACAATCCAAAAAACGTCACGTATACTGACAAATTATACTACTATATGCTGTTAGTAATAGTAATAAAATTAAGAAACATGCATAAAGTTTTACATAGGTGAGTAGGCTACACTACAAGTCATGCAATATATTTATGAGTTCTTTCGCTGCCGTTATAATCTCTTATTGATCGTGGAAAAAATGACATTCTGAATCTGTCTGTTCTACAATCTATCTCTACTCTATCTGGATAGTCACAATAAACCATTTACACAAATGTCCGACCTTCCTTGAGACTAAGGAGAATAATAATGAAAGACTAATAAGTAGCTGCTGGTACGTCTCTTGCC
Organism: Ischnura elegans; assembly: GCF_921293095.1. Classification (NCBI taxonomy): domain Eukaryota; kingdom Metazoa; phylum Arthropoda; class Insecta; order Odonata; family Coenagrionidae; genus Ischnura; species Ischnura elegans. The sequence continues at coordinate 10,746,019 of NC_060255.1, read as the reverse complement.
TCCCAAAAAAATCTTTCGGAATGGCTTAACTATGATTTGCTTGCCACGATATCATGTGTCACAGTTTTGAACAGTATATGAAAAATGAAAAAGGGCCGAATCGTCAAATTGTAATAAATAATCATTATCATCGTTATCTAGTGAGTTTTTATTGGTACTCGATTATCGAATTCGGAGGGTGATTAAGTATTTTAACTGGAAACAAATTTACATCGGGTTATATTAGCCACAGTTTATCAATTATTTTTTCATATGCCCACATTAATATAATAGTGAACCTTACAAAGTTTTATTCCTTTGTTTCCAATTACTTTCTCCTTGTTATCATTACAAAATGAAGAGGAAAACAATACTCTGTATGCTGTAATGCGCTGCTTAGTGCGGATTAGAAAAACTAATTGAAGCAAATTGTACTAGAACAATTTTTATGGATGTAATGCATGCGACTATTTATACATGATATCATGTAAAATAGAATAACTTGAAGGTAAATAACTCATTCAAGCGCAATAGTTTGAATGGTGTAACCGCGATGAATCAGTATTACTTAAATAGGCGTTTATGATTTCTATTGAAAATTCGTATTTGAAAGGATGACGAGTAAAACAGGTGTAGCAAATGGCATTTACATTTCTCGAAATTAAATGCTATCCTCTCCAAGTATATAGCCAGTTAGTTTCCAATAAGGCAAAAATTAAATTGAATTTTGATACCTTTACCAATGCAGCAAAAGCCTTTTGGATGTGTTAGCTTGAGCATGTACTAATTAATCATCAATGCCGAAGAAATAAAAACTATATTCTCCGTAAAAATCTGCGTCATTGAATAATTGAATTATGATAATTTTTAGAGTAATTAATGCAGTCTTTGAGTTTAGGTCAAGAAAATTGGTAAAAAATACCCATCTTCCTCCTGACCTATACTCCAAGATTATATTAATTACTAAATTAGAAACAGTGATTATCAATGATATATTAAACTGTAACTCACTTTTAAAATCTGATATTACTTAAGGCGATACTTTTTGCAAAGACTGTATATTGCTGAAACGTGAAGTCCAAGTATTTATTTGCCGTCTTATTTACCCTGAGCCCACTCCTTTCAACAATTTTCTTACTCACTAGGCTCAGCACTTCCCATGAGGTATTTGACCAGAGAGCCAGGAAAACGTACTCCGTTGATGTCGTGGACCGTCTCATCCGTGTAGGAAAGGAAGACACACACCCCCACGTGCAGGAGGACAGGTGCGAATGGTCTGGGAGTCAGTCTCGGATTTCTAGCCTTAGCGAGAATCACGCGCCGGTGAAATTCCTCCTGACGCCCTTCCTCGTTCACTTCTGGCTGAAGTGTGCCCACAAAGGGGAACTGCAAGCCATTCTAGCCACATGTTAATCGCTTGGGAAGCCATATACATACACTCTGCGGGAGGGAAGCAACTCCTCTCAGCAGTGGAGGGTATCATGCCCATCTCCAAGTGTTCTCAAGGACGCGTGAAAACAGCGCTGATGGAAAGGAATTCCCCACAGCTCTATTTTACTGGAACTATTTTCTATTTTCCTCGTTGATTTCGAGAGATATTCACACTATTTTGTAAGCCAAGTCAAGTAACGCCCTACGTTATCTTGAGCACGCCTTATTTTAACTCAATGGCCACACCAAGTTAAGTTATTCAAGTCTTCAGTATTTCAAACCGAAAACTGTTCCTGATGAGTGAAAGTAGGGCCCACCCTAGACGAGGCAAAACGGTGGATACATATGAGAAAATCATGAGAAGGCGGCCAGTTCGTATCGATGAGTCTTATCTCTTTCCTATACATTCAAAAGAGCACCCAAAATATGAAAAAGCACATATCGAAAGTATCAGGCGGAACAACTGTTTCATCAATGGAAAACATATGATCGGTATGCTTACGACAAAGGCATCATTCCATACCCACCCAAATAAGTCCTCCAAAGGTACAAAAATGAAAAGCAGCGATCTCTCTTTGTTGCTTAAGATGGGTTTGTCCAAAAGAGAACAAAGATAGAGCTACTTGTGAGAAAATGAAAAATCAACAAGGAGACAGTCATAAGTCACTAGTAAAAGACAGTTCTCAACAGTTTCATCAAATCTATAGACAGCAAAGAGGGACGAAGTCTGAAATGCATATTGGTATTTATCGTAAAATCGTGATGTTCGAAAGTTTCAGATTATTCTATATCCACCGCTTTCACCGCACGGATAGTCAAGAGAAAAGAGGGTCGATTTCGCCAAATAAATTCATAAACATTAGCCCGCGGGATATGCCCCCTAAACGTATAATTTTAGAAAATAGACTTTAATTGCCTATAAATCGTCTACAATTAGTGCTGTTCAGCCTTCGCAAGGAATTACTGAAGCTTAAATTACATTGTTTCAACCCTGAGATCATTGAAAAACTTTATAAAGTGGTGAAAATGTAAATAAAATAAGGCCAAAAGAAGCTAAACTCTTTTCGGCGTCGTGTGTGGTTTGTCTTCGTCGGCTGTGGAAAACGGAAGGAAAGGGGAAGGACTCGGCAAGCAAAGGGCGTGCCGGCCGAGTGACTGATGGAAATCAGAGGGAGATTGAAAAACGCCGGGACGTGACATTTCTATTCGCCCCACGCTGATCATTAAGGAGCAGAGGCAGAGGAGGGGAATAAACAGTGCCGCTGAAATCTCCATTGATTCTGTTTAACATTGGTCGTGATGGCTGAGACCATTAGCGCCCGGCTTTTTCCCGCATTAATAAAAAAAACGGCACACAAATATCACACGTCCGGTGGGTGTGTTTCTCGGAGGATAGAAAAGAAAAAAGACCATCGGATAGATTGCAGTAGCAGGCATTAAATTTGGTGGCCTAAATGGCAACACCTCTAGAGACGAGTACCAGGAAAGGTGGAAAACATCCACTTAAAACATTCCTCTACTACTTCAGTCTCATTGAAAATAAATGTTTCACCAATGGCGAGGATACTTAACTTGGTGTTGAAATTATTACCTGTGATTTTTTAAATATTTTCTAGTAGGTTTTCAAATTTTTTATTGATCGTATTGCTAATCTAGCGCCAATAAAAACTACTTTCTGCTACTAAAAATCTGGCAACATTTCTATTTCGAAAATATTGCAGTGATCACCAAAAATTAATGAAAATGTTTTGCAAATGGAGAAGAAAAACAGGAATGAATTCATCGAAAACACCGAGCTAAGAAATGCATTCGACCGAAAGAACTCATAATTCTATCAATCGATAATTTAGTAAAGCATCCGCTCTTTAATTTGACAGGAATTCCTACTTAACGGAAATATCCTACGTCGTCGTCGTCACGTATTGAGAGATGGTCTTCGTCAAATAAACCTGGCGCGTCGATTCATCTATCAATGAAGTTGTTAACGAACGCACCAGAGCACTCATCATAGAAGTGATTCATTCATTCCTAGATTTAACACGAAGCAGAAGATAAATTATACTGCTGAGTTAAATGATAAGATAATGCATAATTTTTTACATTAAACTTAAGGATTTCAACCGATCCCTTATATTTTCTTCCATTTTATATTAATTACAATACATGTAAGGAAGGCAAGTTTAAAAGATTAAGAAACTGAGCGAATGATTTCTTTCAATGTAGGTACTATAAGGATGCTGGCCCGATAAGTACCCTTTGTCAACAAAGCCAGCAAGACAAGGCAAAAATGTTTTCTATACGTTCTTTATAATAGGTTGGAGGTTATTTTCGCTCCCTAATTTTTCCACTTTAACTGCCGCCTTCAGTTTTACTCCATTCACTGCTTATGCACGTGCATAGTTTTATTCCTACGCTTCGTAGACGTCCTAAACAGACGTGATCATGAAGGCGAATGCACCAGTAGAGGTTGAGAGAATGGCTTCCGGCCCCAAGGGATAGCACAGAGGACCGAGAAGGCAATGTACTATGAGAGAAAGAAAAGGGTCCATCAGCCCACGACCGAAACTCTCTCTTGATGCTTGGTTCATTCGCCCGTCTACGCGGGTTAAGGAGAGAGAGGAGGAATTTCAACTCCCAAAGTTGGGTAATTAGTAGTTCATCTCAATTATTATAGTGGCTGTGGCGTTAGGGGTTGAAAGGATGAGGGTTATCGCTTCAAATAAAGACCTGGAAAACCCCTCTCGCGCAACAAGGCTTTCTATTCCCAGATTTTTTCCCTGCCATTTTTTTCTGCCCGGGAAGGGGTTAGCTGAGCTAGAGGGTGGGGCTTTGGAAATGTACACTGAGACACGCCCTCCCAGCCAAACCATGCGATAGCTAGAATAGAGAGTTCCTCTTCAAGGATCAAGGCGCGCGAGCCGACAATTTCAGCGCGGCCACAGACCTTCAATGAAATACTAATTAACCACGACGGACCGCATATGGCGCCATTTATTAGCGAATGCCATAAGGACCGGGTCGGCCTTATCCAGCGTGCTTCGAACCGGGTTGGACCCGAGCCATATTTTGCTAAACTTTTCGCAATCATCCCTTCCCTCATCGCCTCGCGGGCAAGTGGGGAGAAAAAAAAGGCTTCCACGATGAATGATGCTCTCTCGCCTTCAGTTTGAGAGCCATGTGAAGTAGGCGCTCTGCATTTTGACGTGATGATTCCGCCTACAAAACTCGTTGGGGTATGAACAGCAGTATGTTTCCAAAGAATACAATTACACCAGTTTAAAAGTGCAATTATTGCGGTCTAAGTCTATACCACGAACTTCACAGTAGAAGTTTAAAAGGGAATGAATAGCATTCTAAAATACTATCCTTAGAATAGATCTTCATAACTGCCAACAACTCTCTCTGTGAAGATGTCATAGTACTTAATAACATGAATAAATAGAGTTTCCATTGTCTTAAATTTGATATATTATGAAACACGTTTTGTATAAATAAACAGGTAACCCAGTTCATGTGAGCTGGAACCGTCAAAAATTCTTACCATAGTATAAATATGTTCTAAACAAAAATGTAAAAAAATAAGAACTGAAGCACACATTGTCTCTCACAAGTGGTAAATCTATTCAAACAGGGTGAAAAAAAGTTACCTTAATTGATGAACAATAGTTAATATTACGCAATGAGTTATCTAAGCTTTTGGTTAAAAGCTATTTATCTACATTCCAAATATAAAATACATACATCTCCCAAGTATTCAATAGCTATTGATTTCAAGATTAAGTTGTGGAGGGATAGTAATTTTTGTCGATATTTTGGCCGAATATCTCATAATATCAGCATGTGAATCACAACCTTGAGGAACTCGGTTTTGCAATTTAATTCCAATCTCTATTTTAATCAATGAGTAAAGTGCCAGAATAAAGATTTAAAATAGCTGCAATGCTGCATGAAATCGGAGTGACATTAGGAATGAAGTTTTCCTGCATCGTGCGAATTCTACTCGGAGAAATCTCAAAATTTGCACCAAGTACACACTATCATGCATAACAAGCAAGGAGAAGTTGGGAATTCGAGCAAGAAGGCCTGGACGACTAATGCATTCACGAAAAGACCGAAGAAAAACAGGAGAGTGCACGGGAGTTGTGGAGTTGGCGCGTAGTTCCTCATAGGACAACAACCCTTTGAGACCGCTTGCGAGAACCCCGTAATGATTTATGGATATCCATAAGGCACGAGGAAGTCTAGAAAATTAATTCGGGGTGAGATAGGGAGGGGGAGAGCGTGCATGTTACGAGGCGGAGTGGCATCAGCTGGGCCAGGGCATCAAAGTGCGCGGAGAGTGTGGGACCGAGCCGGGATGATGAGGGAAGCAGCAAGAAAGATTCAGGTGAAGAGATTCCACTGCGGCAGAGTTTAACTAAAAGCATCTGTCCCATATTTACCTGCTTTACAGTCACAGGCGAATGCAAGTTGAGGCCCACGAGCATTGGCGCCGACTACATGGGGCCTGAGGGGGCCCGAGCTCCCTCAAAAATTCGTTATAGGTGTGAGGAAAAATGTATCAGACTTGTCAATTTTCCCCGGAGTGTCCAGATATCGAGATTTGAGTTATCAGGGTTCTAATGTCGATCGTATGACTCTTATAAAATGCTTAAAAAACTTATAACTCACTACTTATAAAATGTCACGGGGCAAGATACCCGGATTGGGCCCCCCCTATATTTTTTGTAAGACGGCACCCCTGCCAACGAGCTAATTTAGCTATCATAAAACCATTTCGTGGCAAGAATCACGCCCCAAATGTAATCTGGTCACTGTGGATTAATAACATAGGGCGCATTACTCCCACTTCGACGGCATTTTTAACGATGCATTGCTTGAGTAAAACTTATTTTGCCAATTAACGTATCCGGGTATCATGGCTACTAGACGTATTATATGTTTTGGAAATGACTCACCAAACAAGCGACGCATCACTGGAGTAGGAGAAAATGTCCTCTGCTGCGAATAATACGCTTGCTCGCTAGCAGCTTTCCGTTCATTTGGCCTTCGTTGCAGATGCCATCTGAAATATAAGAGGGTGGTGAATAAAATTGAAGCAATAGTGAATCGATATCGCCCACTCTATTAAAAAAATATTCAGGCATAAGATTCACAGTATTGGAAGTCATTGACGTAGCGGTTGACTACTGCCACAGATACTTCACGATCACGAGAAAGCAATCAATGATCTAGAAAATTGAAACCACAAAAAATGAAATATTTGCTTTAAAATGGCAGCGACGACAAATATCGTTGCCTTCATTGAATTGCGAAATCTGTAGGAAGCCAACCAAAAATGACTGACCATATTACGGAAGAGTGAGTTTCAAAATAGGGATAAACTTGATTCACGGTCGAAAAACATGAAACTTTGTATGAATTATTCTATTGAATTACGTAATAATGCTTCAATAGAACAATAAAGCTTCCATTCACTATAAGTAGGTACTACATGAAGGACATATTGAAGCCACACTGCAGTCCAATTTTAGGGACGAAATAGTGCAGAATTTGAATTTGAACTTGAATACTGAATGTTGAAATGCCTGATTTTCAACACATGTCTATGAAGGCTATTATGCAACTTTTATTTTTAGAAACAAAACTCACGCTTAGATATTCTGACAATTAGTTTGCACAGTCCTTGTTGGACTTTTATGAGAGAAGGGTAATTCAGCATTATCGATTATAATGTGGATTACTGCTTGCCTGGAGCAGTGGCGCCGACTCCATGGGGCCTGAGGGGGGACCGAGCCCCCTCAAAAATTCGTTATGGGAGTGAGAAAAAAATGTGTCAGGCTTGCTGATTTTCCCCGTAGTGCCTAGATATCGAGATTCGAATTATCAGGGCTCTAATGTTGATCATATGGCTCTTCTAAAATGCTTAAAAAACTTAAAACTCACTACTTATAATATTTCCCGGGGCAAGATCAAGGTTTGGGCCCCCCCAATATTTTTTGTAAGTCGGCACCCCTGGCCTGGAGTGACTACGTGGGAACGGAAGAAACTTTCGTAAATATTAAACTATTATCTATGCAACTTATAAGGAATATTGAATGAGAGAAAAAAGATCCCAGAATAATATTATCGGGTTTTCCACCAGGTAATGTTCTCCATGTCTCCCGACGTTTCGAATAGCGACTTGCTCTTCATCCATTCTTCTTTCTTGCTCTTCAGGGGATCTTCTGAATGCCGTCTCAAATTGGTCTAGCATATATTTCTTGGTGGGGTCAATGGGTCAGGTGTTACCTTATTGGTTCTGGCGCTTTCTGCTTTTCTCTCCTTATTTCTTGTAAGGAGGTAATGATCGGTACTCAAGCATTTCTGATGCAGAATCCGGGTTCTCGGTTGATGTTATATGCATTTTTGTGGATCTTAGTGGCTTCATTGACAAGGCGGTCCCAGTATTCACGTGAATGACAGAGCACTGTTGTCTCCTTCCATCATTTTTTTCCATGGTCCTAATTAATGCTGTGCTCCGCTAATTTTCTGGTTGGACTATCCGCAAATGCCTCTCATGTTCTTTTAGGGTCATGAAAATTTGATTGTTAACATAGCCATTTCGCAGAAAAGTAGTCTTTAGATAGATTATCTCGTTTGAGATCCTCTCCTTATCGGATATGCTTTTATCTTTGCGAAATAGTAGATAGTACAGCTTCGTTTTGTAATGTATGATGATAACTCTCATTGCTGAGTTATATATGTACGCGTGATAATTAGAATAATTGTCAATAAAAATCGTTTTGAGCCTCCTTACCCCCTACTTGTTAGTCTTAAGTTATTGCCATTAAGGTACATGTTTGTTTATAAAACTTTGAAGTTATTTTTTTTGCGAAGTGGTAGTTTTCCAGCAATTTCTGGAACCGAGCATGGTTATAGCTTACGTAGGAATGTTAATTATTCCTACGTATCTTATTATATATTATATTATATCTAGTTCCTAAGCCTAATCTTTCTTTATTTAAAAGATCGTTTATTTATTTTGGGCCGAAGATTTTTAATAAATTACCTTGTTCAATCAAAGAGTTAAGGAGTATTAATAAATTTTGTAAAAAGGCCAAAGATTGGTTGTTATCCCATGATAATATAAATGTTCTTTTTTGATGTGTTTGTGAATAATATACATATTATTATACATATTATTTTTATACTTTTGTGAAAGGAGGAAAAAGAAATTTATTTTCCTCTGTCCATATATTATACTTTGTTCTTGTTTATTGTAAGTTATATATTGTGTCACATATATGTTTCATAATGATAATGCTTCAAAAATTATATATTCTGTTTCTTTTCTGGCCTGCCTTGAATTTAATTATTAAGATGGTAGCTTCCATGCTGGTTTTTTATTTTAACCATTGAAGCTACCTAAAGCTCCATTAATTTTGTGTTGTTAAAAAAAGTGTACATTCAAGGTTGGAGTAATAAATTCATTCATTCATTCACTCTTCCCAGAGTGAAACTTTCACCGTTTGAGCAAAATGAAACTTTGCATATTCATTCTCTTAGCCACGCGACATCAAAAGGAAGCCGTTGGATGCGGCACCCGAGGCATAGAGACCCATCCCCCGCACATTTACAAGTCACGACGAGGAGAGAATATGCATCTCCGCTCAGAATGCTCAGGGAAGCATAGCCATGCGAAGAGATGGGGGGAGGGCAGAGGGCGGCGTCTCAAGGTCCAAGTCACCAGCGGAAGGGGCCCTGCATCGCAGCAGGAAGCAGCACCCACGGCTTGAGTCACGGGCGACCCCGAAGAGCAGCTCGCGGAAGGCGGGGGCGGGAGCAAGTGGGGAAAATAGGCGAAGTTGGAAATCTAGTCATGGGCGTGAAGGGCTGGGGGTCGGGAGCGTGCACGTCTGCGGCGATGGCGCCGGGTTCGGAGATTGGAGGAAAGCTGGGCGGTGGGAGGAGGAGGGCGGGACGTGTTCAACGTTTGCATGGGAAGCTCACGCGATACTAAGTTCTGGGCTGCGACATGCTGCAGCGATGGTCGGACACACCGGTGCGAGAAAGCCGCGGTGATTACCAAGAGTTTCGCGTAGGGAGGAGAGATTTGCATGCGGAGGAGGGCGGCTGTGAAATGGGCGAAGCGAGGAGAAGCAGTTTCGGAGATGCTTTCGGGGGCGAATCATAAAAAGCGCGCTAGGAGGAGATCGAAGTTCGAAGGAAGGTTGATGAACAAAAGGTCGACTAACCAATTGCAGGTGACTTCGCTTGTGATTCTAATAAAGACCCCATCCTGACGCTGTCTGCATGCCGGGATAGAAGCCATAGAAGTGCAACCGGTCGCGACAATGCACTTGAGAAGAGTTGAGTGCTCAATTGAGCACGCTTCCATCGAGAACTAGTGGCGGCTCAAAACGAGCGAAACACGATTTGCAGTGCGTAACGGAATTACGTTATTCATTTGACACCGGGAATTCCGTAATTCCAATCCGTGATGAGACGCATAACACCAAATGGCATAAATGTTAATAATAATAATAGTATGCCTTTATCGGTCGAGGTTGAGACTAAGAGATCCCCTCTTCCACCTAGGCCCTCCATAGCGTCAATGTAAACATATTAAAAAATAGTATATATACTTTTACAATACAAAAGTTATGCAATATACACTATTAGTGAAATGTCAAAAAATATAAACTAGTATACGTGAAAATTTTGTGTTACAAAAGATATCAGTTTGTGGGAAAAAACATGAGGATAAGGTTGTAATATCCTTCAGCGAAAAAACCCACTGCAGGAAAACGCCCACACAAGAAGGTGAGCGTGAAAAACCTGCGAAAACCTACTGAGTGAGAGCTGATGTCATGTTACATGAAAAATACAACATAGTTAATGAGGTGCAAACTATACACAAATATTACACTTGCAATTTAGACATAAAATATAATATACACATATATAAATATTCAGTGATACATATCACTTTGTCGAGGGTGATGCTCTGTGTCATGGATCTGTACCAGCTTTGTGTAGCTGCTTTGAAGCTGTAGCTTGCCTTGAAGTGAAAAGTGCTTTGTGCAACCTCCTCTTAAAAGATGCCTATGATGGTGAGTTCCTAGTTGAAAGGTTAAGATTATTCCATTCCCTACATGCAGTAACGGTAAATGATTTGTTGTAAATAACAGTTCGGTGATGAGGCATAACAAGATTGTGATTCCCTCTTGTGTTTGTCATGTGGGCAGTGTCAGGACTCCTGAACTCGCATGGTAAAGGAGGTGTTTTTGTTTTTAGAATTTGATATAGGAGAGATAGGGTTTGCGGCCGGCGTCGAGGATCAATTTTCAGCCATGACAGTTTATTAATATAATCGGTTATATAATCCGATAACTGTAAGTTAAATATGAATCTAATGCATGTGTTCATGGAACGTTGAATCTTAAGACTAAATTCTTGAGAAAAGTCCTGGTAGTCAATGTCAAAATACTCAAATAAAGGTAATATTAAATTAGATACAAATTGCGCTTTAAGAGGTGTAGGGATGACATATTTAAATTTTAATAGCGGATAAAATGATCGTGTGTAAATGTTCGTGCAAATGGATGGAAATTAGCAAATACGATAGAAGTATGAAGTGGTTCAGTATTACTGGTGCCTGGCTACATTAAGATGTAAGCCCATCGATGAGCTTTCGTTTCCATCAAACGTAATTTGAACTTTTATAATGCAACGCATACTTTCATTTTATTTTTCGCAAAGGTGCAGTCGATAGATAGACATGTTCTCCACACTTACCGCCCTTAAAATTCAATCTTGCATTAATCAATCTAGCATCAATATTGCTATTATTCGTTCCATTAAAAAGCAAGATATTACTTAAGTTTCAAAATGGCTTCACTTCTAATTAGGTGAATGCACGAAATCCTACTTTAAATTTTCCTTTCAGGACCCATCATGGCAAAATGATTCACATTTTTCCGAGTGCGTCTTTTCCTCAGCGGGAATCTTCTTTGTCGGAGCGGACAACTCTGATAAATCAATTCCCTGAAAACTGTTAGGAGGCAGTCCACTGTTGCACGAGTATTCACAATATACCAAATCCTGCACCTTTAAACGAAAATATAATATTACCTCCGTGGAGTAGCCTTCTCCAATGTAATCTTCTGCAAAAAAATTAGATCGTTGCTATTTAGAATAAAATAGAATGGAATAGAAAATTAAATTAGGAAATTCGAAGAAGATATTTTCTCAGACGACGTGAATCACATCCTTCGTTTACCATCGTACTACAGTAGAAGTGATCATGAGAATAAAATTAAAGAAATAGACTGCAAAACAGAGAGATTTAAAATGCCATTCTTCCCTCGTACTATTAAGGATAGCAACGTTGTCTCAATTGATAGGATTAATGGCGTCGCTCGCTAGGATCACTCATTGCATGTTTTTTTTCATGGTTCTAACCTTGCATGTACTTGCTCTAGGAATCACTGACCATTAGCAATTTTTTTGTGAATAAGCATTTATATTTTTCTAGTGTGCGTAATATTTCTATGACCGTGCGGTGTGCATATGGCGGTCCTCTTGCAGGCTGCATGTTGGTGATTTGTCACTCCCTGCCAAACACCCTAGAGGTGGCTCGCAGGGTATTATGTAGATGTAGATGTATTTATTTTCCGCTCATTGTGCCTGTAACGGAGACTATTTGGTAACAAATCGACAATGATCCGAAAAATGCATAGCCAATGAGTGAAAGGCAAAGGATGAAACAAATGACAGTGTTCAAGCACTTCTTTGCCCATCGGCGGCGTATCGATGGAAACAGCCGATCCAGGGGGGGGGGCAAACGGTGACCACGTGACCTTTTAGTTATGCATGCCGTAGTGGGCTCATCAGAGAGAGTGCACCACTGAAGGGACAAATAGCATGTGACGCATGGCGCTCCGATCGAAACGAGACACGAGCTCACTCATTTGATAAGGCTAAGGTTGTCCGATTCGGTCTGGCGTAACGGACCATTTTCATCCAATGTAGGGACGAGATCCCTGGGGCTTGGATTTTGAGGGACGGACAGGAAGTACGCGTCCTGCAATCTGCGGTCGAGGAGAAAGTTTAATCCAGATATTTTCGAGTGAATTCACTTCAGGGATTCAGCAAAGTCAGCGATCGAATTTCTCGCCTTATTTATTGGCTACCGAGGGTGATTCCCTAAGTGTAGCCACCAAATTCACTTCAAAGGGCATCGCACTTTACTACTCAGTAGAACCGCGTTAGATCATAAATTATAGGGTAATATTCTAACGCTAGATCGATAATATTTAGATTTTTTTTCGATAATTAGCTGATGCTTTAAGGTGATGAATTGCGTCTTTGACTAATAAACACCACACATCATTTGGAATTCTTCCATTGAGCTTCGACCAGTGCAGATGGAATTAAGAAAGAAAATTCAATATTCTGGATTGTGTTTGATTACCCTCTACATTGCATAGTGAAAACAAAATTGTCAAATTAGTTGAGCAAAACGTTTTTTATTTAATAAAAAGTAAATATTACGGAATGAAGAAATTTTATGGCACCCGTTAATGTCCGGAAATAATTCTACTAACTCATTTTTAACTTGCCTCTGAAGATAAAAAGCATAGTATGCGAACCTTTTTCTTGTGGTCGAGAGAAACAAATACTACGGCAGGAATTGACCTTATAGCCTTGAAATTTGTAGATAGCCGTGCTATCCACTACACCATTACCTCATTCACTAAACGAATTGCTCTTATGTGACAAAGCTCCGTCTCTTTCTTATTGTTTTCGATGAAACATTCAAGAGCATTCAAGAACAACCGAAACAACAAGTTTTCTCAGGCAATCCAAACATTTATATGCTCAGAATAACAGTAGGTACTCCCACGATAACAGAATATGCGAAACGACGAAAGCTTCGCGGCTCATTCAAATGCAAACCCACTTTTAATCCCATCTATTTAATCACGTAGAACGGCAATACGAATAAAACAACACACAGGTTGTATACCAAGCATTTTAATTACAATTAATCTCATTGGGATCAAAAATATAACATAAAAATCGTGTATAGCTGTAATTAAATCACGAGTCGGTCTCTCATCAATTCTTTCGCCAAGCCGCTAGAGCAATTTAACTGTCATTACTAGCGAAATTCGCTCTTGGCGAATGTTTACATCCATTATATACCAGCCAGACAAAACGAGCATGACTTTATCGTCGCCAGAGGGACGAAGCGAAGCTTATCTGGCGAAAAAGCTAGCGAATGAAAATGAGAATACGAATTCAGTCACCGTTCGGCAAATTGCGTCGACAATCTTTTTGACAAATCGCGTTGGCTATAGCCAGAAAGAACCAGAATCAGGCCCCAGAGGATGAATCAGGCAAGCGGCTCACATTCGTCATATTCTATAGGGGTTCCCCTAAAAGGATGCGTTCGCGATTGTTGGAGGCATTTTATTTTTTTACATTTTCCACACATATACACTAGTACCTTAAGAGACCACTTTAGTTGGCTCTCTACTTAAGGTGGTAGTGTAGGTGTCACCAGCTTCCTCCAATTATGTCACTTAGAGCCCATACTTAAATTGCGTAGGCAACTGTTTCCGCACGGTTGAAGCTCTTCAAGTGTTGTAAATGGCACATGATAATACTAATGTTGATTATGTTACAAGTTGTGCTGTATTCCATGATGTGGTTATTGAGCGTTCTATTCCGTTAGTTAACTTTCTAGTGTTGGGGATATCAAATCGACGAATTTATTTTGTGGAGTTTCTCATCTTATTGTTGATTTTATTGCCGTGAAAACTAATTTTTATGCCTGTTGCTCACGGTGAAACTCGTTTTTATAAAACTTAGAAACGATTTAAGGAATTTTAAGACTGAGACAACGGCAGAGAATCCGGTGAAACAGTTAAGTTTCAATGGTGTCATAATCGAAAATAACGTAAGCGAATGCACTTAGTAAAATCCCACACACTGCTACTGAAACCATTGCATAGGGGTTCAATTTTAGTCCTGGGGATGCCAAGGGGGATAAGATATGGCTCACTTAATGAGTATCTTAAGTCAGTCTCATGGGCGAAAAAATACTGATCATATTCCGACTAGCAAAAAAACTACTAATGCATAATTTTCATCCAATAAAAATATACCGTGTTGGGCACCTGACTATTTCCGCGAAATTATTACAAATTATATTTATTAGATACTAAATATACTTCTTGAGATGCAGCGCTTTACGGTGCGGACACTTAGACGATGACGAAGGAGAGACTGGAAGAGGACGAAGGCATCTGAGATTTGGGTAAAAAAACAACTTAAAAGGTGAGATGGACGGACAGGAGAAGAAATAAAGAAGTGCTATCCAAAGTGGAGAGATTTGAGGTAAGGGGTGAGGGGAAGGTTGAATGAAAGATGGAAATGATTGATTGAATGAAAGATCTTAAAGCAAATGGGCGTAACTGTTAATTTAAGCGTCTAAGTTCCAAGTTGGAAGGGGCGCAGGCGGGGTGATTCGTAGTCTTCCATGTAATCCAAGATTATCGGGATATCTATGATTATAATCAAATATACTCCCTTTTTCATATTAGAAGGGCAGGTGGATTATGTTTTTCCATTACCACCATCAATGGTTGACTCACAATAATAATTCCACGCTGATGTTGCTCGGAATATTTTTTATAATAAAACACTGGATAGTACCAATGACTCGCGGCTGAGCTTTAAGCTACCGAGTGCGTCCACCTAGTTGCGGATGGTGGGTCACCCTCTAGATATTGAGGTTAGCTGCCATATAAGCGAGTTTACTTGTAGAATAAGCAGTCGTGGAGAAAAAGCGGCGGTATTCCAAGATAATATGGGTCTATCCCAGGGTAAGATAGGCCATCTAAATGATAAATTTAACCTGTGAAGATGTCGTGCCTTGGCGATAGGAAGCCGCCAACAATTATGCCTCACATCACCCGGGGGAGAGGGCAGCAGCTCTTCTTCAAATGATTGAAGGTGGATACCACGGTGATCAGTTCAGCGACACTCATTGCACTTCAGGCGTGGTAACATTTACTTGAACGGCTGCTCCATTTGTAGCATCTGTATGGAAGCAAGGCTTGGACTTGGTTGACTGCAGCAGAGAAGTCAAGAGTGGAAGCATTCGAAATGTGGTGCTACCGAAGAATAATGAAGATAAAAGAGACCGTGCAAGTAAAGAGCAAGTGCTAAGAAGAGTGAAAGATAAGAGAAGCCTCCTAAAAACGTTAAGAAGAAGACGGGACTACCTAGTTGGCCACATTTTGAGGCACGATGACCTGATGAAGACAATCGTTGAAGGACAAGAGGAAGGGAAAATGGCAAGGGACGGCCCCGAATGAGTTACATAGGACAGGTTAGAAAGGATGTAAAAGAGAAGAAATACATTGCTATGAAAGGGTTAGCGCATAGGAGAGAGAAATGGAGAGCTGCGTAAAACCAATCCTAGGATTGTTGGCTAATGATGATGAATACTAATGTACGAATATTCCCCAGAAAGAAAGGGAAAACACTTCCTACGACGCATTGTGGTCCAAAATACTGCCATTTTACTGTATCCCCATAAATATCTCGCTATTTCTTTCAGTTAAAAATTATATTTATCTAAAAATCAATCCAAGGCAATCCGATTGCTCATCTGAAAAAAAATATAAAGCAAAAATTACTTCTCTCATAAAAAAATAACAGTAGTTTTTCCACGCAATAATATTGAAATACTCTTCATATATCTTCTTATTTTCTATTTACAGGATATTAATAATATGCGATATTAAAAATATAGACACTATTTTATTCCTGATAAAGTTAAACTTTGGGTGTAACTGCTATTTCACTTGTAAACATCAAAAAATGACAGTGAATCCTTCCCCACTGACACAAGTGAACGCGAGCATGGGCGATAACCATGACGCAAACGACAATATTGACATTGGCGTATATATTTACGTATTTTTGCTCGTGTATTGTGCTAGTATGCGTAATATTTCTATGACTGTGCGGTGTGCACGTGGCGGTCCTCTTGCATGCTGCATGTTGGTGATTTGTCACCCCCTGCCAAACACCCTAAAGGTGGCTCTAAGGGTATTATGTAGATGTAGATGTGTATATGGGTGTACCAAGCGAGGGGCAGTAGAGGACAACTGCCTCCCCCTAGAAGCAAAAATCGTAAATGTCTTTGAGGAAAATAATATTTTTCCAAGCAAATAATTTTAAAAACTAATAAAGAGCTGTTACAGTTTCCTTAAAATGTCGGCTTCATTCACTTTTTCCGTGCTTACATCTACATCTACATAATACCCTGCAAGCCACCTCTTGGGTGTTTGGCTTAAATCTTACCCACAACTTGAACAACCATGGCTTGCCCCCCCTTCCTAGTTTTGATCCTGGGTACGCCCTTGTATGTGTACCTTAATATATGTTTCTGAATTTTATTATCATTCCCTACAGCATGTGGTAGTAAAATTTGTTAGAATGCGTGACGTTTTTTGGACCGTGTGGTGAGCATGTGAGAATCCTTTTCCATGCTGCATGCTGGTGATTGATGACCCCCTGCCAAACACCCTAGAGGTGGCTCGCAGGGCATTCTATAAACGTGTAAATTTTTCACATGACGATGTGAATAAAAAAATATTGGAGTATCGCCGGAATAATCCTTAAGTTCTTCTCCGCTTTCTTCGATGGGGGAATTGTTCGACTGTGGAGGGGAAAAGTGGGTTCATGGAGCATTCCTACGTCTGAAATCGTGCTTGGGGCTCTTGGCGAGGGTTGAAGTAGTCACGTTGCACCATTTTCACAAACTGATGAGGTCAAATCGATTCCCAGTGGACAACGAATGCGCGTAAGCAATACGTGTTCCTTTTCCACTGTCGAAAAATAACTAAGACGGCTGCGTCGGGTTTGTGGACTGACTTTTGAAAGTGACTGTACACAATATATGAATGAGAATGTCTGTTAGTCTGCCCGCTAAGAATTTCCTAACGTCTCCACGGATTGAACACAAAGTTAGCACGTAGGTGTATCTCTTACTCCCAAAGCCCATAGTGCTTGGTTGTGTGTGTAATGCGTGAAGCGTAATTTTCGTCGTTTTCTCATCGCCGCTTGTTACGTTGCGCCATGGAAATCATCTATGGTTGGATATCCTACCGGAGAGGCAAATATATTGACTCAATCAAAGGGAAAACATAACTCAAATGATGCTACACTTAACTATTAATCCTCTTCGTGTAAACCTTTTTTCTGGAGCATACATTCACATTGGAGATGGCATAGGACTACTGAGGAAGGTTGGTGAGAGATATATGGAAAGGGGAAAAGGAATAAGTCTGTGTATTATATACTTGTAAAAGGAATACGTTGGGTAAATTGGAAGAAACTGATGGAAATTAAGAAGATGAAGAAAGTAGACTGGAGGGACTAATTAGTGAATTGTATTTGGGACAAAAGGCAGCAGTGAAAGTGAATGAAAACATGACTGAATGGGTGGAGCTAGGTAGAGGGGTTAGGCAAGGATATTGTTTGTCACCAACTCTGTTGAATGTGTATATTGAAGACATGATAAGTGTGACATTGGATGAAATAGAAGAGGGAATAAGTATTGGTGGGGTAAAAATAAGATGCATTAGATTTGCTGATGATATGGTGGTATTGGTAGCAGGGTTTGAGGAAGGAATGGAAACATGGAATGAAAATAAACGTTAAGAAAGCGAAAGTGATAAAAGTGAGAAATGTAGATGGTATAAGGGTGAAGACAAAAGAAGGTAAAATACAGAATGTGAGAACCTACAGCTACTTGGGGACTTTGATAACTGAAGACTGGAAAAGTATAGGAGAAATAAAAAGAAGGATAGAAATGGCGAAAGAAGTTTTCAAGAAGAAGAAGAGAGGCTTGTGTAATAAGGCACTGAAATTAAAATTGAGGAAAAGATTGGTGAAATGCTGTGTGTGGAGTGTGTTTATGTATGGATGTGAGACTTGGACGATGGGGAAGAGAGAGACAGGGACAGGATTGGGGCGTTTGAGAAAAGGGTTTGGAGGAAGATGGAGGGAATACGGTGGACGGATCGAGTTAGGAATGACCAAGTGTTAAATAGGATAGATGAGAAAAGAACGTTGAAAGACAAAATAAATCAAAGGAAGGATAACTGGCTGGGAAATTTGTTGAAAGGGAATAGAATTTTGAAAGTAGCTTTGGAGGGAACAGTGGAAGGGATCAGAAGAAGGGGAAGGAGAAGGCTAAAGTTTATCGAGCGTTTATTAAAGTCCTTTATGGTTCGAGGGAAAAACTGATTCCCATATCTACCCATTTGGCAAAACATATCTCTTAATTTGTCGCTTCTATCGGACCTGGAAATATAGTGTGGCTCTAATAATGCTCTCCGTGTCTCTTAAAGATATCCATTCTCAATTGTTCAACCAATCTAAGCCTAGCGCGCAGCCTTCGAGTATCAAGCGGTTCCTCTAACTCGCTTAATATTTGGGTAACGCTGTCTGTACGCCCGTAGCAGTTTTTGACAAATCGCCCAGCTTTCCTTTGTATTTCATTAAGTTCACGGATTAAGTTTCTCTGCACCGGATCCTATATTGTTCCGAAATATTCAACGTGTGGTGGGACGAATGTGAAATAGCACCTTACTTTTACTTTATCATACGAAAATCTCTCATAATACGCTTGATAAATCCTAATTTCTTCATAGCTATGCTACAAATATTCTTCATATGTGTTCTCCACGTGAGGTTCGAGGTTATCGAAACTTTCAGGTAATACACTTCGTCTGTTGCCTTTATGTTAATACCACTCACTGCATAAACATTGTTATATTTCGATAAATTCCGCAAGAAATGTACCGTTATGCATTTGCTCAGATTAAGTTCGAGTCCCCACTCTTGGCTCCACAAATAAACGTTGCTTAAGTCCGGTGATGGCATTTCATAGTCAGAGTGATCACTTGTTTCGCGATAGATGACAGCGTCGTCAGCAAATAAAAGTATTTTACTACTAATGCGGGAGCAGAGATCATTAATGTATATAATGAACAACAGGGGGCCGATTAGGCTTCCTTGCGGAACACCTGGTGTAACTCTTACAACATGAGAGCTAATTCTGTGTAGAACTACTAAAACTATTGGCAACATTTTTGCTAGGATTTGGAAGGCAACGAAAGGAAACCATCCTCATTACGTGAGAGCAAAATTATGCTTTGGGAGAGAACGTCCCATGCCGTGAAACACGCATTACAATTCCAGAATAAGGAATATTAAGCAAGTTACGTGACGCGAGGATGAGACGGTCTCCAAGGCAGCAGCGCCCGTCGGAAGAATATTCCAAAGCGGAGGTTTCGCACGGTTTGTAGGACTCGACGCAGAGGAGAGAGTTTTGGATAAAAAAAAACATGCGCACACAATCCAGAGAGGGTGGCGTTTGAATCCAAAATGCGGAAATACAAATGAATGGGGTGGGCGTGAACGTGTTTAAAGATGGACGGCAGACGAGTGCTTCCCTTTTTATGCGTTTTTCCCCACTGAGGAAAAGAAAAGGCACTGGAAGATGGTGATGAATACGGAAAAAGTGTGGGGCCGTAGAAAGATATCCCTGAGGGGAAACGAAAGAGGGAATGCGGCCACTAAAATATAATCTGATTTTAGTCTCGGCGATTCTTATGAATTTCAAAACTTCAGGCCTCCCTCGAATCTCTTTGAATCAAGCTAAAAAAATGCCAATTTCAAAATATTTTCTCCCTTAGCATGAAATGATTCTTTTGTCCATCTGATGAGCTGTGGTCGTCCAGCATTTAAGTAGAACTCTCCGTTGCCGAAAGTTATTACTGCTGCCTTCATTGAAACATTGTAACGTAGGACTTGATAGCTTATCCAAGAAGTTCTGTCACTAGAATATCCAAGTTTAAATCTCAGTCAAAGAAAATAATATCACCCCTCATCTCCTCAGATGGTGTTCCTTAAAATATAAATATTATTTTTCCGTTGATAAATTAATATTTTCACCAATGTTGAATAAAATGTCATAAAACATATTAATAACACCCTTTTATCCCCTTTTCATCGAGATTGCTTCTTAAAACATAAAAAGAAATTTAATTTGGGGTGAGCTAGCCATAATTTGCTTTTTGAAAAAGTAACAGCAAAGAATAAATTTGTTGGGGTCCACCGGACCACAGTGTGCACTTCTAGGGTTAAATAAATAAAGGATCGCAGCGCCGTCAACGGATTTTGGTGGCCAATGCTTGAACTTATCTCCATGTTTAATTTTAAATTCTAACAAAAATGTTAGATTATTGCATTGTCATCTGGTTCTGAGCTATGCTGAAAATTTCAGCTTAATAGCTAATCGGAATGTGGGTTGAAATTTAGTTGCGAAATCGACAAATAACAAAGCAAGTTTATCAAAACATTATAATTATAATAAGAGGGGTGAGAGTAAGAATTTTCGTTAGCAAAATGTTTTGCACAAATAAGGGACAGCCAAAAAAATAATTAATTGCTTGCCAAAAAAATAACAAACAAGAGTCTGAATTGAAATGAGTTCGAACTTCTGAAAAGTAAACCATCCAAACATTGCATTAAAACTATGGCTCTCCGAATTACAACGTGTTCGATCACAGAAAAATAAATTATAAAGAAATCCAGTACCTCATGACACTTCCTTTCCTATAAAACCACCAATTTCTCCTCAGACACTCCCTTGGCGTGGTGGATCAGGTTCCGAATATTTCTTCTTCGCGCACGCAAATTGAATTGGAATGATAAGAGACACCACATGACACTCGTAGCCTGCTTTTCAAGCTCCGCCACTGGCTATGGCCGCGGAAGAACGCTTGGAAGGAAATCGGGCAACTAACAAGAGCTGACAAATCATACCCCGTTTACACTACGATCATATCGACGTTGATCCGTACACGCGTAGCCTCAAAACGTCGTGTATACGCGCAGAGTTACCATCGTAGGCCTTAGTACCTAAGATGAAGATGGTTCTTTTTTATTTCCTTAGCTTCCTTACCTCTCTCACATATACGAGGCAGCTTGGCTCCCGCACAGCAGCATAAGGCAGTCGATACAGAGGCTAACGCATTTAACCGGGGAAAAATACTCCTAAAGCGACTGGAAAATATTCAGTAGTACACATTCACTATTTAGCGCCAACGCTAAAAGTGACGCAACATTAAATGTTGGAAATATTTTCCAATGCACTTACTCATAAATATTTTCCATTAAGTTTTCGCTGATATCTTACTCGAATAATTTGGTTTTAACTTCTCCACTCGATACCCAGAGAATGGTTCAACGAACATACTCAAAATTTGCAGAAAAAGTACGATATACTAATTTATAGGTGGTAAATATAAGAAAAATATAATTAATGACGTTTTAATGCGCATGAATCTATATCAATAATAATACCTTACACGCTTGGAATTTAGCTGGATAAAAAGCATTTTTCTTTTAATTTTAGTGCACCACAATTTAGGCTCATGCATGGTGCGAATGAAATTCGTGCATACCATGAATTTTTCGTTGGTGCATCAGTGAACATTACCTCAATTAGTATGCGTATTTTATTTTTTTCTGATTAGATTTCTGATTGATAATTTTCTGATTATATCAAGGCACACTCCGAAAAAAACTAACGAGAAATCAGAGCACCCGCGCATTAGGCTCGAAATATTTTCCCAAGGCCGTCAAGAGGGCAAGAGACAAGATCCGAAGAAGACGCGGGGAGTGAGAAGACGTCAATGACGGGGCGTTCATTTTGACTTTGACGACTGCCGCGAGGCGCAAAGGGACGGACGCCATCCGAGCTGTGGAGAGTCTCCAGTTGCAAGATAAGGAAGGCCACTACTCCACCCGATCGCCTCTCTCGGCCAAAGGAGCCTATCTCCACATCCCGACACTTGATCCCTATTCGCTGGATCCGCCGTGGAAGGGGGGGATACGGAACGGCAATACTCGTGCATGACAAAGAAGAAATTTAAACGCGTGACATCGATCGTGTACGGTTACCTCCTTTGTGAGCTCTGCTATTGAGCCACTTGGTCCTCGCACAAACTCTGGATGGCATAGTTCTTCACAAAATTCACTAAATCTTGATTTGCAATGATATAGTAATAATAAATAATTTTATTACTCCACACACAGATTACATGACAATAGCACAATTGAGTAATTTTAGGTAGCCGCGAAGGATAACCTGTTTGAGGCTACTATCCAAAATAATAATACATTATGCTTTACATATAGTGTAGCTCATTTTGTGTTACCTTGATAATCTATACTAGCAAAGCTTAAGTGCGTACATGAAAAAAAACAACAAAAGTAGTATTTATAATTCATTTAAGTACATAAATATTTTATAACAATATTTGTTCTACACTTTCTTAAGTGAGAAGCCAAGAATGTGCATTTTGCAAAAACTTTTTCAAAGACTTTGAAATAAAGCTTGACTGGGGCAACAAATTAAAAACCTTTGGTCCTATGTACAAAAAACATCTTTTAAACAAGGTTCATTTATTTTACTTTGTGTTATTCCATTATAAGTTTTCCTGGATGTCACACAATTACTTATGCCACTTATTTTTATCAGAAGAAGATGATGCACCTGAAGATAATGACAATTCACTGTAACCCGGGTCGCGCTCTGATAAAAAATAAGTGGTATAAGTAATTGTGTGACATTCAGGAAAACTTATAGTCCTTGAGAGTTGTTTGCGCTTGCCTCATGGGCCGTTAGGCAATATTGGCTCAATGCAATATAATCATGAAAATGTTTAGATGATGCTGGATATGAGTACTTGAACAACGTCTCACGCATATTCTCGTGTCCAATTATATTTCTGAAAATTTCTGTTAACTGCAATGCCTATTGCGTGTTACATGATTTCAGGGAGAACTGTTGAATGCAATATATTTTATTGCATTAAAAATTCAATAACGCCAATATTCTAAATGAAGGCACCTTTTGTAGTTGTTTTTCATATTCCCACCGCTGCACTATTATGTACTTAATTTCTGGCAGTTACTTTACATGAGAATTCTTCAAATTAAATCTTCTCCGCGCCTACGATGGCACTGGAGAGCAGCCATTTTGCTGTTTTAAACCTGTGAATTGTATTTCTCTCACTTTTGGCCTCTGAATAAAAAATAATTACAGCTATTATCTACCACGTCAACTTTTTCACTCTTCCGAGACTGTGCGGGGTGACTCGGTTATTATGTTAATGTTGTAGTATTTTCTATATATATTTTTATTTTGTGCCTTTGAATGCACCAAAGGATGAAGTTCGCCATGAAAAAATATTTGATTTAGCCAGGATTCGAACCCGAATCTCCCTATTGCCGGTCAGGCGTGTTAACCAATTCCACCACCAAGCAATTTCCTCAGAGCGAACTTCGGAATGGGTTTTACCGAACAAGATATTGACGTCACAAGTGGCTTGGTGGTGGAACTGGTTAACACGCCTGACCGGCGATCGGGAGGTCCGGATTCGAGTCCCGCCTAAGTCAAATATTTTTTCATGGCGAACTTCATCCTTTGGTGTATTTAACTTTGCACCCGTGCGCGTGACTTCGTATATAGTCACTTGTTCCTGCAGTGCTTTGTCCCTTTGATATTTTTTTAAATTTGAACTCAACCACTTTGTCGTTATTTAGACGACGAATTATTTTTTAGATTAAATATCTCTTGAAAACTTCAATTTTTATTGGTGGGGTAACTGAGTTACCCCGCACAGCTGTTGGCGGGAAGAAAAAAAAACTTGTTAGATGAGTGCAGGGAGAACAGTTGAATACAATATATTTTACTAGATTAAAACTTCAATAACGCCAATATTATAAATGAATGCACCTTTTGTAGTTGTTTTTTCATAGCATGTTAGTGAATACACAGTTTACAATAGCAAAATATGAAAAATACCTGCCATTTCGCAAAAATCACCTTATGTAATCAACTTTTTCAATTCTACTGCATAGTTCTCGTATTTTGGGCCGCACTCCAGCATATTAAACCATAGTTTAACTTACAATTAGTGCAAACCATGGCGTTATACAAAATTACTTGAAAATAGTGGTAAGGTATTGGTGAAGTGGTAGTTTTTCAGTAATTTCTGGAAACGACCACGACGTAGGTATTGTAATTTATAGGGACAACTATCTTTAGTTATTTACCTGGTTCAACTATATATTATAAAGTATACATATTTTCCTTAAGACATATATACATATGCACAATATTTTGGAAAAATGAGATGCACGTAGCACGTAATATAAATGGTTCAAGTCAATATCACTAAAACATAGGAACACAAAAAAAGAAACACACGGGAAAATTAAACTAGGAGATTTCGAAGTAGTGAGTTACTCATCAACCTGAGTAAGAATGGGTAGGAAAGGGGTGTGTTGGACAAGGGAAAAGGGGGGAGAGATGCATTGGAGGAGGGGTTAGGATGCGACGTTCTACCCCTGAAAGCATTTGGCTTGCAAGTGCCAAATGCACGCCAATTCGAGGGCGTGGACATTGAGGGCGGAGTAGGTTGGAGGGAGGGAGGCAATGACCGAAACTTTGAAGCATTGATTGAAGATGGAGTCGTGCGACAAAAAAATCTGTGGGCACGGGGAGAGATGCGTGGGGGGATGATGGACAGCAGGAGGCACGGTGATTGTTAATTCTGAGGTTGAGGGGTGGTGGTGCATTGGCCGGAATAGAAGCGGGGCAGAAATTACAGTGAAGGAGGTAAATGATATTGGTGGACGTACAAGTTGTGGAGGGGAAAATCGGTAGGCATTTAAGTTTGGGGAGAAAAGGTGGGGGTGGAGAGAATATCTTGCAAGTTTTACACCTGGGACGATTGCAAGGTGAGGGTATGGAGGTGGTAACTGACTGCGATTTTTGAAGAGGGTGGGTTGCTTTAAAAATGGTATTTAAATTAGGTGATCTCTTAAAGGTGATCCGCGGAGTGCAAGGGATAATCTGAGAGGTGGATTTGTGCTTAGAAAGGATGGGGTACAAGTCCTTCAAAATATTCTGTGGAGCGTGAGCACCACGAAAGTAGGTGGTGAGCAGAGATGGGGAGCAGAGATGTTTGTCTGTGCGGGGTTTATTGGAAATATGCGGTTTTTCTAATTTTATCTATCAAAAGTTTTTCGGGGTAGCCGCGGTGAGGCAGAGAGGTGTTAGGTTTGGAGAGGAACTTTTGAAGGTCTTCAGGGTTGTTGCAAATCCTATGTCCCCGCGGCTACCCCGAAAAAGGTGGAGGAGGTTTTAGGAGTAGGTGTTAGTAAGTTTAATGCGGATTGAAGTAATAAAATTATTATTTTATAGGGAAATTGTTACGTTTATAAATGTTATTCGGGAGAAGGAGTGGTGGGAGGTGAAGGATAGTTCAGAGTTTTCATTAAGTGCCGAAATGGAATAGCTCAATGAGTCTTATTCATGGGGCCAGAGAAGGAAAATGTCATCTATATAACGAAGCCAAAGCAAGGGTTGAAGATAGGAAGAATTCCGAGGAGACCAAGAAATAAATTTACGTATGAAGGGCTAAATCTACTTGCCGAGGCGAAGCCTTGGATCTGCATATAATATTTGTCGTTGAAGGAGAAGGTGTTTTTCGTTAGGATTAGGAGAGAAAGATCGCCTAAAAAGTCAGAACCTGGTATCTGAGTTGCAGGTCGATTGTCATAAAATATGATAATTTACCTTGGTGATAGACTATCGTAGCACCAATATAAAAAAATCTCTCCATTAAACTTAAGTAAAAAAAAAAACGATTGCGATAAAAAGAAACTCAAGAAATAAAGGATTCTAAATACGAGGATTTGTGAATAAATGCAGCTTTCGATGGCTACAAAATCAAAGTATTTAGTGTCATTTACAACAAATTAACATGACTGATACTGATGAAATTTTGACCGAACCAGAATTTACCGATTCATTCAAATTTCAATGGAATATAGAGGTTCATATCACATGTTAGTAGGAAAACCCGTTATCGCGTCTCTAGTCCATTGTAAAAGCGTAATTTCATTGAATTTGATTTATTAGGGGGAAAATAAATATCAAATTCATTAAATGCTCATCGAACAAGGATGGAATATTAATAATCCTCGGTTATATTTTTATGCTGTAATCGCTGCGATAACTTAAGTCTGATTTAATTTTTAAAGCGTGATAATAATTTATTAAACGTAGGAAAGTTATGTGATAAAATATTTTGCAACCTGAAAATATCATATTAAAGGTTTTTACCCGATAAATTGCACCTCTATCAGTAGAGCGTGTACCTCAGATTCAATACACAACAATCATAAATATAGCCTAATGGAAAGGTACACCGAAGCCATTAGGGTGGTGTGCAAAAATGACGGCTGATCATTTTCTCGTCGACTCACTCAAAATAAAAGTTTTGAGCGCTATTGAATGTAAAGAAAAATTCCATTTCTCAAATTTGTGAATGATCCTCTGGAAGATCGTAAATGGTTTAAAAATGTTCTCGTTACGCGAGGAAAAATACCATTAGAATCAGAAGACAAGCAGTTCCATGTCCCACAATCGTAGCGGCAGGTCTCATGGCCGAATTTTCACCTCAGGAGGCCTCTATCTCTCCTCTCACCGCAAGTGCACCATCTCCTTCCGCCACTTCCACCTTCCAGGCGGCTGACTTTTTTCCAGGAACGGAAGAGAAGCGGTTGTAGCAGAGCAACTAAACACGCACCCTTCCCCTCCCCCCCCCTAAATCCTTGTCTCCCCATCCCTCAATTCATTGCACACCCACTGAGGAGCGAAGTCCGATGCAAACAATGCATTACGAGGGGACGCGGGTGGGGGTGGAAGCACATAGGGAAGGGGAGAAGGCGGCTTTACTCTGTTCAATTCATCTCTGCGGGTGAGCTGGTGTGGCCAAAGCAAGTGTAAATGAGGGGAGGGAAAGTTTCTCGGCATGTGGCTTTGCCTTTGCCAATCAGCAAACAGTAGGCGTGGCTTCAGTGAGTCGCTCTCAGACCTCCGCCGAGTGAACATCGTGAGTCTGCTCGTGGAGCAGTCTTGCCAAGCCTCACGCGTTCTCCTTGTATGTAACTAAGTATGCATTCCACCAACGGTGCTTCATTTAGCGCGGTAGCTAACAATTATATATTAATTATATTATAATTTAATAATTAAATTATAATAAGCAAAAAGGATAATCCTCAATGACTTCCTAATGAGCAGGTTTATTGTCTCGGCGCCGGGGCCAAAATTACCTGTGGCCACCTATGACTCACTCGCTTTCAGTGACAAAGTAGGGCGGCTATGTACATTTGGCAACATTATGTTCGCTCCTCCTCTCTCTCTTGTTAGTACCCCTCCCCTATCAGCGAAGCCATCCGACAGTGTCCGAGCTCTCACGAAAGCTCACCCGCAGTCATAAAGTGAATAGATTAAAAGATACAGTGAAACCTCGGTTAGCGAACGCCTCTGATAACGAACTATTCGGATAACGACCAAAGATTGCGCTAAAAATATGCCTCGGATAGCGAACAAAATTTCGGTTAGTGATCATATGTGTAGCGGCTATGTTTGTGTTATATGCTGTACGATCCCAAATGGATACAAAGTAATACCTCCTTCCATTCACGCCATCACATGGCAGTAAAAACGGTTAGTTTTCCTATGTTTCCTTATGTTTTAATTCTTTTTTTAATGTTTTTATTTATATTTAACTCAATTTGTACTGTATTATAACTATTCTCATTTAAAAAGCATACCTATATAGCCTGTAACTTTCACGTTATAGCGAGTCAATAGGAGGAATCAATTACTCCTATTTCCTTCATTTCTTATGGGGAAAATTGTTTCGGTTAGCGAACATTTCGGATAACGACCAGCTTTCTGTAACGGATTGTGGTCGTTATCCGAGGTTCTACTGTATTTCTTATCCGCCTCATGCATTCGTGTCAGGGAACGGAGCGAGAGAAGTGCGTGTAAGAAGAACCGGATCGAGACACAAAGTAGAAATACAACTGAGAACGTTTAAACAGAAAGCAAATGAATTATAATTACTGCTACACTACAACGCTCTCCCAATAATACCCTAAAACAACGGTAAAAATAAAATATTCCTTAGTAACGGAATGGCCTTACTTAAACGAGTCCTTACAGTAGCGGATACTAATTTTAATGGATTGCTCAGAAGAGCGGCTTGGATTTGAAGCGATGAAAAGCTCTTAAGGAAAGCTAAGTGAAGAAAATATGCAACCGCGATAATGAAGGATAATGTTTCGTTGTGGAAAATTTGCAACTCCTGGGAAAATAAAGTGCACTAACCTTGAAATTGTTTTCTAGGAAATTACGATCGAAGTGGAAAATTTACGACAAGTCAATGGGTAGAAGTAGTTTGACAAATAAAAAATCTAAAATCTAATATGAAAGGCAGTGACATATTTTTAAGGCAATGGATTTTATGAAACGGAATTGTAACTTGAATATTTTGCATGCAAATCTGTGCAAGATAAAAATAGAATTTGGAAGAGGATTGTCGCGGTATGTATTTCGGCATCTAAACTAAAGTGTAGGGATCAATTAACATCATGATAACATTGATTATTCTGGCTAGTAGGTATGCTTGAAGAATAATGAATAGATTGATGGATTGAAAATAAGACACGTGAAATAAGATAGGGGTTGCACTAAGAGGTTTGGGGATACTAAGATACCCACGAAAAAACATATACGTTTGGTGGAAGAGAAAGGTAAGGAGAATGTAAAAGTGTGTTAAACTTACTCATAGTCGGAGAAGCAAGTGATATTATAATGAAAACTCTGAATAAATCACTAAATTTTTAACTGTGAAATTTTAGTACGAATTTTCTTTTGCTGTTAGATATCGATCACATATCTCCTCCATTTATGCTGCACTTAATCCACCTATTTATCATCGAGAGTCCAGTTACAGGGAATGGTGATCGGCTCAAAAATGATCAAAAACAAGAATAAGAATTCTGCAATTTACAAGTTCACACTACACAGAAAATTAACAGTATAATTGCATTCCTTTTAAACGTCATAAGAAGCACTGTTATACATACAGAGGGCTCTACTCTAGTCACCAGTATAGTAGGATAATTAAATGCGAGGGCATATAAAAAATTAGGGAAATCAGAATCACATGGCAGTCACGTCGTAAGAGACTATGTATATCTCACAGGGTGAAAATGGTGTACAAAAGTTTTGATACTAACGCTAAAAGGGACTGACTGATTTGAATACCCGAATCTAAGACGCGCAGGACATATTCCGATTTGTTGACCTTTTGGATAGATTGTACAACCATTCCACACACTCTCTTAGTGGTAAATATAGTGATAGTCCTCAAATAAGTAGCATGGTGTCATAACATTGAAATTTTTAGGTAGCTAAACCTCTCGCTTTAGCATTTTGTTGAAGTCTTGACCCCATGAAACGAACCATGCATAATGAGATCGGGGAGAGTTACAACTTTTTCCACCTTCGCGAAGACACACCGGTAAAGTCGAGGAAATAAACAAACGCAATTTTTAGAGGACTGTTACCGAAGCACTCGGAGGGAAATGCGATGAAAAGGATTTTTGTTTCTCCCGAGAGGGAGAATTGGAGTGGGCGACCGGTAAGTTTGCTTCCCGTTTTGCACGAAATCCCCCAAGACTTGTAAGCAGAGACGTTCTCGTGAATAATGCAACAAGGTGAAAGAAAGGGTTTTTGCGGTCGAGCTGAAGAAGCGAGTAGGGTGTGATGGGAGGATGGTGAGGAGGGCGGGGATGAAAGAGAAATTGCGGTCCGGATTGTGGTTGCGGGGTCGTCGCCTCTCCCACTTCACCCCCATCACAAATCACCTACATCCAAATTCACCCCATCGGCAAATTGACATAATGGAGATGCCTCGAAGGGTAATTCCTCCACATAGAAAGAGACCACGAGGAAAATCGATTAATTAGTGCGTTCCGCGTCTTCGGAGAAAGCTCATATTCTAGATTGATCACAGCCACGCAGACACAGGTTTCTCTCAAAAATATCACCATAAAATAGACACACTTAACCGATACGGAAATTCATCTGTCTAAGGAATGCGTTTCAATAGATAAGACAAGACTTTTTAGGCTGTATCTAGAAGTCCATATCCCCAAGAGCATTTCTACCACACATGAACTGCTAACAACTTTATTATATCATCTAAAGACCAAATGATCTGAATTTTGAGCCCGGAGATGATTCGAGAAAACAAATATGAGTTCCTGTTCCGTTTTGACTCCTAAAACTCATCATGCAACAACAGTCCAACCATCATATACCTCTCGATAGAGAACTAAAAGTTCAACAAAATTAATGCAAAATCGGTATTAGGAAGGTAAAAAATTGGCCAATTTTTATTACAATTCCATTATTGCCAAAAAATATTTACCATAAAATTCAATATATCTTCCAATGTCGGCCATACATATTACTCACAGGACAATTTATTCATATTGGATAAATATACATGATATATACATTACACACGAAATGAGTTTAATAATGAGTTTCATTGCAGAAAGAAAAAAATTAATTACAATCTTACTAGTTCATAAATGAAATAAATTTTAGATATTGAGTTTGGATTTCTATTCCATTTCTTGCAGGCATATTTTCTGAAGGGATTGTTAAATGGCAGTAATACTTGGCAATTACATGCATTCAAAGAACACGTTCCCAGTTCTGCACCGATCTCTCGACAGCATGCTCAATAGGGTAGTTTCTTTCATCGAAGAAAACGAAAGGCATTGCGATTCGTTACCCACTATTAGTGTATTCATAATATATAAGTTATTTGGTTTTACAAATCTCAGTTTACACGAATGGCAATGGCCAATTTTAACCACATTTGAAAAAGGCCACATTGGCGCCCATGCGATGTCAATCCAAGTAACTTCACAGGGACCTAGTTTTTATACGAGTGGATAGAAGTTTTACATCGTCTGAGATTAACAATGCATGCATGAGGCACAGAGCTCAGTGTAACATGTATTAATATTCACCTATTAAAACTGCCTATGTTCGGAAACTTTTCTTCGTTTGATAGGGTATTTATAATCCTTATTTAAGTATTTTGAGCGCTTGAAAAATTTCACTTTTCATTTAATCGCGAAAAATAGATATCGTCATTTAAAAATCTGAAAGCGTGAAATGCTTCCTCAAGGAGTAAAAATCTATCAATTTAGGCAATAAAAAATAATAGGAAACCACCCTATTCTACGATCCCTTCCACGTGCAACTTAGAATTCATAACAATTTGAAAGAGAGCGAGGATGTGGCTTAGGCGACAGGCGTCAAAATATTCGAAGCGAAGTGTACCTCCCGAGCCAAGAGCCGAGAAGAAGCGGGAGGACGGAGAGGGTGTGGAAATCAAATAAAGGAGACATGGACGGGGTCAGATGGAAATGAAGGGTGCAGAGGAATCCATTGGGGGCTGGGAACCCAATGAAAGGGTTTGCCTTCCATCGGACGAGGCCTCAAAGGGATGGCGATGAAATAGCGGCATGCAGAAGTGAAGAGGAGGAAGAAGACGGAGGAAATGCAGAAACGGCTGCCGGAATGCATGCCAGGGGAAATGCGAGATGACAAGAGTTGAGGGCGGACGACCGTGAAGTGAGCACTTAAAAGCACGAAAGATAAGGACTCGGACCATGACACACCATAGGGGGCAAGTGACGCAATTTCCGATGTCTATATATTTTTAGATAGATTGAAAGGAAGTAGGTCTTATTGTGCACTGAAGACGGAAGTGCATGATGTAAGGGGAGGCTCCCGGAATTCTTCTTAAGCACTCCATGGAAACCTACCTTAATCGGTAGGATACTTAAGAAATTATAATATATTTATCACCAATGTATTCTTATAGACACAGCGTAATTTATGATGCTTTTTGTCATCCATATTTTTGAGGGCGTAGCCTTAAATTACGATATAGTAACAAAAAAAATTAGGACGAAATAAAAAAAACGATTTTTTTATTCTGTTGCAAACGTAATTTACCTTCCAAGTACTCTGAATCTTTTATGATACATTGGTTCAATAGTTTTTTTTCCACTGCGCAAAATTTACTGGCCAATAAGAGCTGTATCCGGTGGTTTGAGAATAAAATGTAAAAAAAATAAAATAAATAAATAAATAAATACCATTGCTACTAGTTCTTTCCGATGTTTTGCAGCGCCGCCTTCGATTCCATTTTCACCTCCAGGATGTCACCAAAACGTAATTTCATCATCCTTTCCATTCGGGGGAAGAAAAATAAATCACAAGGCGCAAGATGTGAGGAGTTGGTTGGCTGGGTAGACGGTGTCACACGATCATTTGCCCAAAACGGTTTGATGAGGGGACAACAAGGTGGGGGGGTGAATTTCGCCGCAATTCCTCTGATACGCAAATCACAAGCTAAAATACTCTACCTAGAACTTCAGGAAAGACCAGGATGTTCAGCAAGTTCATCAATGGTACGCCTCATATTCTCGTATACAAGGTTGTCTCTTACGGAATAAAATCGTGCCTTAGGGCAAGAAATTTTCCACGTTCACGTTGGATTTGGACGTGGAAGGCCGGCGTTGAATGTCTTCAATCCTCATGATGCCTCGTTTGAATAGCGAATGTCACTCGTGCACTTCAATAGGGTGGTTCCCTATTATTTTTTTATTGCCTAAGTCGAAAGATTATTACTCCTGGAGTACGTATTTCACGCTTTTAGATTTTTAAATGACGGTATCTATTTTTCGCGACCAAATGAAGAGTGAAAATTTTCAAGCGCGCGAAAACGCGATGGCTAGCTATGAATGATGGGAAAACCCCGTCATTCTGGTTCCCGCTGTTGCCATGAGAGGTGACCTTGGGGCGAGGCTTTGAGCGCCGCTACGATGCAGGCTGCTAGCAGGTAGCAGAGAACCCTGTTAGCAGGTAGCGCTTGGCTTAAATAAGGATTATTAATACACTATCAAACGAAGGAAACTTTCCGACCTTAGCCAATTCTAATAGGTGATTATTAAGACATGTTTCCCTGAGCTTTGTGACTTATGCATGCATTGCTAATCTCAGACGATGTAAAAATCCTTTCTACTCGTATAGAAACTAGGTCCCTGTGACGTCACGTGGAGTGGCATCATGTCTCTCTCGTTTTCTTCGAAAAAGGAAACTAGCCTATTGTTTTCAAGGCGTGTTCTTTGTAAGCTGTAGACAACATATCAACCGCCTCTGACGCTCTTCTACCGAGTAGAAAGCCAAATTTCAAAGCTGCTCTCGAATATCAGCCATTTCCAAAATCGAAGAGGTTGAAAAACTCTTCGAAGGAAAACTATAAATTAGGGCTCACTACAACCTTCTAAAGTCACATCCTCTCACAATATGAATCAGAAAGGGAGAACCCATCAACGCCCACGGGTGCCATATGGAACCCAGAGCAGTGCCGAGCCAATACTCTTGCAATGCATTTAATATGTGAATTTTAGCGCACATTTCAGTGCACATACTTAGTAGAAGCTTTCCTCTATTATTCAGTCAGTTTGGATTGTGTTCATTGTGTTGAGCTCATATATATCATATTTTATAAAAGTAAAATATGTGTGAATTAAAAAAAAAAATTTGGTTGCTGACGGGTGTACAAAGATGGATGAACAAAGGAGCGACGTGTTCCCTACTCTCCCCAGCAAATGCCAACATATTCATGGAAAACATAGACACAACAGCGATCAATAATGCCATCTAAAATCCGAATATTTGGGTGAGACACAATAAAGACAGACTTATTATTTGGATTAAATTCGAGGCTAGAGGAAGGAATCTCGGCGCCAACCCTGAAAGCACAGGACTGCTTATAACGGGGTGTCCTCTATCCTCGGGTATCATGGCAAACATATCGGTTGTACGATTATACAACACTCTTTCTTAAATTATGTTTGTGCTAAGCAAAATTTAATATTTGAAATAGTAAGTGATGTGATTGTTTTATCATAAGGAATCACCGTATATATGAATGATACTCCTACACCCTTATTGTATTGAGCTCCTATGTATTATATTTTTTTAAAGTGAAATATGTGTGAATTAAAAAAAAACTTGGGGCGCTGACGAGATTTGATAGTTGACGTTGCGGCTCCTCCAGAGCCATGACCGAAATGCTGGAGATATGGGCGGGAGCCTCCAGGGGGAGTGAACGACACACGGACAAAACCGAGAGAAAGCTGTGCAGAGAATGCATATCTTGTTCCAGATGGTAAGTTTATGTATCGAAACACCCATGTAGTAGGAGAATCCCAAACTGTAAGAGATTCATGCGCAGCGATTTTCTATTTATCTTTAGGTCCCCCCTCGTATTTTAAAGGGATTTCTAGATAAAAATATGGTGGTAAAGAAGAAATTCATTCCAATATTGATCCAAATTTTCATTTAAAATATGCCTACCCAGATTTCAAAGGTCGACCGTCATTATCGAGGTGGAAATTTCTCAAAGCCTTGATAATTACGATTAACGCTTAAACTATGGCCAGCATATTTAAATTCAAGTATGAATCAATGATAGGTAAGCAATATTTTTTGCCATCATGGTAAAAAAGTTGCAAATAGTAAAACGTGAATCAATCGTTTATTTGACGTGAGGCCTTCAAGGAAGGTGTTCACTGAAGACGGCTTCTGGAGAACATTGGGAGGCAATTACGCCCGTCGGCTATGGTCCAGACATTTGTCTTCAGATGTAGTTATCTATAGCTAAGAATATTTCAAGCCAGAATGAATTAAATCTATTTGATTTAGTCTTCGAACCAGGACCCTGGGGATTTTCCGTAAAACCAATCCACTTTGAGATGGCCATTATGCTTTGCGGAGGATAGCTATTTTACATGAAAGTGCGGAGACAGAATCTTTCAAAAATTGTATAAAAAGCGAATAAGGTGATGAGAGATTTATTATCCACACAATCACCACATCTCCCTCCATAGACTCAGCACATATGCTCATGCATGGTCAGCACGTTGCGACATCACCTGACCCTGATGACGGAAATGTCGGAGTTATGGTGATTGAAATTGTGGATATAAAAGCAATGATCATTTTATTCACTGTAAATGACAATTTTTGAACTCTTTATTACTTTAAAGGAGACGCAAACACAGAGTTACTTAATTGGCAGAGATTTTCTATTCCCCACTGAGTACCCTCTAGTTACTGCTCATAAAAAAACCAATACTTCAAAGGAACTATCGATTTTTCCGCTATATCATAAGGGAAACGTCAAACAAATTTTTACGTCGTAGTTTAATTCTGGGAAAAGGAAGGAAAGTCGAAAGATAAAATGTTACATACGCATGTAAGAGGGTGGTGAAACATAAAAAAACCACAAATCCCATGCGGTGAATAATTTGAGAGACTATCTTGGACTCCGATTTAGTAGCCAGCTTAGGAGACGCAATTTACTATTGCAAAAAAATTATGTAGGCCATTTAGAAATTTAGAAAGTCAACTGCGATAAAAATACCAACACCTGCAAATGGGATAAAAAAGGAATATGAGAACCCTAAATCAAAAGTTAAGCACG
Source organism: Ischnura elegans (assembly GCF_921293095.1). Classification (NCBI taxonomy): domain Eukaryota; kingdom Metazoa; phylum Arthropoda; class Insecta; order Odonata; family Coenagrionidae; genus Ischnura; species Ischnura elegans. The sequence continues at coordinate 10,710,014 of NC_060255.1, read as the reverse complement.
AAAATATTCTGAATTGAATTCATCGGGTATGGTATTAATAAAATTAAACTATTTTTTGAATACTGAATCAAAGTAAAAACGCCATTAACTTAATATTGCAGCACGTTTGTACATTTGCTCTGCAATTTCTGTGCGCTTCTAAAATCCTTGATTACATCTTAATGGTTATAACATGATACCACTCGCATCCACTGAACAATTTTTTATCGATTTCATTTTTATCTGTAGTTGCTAGTGAAAAAATGCATTGGAAGGAATAGCTCAGAGACTAAGAAAAAATGAAAGACAATATGTTTTCTCATCAAAGTCTACGCTAATATATAGCTATGTTGCGAGCTAAGAGCAGCAAGTAATAATTAAGTCACTTAAACAATGTTATTTTGTGAGTAAATGTCTGATAACCGACAAAATTCTTGGAAGTTCGTCTAAAGTGTATAATGATATAATGCTTAACTGCAGTGACTTACTTCGGTCAAAGTGTCTTATTTTTCTTATTTGTTTATTATTTAAGTCACGTCCTTTCTTTGCTCGTCTATTAGCATTAAAACTATATAGTATGCTTTTGTAATCTTGTAAAGAAAATAGGACAATATGGGAGTATTTGAATGCAGAGAGTTTTTTACAGAAATTTTTGCAATGAGGCCCTTATTTCAACGCAAAATGCCAATTCATGAAAGGCCGAGAAGGAACAGAACTGACCGGAAATCAGAAATTCCAAGATGAGATAAGCGTTGGCAAACATATCACTGGATCATAATTATCCTCGGCTATCAATCACAGTAATGTCCATAAACCTGATAAATGCGGCTTTTTTGCTGCTAACTCTACAGCCATCCATAATATCAAAGAGACTATCACTCCGCATCGCCGCTTCGTCGGAGTAATGTACGTCAAATCATTGCTATAATGACGTTATACGTTAACGCTTCGGGGCAGCGTGAGCATGAGACGCAGTGGTGCGTTATTAATGCGGAGATACTGTCGCTTCCCCTCGAAGCGATCCTTGGACTCGAGAGATATTTGCACCGCCGCTAATTAGCGATTCCTCTTCGGGGCTAGCGAAATGAATGCTCTCTTCTCTCCCTTTCCTCGTTTGTCCGCTCAGCACAAAATGTAATACCCCTCCCCACTCACTTCCTTTTAATTTCAACGCCTCTTTCCGCTTTGCCGCAAAAGGAGATTCTTCTCCCGACACCCGCGGCGCAGTACACTTGCGCGTGCAGTGCCGAAGGCATCGGAGGCTGGGGTCGGAAGAGAATGCCCGAGCGGACTCTAGGGACTTCCTTTGGTGCTTCTCTTTCTTGTCCTCCAATGCGTCCTCGTCTCATCAATAGAAAATCCCATCGTCTTCTCATTCGCAAAACACATCTTCACTCATCCCTCATCGCCGCATCCGATTTCTTCTCATTGTCTAGGTCATTCCTTCGCCTCTACTCCCCAGATTTTACGTAATAAAAACTCTCACACGTAAAGATTCGAATTTTTGACCGTTTTGGTCTTCGTCTGGAAGGATAAAAGACTGGTTTGTCTGTTGAGACAAGCGAGGATGACAAGTGGTGCTTCATAAAGTTACAGAGGGGTTGGGTTAGGAAGTTCAAGGTCAGAGACTGGAGGTTCGAGGTGAACAAAATGCCTGCCAAGGTCACAGTGTCACTCACTTTACAGATTAAAACCATTCGCTCACACTAAAAAGCACCAGCTCCTACGTTTCCTTCGTACTTGTTCTTTTTTTCTCGCCTTTATCTGTACATAGAATTAGATAGGCAGGCCGAGTTACACGTCATTGACCAACTCTTCAAGCCTTTTGTGTTTTGGAGCATGAAAATTAATTTACTGAAACAGTTTGGTTAAAATTATAGCAATATGTATCTAAAATATCCATGGTAGCAAGTTCCCAAAACCAAACATGATTTACTTCAATGAGCATAAGAAACATCGTACAGACTTCATTTTGTTAAAATAGCACTTATATGTATTATTTTAGTGAATTTTTCCTGTACTCTCATACTTTGCTCCAAACTAAGGGAAAAATGATGGCCTAAATTGATGTGAAATTATAAAGTGGATGGATATTTCCGCTATAGGTAGGATTCTTCTCTATTTATGACAAATAAAAATGTAAAAGGCGTTTATATGTCACAGTGAGGGTGGTATCTTGAGCTGGGGCAGGAAATAAACTCCACCGGATACTCTGCTCTTCTGCTTACTTCCCGCGCTCTATTGAGCATCAAACCGACTACTAGAAAGAAACTTCGGCTAGGCGGCAGCACCGTCAAAAGCTTTTTTGTCACACAGTACACCGAATCGACAGGAAGGCACTTCTCATGCCCTTTGTACTGGGCCGGAATTTCATCATCGTTTATTTCCCTAAAACCCTACGTATCCTATGTGCAGTGAAATTTCTCCTTGAAAAGTGGCGTTACATAAGACTAAGTTTCATTTTGAAAATATCTTCCAATGATAACGTAATGGCGTCAAGAAAAATATGCTTATGCGGTAGAAATTGTCTCTCTCTTAAGATGAAACTTTTTTCTACAATAACGGAGGTTGGCTTGAGTTTAATTTTCAGAATAATTTATAATAATTCACCAAGATAACATAGCATCTTCCCATTCCTTTCAAAAGTCGATCTTGTTCCATCTCATTCGATGGTTAAATACTTGCTTGTAGCATACTCAATCATCTTAAAATTTGTAGGGGATTTAGATTATACCTTTGTAAACATTTTTCTGCACCTCAAAAGTTATAAATTTTTCATTAAAAACTATAAGGAATTTTTCCGTAATAGAAGAAAGCCAAAAATATTTACCAATGTCATTCTTATAAATGCTGAAGTTTTCAATATGTTAGGCTGAGTTTTATTCAAGATGGGAGTCACCATAATAGGCACGTCACGCGGAAGGGAGGCATTCTCTCCAATAGTTACGATGCAAACTTACCTATCAAGACTTACCTATCAAGACTCGCTATCTTTCAATATAAAAGTTCAGAATGAACACTGCCGGTGCCAGTAATCTTACATTTCATATGTCCTCAACGACCTCAAAACTCGTATCTCTACCTACTGCAATCAAGAACTATTATCCTACAGCCCCAAACCTACCATTTGCTTGAATTTCCGATAAGCACAATTCCTTCTTGCTTGTTCCTAAATCCAGTCTATTCCTTGGATATAATAACCATCTCAGATTCTTCTAGTTTTCATTTTTTATAACATATGTTTGCGTTCTGCAAAATGACTAACTATCATTATTCCTCATTTTGTCGAATATACATTTGCGTGCAAGAAGAGTAAAGATCGGAAGTAGCTTTATGAGATGCTAAAAGCTACTCTAATCAAGTTCGTTAAAATACTTTCAAGCATTAAAAATAAAATAAAATTATTAACACTTGGAGAAAACGACCAATTATTGGCTGCGTACTTTTTAAACATGATATTGAAAATATTGTGGCCATTACTCCTCAGTTCGTGCATAGTTCCTTCTCAGATGCTTTTTGAACCGTTTTTGGAGGAGGAATTTTCAATGCTGTCTACCGTCAACCTTTGGGTCTTTCTCCAATAACAGAGGCATGAAAAGAACGCTGCCAACTACTGGCTGCTTCTATTTTCTTCCCATAACATAAACCCCAAACCTAGAGTAACTAAGGGCATTAATTACGACAGTCCTGCCATAGACTTGACTTTCTCTCACTCAAACCCATAAGGGCATTCACACTACGCCAACCAGTTTAGTACCTACGTCAGCCAACGTCTCTACGATTCCTAAGGCTCAGTTTTCATCACAATGTCACGACATCTTCCTAAATTAGCCATGTTCAAAATTACTAAAAAAAAAATACGTATTGCGGAAAACTTGGAGATACAAACGCTCCTGGCATTCATTTTCCGACTAAAACTATTTTTTTCATTCTTTCTCTAGGAATCGTCGCTTAAGTCACTACTGTATTATTGCGCGAAATTCTACAGTCTAATGATTTTTACCACGTGGATCCCATGTATCCTTGAGCCTCAAAACGTAGCTGAAGACTTGTGGCCGCAGTCCTGTCAAATGCCATGTTACTTTAACCTCCTAATTAACACCACAAGCAAACTTCCATACTTGACCGAAGTTTATCGTTACTTGTTTCAAGTTGAGCTGTAAAGTTTCTTGGAAATGTCGAGCTATTTCTCATCACACAGTATTTCTATCTTCGTAATTTCGCCGATATTTTGTAATGCGTTCTCACAGGCCAATTTGTTTCATATTCTCCAATAATATACTCCAAGAAAGTAAATAAGACTAATCAAATCGAACAACACAATACGTAGCATTATACATTATAATGACGGAGCATTGTCGTCGTGAAGAGATTTTTTCGAAAGTTATTTAATTTTTCGTTAATTTATCATAACTTACTTATTTGATTGGTTTAACATCATCAATTCCATTACGCCAAGTATATTTTTCCATAATCTATTGCTTTTCTTACGTGCTTCCTGTTTCCTTGGATACTACCCCGAATCGACAACGACTACAAACAGAAAATGAATGATCATATTTTAGTATGACTAAACTGCTTTGTTTACATTTACATCATCATCATGCATAGCATATTGTATTTTAATGAATTTATTGCTTTTAGATAAATTCAAGAGCAGTGTCTTTTCTAACGAAGCTAGCCATATCTTACGGACGGTAACATACTTCGGAAGATCAGTTCATATAAATAAAATAAGAGAGATAGGTTGTAGAACAGACATATTCAGAATGTCTTTTTTTTCCACGATCAATAAGAGATTATAACGGCAGCGATAGAACTCATAAATAGATTAGATGACTTTTAGTGTAGCCTACTAACATATGTAAAACTAAATGCATGTTTCTTAGTTTTATTATTATTTACAGCAGGTTATAGTAGCATAATTTGTTAGTATGAGTGACGTTTTTTGGACTGTGTGGTGTGCATGTGGAAGTCCAATTGCATGCTGCATGCTGGTGATTGATCATGCCCTGCCACACACCCTAGAGGTGGCTCGCAGGGTATTATGTAGATGTATAATTATAATCAAGCTTAAAAAGACACCTCGTTGCTTATTGTTTCCCTCTACACCTCCCCTTCCCTCCGTGTTGCCCAAACGGACCACGACTTAGAAGCTTGCGGCGGGCGGCTGTCCCGTCAACGGTTTTCATTGTGCAGACATCCCGTCCCCACTCCGCTCCCTCTTCGCGGCCCTTCAGCTTCAGCTACACTCCAATCCACTCCTCACGCTCTCCACTCCCTCCTTCCATTCATCCACAACTCCTCGCGCGGAACTTGACTCCATTTTCCCTCTCTCTCTTCGGGCGAGTAAAGCAACCCGCATGATCATCGGCGGCCCCCGGGCGCGCGCTCATCAAAGTCTCGGGACTATGGGGAGCTCGCCGGGAAGGCCTTGCGCCGGGATGTGGGTGGAGGCGCGGAGAGCATTCGCAACTCGGGCTTAAAACGGAATCCATTTCCCCGCATTACACTCGATAGTGTCTGCTGCAGTGCGTGTCGTTTCACTAAATGCCCCATGATCACCCGCTGTGCCCCGCCGCCCGCCTACACAGCGACCCGTTTCTTCTCGACTGCTTACGGGTGGGTCTCCCCTTGATGCTAAATGCCGGGTTGTTTTAAAGGGTTATTAATCCTCCCTGATGCCTTCTTTTTCTCGTAGTAGCTCTAAGGCTTTCGAAGCGATTGTTAACCATTTATAACCCGGAGCTGACTCTGGGAGAAATCAAATTTCAAGGTTTTTCATTTTGAAAACTTGAAAATTTTACACTAAATGATAATTAACGTGCCAGCTAAACATTTCGTCATTAAAATTTACGCTACAAAATAGTATTTAGTTTAGATATCTCCTAAATAGAGCTGAAAGTTTAAACATTTTTGATTTGCTTAGAAGCAACATTGGGTTATAAAAGGTTAAGGTTCAGGAATACTAGATATGTTTGTGAGCACCTAAGCCATGACTTATAAAAAAAATACGAGGGTTGGTATGCGGTGTGATTCCGTGGTTAGTCTTATCTACTTCTTCATTATAAAATACTATAAAATTTTTTCCAAAATTTATTTTAACTGGACTTCGTTTCTTCGCTAGGTGACATTATTACACGACAAGTACCATTGACTTCATTTGATGACATTGCAAAAATATTCGGAAAATATTTTCAGTTTTCCTCCAACTGCAATCCAAAAATATTGAACTAATTTAATTATTGGATAAACTTTTTTTAAAGTGCCAGCTCAGAATATTGAATTTTTATATTGGATTATATTCGATCAAAGCTGCAGCTATGGGAAATTAAAAGGTAGTTGCTCCTTGATTCCGCGATTCAAAGCAAATACCTTGTTCACTTTTTTAAACTAAAATGAATTGACAATATGTACGACAGCCATTTAGATTATAAATCAAAGCCTGGATACCATACATAATGTGGGTTACTCAGCCCTAGAATTTTTAAAGTTAAAACTTGTGATAGGTACCTATTTTATCCTACTGTGGCCCCATTTTTATGAATCCAGGCTGCTTTATGTTCAGTTAAAGAATTCACTTGCATATAAATAAGAGCGGTAAAAATCGGAAGAAATATTTCATCATCAATCATATGTAAAATGGACATTTCATCAGTTTTACGGCTAATTATGTGACAGCCCCAGAAGCCCGTATAAAAAATATGGACTCTAAATATCCAGCAAAAAATACAATATAGAAAGCCTATTTTTGGGGCATTCAATTCATATGATAACGAAAGAAATTGAAATGAAAACGACATGTGGTTCCTATCTCGAGGAAATCTCAAGTTTAATGAGGGGATTGGTGATGCAGTAGATATTTGAAAATCATTTTTATGCATTTTGTAACGGATATTTTGAAAACAAAAAACTTTAGATTATTTTGCGGTGTTCACGATTGTCACTTCCTCATCTCCATAAGAAAACAATGTGAAATTTTGTCGCAAATATTTAAAGTATTACTATGTGTCTTTCTTTCATTTTTTTATTTGTTCTGTGAAATTGTGGAAAGACAAGCAGATGAGGATCCGAATAAGGGATTGGGTATCTTTGCCCCTGGTGTTATCCAATTTAAACTAGATAAAATGCTAATTTTGTAAAATTACTAAAATTTTGAGTATATTTTATTTTTTTAAAGCTTCATTCCTTGAAAAATTAGTAATGAGACACCCTTAAAGTGTTTTTACAAGCCTCGATATTTTTGTAAATATCCGGATCCCCACTACTGCTAGGAGATAACTCCCCAAATAGCTCCACTCCCTTGTCCCTATCCTACATCCAGTCCTGGAGACAGCTAAAGTCGCATCCGATATGCTGATTGCATAAATGAAATACTAGAAAACTTCATACATTTTTAATCCCACCATTCCACCTCTCTTTCCTTTGAAGCATTTTCAATAAAAACATTAAAAAGAACCCCTCCAGAACCCTAGTCCATAAATATTTTGCTCGTGAATTTACTTTTTATCGTGATAATCGAATACGTTGAATTTTATAGCAAATTTTATTCATGCTTAAGTAGTAACTAAAAGTAATCGTTCGCCCAAGAAGATCGTTGTGTTATCATGAAAGATTTGTCTTCAACCCTACAATAAAGCAGCTTAATATTGAGCCGATCCGTAAGTCCAAGCACGTATTTTGCGAACGACAGGCTAAGTAAGATTTCAATCGTATCCTTCAAATTTTATTCATTTTATGAAAATAATGATGTGACTGTTTCAAATCTTTCAGTGATGAATTTGGAACGTTTGAAAAGTGGTTACGTGACACACCAGAGTGCGATTTAAAAGCGATAAGCTGTTATCTGCTCATATCAACTTTTACCAACAAACTGAGTATTGGGAAACATTTGGTGGTATATTAAAAAATCCAACAATACATTTAACACTTAAAACTCCTGTTTCACTTTGCAATAAAAATTTAGTTCCAGAACAGCCAGATGAGCAATTCACAGCAAAAAGCCTTGAGATAAATATGCTCCACTTATTCACAATAACCCATCAACAACAATCGAGTGAATTGAATAAGATCGACTAAATCCGATGCATACTGTCAACAATTTTGACAGATTTTAAGAAGCTTAATTTCATTAAATTCGCTGTAGTTCCATTAACCCTATCGATCTTTGCACCACCCGCGAATTCCAGTCAAAATTTGGTTGGGCGGATAAGCCTATGAAATACATAATAGAAAATATATTGATAAAAATTAGGGATGGACGGATCCGGGATTTTTTCGGACCCGTATCCGGATCGGATCCTTGATCTTCGGAGTCGGATCTTCGGATATTTTCGGATCCAAATGCATTTTAAATTGTCTGCTATAAAACGAAGTAATTGTTCACGTTTCTTCTAGGTAAATACAATCAAAGGAATGCTATTTAAATTTATATACACGTCTAAACATTTTACTGATTAAAAATCGTTTTTATAAGCTTTTAAATTATTTTTTAAAAACGATCTTAATCTTTACACGCTCAGGATGTAAACTGTTACGCTTGCGTTTGGAAATGAAAATAGGTTTCAATCTTGGGATAAACCATTGACTGATATTTGATATTCCTGACATAAGTATCCCCAGAATTGTATCACTTTTTCATCACATACTAACTTCTGTTTCACCCGCAAATGCTTCAGTTGGGATGAGGTGGATTTTCCTTTTCCTCGCGATAGTTTCACTTTTGACGTGGCTGTTATCCTACGGAGTTTAGATTCCCCCGATGGTTGTTCAATCTCTTTGTAAGAGTCACACTATATGCCAGTCGTATTTTGCCGTAAAAAATTTTCGCGGCTGAAATTCTGTTGCATAACTCCTACGAGAGCTTTAAACCAAATGGTTCATGATTAGGCCAAGAATTGCAGTGCAACGGCGCATGCAAAGGTAGAATCGAAACTCTTTCCACTCCCTCGTATGGGACGCTGCATTCACTGAAGCAGAAATTTAAAATTTTGGATCCAGATCCGATGTCTTCAGCGAATTTGGATCCGAAGTATCCGATCCGACCATCCCTAATAAATATTTTGATATTTTGCTTCACTTTTATCCATAGATTCTTTGTGCGGATCGCTCTCTACGCCTTATTACCTCTCGAGACCATGTTTTCTGTAATTAATGCGCAATACTGAATCTCCGAGGTTTCCCCCACGTGTCGGCCATGGCCCCTTTTCGGTTTAAGTCCTGTGTTGGAAACATGGTCAGAATAAAATAGAAACAATCCTAATTATCTCGCGAGTACCTACAGTTGAGTTATAATTTATATATATCATAATTTTCAAATAATCCTAGCGATAAATCAGAAATTATTGGTATTGAAGGGAGAATATGCACTAACGTAGCCACTCCAGAACAGGGTCTAGGATGGTAATGATTTTTTCTCCAAGCGTGCATATAAAAGAAAGTAAAACAGTGGGATTGAATAAATACACATCCACATTTTTCATTTGCTGACGTGTGAAGTCTTGTTTACATCGAAATGAATTAGAATTTTCAGCTGTGAGCAGCAATGTAGTCGGATTTTCTTGCCTTATGATCGACGCTGTTCATCACCATAACGCCATTTAAGCGCCGGATTTTATTCTTGATCCAAGAATTAATAGGACTTAAATTACTTAAAACAAGGGATGCGTAGGTACCCGAAAGTAAATAACAAATTGCTAAAAATTAAAATAAATTTGGACATAAACATAGACCAGTACACTTTGGGTGAGATTGGAAGTGTGAGAAATAAAGAAAAATCTCGAAATGCAGTGTTGATCACATTGAATGTAAATAATTGACTATTGAACGGTGGGTGATTTTGTGTTTAACATGTCTTTTCTCATTTATCCCTTATGGAGCGCATGAATCGCTACCGAACATGCGCTGCTTTAAATTTCCCATCGCCTAGGTGAGCAATTCAACGTCTTTCGCAAAATTTACGGAGCGTTAATTATGCTCAAACAAATTGGTGATATTTCACCCTTCCCTTCTGAACCTCGATCGAATGCGAGTCATGATTGATTGCTAAGTGATATTTACGATGCAGCAGAGCAGAAACCTTTTGAAAGAATAACCGAGCGATTTTGGAAGTATTTCTAGTTAATATATGCTGAGAAACTCTTGTGAGCCACCAAGAACTTACTGCAGAACAGCTTTAATCGAATGAGTGATAAGTGAGCGAGGAAAGGTGTGATAAAGGTGAATCACTGCAGTATCTATTATGACTTTACCCACATCCTTTAACCGTGACTTGTGCATGTTGTGTTTACATTAGTGCTGTTTAAGCAGAGTAAAAACGTATTTCATTCATCTTTTGCAACTATAAATCTTATTATTTGACGCACACAATTCATAAAATCAGCGGTAGGCCACAAAGTAGGTACCAGATTTATGAAAAAAATGAATGAATGTACTATGCAAAATCGAGGGAAAAAGAGAGGAGAGATATTAATGGAGAAGATTATACAGCAAGGGAAGCAGTTCCCATCGCATCAAATCATTTGATTCCGCAATGAAACGAAATGGCACTCGAGATCATTGGGGCGGAGGTCTCCATTGCGAATGAATGCAAGTACCGCAATAGATCGCAACATCAAGCATCACTATTTTATGTATAACGTCAATTTTTACTATTAATGGTATCAGTGGCGTAACTATGGGGAGGCTGAGGGTATAGATTCCTCCCCAAAGTCTCACTGAAACAAATACATTCTTGATGCTACTGCCTAGTTTTGACATGTAACAACTGCATCGGCTAAAAGTTAGATCTTTAGCACCAACATTATGTAAAATGTATTATCAGGTATGTCAATTTTCAAAATTTTCCCGAACAATGCCTGGGGTGGGGGGGGGGGGGCATTCCATCCATCCAAAGCATATTCCTAGTTACACCACTGAATAGTACTAATGTATTTAATGAGGATGAAGGCAAATAGCTTGGTGATACTTGCCTCTCTTCTTATTTTTTTACTTATAAACTGCAAAAGCTCACTTATTTAAACATCAATAACCATATTAGAAAACTTTCCTTCTTAGATACATTGTATGATTATAGTAAAACTTTCACAGCTCCATCACTGCATTGAAATCCATACTTTTTGGTCAAAGGAATAATCTACTGTCCTTTTTGGTATAATGTATTTAAACATTGTATGACACGTTTTCTTATCGATTCAAACATTAAGATAAGGTATATCGATCTAAAAAAATCCAGTTACGGCAATATGAAATGATCAATGGCCGTTTCAAGTGGAATCTGCGTTTCTTACTTCAAATATTCAATAAGGTTGACAATCAATTTGGGGAAACAGGTTATGGGATGAGGGAGAGAAAATCAAATAAAGCAGGGATAGAAGAGGTAGAAGTCGGTGAGGAACTGGATGGGAAATGCATGAGTGGAGGGAGAAATCTGGTTTGGGGGAAAATCACAATCGGAGAGGTCTCCCCGACTACGTGACTGGCGAGTCTCTCCGTTGTGCCCTAACTCCATCAGCATCCCGGGCCCCACATTGCTCGGGAAACGATAAGAGGGCGGTTGAAGGAGGGGGGGGGGGGGAGAATGATCGGCGTCCTAGCTAACGCCTGGACGTGGCTTTGGTCTCGAGCGGTTCGATCAGGGTGGGGTGAGGGTAAAGGAGAGGCAACAATGTGGCTATTTCTCTTAATTCTTTGCTGGTAAGCATGACGCTGAAAAGATCGCCGAATCACCATGGAATTCAAGTATGGTGTAGTGATGTGGAATGATTAGTGGATAGTAACACTTAAGACCAACTCATCTAACCGTTGGAGAAACTTTTCGGATAAGGAGGAGGAAGCGTTGTGTGGTTCTTTATTTGGGGAGGACGATCATTTCACGTAACGAGAGCCTGCTGCTTTTCTTATTTTTTGTCATTCTTTTACCGCATGCAATAACTGTTCACAATTAACATTCACAGAGGAGGAAGGAAAGCGATAGGAACGCATATCATAACATGGACAAAGACGTAAGTGACGGCATGGTTGATGGAAAAAGCCATAAGGCAGAGGGTAAACATACGGCTTGTCTGAAACTAACCACAGACTGAAATAGACCATAAACAGAGCATTCCTGTAGCAGGCTAAGTACTTAAATCTTTATTAAGTTTTATCCTTCAGTATTAAATCTTTTTTCAAGTAAGTATGTAACAATAAACGCGTTTTATGCTTGAATATTACAAAAATGTATAAAAGTTATATCATTAGTTAAAACATAGTTTGACACATAGGTACAGATACAAGACTAACTTCTTATTATACGATTGATTAATTATTTACGAAGCGTGAATAGACTAGACAATGGGCAAAATATATTGAAAGTAATGCTCTTGTCACTCGATAACGCTCTCCAATAACATTCGCAAGCGGAAAAAGATTAAACTTTTATGAGTTCACATCACAGAGACCGAGGTAGCTTCCATTATCTCCCAGCTTTAAAACAAACACTAAGTGAATATCCCAGGTGACTTGCCTGTCTGTAGCACGCACACCAAAGCCCCTCGGTCAAAGAAATGAATACCAATATTCGACATAGCTGATGAAGCGGGGATTAAATGGTTTTTCCCGCCAGTTCTCTCTCACGTTCGCATCAAATGTTATGAGCAGGCAGAACCAGCACGAAAACCAATTGCCTTTGAAATCGAGTCAGGCAAAAGCGACCGGGAAAAATATGTAACGAACGAGAGTAGAGAGTTGAACAAAAAAAATAAGCCCGCAATCCATTGCGCAGTCAGCCCTCTACGCCCTCTATTGAGGCGAAATTTCGCTCGAAGTGAGTGGGTTTATGGAAAATACATCGGACTATCTGGCGCGGGGGACAAAAGGGACAGGAGTGTTGTTTAGTGGAAGGAGGGCTTGGAGAAAGGCAATAGGGCTTTCAGGTGTGGGAGGGTCAGTTGCCGTAAAACGGATGTAAACATGGAGTGAGTACGTGCCGTTGGGGACAATAAAGCGACGGTCTTTTGAGCCAGCGGAGGGCGGCGAAGGCGAGGAAAAAACGAGTGCGAATGGAGGTAGGTTTCCTTTGCACTCTCCTCGACCCTTCACGGAATCGCTTCTCACACACACGCGTGCGTGGAAAAGGGTTTCTTTTCTGAGCGAAAGAGATTTGATGCCGGCGATTCGCCAATATCCATACTAAAAGAGTTTCTCTCGGAATAATTTCGCGTGTTCCCATATGGCAGGAATATTTATTATCGAGAGCTCACGAAAATAGCCCTCCCCTGTGAATTGCGTTAGTAAAAACAACACGTGCGTGGACACACATAATGTTCTTACCAGGGGCGCAGCTAGGAATTAAGGCTAGGGGGGGGTTTAGGGTAAAAAATACTTACGGGTGTGGGGTATTGCATACCCAACAGGGTAAGCAGGAGTTGAGGGGGCACTCCTCCAGAAAAAATTAAGAATAATGGTTCAAAATTGCGAGTTTTACGGCTTTCTGAGGGATATTTGATAAATCCAAACACTATTCTATAAGTAATACTGATTCAAATGAGTAAAATGGATTAAACATCAAAATTTCTCTGAGCTCTGAGAGAGGGGGGGTTTTTATCCCCGATAACCCCCCTCGCTGCGCCACTGGTCCTAACTGGCATAGCACATACAAAAGTGAGGATTGTTAGCGACGTTGATTTATCAGTCAACACTTGAGAGAGTAAGCAATAGTTAAAAGCAAACGGATTTCTCACTTCTCCACTTCAGTTATTGTTAGCACACTCCATGCGGATGCTTTGAATTCAAGTAATCGGTCCCCTTGTGTTTCAAAGTCCGTCAACTGTCTCCGCGTCTTCTGCCAGACACTGCAATTGTGCCCAGCGTCTCACTGTGCCTTTTGCAGGGATTGAAACGCGTCATTTGCCTATGGCAGAATTTTTGCCTCCACACCACATAAGATTTTTTTCCAAGAAATAAGTTCCGCTTGGCGGCGTGTTTTGGTATTTTTTGAATATTAAGTGCGTTAAAATGTTTTCCTTGGTAGAACTTTTAACACGAGCATGCCCGACCAATCCATACACCCTATTATGCCCGAGAGGGTCATTTTGACCCAATAAGACCATGTTTGCATATTTTACTCAAAATACTTAATTCCTTCCCAGTTTATTTATTAACAATGTTTATAAAGCATTCGGGAGGGTAGTAGAAAATATAGTTAGACGAAAAATATTAAAATTGCGATTAATTGATCAAAGAGTTGAAGTGCACAACTCGGTTTCACACCGTGGTTTATAATTAATCAGGATATTTAGAGAAAGCAGTCTCTTACATAAATAAATATTTGCATGATATTCACGGCCTGATTCCAAATACTGACATTACTACATGATAAGAGGTAAGAGAAATTACATAGGCGATAAAACTCTCGATTTCTTTTCAAAACTTCTGTTGAAATAGTGAATATATGATTCATTATGATGATTGATGATTATTTGCACGGCCTGATTCCAAATACTGACATTACTACATGATAAGAGACAAGAGAAATTACATAGGCGATAAAACTCTCGATTTCTTTTCAAAACTGCTGTTGAAATAGTGAATATATGATTCATTATGATGATTGATGATTATTTGCACGGCCTGATTCCAAATACTGACATTACTACATGATAAGAGACAAGAGAAATTACATAGGCGATAAAACTCTCGATTTCTTTTCAAAACTGCTGTTGAAATAGTGAATATATGATTCATTATGATGATTGATGATTATTTGCACGGCCTGATTCCAAATACTGACATTACTACATGATAAGAGGTAAGAGAAATTACATAGGCGATAAAACTCTCGATTTCTTTTCAAAACTTCTGTTGAAATACTGAATATAACGGCTAAAAAAGTAATGGAATAGCTGGAAATACAGAACACATTTCCAAACGATCTTCTTATCTAGTGGCAATATGATTTACCAAATTGAATGGCACACCATAAAGATACGCATCTATCCGAAGAGTTGAAAAAGTTTCCCACGCTATCTCGGGGGGCGATTGGAGAGCATATTGGCAATCTTCCAAAGAGGACCGTTATGGCCACCTACGGACATTTTTGCCAATTTCTTCGATATATTCACAGCCATCAATCGGATAAGAAAATGAAGTACCAATTCATTATGAAACAATCCAAACGCTTCGAATGTTGAGAAATAATTTAAATATTGAGAAAATTAAATTATAATTTTTGCTATAGCTATTATTGGTTAATAAATAAAAGATCGCAGCACTTTTCTAAAAGATTTTTTAATGCGTACGCGTTTCGGCTCACTGAGCCATCATCTGCTACAAATCAGTCAGCCGTGATCAGTAACGCGTTGTACGCATTAAAAAATCTAGTGGAAAAGTGCCACGATCTTTTATTTATTTAAATATGTCCAACGTCCACCAATTGAAGCCTCAATATGTTGAACTTATTATTGGTTGAGGTAGTTTTGCTTGGTTCCTTATGGTAATCACCCGGGTCTAACAATCTCTTTATCACCATGAATTCATAAGCGCGGTATGAGATGTCTTGGTGATTCGTCTTACTGCCTACGATCCCTTTTGTCTTCCTCAAATTTCCTGATCAATCCTAACTCCTCCAATTTAGACATTTTCCATTATCCCCTCGACCCCAATCCTGCCATGGTATCTCCATCCACGACTAAAACTTCCCCGTCTGTCTTTGCCTTGGTCCACTTCTCCTTCTCCATCCTCCTCCATACACACACGCGGCTTTCTCCTCTTCCTCGCCGTCAAAGCTCCGGGCAGCACTGCGCTCAGATTGTGGAAGAACAGTGCCGACGTCAAGTGACTTCGTTCACTCTCGGACGGTTCACCAGCACATGTATCCTCACGCGATGTCTCTCGCGATAACTCATTTCTTTTTATAAATGCTAGGGACGGTCGGATCGGATACCTCGGATCCAAATATCCGCGGATATTGCCCTTCATCGGATACATTGGATCCAAAGTCGCGGAAGACATTGGATCTGGATCCGAAATTTTAAATAATAGCTTCAGTGAATGCAACGCCCCATAAGGGTGGCAAGAGTTCCGATTCTATCTTCGAATGCGCCGTCGCATGCGATTCTTGTCCTACTCATGAACCGTTTTGTTTGAAAACTCTCGCAGAGGCTACGTAGGAGAATTTCAGCCGTGGAAAATAAAAATAGCAAAATACGACTGGCACATAGTGTGACTCTTCCCAAGAGATTGAACAATCATCGGGGGAATCTCGGCGACAGGAATTTGAAAATGCATTTGGATCCGAAAATATCCGATCCGAAAGATCCGGTTCCGAAAATCAAGGATCCGATCAGAATCCGGTTCCGATAAAAATCCTGGATCCGTCTATCCCTAATAAATACTCAATTGGCCAAAGCTATTCTAATCATGATATGGGTTGCAGCCAAAAAAAATACAGAGTTTTAAAAGATGATAGATTTGGAAGGCAAAAAGTAAACATTCAACAATGCTTTCTCTATTATTACGGAAATGAAATCATCGGTAAAATAGTTTAATTAGTTATTCCAGGTTGGCTTTAAATATAAGAAATGCTAGAATTTGATTATAATCGTGATCTAATTATTTAACAGCAACCTAAACAAAGAATGAACTAAGATTAAATCCATTTTTTCATTACGAGATATTTCTTTCCTCCAAATTAAGTCTATTCGTTAAACGATGAAAATCAATTAAATCTTTTTTAAATATGTTTTTAGTTTCATTTTTTATCGCCCACTAAATATTTAAATCCGAGAGCTGGTTCAGATGGGTGAGAGAAAAGCTCACGCCAGAATTGCTGTGTGCATTTCGAATTTTCATGGAAGGGGGCCACATACATCCCCTCACTATCTCGGGCTTCATTATTTTTTTAGGGAGTGCCCCAAGACTTTAATTGGGATTCAATCCGAGACATACCATCAGCAGTCAAATGTTCAACCCATCACGGCCCCTTTGCATTCCCATATGATTTATTTTAAAAAATTCAAGTTCAGGCTAATTAATAAACACACCTCGTGTAGCTTCAGTGAAACGGAACCACTTCCTAAATAGTATCGTTTCCTTGAGTTCAGGTAAATAAAGCTTTTTTTTAAAAACCAAGGCTCCCTCTTTCTACTCTGAGCTACGCAGAGATGATAGTGCGCTGAAGGATGATGCAATATTAGGAATTTTTGAGGATCATGTTTGATGCGATTTCTTCGGCCCCTTATTATCGTCCATACACTCTCAAATTTTCTCTCATCTACTTGCGTGTCCCCTGCCCATTTTCACAAATGGCAGTGCCACAGGCGCAGAATATCACTGCGTCTCCTGTCCTGAGAGTGGGTTAACCTACAGCAGAGCGCTGTAGCTGAAATCTAAGGCCAACAATGAAACGTCGAAGCAACTTAATCATCGGAAATTAAGAAATTTGGGAATTGAAAGCTTTGCATTGTTTGGAAAATGACACTCCAATGCATGCATTGAATTAAAACGCTGATAAAATTTTCATTCTAAGCAACAGTTTCAGGTGTTACCTGGTTAAATTTTATTCATATTAAACAAAATAACTGTGCCAATATAGTGTAGGTACAAATATAATGTGGACACAGGCAGGACGCCATCTTATACACACTACGTCGGCGGGAGTGGAAGGATGGTGAGATAAAAAGGGGAAAGGAATGCTGTCAGGAGGAAAGAGACATTCAGATGCATTATTACCGAACACCCATCACATTGACACTGAGTGAAAGTAGGGTTGAGCGGGAGTGGGTAGGCCAGGGGAAATTTAAGTAAAGTCGCTGAAAAGAGGGGAGACGGGTGTGGCAAGTCGGCAGGTGGATGATGGCGGAAATGGGACGAGAACGTCATTGAATTAAATTCCTTTGTTACGTATGGAGCGATGAGAATATCCGTGGACTCTATAGTCTATTCACTTTATGTTTGCGGGTAAGCTTTCGTGAGAGCCCGGACACTCTCGGATGGCTTCGCTGATAGGGGAGGGGTACTAACATGAGAGAGAGGAGGAGCGAACATAACGTTGCCAAATATACGTAGCCACCCTACTTTGTCACTGAAAACGTGTGAGTCATAGGTGGCCACAGGTATTTTGGCGCCGGCGCCGAGACAATATACCTATTCATTTGAAAGGCATTGGGGATAATCCCTTCACAGAAGCCCATGACACTGTCAGCTACCGTGCTGAATGAGGTACCGTTGGTGGAAGGCATACTTAGCCACATACAACGAAAACCCGTGAGGTTTGGCAACACTGCTCCACGCGCAGATTCACGATGTTCATTCGGCGGTGATCAGAGAGCGACTCAATGAGGCCACGCCTACTGTTTGCTTTTTGGCAAAGGCACAGTGACATGACGAGAGACTTTCCCTCCCCTCGTATCCACTTGCTTTGGCCACACCAGCTCACCCGCAGAGATAAAATGAACAGAGTATAGTGCATCCAGCTTGGGTTCCTTCACTCCACATGGAGGATCTCAGGTTCAAAAGTACTGAAATGATTACACTGGTCAACAGTGATTTTGTTGCCAACTAATTTACAATGAATTTAGGATAACTTTATGGCCCTGAATTCGAATATGTCATTTGTTTTGCTAGATTGGCTCTATTTATTGTTATAACGTATACTATATAGATTTAAAAAAAACAAAAAACTTCAAAATATTAATTGAGATACATTGCGCACACAAGCAAATGAAAATGAGAAAACATATGAAAATAATCACAAAAATGTTGATCCATTGTTCATTCAGAAGTAATAGAAAAAGAAAGAAAAAACACAGTCTTTTAAAATTATTGCAATTAGCATCTCGAAAAACTCCGCCTGTGTGATTTTCTGTTGTGTTGAACATCAGGAAAGTCATGCTGAAGGTTCCAACAGTAGTCTGCCATCATGTGCTGGTCCCATCTACCTTGATATCGTTCTTCCATCACCTGAAAATCTTGATGGAATCTTTCACCTTGATCCTCGCTGTAGTCACCAAGATTGTCCGGAAATCTATCAAGATGGCTGTGGAGGTAGTGAATCTTAATGCTCATATTTGCCCCCAAGGTTTTGAAGTTTCTGAGCATGTTTTTCACCAGTTCCTCATAATTATGTGCTTTGTAGTTACCCAAGAAATTCTTGACAACAGATGCAAAACTGCTCCACGCAGATGCTTCAATGCAATTCATAACTTTAATAAATTCCAAATCATGCATAAGTTTCCGAATTTGGGGACCATCAAATATACCAGCTTTTAATTTTTCATTACTGAGACTAGGGAATGATTTGCATATATATTTGAATCATTCACCATTTTTGTCCAATGCTTTCACAAATTGCTTCATTAGACCAAGCTTGATATGAAGTGGTGGAAGAATGATTTTGTCCCCATCAACTAATAGTTTTTTTTAGGATATTAGCTGTTCCTACAGTAAAGGTGTCTCTTGATGGCCATGAAACTTTCTCCCAGTGATCATGCTTTGCTCTGCTGTCCCACACGCAGATAAAGCAGGGGAATTTTGTGTATCCACTTTGCTGTCCAAGCAAAAAGTTAACCATTTTCAAATCAACACAGAGAGACCATTGGTGTTGGTTATAACGAAGTTTCTGGAGAATCATCTGGATATTTTCGTTCTCCTCATGAAGTTTTGTTGAGTGGCCAATTGGAATGGATGCATAGTGGTTACCATTATGCAACAACACACATTTTAAGCTTCTGCTTGAGCAATCGATAAAGAGCCTCCAGTCTTGAGGTTGATATTTTGTTAGTCCCAGTTTCAGTAGTATACCAGGAATGTCACTGCAGTAAACAAGTTCATCTTGTTGACTGAAGTATGGAAGTAGATCTGCTTCTCTTGTCCGGTAAGCTGTGATTTTAATTCCTGGTTGCAGGCAATTCTTCTCATTAAGTCTAAATGCCAAGAGTTCAGAAGACTGTTTAAAAAGACCGAGATCTCTTATCAAATCGTTAAGCTCTTCCTGACTGAAGAGCTGATGTCTTGTAGAGCTTCCTTCGTATTCACATTCACTACTACTAGTGTTCACGTGCTGCAAATCATCGTCATCTGAAGAGGGTAGTTTTGGCAGAGTGGTGAAGACTGGTACAGGAATGTCATCGTTGTGTGGCACTGGTCGCCTTGCTGATTCCAAATCGGGATATTCCCACTTATGCTTCTTGTGGCGATTGAAACCTTTTACATTGACCATGCATAAATTGCAATCATCGTGGTGATTTTTTTGGCTCTCGCCACACCATTGGCATTCCAAAGTTTAAACCCCTTCGTTTCCCATTAGTCCACAGTCGTAAAGACTCCACACAGCGTATGCAAACTTTATGAGGAGCCCAATGTTTATCTTGGTCTCCCAGTTTAACACCAAAATATGCAAGATAGGCCTGTTTCACAAAGTCAGTAATGTTCTTCCGTTGTTCTTGCAGAGTGTATTCTCCACAGATATCACAGAACTCATCAAGAGAGTTGAAACAACCTTTACACGAAGAACTCATGTTAATCAATGAAAAGAATTAAAAAAATATATTTGCAAAAATATTGTAAATAAGGTAAGGTGGAACTAATAAGACAATATTTATAACAATATTATCTATATATTACATTAAACTAAGAATATAATGTAGTAACTAATCGCGACATACCTTTTTATTGATACTGTGAACGAGAAATTCTTCACTAGGAAAACTTTTAATGGCTATTACACAAACTGCGTCCTCTCACACGCTCGTCCCTCTCTCGACTGCCGTTGTTCGCTTTCGAAATTCGTATTTTCCAACGAAATGTCCAAAGGGTGGGTTACGTACAGAAATGAAAATACGAACTTGAGAATGGTTTGTGGACTTTTTTTATGATAGTGGTTCACATCACTGGATAGGTCACACTCGCTCATCTGACGCCGCGCTGAAGACTGAGCGCCCCGTCCGTGTCTCTGAGCCGACGAAGCCCGTCGAGCAAAGCCACCTCTTGTCACGCCTGCCTCCACCCCCCATCTCAATGGTCCCAACAGCCGTTCTGCGCTAAAGTTGCACTTCCTTCCTTTCTTTCCTTCACTTTCACCAGTGTTATCCTTCACCTTCACTGCAACAGTGTGACTAACTGACGCTCCTTGAAATTGTGAGACACATGAGGGTGTCTCAAATTACTACCACGTCCCATAATCTCACCTTCTCCTCTATATTGTGTAACATATAAGATATTACATTTGTACATACGGAGTTACAAAATATAAAATGAATAGGCATAAAGAATTGAGGAATCACAACCGATTTACTGATAATTTAACGATTAAACGCTACATGTCAGAGATAGCCTGTATCTAAGAAACTAGAGCCAATTGGGGAAATCCGTTTTCAGATTCAGATTCAGCATACCAAATATACCCAGTATTCGTTGAAATGTCTCCGGCAACAACAAAAAAATTTTTTTTTGTAGAGCTGTGTTATCAACGAACAAATGCTTGGTAATGAACGGGGAGGGATTGCTGTTTTTCTTAATGTTCCTGTTATTTTATGCTTGTTTTGAAATTTCTTCTTGTTTGATCAATTTAATCTTTCCACACGTGTCACTCATCAGTTTGTACAGCCCGCTCCCTAAAACGCCAATCCTATCCTGGGCTTTACTGGTAAAGTATTCTGATGAGTGGTTTTTATAATTGACCGGTTTAAAATTAGCTGTGGAGAAATTGTCGGCAAATTATTAGAATTAGTCACCAAGCCTACTGTATTTTACCTAATACGCGCGACTATTTCCTCTGTAAGGAGGGTTGGAACAATATTTTTCATGCCTTATTAGCAGCGTTCGTATAGGTTGTCAATGAGAGTGGTGGGATAGGCGTTGTTTGCATCTATATATTTGATTAATTTCAGTTTTTTGGGTTTGCTGGTCTCTGACATCGGGATACTTATCAGTCTGTGTAGAAGCAGGTAATTTGTGCGCAAAATGATGTCTGGATACGGAATGAATGACTTAATCTGTGTATGAGTGTTTTCTAAAAATGAGAAATCCATTATTGGTCCTCTTTGCATAGTGATGTCGAAAAAACACCAGCTCATCCAACACACTCACTCACTGTCTTCTCTTCCCTACGTAAAATCTTCCCCAACTCTCGTCACCACCCCATTGACACAATATATTTTGGAGCTGGTATTTCCTGTTTATACAGCAGACGATATCATGAATTCGGTCGAGTGAAATCAAATGAACGAAATGAAAATTGTTATTTTATTCAAAGTTCATTCGAATCCAGCTACATGAAAACATACGATATCATGTAATTAGCCAATTCCATTCCGGATTTTGCCATTTCGATCTTGATTGCATTTGTAGAAGCAGGAAATCGTCCTTATTTATACAGATTTACTCAGATGTGGGGTGTAATCGGAGAGTAGGAATCAGTACGCGGCCGGACTCGGATGACGAGTGACTAGAGACCTCGCTGGCAACCAAGCCCTAGCACCATCTATCCTCGTTTCAAGCAAACCACCGCAGTCTCTCATCCCCCATTGCTGCATCCGTAAAACCATGACAACGCCATCTCTCCTGGGTATTCCTCCACGCCATCCATTGGACGAGCGACCATCCGAATTCCTTTCCACCCTCAATACCGGTCAAATCGTCCCTTATTTCTTTTCCTCGGCATGAAGTGCATTACGACCTATTTCGCCATTTCTATTGTTCACCTTGGCTAGCCGGTTCCGTCGAGGGCCCATGGCTTTTATTCCTGCCTCGCTATTTTATTTATCTATTTATTTCCACGAGGGATGGAGAGAGCGGGGTTTTTATTCGCGCTTCTGTTGTCCCCTCCCTTGACGCTCCAAAAGTTTTACGCTGTAATTTCATTCTCTCCCCCAGAGTAATTTAAAAGGCTCTTTTATCCTCTGACTGCAGAGGGACGCAGGCGGGTTTATTCCGCCAATAGGTGAGCGCTTGCAATCGACAATAAACGGCTCCGTTCGCCAAATCCAAGTAATTCTCGCTTTGCAGTTTGTTGAAAACATGCAAAGAGAGAATATTTTGGGTGTGTTTGTATTTTTACGAGAGAAATATTCAAATTATACTTAATGGCTGCATATCTAGGATATGGAAAACTGTGTTATCCACGAATACATGTAAACTGGAAAATATAGACTAAAAAATGACGCATTATGCTGCTTTGAACAGGGCTGAATGGCCGGGGGAAAATATATCGGCTACAAGGGAAATATCTCAAAAATAAGAGTAAAAAGGCAAAGATAAATTAATAAAAAGTAGTCGATTCTCATTGAAATAGATGTATAGACGTACTGAAAAAGCAGCAATAGGTAGCCAGAATGATCACTCGGCTTATTAACGGTTTGAAAATACTAATTCTCAGTCATATCATGGCTAAAGCATGATAAGAGCACAAATCGTCCAAATCTTAGTTTGAATATGAAAATAAGAAATATCCTTTCTTATTTCCCTTGATGTGCGTTCGTCATTAATATTCTTTGTCGTCCACTAAATGCAGCAGTGTAACATTCTAACTGCTCAACTACTATTTGTTAAAGGAAAATTCATTTCAATATTTCTACTGAAAATTCAGCAGCTATTTAATTAATCCGTGTATTATAAATTGATAGATTCTACCTCTTTACCTGAGTTCACTGACCAATGCATGAGTAAGAAAACAGGAAGTACCACCAAGTGTAATTGATTTTGGCTGTTTATAGTCAATTCATTTTCTCTAAGATTTAAAAATGATTCGTAGAGAAAAAGGAACAATAAGTAAACTATAACGTTTTGTCACTAATGCGACTTAGGAAAATGTGTTTCTCAAATTTGTTGCGAGTTACGTTTTTGGCCATTTATCCTGTGAAATAGAATGGTGTGGGCATGTAGTTACCTACCAGCACTGGCCGAAAGATTGCCTTTTGCAACTCGACAATTAATTTTACTCGGATTTTACAAGTCTAAGGAAACATAGTCATTTGGTTTCAAAGGATGAACATGGCGGTCTCTCTGGAATCCGCAGATACTAGTTACTGAGTAACCAGGTACCTCCAGTAAACGTGAAAGTACGAAGGCGCTGAGCCAAGAGCAGAAAAGTAAACACCTGTGATTCAATTTCCTATCGGTGGAAAATTTTGGCCGGGCAAATAATATTATTTCTTTGCTGTACAAAGCACATATTTAAAAGAGCTGTTAGTCTTCAAGGCGTTCAATGGCAGTGGCCTTACGTAACAGTAAGCACTAAATACCTACGAGAGATGAAAGAGTTGCGATGTACAGCTCACTTCATTCCCTTTTCAATGTTCCTTCTCGATCGATTTTCTCTCATCCTGCCATCGTCAATTTCCATCCGCAGCTCATACCACCATCCGCACTGCAAACAAATGTGTTACTCCTAATTTTGGGACGAGTTCCTCTCTGCTGGACACTCCGACGAAAATATGATGAAATGGCCCAGAATTGCGTGGAGACGAAAGTTCATTAGCTGCCCGAAGCCCACCTCGCGAAATCGTTTCCACCGTAATCAGCTGGAAAATTGGCGATTGCATACACAATGAGTGAGAGAAACTGCGTCATTTTTAGACACTTTCGCATAAACTAGGTCAAAGTTAAAAAAAGAACAATCGATCCTGCGGTGATTTTCAACAGAAATCTGTAAATGTGGGGTGGAATTAGCATGCACATAAATTCGTAGAAAAGTCTTTTTTTTTCATATTTGGCCGCTGCATAAATACATAAGGTGAGCTATGAAACGTTTTGAAATATGTGGCATTGTTAATTTCCCCTGGCGAACCACCGATTGTTTTTCCTAGCGTGAACGTGATTACTCGGAATGCAGAATTCCTCATTATTATTCAATTAAGCTGCACGTGTAAATCACAATTATCGCTGGAGAAAATGCATTCACGTTCCACAGAATAACAAATAAGCCTCATAAAGCGTAGACAAAATTCAAAATACGTTCTCCTAGTCAACTGATAGGTACTTATAAAAAAAATGTTAAGCTAAAATTAGTAAGTAAGTGATGGAAGTTGAGCACTTGCAGCCGAATGACGGAAAAATATAGATTTGAGAACACATCAATACTTGAGCTCAGGGACTTCGCTACACACTAACAAATCGTGTATGGGGCAAATATGTGCCACTAGCTTCTAAATGTATTTCAAGGGTATTGATAGCTCGTTTCATTCAGTAAGTACACATCGCATCACACATCAAAATAATGAGAATTGAAAGAAGTATAGATTGCATTTTCATATTTTTTTATTTTTTTCATGCTAATTTTAAAATATCATTTTACCGCTCATTTGTTAAAAGTATAATGGTTTCTATCCCCATTAAAATGTATTACCATATATTTCTAATGTGATTTTAAGAAAATAACCGCTAAATCATCACAATATAACCTCAATACCTTTGCAAAGTGTACAAAAACCAAAGAATAAAATGTAAAAAAAGCCCACCCTCCTAAGGAAATGTGACAAAATGATAGAACGAAGTATTTTAAAGCAAGGCAAAAATGTTCCGTCCGCAGATATTGTGCTTAATGTACTAGTAATATTGATTTAGAGAAGGGAGTGAATATCATATACGGAAGAAAATTTTAACCAGGGAAAATCTTTTAAGTCATATGAGTACTTAGCATTGTATTCCTACATCTCTGTCGCTAGTAAACAGGCCGTCACCACAGAAATATTAGTAAGGTTTGATGAAACAAGATCAAATTGAGTCACCTACACACACTTTTGGTTTCCTTCCCTAAGCGTTTCTACGCATCATCGGAGTGGACTTCGTCGTAGCCTTACAACAGAAACACTTCTTTGTTAGCAGCTGTTGCTATGTAGATAGAAATAAATTTTCGAGCCATCATCATAACAAACGAAAAAGTCTAACAACCTATGAAGTGGTTTAGGTAAAAAAAATGAAATTTATTCTTCGAGCTACAATTCCCGGATGAATACATATGTATTTATTCAACCTGTATAGTTGTAATTTCTTCCTTGCAAATCGTCAAATATTGCCGTATGCACATTCAACGTAAAATATCAGGCGGGAAAAATGAATGCTTTGCAATTATAGAAACTGGGACTACAAAAGCCGAGGTAGGAATTATATTTTACAAGTGGTATGAAATGATTTCATGTAGGCAAGTGTAATTTTGCCGACACGATTTCGTAAAAAAATGCTCCGTGAAATAGTTTTTTCGCATCCGTCATGCCACCTTATTTGATGAAACCGCCAAATCGCAAGCAAACTTATGTCACATCCGGCAGACAGGAGGGCATAAACCTTGTAGAAAGTGCCAATGCGTTATCGGGGGGGATGTCATTTTATGATGACACATGGAGAATAACCGGAATGCGGTTACCAAGGGGGCTTCGCTTTCCCCCCCCCCCCCCAAAGCCCCCTGCCATTTCCCTCCTGTCAACCACTTCCCGCCTTCTCGTTCGTCTTCCCACACCCCTTCCACTTCCCTCCCCCCTCCCCCCGGATTCTCATTCGCCGTGCCTCACTTGTAGAGTTCTCGCGAAAATGCACCCGTCCCACACTTCCCCAACCCACCGCTGCGTGAGACCCATCTCCTCCGCGAAGGCACTCGCTATCTCCCTGAATGTACCGCACCCACTTTTCCTCAACCGTCTTCCACCTCGGAAACGTTTCCTTCCCCTCCACACTCCACCGGGATCGCTTAATCACACCCAAAATCGTTACTCCGCGAAATAATTCGTTGGATGGAATGGAAATACAACTTGCGATGAAATCTTCCTCCGCAGACTGGTTTTCGGGGTTACTACCACGTAGATTCATATCTGCAGAAGACAGTTTCGCCGGCATTGCAGCAGGCTTCTTTAGGTCAATGAAGTGGAAATCCGAGGTATCGCCCGTCTCTTATACACCCCGTCGGAGGCCGGTGTCTTCTCATTGGCTGGTTCAGGAGGACCGGTGGCTTCTCATTGGTCAGCATCTCCCGGCTCTGTCCTGTCTCTCCAGGTTCACTCTTGAGCACTCTTCTCCATGTGTTAGGGATGTGCTGGTATCCGTCCTCCCTATTGAGCTTGTTCAGTGTCTTCATAATCTCTATAGCTTCCCTAATGATCCGAGAGAAGTACCTCTTTTCATTGGCAATGACTTTTGCATTGTCATAGTCGGGGTTGTGATTCGGCCCACTCCAGGACGCGGTAGTAACCCCGAAAACCAGTCTGCTGAATCCTCACCACACCGCGAAAGCCTACCCAAGGAAAATCTTCCTCATTAAGGAATTTTATCTTAGGTTTTAGATCAAAACTGTCCGCAGAATTTTCTACCTACTATTCACGAGTTGGTGACACATTAGAGTTCCGGTTCATTAAAAAAAATCAAGAAGAACCTTTTGATGAAATGCAAAAAAAATATGATTCCACATTAATGTTGAACCGAAGTTTCGACGTGGCCCGTCATTATCTGGTACATGTGTATCGAAGACACAGAAAGTGTAACACAGATGCTAAACGAATAGGGTTGGGAGCCTCCAGAGGCTGCGCGATAGTCTTAGATTTCTTGAGAAATTTAGAATATTTACCTTTAGAAGTGACTCGGAGGACACCATATCAGAAACCCAAAATATATCCAGGACCGTTAGAAGCGATGAATTAAGAGAGATACTATGCCGAACGGAGAGGTCTAGGAATAGTATTTACCCCGCTCAATAAAGGACTATAATAAATGCTAGGCGTTATTTCGTTTGAAGATTTCATTAAATGTGTAAACTCCTGGTGTCCTAACACCCCCAGACCTATGTAGGTGGCCTTCGGGGTAGTATGTACATGTAGATTGAGTGTTGATTATTTGAATCCAGAACGGCTGAAAAGGGAGGATGAGGAATCAAGTAAGCCCACATCAAGACTGACAACCCCATGCATCACGAAAGAATCGAAAAGTTTTGCAAGAATCCTGAGGATGCATGGTCAAACGTGGTCAAAAGATCTAATTGCGTGAACAAGATCCAAAACATGTCGGCTGCATTTTTCGGGTTTCACCGCGTCGTCGTTGCATTGGGGACAACGGTTTCTCCTGCATTCCAGCAGGCGTCTTCAGGTCGAAGTGATTATGCCGTGTTTTGGCCGCCGTTATATAGGCAACTCAGTGGTGTAGGTTCTCCAAGGAGAGAGAGGTGTAGGTTCTCCTGCTGGATGTTCTAGGATGTACTGTAGGTTCTAGGATGACCTGAAGACGCCTGCTGGAATGCAGGAGAAACCGTTGTCCCCAACGCAACGACGACGCGGTGAAACCCGAAAAATGCAGCCTACATTACCAGCGCACCGCGGAAGCCTTCGCACCAACTCCAAAATATGTCACCTGGACCAAAAGGCAGGATCCCACAGGAGCTGTGCGAAGGATTGCACATAGTGCCATGTCTTGCGGAAAATCATATGCTGGAGAAGTATGTCGAGCAATGACGACAATGATGAAGGAGCATGTAAGAGCGGAAATACAGAAACGACTCCACTTGTCAGCCATTCCAAAACACGCTTGGAGTGAAGTATGCCAAAAAATTGATTTCGAAAGAGCGAATACAATGGTAAAAGTGAGTCAATATTATCCAAGGCAGATAAGGGAAGCTTTAGAAACTACAAGCAAATATCATGGCCATCGAATCAGCGCTCAGCAGAAGCACGGCCAGTGAAGCGGCGAAAAATCAAGACGTAAGCAGGATAACTTTGTTTATTTATTTTATTTATTTATTTTCATCTCACCGAAAACAGCTCATTTGAGGCCTTTTGCAACGGGGGAAATAACATATAACAACGACTATCACACACAACCATTCTCTCGGTAGGGGCAACCTACCCAGGCGAGACTCGAACCCGCGACCTACGGTTTGGCAGGCGAGGATTTAACCCCGCCGCCACCGACTTTAGAAAGTGTTGCCAATCGCAAACATCAAACGCTGCTGTGGAACCCGGAATTGGGCAATCGTCATGACTCCCCCGTCTGTTTCTCCTCACGGCTACTTTCCCATCCACGCACAGCGACCGACACCAACATCTCCTCTTTTCCGATCCACCAACCCAATCTCACACCTCGACAACGCTCGCATCCAATTCCATCGGCACACAGGTATCGATCCAATACCTTCCCTTTCCAATGGCTCAATCCCCCTGTCCGCCTTCCAGGGCGTTCCTTTGCTAACATATATTATGCCGCATTAGCAGCCGCTACCTCGAGAGGCCCATCTCCTGGCATGGCGTGTAGACTTCCATTCATCTATCTATCTCTCCCCCTCACTCAGGAGGTGAAAGGGCACAACCGGGACTAGACCTGCGCGATATGTCTAGATGACGGCGAATATCACGATTTTTGGATTCACAGTGAACACAGCAGTGAGTTTTGATCATGGCGTCATAAGTTTGTCCCATAAAAATCGTGATGTATCTCCCGATGACAAAAATCAAAATATATCGCCCGATATATCGCATTACGATTAATATTACCGTAGATAATTGTGTCGCATCATCTGATGGTAACGGCAACTATTTCCCTAGAGGCAGTGGCGCAGCGAGGGGGGTGTTTTGAGGGATAACCCCCCCCCCCCAGAGCTCAGGGAAATTTTTAAGTTTAATCCATCTTACTTAATTGGATTGATATTACTAATAGAATAGTGTAAGGATTAATAAAATATCCCTCAGGAAGCCGTAAAAATCACCATGTTGAACCATTTATCTTAAAATTCCGTAAGTTTTTAATCTCGCACTTGCGGCTTATCCTAGTGGGTATTCTATAACCCCACACACCCCGTTATTAGTTGCACCTAAACCTCCCCCAGCCTTAATTCCTAGCTGCGCCTCTGCCTAGAGGTATTGACGATGAATTCCGAGGTCAAGGAGCCAAATATGACAACAATATTTATTTCCTCGATTTGGCCAATTTTAACTAATGATCACTGATAGGACCATACAATGAGCAATGTTGTCTTGAGAGCGAAGACTTTGGGAGGTAAGGAGAGCTAGCGGTCCAATGGTAACCGTTAAAATGTAATTTTTACGATCGTTATAGTGTAATTTTTTGACGCTAGCCAAAAAATTGACCGTGATTGAGTATGAATTTGCTTTGTATGTTAAATAATTTGACTAATACCAAGCATTTTTTAGAGTTTCGAATGATAAATAGTCGGATCATGGTTAATAACAAAAACTGAACTAATTCTGGCCGGAATCTCCACCGGGCACTCATCTGCCTTGATAAGGGACACCAAGTTGAGAACCAAAACGTTGGCCAATCGAAGCTTGATCCGTTGAATTAACCGGTAAGAATTTCCTCAGATAACTCTCTAGATCAGATAGCGATATTATTCACTGCCAAAAATATTTATCCTTGCGAG
Source organism: Ischnura elegans (assembly GCF_921293095.1). Classification (NCBI taxonomy): domain Eukaryota; kingdom Metazoa; phylum Arthropoda; class Insecta; order Odonata; family Coenagrionidae; genus Ischnura; species Ischnura elegans. The sequence goes on along the minus strand of NC_060255.1, from coordinate 10,679,707 downwards.
AGTAAGGAAATGAATATGAATTAGTCACCTTATCTCCACGCTACTCTACTACTTGTTTCTGCTGTAGCTAGTGAGCACCTTATGCACCGTCATACACCTTAGCAAGGTAAGCCACAGAGGATGTGAAGGTGCCATTGGGGTTGGTAGTGATACGTAGTGCTGAATTAATTAAACATGATACAAATTATTAAAATAATTCTCCTAAGCTCTTTGAAGTGGGTTGGTCACAATCCACCCAGTTTAGAACAAAATAAAGTGGAATGCATCCTTAATTCCGTTAGAAATATTTCATCAAAGATAGAACATATATACCCAAAACCTATCCCATGAGTCTTTCATTTATTATGACTGATCAATTGAAATTGGAAGTTTTAAAAGCATTTGAATGTGCAGTGGTGACGAGATAACATTTTTATATTATTTTTACGACTTAAAATTACATTAAACGCAAAAATGTTACGAATATTTAAATAATTGAGTTTTAATGAGAAAAAATAGCTACCTATGGTGTATTTCGTATCAACATCTGAGTGTAATCGTCCTCGGTAACACAACAACGATAGAGCGATGATTCTAATTGCCCCCTCCACTACGGGCGAGTGCAATAATACGAATAATGGCTTTGTACTAATTAGCATCGGGAAAATAATTGAAGTCGATAAATTTTACTCCGTACAAACAGGCCTTGCCCTAAACCATTTTCAGCTCTACATTTTATCCTCCGAAATCTCGGTGACCATAAAATAAAGCCGTCTCGAGAAGAAAAATATTCGCCCATGTGATTAATCGTGCCGAGACGAACAAAGGTCATGCCTCGCGCTTATTATTTGCTTTATATTTATACCTCCATCCGTCATTCTAAAGGAAGACGCGTCCGCCAGGTCCCCAAAGCGCATTATTCTTGCCCGAGAGCATTGCTCCTGCCGTCGTTGATACGGACGAATAAGTTCATTTGTAATGGCGTTAGGAATTATAAAAAAAGGAGAATGGAAAGCGAATGACAATGATGTGATTGAGAAATTCCACGCGAACTTTGCGATTGTTGTGAGGGTATCCAGGGCTCGGGGAAGCTGCTTGTAGACTGCCGTGTATGGCCACTGGAGGCAGTGGTGTAAAAAGTGGTAAAAGGCAGGACGTAAAAAGAATTTAATGGAATAGGAACGGTCAGTGCCCTGTGGGGGTCGTAAAAATTAGTGCCTTCAAAGTTATATGCCATCCGGAATGAGATAGTCAACTCTGTTTTACGTGTTTATGTATGATGGGGTCAGTGCTCACTACCGTATAAACATACAAACGCATTTACGCCCTCTTGGAGAGCGGAAAGAAGCGGAACTAGAAATCGGTGAAGGCAGCTCACCACTGATGCGAAATGGCAGCGGCTAGGGAAATATTACGCGGGAATTGGGACGCGTACTCCCTGTCCTCACTTAAACAAGTCGCGGGGAAAAAACCGGCAGTGAAGGGGGTGGAGAAATCGGTGAATGAGCTGGGGGGGGGCAAAAAAAAGGAAGCGGCATATTCTATTTATAAGAACACAAAAGCAGTGATTCCGGCGATATATCCCCGGCGCGCCAATTTTCTGCGCCGCAGGACTACATTAACGTGCCGTAATTCGGTCGCCTATTCTCTCATCAGAGAACCCCACATTTTCCTTTCTTCACAAACACCACCCTATATTGGCAGGAGCCGGACTTTATGCATGAAGTCAACGAATGGGCATGGAAAGGGCTTTTGGACGACGGGGCTGGACGGGAGACTAGCGCGGGCATAAAAGGCCCTTTTTAAGGGAGCGGAGAAAGGGTGGGCCCCTCTCCCCCCGCCCTATTACGAACCGTCTCATCCTCCTCTGCCACATACACCATACCCTGTTATTGAGGTGCGTAATCCGGGGGAAAGTACCCTTTGACGATTTTGCCCTGCCCATCCTTTTGTCTACACTCAACAGGGAACGGGTCTTTTACTGCTCCTTCGATTCAGGCGGCATCTCCTCCCTCTGCCTGAATATTTGGGACAGCCTCCTACCTCATTCCAGGAACGAATAAATCAATTTTTTTTCGGAATTCCTGCACCCATTCTTAGCGATCTAGGGCGCCATTCCTCACTATCAACATAAATATAGCCATTGCTATTTTCGCCAGACCTCATCGATGTGCGCACAAAGGAAAGAATTGATATGAGCTAGAGAGAGAGACGGACGAATCCACTCGGCTGTTTTCAATGCGGATGATCCGCAGACAGAGCGCTCTCAATTCCAATGGACTCATCCAAGTTCCCAATATTTTTTTTATTACTTCATTGTCCTTCCTGCTTCCCGTGGAGATCGTCCCATGAATGATGAATTTCGGTTAGAAAAGGGCCGAATACTTTTTGTGCAGAGGCGAAATTCCTCAGCTAAGTCCTCATATTACCTCGACTATCACCGTGTTTTTTTCCTTCGCCAGGGACCTGAAATTAGCTAATACCTCAGGAGCACCATGGTTGGCTCACAGGCTCACTGAATAAGAAGCCTTGGCTGAGGCTTTACTTTCGGCATATGAGATGTTTGGTACTTGATATTTTTCGGTGGGTATTAACCAATCAATGGCATTTCTTTTTTTCTCACAGCACTGAGTAAAGCCAATGCGAACTGATTTTTTATGACTCTCAAAGTACAAATTTCATGAAATCTTCATGACGTCATATCCAGCGTAAATCAATAACGAAAAAATACAACGGGCATTTAACTCGACTTTACTACGGTCCACTTATAGCTTACGAAAAAGAAGCTTTTCGTTTTGATATTTTAGCGTTTTCCACGCTTAATATACATTATAGGAAAAAATAAATATTTTCCATAGTTTATTTCGCAAACCAGTGCTCGACATCAATTTGACTTCTGTAAATAGTTGCATGGAAAAATATGCGTGTTTCAGCATTTTTTCTCTATGCACTATGAAAGGAAAGAGTTCCTATGAAAACAGCAGGCTTAAAAATGGTCCATCGGGGATGAAAACTCAAGACGAAGCTAAACTCTCAATTTCTTTACTAACTATTTGCCTTACATAGTACGTTAAAATAGTTCTTTGAGTGTAGGTCAACGTATGTTATGCAAAAAAGTTTTAGCCAACGTTTGTGTTTATTTTAAACTATCATCCGGGCTTAGCTTTGCACATATTTATTGATATTATGTATTGACATAAAGAAAGCAAAACTTGAATTATGAACTGAATTATGTATCACATAATCAACATAATATCAATTAATATGTGCAAAGCTAAGCCCTGATGATAGTTTAAAATAAACAGAAACATTGGCTAAAACTTTTTTGCATAACATACGTTGACCTACACTCCAAGAACTATTTCAACATGAATTAAATGAGGTCAAGATAAGGAAAAAAATAATAAAATAGTTTGCAGAAGGTAACCCAAGTAGGTACATCCAATTGAATAAATTCAATATTTCGACATAGCTCGTGAGACATTATAAAGCTGCCGTTGCCCGCAAAAGCGTAAGTAGTCAGGAGTGCCAAATGTCGACAGGGAAAACGATCGTGAAGCGGGACAAGAGAGAGGGAGAGTGGGACTTGGGAGGACGGGCAAATTGAAATGTGGTTGGCTTTCGCAAGGTGCGCGAGGTCGAAGAGAGGCGGCTCCTTTGTGAGGAGGGAATGGCAGCACTGGAGTGGAAGTTGCCTGGCCTGGCCGGGGGTTGAGGGGGGGGGGGGGAGGCGGCGGCGGATGGAGGCGATTGGTCGTGGCGGGTGAGGAACGTCAGCGGCTCTCTAGAAATGGGATGGAATACCGTGAAAAATAGTTATTGCTGCCCTCGAAGGCACCTAGCGATTTGATCGTTGGATTATACTCCAACCCTGAGCCTTGTTTCAAATACTCTGTCAGATGTTTCCACACCTTTCAGAAGCTAAACTGAAAGAAGGCGTCTTTGCTGGACCTGATATCAGAAAAATGATGCTTGACGTTAACTTTGGATCCACAATGACCTCAAATGAAAGAGAAGCTTGGGTATCATACAAGCAAGTTGTCACCAAGTTCTTGGGAAATGAAAAAGACCCAAGAAAATAAGCCTATTGTTGCTAACAAGTAAAAAAAAGTTTGAACAGTTAGAAATTTTGATGAGCCTGAAAGTACACTTTTTGAACAGCCATCTTGATTACTTCCTGGACAATTTAAGAGATGTTAGTGAGGAGCAAGGTGAGCGTTTTCACCGGGGCATTTAAGTGATGGAAAAACGTTACCAGGGCCGCTGGAACACCAATATGATGATGGGGAATACTGTTGGTCACTTCACCGGGAAGCTCAGCAAGCGATTCATCGCAGAAAAGCTGCACAAGAAGCTTCAAGGAAGAAAGGGAAAGAAAATTTAGACTAATTCTTGTTGACAACAGAACCCTGTATTATTAAACTACATTACTATTGTAAATACAAACCATTTTATGATGTAACACACATGTATTTCAATGATTTCCTAATATACCGTATATTAATTACCGTATATTAAAATATGTACTATATAATATAATAAAATACATATTGCTTGGAAACTATGGGTGATACAAAAAAACTAACGCCAGGTTTGGACTCGGCAAATAAAAATCTAGAAATATCAGCTATTAAAATAATAAAAAGTTTAAAAAAATTTGTTTGCCTGTGTTATTCTTCCTCATAGAATAATCCTCTACTACCGCTGGCACAGTAATGATTTTCCAGGTCTCGCTATTAGTAGGACCCGGCCGTCTTTGTGACGGTGCATTCCTCGTCCCATCCCTTCCTTCCCTATCCCGTCCCAGGAGGCATCGTCGGGCTCCCATCGCGGCGGCGCCTCCTTCCTTTTTCCTTCCTTTCCTCCCCCTTCTGCCGTGCATAGGTTCGGCTTCAGGCTTCGGCCCAGGAGAGTAACCTCTCGAGCCCACCGTAGGGTTTCGTATCCACTGTCCTCGAAGGCGCGAATCGCCGTTCATCTCCATCTTCGCTGAGGAACTATCAGATTATGAACACATCCGGGCATCCACGAAGGCGCATAAATACTACATTTTAACTCCTTGGTATTTCAGCACAAAATAAGATGAGTTCCTCAGGAAGACGATGTCATTAACACTAGAACCGCTGAACTTTCCAACCCCACTAAAACCGCGGCATGGGACTTTTTTGCCCCATTGACAAAATACGTTGATCCTATCATGTTTAAGTATAATTGACGGGTTTTTTTTGGTTTGTGTGAAAGCACGTGTTTAGGTATTGTTTAAAACGTTTTAATAAGTATAACTAGGAATACAATAAACTTATTTTGACGTGTTGGTTGCAAGCTCAGACCTGCAGACGCGCCGGGCAGAGGTGACGCGGCCGGCGCTGCGTGAGTAGGCGGCCGGCGCATTGCACAGATCATTCCCTTCTGCGCTTCTAACTGGCAGAATAACGGTATATGTGCATCGATCCCCTTTGTAATAAACTGTTATTATGCTAACTACAAAATGAGTGTGCAAAAAAAACTGAAATTGTATGTTTTCCCCATATGGGACAAAAAAGTCCCATCCCGCGGATCTAGGTATATCGTCGTTTTTCTCGCGAACCAAATATTGTACAATATTCTCCATATAACCATTCGAAAGAACATAAAAAATGAGTTAAAGTCAGTAAATTTCAAAGCGATCAAACCACTAGTACATGAATGGCAAACATTTGCGAAGGCCGATGAGACAAAAAAGTCCCGTCCGCGGTTCTAGTGTTAAGAACATGTCCCAAACTCAAATTTCTTTTAATCTCCAACTCTTTCAGGACGTCCATCTTCCTCCCCTTCTTGACTTTGTGTAAAATGTCCGGTATGAAGTTACTGTGATGTCCCTCGTCCCACAGGTGCTTTGCAAAATGGGATTGTTGTGAATTCCCCGTGCGAAAACACCTTTTGTGCTCTTCTGTTCTGGTCGGGAACGCCCTTCCCGTCTGTCCCACATACACTGCGTCACAATTTGCACAATTGCACTTGAGTTTTCCCAGCCATTCCCTCACCAACCCTCCCACTCCACCACAAATTCCCCCCTTTCCCCCCCCTGTATAACCCTTCTCCGTCTCCCTGTTAGAATTTGGTTATTAATTGGATTGTCGGTATAACAAACAGTGTACTTGAGAATGACGCCTCAGCGTCGAAACGCGTCGTACCGATAAATAATTTTCCATTGAAAACTTACCAGGGTTGTGTATTTACATTTCAGGATTTATAATTGTACACTCGATAAATCAATATAAATGAAAAAAATAAACGAAGGCATTTCATCATTCTCCCGGAAGTGAGGAGCATATTGAATCCAAGAAGAAAGCTTGGAAATCTGCATAGTATTTAAGGCAACTAGTTTGTACCTTAATTGAGAGTTTAGCATTGTCTTGAGTTTTAATCCCCGATTTTTAAGGTTTCTTTTTGCTAAAAAAATCTTTCTAAAATACCCTTTGCAGTATTAGTATTCGTCTCCCTCCTTAACAGGTAATAATTGAGGAAATCATCCGAAGAGCAACATACTAAAATGTGAATACATAGTTTTCATTTATATGTGTACATAAATATAATTATCAATAAAGTCAGTGGCAATATTAGTTCCAAGGTAATAAAAATACATTATACTTATAAATAAAGCCGAATCCTGTTCAGCAGTAAATATGGGATTCAAGAAATATGATCGCCAGCCTCCATTTTACCGCACGTCGCCATCTCAACTAAACTAGCGCTATAATTTTAATCCTTCTAAATAAAGAAGATATAGCACCGCCTAGGTCAGGAATATTTCCATGTCCCGTCGTTTCGTGGATAATGAAACACAGATATTTTATCAACAATCAGTTTCACTTTGCCTTTAAATACGGGAAATGATGCAGGAAAAATATGCTGTGAGTGCAGATGTACACTTCAACGAGAATATTAGTGCTCAAGTTCAACCGCGGAGAGCTGACACACGAATGTATCTGGATATAGAGATAAACTGGGACGTTAGGTCCTTCCTCTGGGGATTGCCTTAGCACATGCACCGAAAGAGCTCTAAATGTGAAAGCGGATCAGGTCTGTATCTGCTGCTCACAGCGGGGGAAGCATAAACGAATGAAAGAAAGGCCGGAGGTGAGCGAGTGAGGCATTTTGCGGGTGAGCACCCCTCATTTTCCCTTTCAAAGTTACCCATCGAAAACCACTACTTTGTTAGCTCTCTTCACGAAAAAGGAAAGATTCCTGGAGAGGCTCCTCAAAGTTTTAGTAGGGCCCTCGATGAACGCTTAAGAAAACACGTTTTTCACCGTATCTGTTGCTGCTTTTACTTACGCCTGCTGCACAGCAGATTGCTTTCCTCATTGCAGACGTCTTGTTGAGACCGTCCTTGTGGAAACACTACAAGTTAATTAACCTGTTCGGGGCAGGTGCCAGGAGTTTCCTTTTTACTTTACGTATTCGCAAATTTAACAACTTCATGTCTTCTCAGTGATAATCCTTCTATAACGCTTACATTGCCGGCCTGGGTGGCGCCGGGGTAAAGTCCCCGACTGCTAACCTAAAGGTCGCGGGTTCGAATCCCGCCTGGGTGGTTTGACCACCATCCAGGGCATGGATGTATGTGATTGTCAAACAAGTTAATTATAAGAGAGCACTATATAGTCCTAAATTCACTTGTAAAATAAAGACGACATTACATTTTTCCTTATCCAAATATCTCTTATTTAAATTCAACTGATTTGGGCGTTACTTGGTGGAACTATGAAATGTTCATGGTGAAGCCAAACCCAGTACTATTCCAAAAAAATAATAAAAAGTTTTCGGAATAGTACTGGGTTTTGTTTCACCATGAACATCTCTTATTGAAGCAGCCTTCAGTTGATACTCGGTTCGTATGTCGATGGAAAAAGAAATATCATCCCGGAAGGTTTCTAAGATTCATCTTGCTGCTAGATTCATTTCAACTGGTGCAACCATGCCCAGCCTTTCTTCGGCTTTAAAAATGTTATACTAAGTGAGGATAAGAGATGTATAATTTCTCGTTCACTAAACTTCACTTTTGAAGATGAAAAATGTTTTTTAGATTAATATACAGAGCTATATTATTTTTTCATCTCCAATACTCACAAATAACATCGATTGCTGGCACGAAAATTAGAAATTATTCAAACTTTATTCGCGATATAAACTTAAGTTAAATTAGGCCCAAAGATAGCAAGCGAAACATTCCTTTAAGGTATCATGAATTGCGTACAAGATATCAACAGATAATAGATTTGTGGGCTACTGCTTTAATTAAATTAAATGATATTTGTGAGTACAATTTGTTTCACCTACTAAGAATAAAAGTTAAAATAAATTTCCTGAAAAGCAATAAAGCGCTAACCGGAAATGTTCAAGGACGTATGTAAATGACAAATCAAAGGGAAAACATATAACACTTCGTCAACTATTTCAAACGTTACGCATGATGGGGCCCGTGAGAAAATATATACTGATGCCTTATTAAAATTATTGAAATAGATAGATGTATGAGTTTATCTAAAACCTATTATGATTTAATTCGCGAATGTAAAATTTAATAAATATCTCAAACGTGACGGGATATGAAAGGTACAACGTAATAGAGGATGAAAATAATGTTGCAAAGTGACTAACAGCAGAAAAAAGCCATAAATATCACGTAATAAAGTAAAGGTGAAATATTTAAGAGAAAAAAATTGCTATTTGTCCTAATGACGTATATAATTGGAATATTCCTCATATCACCAGCCAATACGAATTTTGGCGGTAAATTTCACACCGACTGTTACACATCTAAGTTATCACCAGAAAATAAATTTAAACTTAGTCTAACGAGAAAAATTCTGAAGAGATCAATGAAGAGGTTAAATGCCAAAATGTCGATATAAGTATTATTCCTAATTAAAAAAAAAACAAATGACATATCGTGAACTTATCCGTCGAAATTTTTCTAAGTTTTAGCTACGTCTATATAGTTACAGTGTTATAATAACGTTACCATATGATAAATTAACATATTAAAAAATATGTGCTTACTTCTAGCAACAAGATATCTTATGCCTATAATTCATCTAACAACCTGTCAGCTGGTTGCCAATCAAAAATACAGCCAAATAATTAAAGTGTTCTACCAATTAAGGTAGCTTTCCAGCAAGTGATTAAGATGAATTCTGGGAGCCTCCCTTTCCTTCAAGCATTTCCCTCTTCAACTACCAATACATCCTATTCCCTTTCATTCTATCTAAAAATCCTTTTCTTTTCCTTCCCCTCCCTCGTTTCCCTAACATTCTACCCTTTAACACTATTTTCAACATCCCTTCCCCATTAAGTATTCGTTCCATCCATTCCTTCTGTCTCCTCCGTATCTCATCTTAAAGCTGCCTCTCCTCACCCACCATGTCCAGCACTTCGTCGTTCCTCCTCCTCTACGTTCACTTCATCTTCTCCATTTTTCGCCACACTCACATCTCAAAAGCCTCCAGCCTTCACTCGCCCTCCTTCCTTTGTGCCCACGTTTCCGCGCCGTAAAGCGTTACACTCCATATCGGACACTTCATTAACCTTCATTTTAACTCTTACATAAATACCCTCCAATGTCCACTACTATTGTATCCATTTTACTCTAATAAGCTATCTAAAGAGTTGAATGACTCTAACTGGGTGGGTAACGGCATGGGTGGCCGTACCGGGAATAATTGCGAATTAACCCCGCCAGCGCAGCTCTATGGGTAATACGAATGCGCAAACCTTTCTATCGCGACAAGGTTGTGGCCCAAAGAAAAGGGTATGGCCAAAGAGAATAGAATACAAGACATTTAAATAACCTGAGACACTGGATGACTGGTACGAGTGATTTCACCACCACTAATAGTAGAATGGGATAGAGGTAACACTTTTAAAGCCATAATAACGCTGAAGCTGAGCGAATCTTTTCTCCGCTGTGGGGTTAAATGACATCAACCACGGCTGCACACCTTCTTCTGTTTGCGAGCCAGCGCCGCGCACTACAAACATCTGAAGGAACAAAAAGGAAGCCGGCGGAGCTTCCTCTCGCCCATTTGCCGCGGTTACATCTCTTCCCAAAAGCATTCCCTTCACCGCATCATATCCCCCCAAACACAAACTCGCCCCCCCCCCCTATCCTTGGAAACTCACCGTCTTCACCCTTACCCATGAGCGAAAGCCATTTTTCTTCCGTTGCCGTCATATCCGTTTACCACTTTCATTTGCTTTGCGCCCCCCTTCTTCATCCTCCTCGCCAGACGGAGAAAAAACTCCCACCCCCCCACAGACGGACGGATCCCCCACTTGCTCCCCTCAATCCTCACGACCATTTTTCTCGCACACTCTTTTCTTTTCCACCTCCGCCACCTCGTGCGGAGCCCTGTTATCAAATTACACCTTCGTGACCACCTCACCCCTCCAATTCACATCAAAATTCATACTTTTCACCATTTTTATCCTCTGTTCCTATTGCCTGGCCTTCCGTCACTCCCAACAATTCACAAACAATTCCAGATAGAGAATTTCAGATGAAGCGAAGATGTACCGCAATAAATTGCTGAATAGTTCAGAACATTAAACGGAGTGACAATGAAGGCTTTCAGTATCACACGTAAGGGGAAGATAGATAAGACGGTATATTTTATTAAGGCCGTTAAAATAAATTACAGCTTACAACATGATCAGCATCAAATCTTCCCAAGGGGTTTCAGTATTCACGTGGAACTAAGTAAGAATATCTCAGAAAACACTCCTCTGCTTATTTAAACGATATGCGTGACTCCACACGTTTACCACTTTCATAGTTGCCATCAGTCAATGTATTTAAAAATATCTTTCTTTGTGAATAATGAAAGGAAGGAATAATATGGGAAATAATATAGGAATAAAATAGTTTCTGCATGAAATAATTTTAGGGGTATATAATAGTGAGTTTTTTAATTAACACTTGCTTTGCTTGGCTCAGCAAAAACTTTCTGGCTCTCTCCTACCTAATCTTACCAGGATTCACTATTCTTGAATTTTTTTAGACGTCCAAGACGCTTTTAATTCCTCAGAAGTGATCCAAATACCTAAAATGCTTAGACCAAGCTCATAAAACTCTAAGATTGTGAAAATTAAGTACAACCTATCTTATTGGAACTCATTTGTTTTTCAAATATTTCTCCTACGAATATTTTTAGGCCTCTGACATTCTCGAAGTCTCTTCTTGCTCTCTTAATTTTAAAAACATTAGAGCTCTTGAAACCATAGATCACTTTCTTTTTTTTTGCCTCAATGATACACATTATGCAAAACGCTTGGCACTTTGACCTACTTCCTTGCAATGAAATATCACTTTTAATTTAATTTCCTTAAAATGTCGAGAATTGTTGAGGAATAATAATTTTACTTTATTATTTCCTAATTTCGACCCTATAACCAATGCTTACTTGGTATTTCATTATTTCCTTCGTAAAAAAAGAAGAATGCGTACCTTTAGCGTTTCAATTAGCTTTCTCTCAGTGGATGATGGATACATTGATAAAATGAAATTTTTTGATTTGGAATAACTTTTTGGTAATATGGTAGACCTTAATTCTTCACCATATTAGCCCCATAGTATAAAGGTTAATATAAAGGATAGCCAAGCAGTCAACTTCAAGAAGAATAATGTACATTGATATACTACTTGTAAACATTCCGAACTAGTGCAATCCCGAAGTATGGTAGAATTTTAAGTTTACGCATTTTCAAACACAAAAAAAATTAAAAACACTAAATCAAATGTACCACTTACTGCCATCGATCATGTGTTCAATAAATTTGATTTATTTAAATGCATTTTATCGGGGTTGTTTTCCATTAGAAATAATTCCTAAACCATTCGCATCAAGATACATATTGACTAACGTACAGATTGATTGAAGAAAAAATTCATCGGTTGCGTTATATGTAGTCTAATAGGAAAGCTAAATAACTTTTTCAACGACTATTATAGATAACAGAGGCGAGGAAGCCAGTACCAAATCAAATGAGTGTTTTGTGGCTCTGAATAAATTTATCTAATTATGGAGAAATCATAAATAGTATATAAGGACCTAGTTCCCCGAGCGACTGAAAGAATGGAGGGTGAACTTCTACTAGATCCTCTTTCGAAGCAGCATTCGTTGACCACTCAGTGACTCAACTCCCAGGTTTGAGGGGAAAGAGTAGAGCTTACCCCAGACTCAGGATATCTCACTTTTATCAGGCAGTGATATATATAATGCATTTAAGATATTGGCCTGTGGCTTTTTCTTATGGTTTTATCAACAGAAAATCACTCTTAATTTCACAGCCAAAGGTTTCTAATATGTGAGGTTGAGCTAACTTTCGCCTATCCCGTTAGAGTGCGACAATCAAATACAAAAAATTCGTGGTCAGCTCTTTTCCCTTGTCTACCTAATACTCCCCTAGCTATGGGCTTTCAGTTATGATACGGAAAACACTTAAATTAGGGGATTATTAGATGATAGGAACAGTAGCGATGAATGCAATCTTATATTTTACGCGGCATTCTTTCATGCCTTACAATTTGTTTTACACAATTTCATCAATGGGGATGAATGGTGAAACCCAGGCGAAGTTGTAAAAAATAATTGTTAGAGATACGTGAATATCGCACTTCCATTTTCATTTTATCGCAATTTCAATAACAGTTTATCGAATTTTGTAGCGTCTATTTTTTATTTTCAGAATGAGTTAGATGACGATAAAATGTAGTGAAACACAGTTTTATGACGAAATACAGAATATTTTAAATAATTATGTTGTAGTACAATCATAAATTAAGGGATAAGACATATAGTGGCGGAGGTGTAGCTTGCCCGCGCCCACTTGTAGTTCGTGGCCACGTAGAGTCCCAGCCAACTAGCAGCTGGTCAGTCGCTCACATGCTTTAAGCGGTGAGTGTCAGCGGCGCATTTATACTACCCTCGGCACAAAATGTACGAATTTTTCCGTCGAAAAGGCAAATTTGCGTAAAAATATCATAAAAGTCTAGTCATCGCATCTATGTCGCATTTATTTGCGCACATCGCATCTATATCGTATTGATCGCATTTGCGATTTTCACGCATCTCTAGTAATTGTGAACCTCTTAACTCAACTTCGAATTAGACCCGCGCATCAGACCGCGAATCTTAGCCTGCGATTCTCGGCCTTAGAATGATCCCGTTAAAGGAGGGATATTTAGATGCGCCTCTCACCGTTCCCTGAACCTCCACCGATTTCTGGGGCTAATATATCAGCTTTCGAGACGGGAAGAGGAAAGAGGAAGTTAGGAGAAGTCCGGTGAAATGAAGTCGACGGAGAAAACTATTTTTTTATTCATGGAGCAATAAACCTCCATTTGTTTTCATTTCCTTCCATTAGGGCTCTACTTCATTGGAAGTGACCCCGGGGTCGGGCGGGCGGGTGGAGGGTCCCACCCAAACATTCGAACACACGTCCGTTCCTCCCTCTGCTCCTTCCTTCGTCATTATTTGCTTCCCTCTCGCATTTTCCCTTGTTCCCATTCGTTGTCTGTTTCACGCACACATCGACACACACAAATCCCATTTCTTCTCCGGCGTCCATCTAAAAGTCTTCTTTTCTTAAAAAAAGCTCAAATTCTTCATACCACACACACTTCCGATCTCTCTTTTCACTTGCGGATTTTTTTTCAACCCCGAAAGAAATATAATAAAAGAAATTTGGTGAGACGGTGAAGCTTTGCGAGTCAGTCGTGGAATATTTTTTTAAAGCCCACGGACGTCTTTCCTCGTACATTTAAGGGAAGCTTCCCTTCCGTCATCCCGATCGCAAGAAAACTGAAATAATAGATTCTCGTTTCCGAGGTTTTCTTTATCTTCGTCTCCGCAATGAGTCCGGAAAGTATCTAGCGGGGATATGGATTCTAAAAGTTGTATGAGTTGGGTTTAGCCCATGAATTATTTGATAATCACCTTAACCAAAACAATGCTGCGGTTGATGAAAAATTTCTCGGGATTCCCACCGGGTGTGATATTGGGTTTATTCTCCCAACGTTTCAATGGCTGAGTCTTTCATCATCTTCCCCAAAAATTTGAGATTTTTTTCATCAATATTTACGCCGTAGAAACCTAAAATTTTACAATGCTGCGGTTATTTAAAATACCATTGTACCTATATCGGGAATATTAACTTTTTAAGCCCTCTGGTTGGGCGATAAAACAAGAAATCAACGAAATATTTACAATGGACTAAATGTAAGATAGTCATTTATTATTGTTTCAATTACATGAATGGAACACGAGGATACCTTTGAAATCATAATCCGCCAGTAAAAGAAAAAAATGAGAGCTGGAGAATCAAATAAATATTGTGCAGTAATTAAGCGAGTTTTCCGAGTAACGATGTCATTCTTCTTCAAAGGACCGACCGTATAATCACATTTAAAACTTCAGAAAATTTCACGTTGCTCATACCAATATAGATAGATGATGAATAACACGGGTTGGTCGTGCCATTACGTCAGCCCTAAACCAAACGCATATTTGACGAGTGAGTCCTACTCTTTCCTGACGACTCTGAATGGTCACTATTCTCGGTGCTGCTGGTTTTTGCACAACGTTAACGGTCAGTTTGTATACTAAAGTGATAACTACTTAGCATGGCCATCCTTTGTTTAGCTTGATCATAAGAAGGCCTAAAGGTTGTCCTAAGAGTTTTCGGTGTGAAGTTGATCGGACGAAAAAAGGCAAATACCAACCTCACCTCGAAGGTATTCAAGGTCGAGCAAAGTAAGGAAAGTTTCCATGCCCTTATTTTATTTCTTTTAAATTTGATTTATAGAAAACCTACACTTGAAATAACTAGTGTTTAAGAGGTAACGCTAATAGCCTCTGTAAATTTACTTGCATATAATATTTATATTGTGTTGACCCAGCTATTGCAGCTCTTTGTGAAGTACTATCTACGAAATTTAACTTATTAACCATCTCATTGTGGAACTGCGGCATGATATGAGTGCTTGCGTAATAGTTTTACACAAGATTTAAATAGTTAATGTGAGCAAAAAAAATTTTCGTACTAAAGGCTGTATGTGACCCGACCAGAGCACGGGAATCGTTTACCCATTAAGTATCTGAAAAAAACTTTTTCAATTTCGGTGAAATAAATTTCTAGCACGAATCATAGCAAATCAATCTAATGCTTATTTAAATATCTTGTATGACAAGTTTTTTTCGGACTTAATTTTGAAAACAAGATGGTTCCCTTTATCATATTAATGAATTATAAACAATAAGTTTAAAGATAGGCGCTGCAACTCATTCGTTTAGAAAGATTTTCCCCCTCATTTTGGTCGAAAAGACGGATTGACAACAAGGTCTTCGAAAATATGGATAACGAGCAATAAACGATTTCAATATTGGACAATATCATTGAAATTATATCAAATCGGTTGAATTCAGGCAAAATGTGACTCAATTATGCGTCTTAATCTCCTTGTTTATTAGTCACGTCCATATCATTAACACGCACTAATGGCGGTACTTAGAGACTCCGACGTGTATTTGTTACAATGGGTCTAGAATAAGGCAAATAATTGCAATCCGATCTGACCGAGTGTAAAAAGGAAAATAAAAAAGTGCTAACTATTGGCAAGGAGTTCCAGATCCGTCCGCAGCTGTATGGAAATTATTTGGCCAATTCCTATATTTTCTGATAACTCCTGGAACAAATTTATTCACACTCTAGATATAATACATCTATAAGGCAGTATATCTTAGATTAGGGTTGCAAATGCAAATCACATTGCAAAAAACTCACTCGGATAAATTCAAACGATAAAATATAATCAGCCGTAAACTCTCTTACAATTTGCAAGGTATATATCTACGGTAAGTCTCGGTCATACGCATCTACCAAAACATTTCCGCAATTAAGCCATTCAAATACTTACAAACTTTGATAGTGTAGGGTTTCCACATCGCGGCAGAACTAAAACTAATACATAAATAATGACATTTTGTAGTCCGAAGGGCAGGGTAATATCGATTACGTGTATCACTGCTAGAAATATTGAGATTTATGGACAAAGTGTTGAAAATAACCCAGAGATAACAAGATTGTTTCTAGGAAAATAGTTTCTGTCCCCAGGTTTCAACGTTCAAACATGATAATATTGCTCTTTTAGGAGACACACGGATAGTAACATTCCATCAAATGCGAGAGTTTTCCAAGCACTGAGATCTCACATATTTCAAATCAATACTCAGGTGAAACGAAAGTCGAAGTGTATGAATGTACGATAAGAATTTGTGGGTGTTCTTTATGTGCTTGAGAAGTTTAAATTGGTACATAATAATTGTGGACCCATTTTAAAGGTAAAGTACGTAGGAGTAAATTCAATCGTTCGTGTTCAAGTGGTATTCACATGAAAGTATCGCAGGAAGTTATGCACTTCAGCAAAATAGTGCTTTATTTTCATTTGCGATAGTTTCGGAGGAATCGCAACCGACATGAAACCGATAATTGAGCTGCAGTGGCGTTGTGACTGCTGATAGCGATTCTGAAAGGAGGCGGTGGAAACTCCGAACGCAATTTCTTTGAAACTCACCTGCTGCTACTAAAACCTTCAATGCATCTGCATTTCAGCCTGCCATCAATGTCAATACTGACCGCGAACCAATAATGACAGTGAAAGTAGTCTATACTCCAGGATAAGGCAACGCACCGCTTTGAGAACTCGGTAGAGTTGTTTATGCCTCGACAATAGACCACAATCGAATTCACCGCGATTATAAAACTGGTATTCCATTAGACAATTTTGTAGCTTAGCTGATATCTAAATGATAATTTCCTAGGAATATGCCTAGAAGCACAAAATAGGTTCATTGCGCGTAGCTTTCTTATTTTATGATGTTTATATTTTGTGTCCATATTTTTTGTGACGTACGTGATTCTGGGTCTGAGGACTCACGTGGCAGAATGAAAAGTACATCTTGGTGATAGTTTAATCCATGCACCGATTCAGATGAAAAAATATCAATTGCAACAGAGTGAAAAGACAAAAAGGGTTTCATGTGATGACTTTTCGAAGAAGAACCCTGCCATCGCCTTCAGCGGAAATGGAGACTGAGAAATTTCAAGTATGCGGCCCATCATTATGTACTCTGAAAATTTTCTACTTGAAGGCGATAGAAGGAAACTCTATCGCAAAACGCCGTGGCAATTGCGGTACCAATCAACCCTTTGACCTTGTAGTAAACGCTGGAACTCTTCATTTACAAACGAGCCAATCATTATGTTGAATTGAACAGCAATAACCGGCCTGCATACACTCGTGATTCTTTTTCATTCGTAATGATAGCAGCGCTTACTACGTGAAAAGAATGGGTGTAACAAGCCGCTGACTAATCTGTAGGTATCAACGCAGTGCAATGAAAGTTTACATAGATGTGTATGGACACGGTGCATAATAAATGGATTAAATGGTATCTTATTTGGGGTTTGCAAGACTCGCAGTGAAAGTAGTCCTCTCAATTTGCAATGAAATAGATTCATGTCGATTTTACGAGAGTATACCAAGTTATGTACTCAAAAATCAATCAAGGGTAGCTAATCGTTAGTTGGAGTATCTTATGTAACGTAGCACTGAAGTTTTCCTTGGCTCACGTAGCTTCGGTTTATTACGTAGAGACAGATGAATCATTTTTGGGATATCAGGACACGTGGCGAGAAAATTCCTCTCCCTTAGAGACGGAGTCTTTGCGTTGGATTGTCGGTATAGCGGGCAGGCAAGAGAATAACCGCCTTCACCCCCGTTGTCTCTTTCACTAGTCCATTTCCCCTAAACCCTCTGCCATACACCCCCGCCGTCCTCCCATCCCCTCCGATGCACCAAGTAGAACTCGCAGTAGCCGAGGATTGTGATTTTGGCTCTGCGAGTGAGACCTAATGGATGGATGGATGGACCAATAGAAACTTCAGCATGCGTGTCTTTTTTCAATTTCCTCGCGGGTACCTCCTTAAGACTAGAGAGGTTTGAAATTCTGTGGCGAACCAATTCTCTTTTATTTCTCGGGCCTCGAGCGAGTTCCATGGGCCATAAGGGAACGTCGATACTATTTTGTGTTCTGTAATGAACAGAATACAAATGACGCTTCACAACGCTGTCCTTTTCAAGGCGTGAGCATCAAAACCACCCAGGAATCTTTAGCAGTGGAAATAAGTCGGATTCGACGTCTCCTACTATGGTTAAAAATAATATCTTGATTTCAATAATCTGTCACTTACTTAATACAAATACGGTAAAGTTCAAATTTTATATATTTTCTAATAAATGAAAAAATGTTAAGTATAACAACATTACTGTACAATTACAAATTAAAAATCTCTCTAAATCATTTCGTTCCTTCATTCTCCTCCTTAAAAATTATCAACAGTGTGACTGTTTTGGTTATAAACATTTTGAAATCTCCCGCAGCAAAAAAACTTAGGAAAAAACAGATTATTAGTAAACGCAGGCCCGATTTGGTAGAATCACAAAGTAAAATATTTTTAATATGCGAAATTGCAGCGCTACAATCATAGTCATCATTGGATGGGTAAAATATGAATGTTAAAAGGAAAATTATTAGTAATTACAAAAAAATTAATAACAGCAAATAAAAAAAAACTATTTTTGATGTTGTGCGTGGACTTTTTTTTTAAATACACTAATTTTGAGAAAAAATTACCTATCTCGGAAAAAGTGAGTTGCATACACCTCATACTGCTGGAAGGAGAGCCGACGACAAGGGAGAGGATGACGAAGAGTTATCGCATGAAAACTATCCGAATAAATAGAAATTATTGTGGCAAACTTAAAATGTTTAAAACGAAGATTGGAAAATGAAGGGCATTTAAAGTTAAAATCACGATTTCAGAATCCTCATCGTACATCTATGGTGATTTATTTACGTAAAGAACATAATAATTATCTTTTCTTAATTTGAGCAATAAATCAATTTGGTGACAAGTTAAGAAGCAGATACGCATTACTGACGGTTAAATTAGATCAAATAGACCATGTACAAATATCACACTTAAGACATTGAGAACTACTATCTTAATCCTGAGCTGTGCACTTTCGCAAAGGGACAGTCTCCCTCTGCTAAGCCATGGCTCACGATCGACACTCAAGGTAGCGAGGGTCCGTTATGGACATAATTTTTGACTCGTTGATATAATTTTTAGGGATATCAATTAAAATACGAGTTAAATTACTTATATGACGTCGTTGTCCATAGCGAGAACTTCTATAATCTTCTTAATCTCTTAAAAGAGGTATTTCGTAGGTTGAGGAAATCCAAGCTTACCGTTAATCCCGCAAGGACATCGCTTGGGGCGACGCAGATTAAATATTTGGGTCACATAATAGCAAGCCAAGGGAATTGACCCGAAAGGGACGATGTAATTAACAATTTCCTTGCTCCTAGAAATCTTATGTCCCTTAATCAAACTTGGGAATGTATAGCTTTCACGCCCCTTTCATACCATGCTTCTCCGAAATATCCGCGCCTCTTAACCAATTAAAAGAAATAGTGCGTTCGTTTGGAGACGGATAAAACAGAAGAGAACCTGAAACCCAAAATTGCCCGGTATTGCAGATGCCCGACTTCAACGAAGAGTTTGTAGTGCACACTGACGCCTCGTCAAATGGTTTCCCCTCATGAGGGCACTATCTTAAAAGGAAGGAGGCCCCAGTCATGCCTGACAGTGGAATGCTGACTGATGCATAAAGGATATGATACTACTTAAGAATCTGAATACTCAAGAGTCATTTTTGTTTTGATAGTTGAGAAATTCGACCAGTATTTACGAGGTAAGAAATTCAAACTTCATATTGATGATGATGCATTACCGCACGGATAGTTGGTTGAAAGGGTTGGAGATGGCTACTTTCTTACTTAAACGTTTCCAATCAGCAGACGTTGCATTTATGCCCTGGGAGAAGATATTTGTTGATTTAATGGGCCCAATAGCGCACGAGGAATCAGGGAGTACGGTCATTCCAGCCGTTCTTGATGCATTTTTTATAATAATTGCTATTAGAAGCATTATAGCCATAGGGGCATCATGCACGAAACCCCTACTTACTTACCCAACTTACCCCTACTACTCCAAACCCTCGCATGTGGAACGTTTCCATTGGAATCTTGAGGCCCCGCTGACACTATACCATAATAATCTACGGAAAAATCAGTGGAATATTCTTTCACTTCGGTAGAGAGAGCAAACCTTGGTTTCGCTTATGATGGAGTACGTCGCCTTAATGACGGCATTGGGATTCTTCCATCCCAAACCGTCGGTGCACTACCAGCCCGCCCTAGCTACTATTTCCTATAGCACCACAGAATCCAAGGAACATTAGACGAAAATTTACACTTGCTGAAGATCGCGTTTAATTCGGCAGAGCAGTCGATATATACCTATTCTTAGACCGTGATGAGTGCCCGATGAGGGATCGATGAGGATATAACGCAACAAATAAGTGGTTAAAAGTTAGAGGTGCCGTATTCCGTTGTCTTACCAATGAACGGTACAACAGGATGGGATAAACCAACAATTACATGTGACGCAAACTGTAATCTATAAAACGCACCCAGTAAGTTAGTCACCAAATAAAATGTCTGGAAAACTACCACCGAGGTGGCCCGATCCGCATAAAATAATTAGGTTAGGTCTGGTCTCATTCCCATTAGAGTAAAATCGGGAAACTCAGAATAATATTCGCCGAAGCGACGTTGTCACGTTTCCCAAATTAAAGCGAACTACGAGAGTTCCTTCCCCTCCCCTGCCTTTGTCTCAACGAGAGGCTTCCAGGTGAGCAGCCGATGTGAATGGGCAGTAGGAATTGTGTTTTATTCGGGAGGGCATTTATTCTCTCCCTATTTTGATCTCTCTTATTCTAATGGGTGTGGCTAGTCCACTTTTTGTGTTTTTTTTAGGGCGAATTTTCGCCATTGATTTTCATTTCTTTTTGCTTGTACGCTTCCTTCTTATTAAACTGTTTTCCAATTTCAATTTTTTTCTATTCTAACTTAAATTGTTGTTTTTATGTACTTTTTTATGGCTATAGTGATATTTAATTTGTACAGCTGTTTTATGTTGATGCTGGCTGGCTCCCTTTAGCTCGATTCGATTCGAAGAATATTTTTGGTTCATTTTCTACCATTTGTTTACTCAACAAAGTTGTATTTTAAGCAAATATGATGAATGCTGATAAATTTTAGCTAAACTGCCACAAAAAGACTAACTAATCATAGCACGAAGCACGCCCAGGCATCTCCGAACCTTCCGCTTTGTCCTAAATGAATTGCTCCATTGTCAGCTGAACGAAAGGAGAAGCAACGCAGTAAAACAAGTACCACGCACTGCCTTCCATAAGGATAAGGTGGGACCGAACGACACAAGTCCCAACTGGGCAGAGGGTGAGGATCACACCTGGGAAGATGGACGCTCTCTCTCTGCGAGGTCGTGGCATACGATTAACGAGGGCCCGGCGACTATGCGCAGTGGGGGATGTCAGCTTACGGTGGGGCTGTATAAGCTGGCACCGAAATGAAGTCGACGGAGACTATGTTGGTTTTGAGTGCGGGCACCACGTGTTAGCCGAGCGTGAGACGCCGCCGCCCCTGTTGCTACCTGCCAGGCGCCGATTGGCCACATCCATCCCTTCACCTTTGCTGATACTTGCCTCTCATTCAGAAGACTGGTTTTCGGGGTTGCTACCGTGTAGATTCATCTCTGCAGACGACAGCTTCGCCGGCATTGCAGCATGCTTCTTCAGGTCAATGAAGCGGAGATCCGTGGTATCGCCCGTCTCTTCTACAGACTGCCCGATCCCTGCTTGAATGCTGTGTGGAGGACATTTGAAGCGCAACACCCCGTCCGTCGGATGGGACGTTAAACCGTGGTCTCGTTGGAGCCTTTCGTTAAGAGCAGGCTAATGCCGACGCCGGGTTTCTCTCCACCCTTCCTTCCATACCCTTCGCTCAAAGGGGATCGGGTTGGTGTGGTGGCTAGTGTGTTGGCTTCCCACCCTGTGGGCCCGGGTTTGATATCCGGCAGCGGCAGAGAATTTTCAGAGACTGCCCGATCCCGGCTTGAATGTTGTGCGGAGGAAATTTCAAGCGCAATACTCCGTCCGTCGGATGGGACGTCAATCCGTGGTCCTCTTGGCGCCTTTCAATAAGAACAGGCTAATGCCGACGCCGGGTTTCTCTCCACCCTTCCTTCCATACCCTTCCCTCAAGGATTAAATAACCTAAGCCTTCGGTCAACTCTTTCAAAATACCACACCATAGCAACTCTTTCGCGTGGCAAGAACTCTTGGCTTCAGACACACGTGTGGAGAGATAACAAAGCGAAGGATAGGATTTTGAGGGAAATGCGAAGGAATCGTGGGAGGGAACAGCTTGCAAAGGCGAGGGAGCGGATTTTTGGGGAAATAGCGGAGGGAAGCAAAAGGAGGAGGAAGGGAGAAAAAGGGACGGGCGGTCGAGAGGGGAAGAGTGCGAATTGGACAAATGGCGAGGGTGTTTTAAGGACAAATAATGGTCGGAGTGGGATTGTGAGGTTAGGCGAGCACTCCGAGTGCGGCATTAGCAGGTGAGGCGGGCGGATGGATATTTAGGGAGATTTGGGGAGCGGTGAAGAGTGCGGCTTCGGAGGTGAAATATTGTGGGGAGTAGGAAGTCGCTCCGGAAACAGGACAATGCGAGGGAAACGTCCCTATCTGCTCCTCCTCTCTTGCGAGGCCTAGCACACACCCATTTCCGAGCTGTCGGACGCCAATTACAGCCAGGATCGTCACATCGAGAGAAGAAATCCGGTCAGCCGTTGAATATTTACGACCCGCCGATAGCAGAATGCATTTTATGCCGAGTGCGCGAGTTTGAAAGGGTGTGACTCATGCATTTCACTCGATAATGGAACCAGGTTTGCTCGCTTGGAGAGTAGGATTGGATGCAAAAAGGTCTTGAGCTGATTTCTATCGGCTATGATTAAACAAGAGTTTTCACGGCACAGGAGTTTTTCATCTTTTTTGAGTTATATATCTTATTTATGTGTATTTATAATAAAATAATATTTGTCAGGACTTTAGGTTTCTTGAGAATTATGCGTAGTTAAAAATGGAATGTAGCACTTTGAAGTAACGTAGCTGTTCCCATATATAACAGTTTACGGTAGCAGTTTAAGATTCATGAAATAATCCATCGCCTCCGTATTGATACGCTTTTTAGTTAAATAAGACTATGAGCGAATACCCAGCGCTTCATTGATCTCTACGTATATTTTTCAGGCGGATGTAACTAATAAGTGACATGTATTTCATTCACATACATTGACATGTTTAATCAGTATCATATGTAATAGTAAAAATTGTATGTTTCACACATATTTGGGAGATAATATTGATAGTTACATTTTAGGGCGAATGTTTCTCAAGAATATAAAAAAGCTTCGACATAACCCGCGAAATATACATATATGATTAAATGCTAGTGTTGGAAGTTGCTGAACTGGCTTTATAAATTATTTTTTGGCAGTTAAAATCATTTCCATTAATTTTACAATTATTATTCGCCACTTAAGACTATGCTGTTTCAATTCCCAATAACGGAACTCGAGGATACGATATTTTTGCCGATATATTTTACTGCAATGTCTCACTAATTGTAAGCCAGCGAAATTAAAACATAATAGTGCCCCTACATTTAAAAATATTGATTCAATGATTAGAAAAGTGTCTCGAGAAAGCTACAACTTACGATTACATGCAAAAAAGTGATTTGCGTCCACTGAAAACTGCTAATGTATGGGAAATAATGAATGTATCCTCATGAGGATAATTTCTTTGACAGCTTCAACAGATCCCAACCTATAATATGCAAGAGTGAGCACTGATCAATGGCAACTTTGGAACTTTGAAAGGAAAGCTGTTCGTGCATATTTTACTCACCTTTAAGCATCTCTCCGAATCACCACGATACGCTAACGATATTACGGAACGGAGAGCAGCATTAGGGCCGGCACCGATCGCTCTTAGCATTGAAACTCGACTACTTATGCGGTGGAACGGAGTGTGATAGGCTGAGGGAAGATGCGGGTGGGGGTTAACACGTACTCTCTGCACAGGTGCGCTCGGCATCTCACGCGCCTTTGGCTCAAGGAAGCGAGGACGCCTCTCCGCAACTCGGTGGTTGACGGTTACCGAGGACTCCCACACCTAAGAGATCCGGCAGGGAGGGTGTTCCACTAAAAGAGGCCGGTAACTAGATCGCTGGTGCATTCCAATTAAGTCCTTCAAAGGGACGATCCCTCCCGGCAGTGTAATTGTAGACATTTCGCATCGGTGACCTCTAGCACTTGAGATCAGGCTAAGATGTGAGATGGAAGAGAGAGCGAAAAGGGCCCAGTCTGCCTATTTCGATTGGTTTTCGAGGGAGGGTTAGGGGGGTGTTTGAATATGCAGCACTCCTATATCCTAGCCCACGCAAGAATGTTGCTGCTTTGCCTTCAATGGTGATACATATCTCTTTCCTTTTCCCCGCTAAATCATTTTTGCGAATATTGCTCTACTTATAGGCAAATCATGAATTTTTACTACTCTATATATAATATTGCATGTATATATTGAATAAAATACTCTATATATACTCTAATATTTCTCTACTTCTATTGCTCTAGGCAGGTACTCATTAATTTGTGGAAGTACAAATGTTAAATATTTTGGCTTTCCGCACGTGAAGTACCAAAATAAAAAATAAGGGGAGACATCTAAGGAATAATTCATAAGGCATAATTCCCATTACTACTTTATTATAACGCTGGGTATGTACATAGTTTAATAAATATACTTATCAATAAAAATACTTTTAACCTAGGAGATGATTATGAGATGGTTTTTCATTTCTGGATATGACTAGATTTAAAATTTTTCATCGATCATAATTATGCCATTTTACTGTATTATTTAGGTGTATTAAAGCCTTAATCAATAATAGGAGGGAACACTCAAAATTAAAAATTGGATTTCGTTATTTTCAACAGACACACGTAGAGGTGGGTTAAACTGTTCATTTTTATGAACCGTTCACTTTGATCCTGTTCAGTAAAAAGAACAGTTCAAAATATCGGTTCATAGTGAACAGGTAGGGTCATTCGGTAGAAAATATTGTTTATCATACGTTTAGAGTACATGAAAGCTTAGTGTGGTATCGTAAGGCGTTTTAAACAACATTTTTGGAGATGCATCCACATTGCACAATACAGCGCACTTAAAAAATTAAAATTTCATCGTAGGCGCCAAAAAGTAAGTCCAAAGATCATCTTGGTAAGGGGACCGAAAAAAATGTTCCACAATCATGAGTTCAATCGTTTCCTAAGTTCATGAATCGCGTTTTAAACAATATTTTTGGAGATGCATCCACATTAAAAAATTTCATCGTAGGCGCCCAAAAGTAAGTTCAAATATCAACTTGGTAAAGGGACCGAAAAAAATGTCCCACAATCATGAGTTCAATCGTTTCCTAAGTTCATGAATCGCGTTTTAAACAATATTTTTGGAGATGCATCCACATTAAAAAATTTCATCGTAGGCGTCAAAAAGTAAGTCCAAATATCAACTTGGTAAAGGGACCGAAAAAAATGTCCCACAATCATGAGTTCAATCGTTTCCTAAGTTTATGAATCGCGTTTTAAACAATATTTTTGGAGATGCATCCGCATTAAAAAATTTCATCATAGGCGCCAAAAAGTAAGTCCAAATATCAACTTAGTAAAGGGACCGAAAAAAATGTCCCACAATCATGAGTTCAATCGTTTCCTGAGTTCATGAATCACGTTTTAAACAATATTTTTGGAAATGCATCCACAGATCCACAAATGTTCAAAATACGAAATCAAAATGAACGCGATATCCCAACTGAACGCCCCGAGGAAACTAATATTTGATCTAAAATTTCGAACGGTTCGAATGAACTGATATTTTAAATATCAGTTCAAATATTAGTTGGAACGAACGGTTCCAAAGAACTAATATTTTAAATATCAGTTCAAATATTAGTTGGAACGAACGGTTCGAAAGAACTAATATTTTAAACATCAGTTCAAATATTAGTTGGAACGAACCGTTCAGTGGCTATCGGAGGGGAATAGTAGAGAAAGAAGGGGAGGGGCTCGGTCGTCTTCGACGCACTTCGGCGGCCTTGGATGGCCTCCCTTGTAACCGCCATCTGTTGTACCCACAACGCACTTGCTCGAGTAAGCTGCAGTTCAAAATGCCTCTTGATGATCATACCTACTGTACCGAGTACGCCGCAATTGTGCAGTGCCGACATGAACAGTGAACAGGGTGTTTTAGAGAACGGTTCATTTTCGAACCGGTTCATTTCAGTGAACAGTTCGTTTTGGCAGTTCGGTTCTTTTTGACCCATCTCTAGACACACGGGCCAATTTTCAGAGCTCAAATTCGTTTTTTAACCGAGATAAGTAGCTTTAAGTGCCTGCTAGGAGCTTCGACCACGCCCACGACGCGAAACGTATTTCTATTGGCTGACGCCGTGTGACGTGTGTACCTAATGAATACCGCGGGAGTAACGCTTGAAGAAGCCGTAAACACATTGGGTTCGTGGAAATAGTGGGCCCAAAGTTCATCATCCTGGCGAAACAAAACGTTTATTTTGTTCTCGCTGATTCCCGAAATTTACTGACATTATCAACAGAGACTCTGAACATTTTTTTAATGTCAAAACAAATCATTTTATTTGAATGAAACTTTTTAAAGATGAAATTTTTATAGTTTTGAGTGAGACAGTAGTCACGGCAATTACCGTGGATGCTTTAATTTGCGGACAAACCATTATAAAATCCTATACCTTTTACTGCGTTTTAGCTTTCGGATTTAAATTATAAAATAAAAGAACAAATCATCACAATCAATATCTTTCCCCTAATAGATGTTTTCTTGCTCTCTGAAGGGAAACACACGGGCCAATTTTCAGAGCTCAAATTCGTTTTTTAACCGAGATAAGTAGCTTCAAATGTCCGCTAGGAGCTTCGACCACGCCCACGACGCGAAACGTATTTCTATTGGCTGACGCCGTGTCACGTGTGTACCTCATGAATGTCGCGGGAGGAACGCTTGAAGAAGCCGTAAACACATTGGGTTAGTGGAAATAGTGGGCCAAAAGTTCATCATCCTGGCGAAACAAAACATTTATTTTGTTCTCGCTAATTCCCGAAATTTACTGACATTATCAACAGACTCTGGACATTTTTGTAATCTCAAAACGAATCATTTTAAAACCATATCAAAAATGCAGGACTCTCTCCGTTTCTTTCAGAATTAGCATTAAAATTCCTTTGAAACAGCATTTTTTAAGCAGAGACCTCACTTTGGTCAACCTTTGGTCCTGGTAATTGTTCAAGTCAGTTTCGTACTATAAAAATGGCAAAAAAGTGTCATCAAAATGAAACAGTAACTCAGAGACGGTGATATTTTCTCGAAATTATCCTCAAGTTCACTTATATTTACATCAGAGTTGCACGAGCAGTCACTTTCAAATGTTTTAGGGCAAAGTTTGTGGCACCACTTCTGCTTCTCAAGGAATAGCTTCAAGGATAGTGTTTTATATACACTCTATCACATGAGAGCCCGGTGGTAGAGCGTGTTTTTTTATATCTCTAATTTAATATAATTTAAAAATATATTTGTACATAATATTATAGCACACTGTCCTGAGGAGCCTGACATCTTAATAACATTAAAAACTAGGTTAATGGATCACTAAAATATGAGGCTGCTCAAAAAACTCACAAAACGTGATAAAATTGGCAATTGGTAAGGGTATTTTTAAAGTTAAAAAGGGGTAAAAAACGTGAGAAATTACACACAAACAGATTCCGCTGAAAACCATTCTTGTATTTCGTAAAAAGGGCAATAAAGGAAGATAATAAGATCCATTTACAATGGAATGACGTTTTAGCTTCACATATTTAGTATGTTAGGCCAGTTTGAACGCCTTCGAAAAATCTACTTTAGTCCGCGGAAAAGGGCATTTCAGACCACTGTGCGTGACTGGAGAAATACGTTTTTGGCGCGGAATTCAAGCTGAAACTTCAAACTGCTCTAGGAGCAAAATTATTCCGCGTTCAATGGCAAAATTTGGTGAGAGCCTTTCTTACACCCATTGCATTATAAATCAAACATAATATTCCGTTGTGTAATGCCTTCTATTGTCCTCGTTTTCGAGACAAAATTGTAATTGCGTACAGTAAAGTCTGCTAAGTTACCACTCGAGATATACTACGTTGCGAGTCACACCAACATTAGAGGAAATCTGAGATGGAATGAAACTTTAGTATCATAATGGAATTACATACAATGCAAACCGAAGCATAAATAGAGATGAGGAAGACTTCACCCACTCGATTTTACAAATACACATGGATGCAAAAACTTCATAGTGAGACTATAAAAATGCTCTGAAGTGCTTGAAAGCGCGATACACAGCAGTTGGAAATAAGTATTTTAAAATATTTACGCTTGGAGAAAGTGCAAAATGTACTCTATCAGCATCCGGCCCCATCCGTGGAATCCATTTCAATAATTTTCTATTGGGACCATAAAGGAACCACGGAGAAGCGACTACGAAAATAATTCCATTCGTATAAATGTCAGTAAAAGGGGGAAATATGATAACTGAGCAAAGCATAACTGTCGTGAAACAAAACATAGCTATCAATAGATTCTCATGTAAAGATATTCTTACTTATTTTTCAAGTCTCTGCCGGTATATTTCCGGAATTAACTGTTCTCAACGTACTGCCAAAAGACTCATCAGTGGCACGATTTCCGACAACCATCCCTCTCTTAGATCTCTAGCGCAGTCCTTCTTAGGAGAGAGGTCTATTTATGGACATTTTGTATCGGGTGCATCTAGGGATAGGAGAAGAGGAAAGACATGAGTGATTAGGGCAGCAGAAGACTATGAAAGAGACATCGTGCCCTCACGAATACCAATCTCCATTGGCTTCCGGGGATGAAGGGCAAGAAACTTCTCTCAAAGGACGTAATTTCCGTTTGGGGAGGGCCTCGGCAACGACACTACTCGTGACCATCGTCTTCGGGCGCGCATGCGTTTCTCCCGCTGCAAATGCCTCCTTCGGTCGGAGCGAAATGTAGGAACTAGGGATGGTCGGATCGGATCTTGTCGGAGCGTCGCATGCGATTCTTGTCTTACGCCACTGGTCAGTGGTTTAACCGAAGATTTCTCCTATTTCCATTTCCAAACCCAAGCCTATCAGTTTAGGTCCTTAGCATGTAAAGATGTATAAAAAAACAACTTGAAAGTCTATAAAATTGATTTTTAATTTATAAAAATACTAGAATGTGTATGCAAATCTAAAAAGGATTCCTTCGATTGTACGTACCCAGAATAAACTTGAATATTTACTTCGTTTATAGCAAGAATTGCAGGAAAATGCATTTTGATCCGAAAATATCCGATCCGAAAGATCCGGCTCCGAAAATCAAGGATCCGATCCGAATCCGGATCCGAAAATAATCCTGGATCCGTCCATCCCTAGTAGGAACGTCATTCGATCCATCGAGATCATCGCCAGCGATATGATTCGTAGTCACTAAAGACATGCACGCCCGCTAGAATGCATTACTCTAACCAAATGTTCTGATTCATTACTAGCACAAAACTTGCGCACCAATCGAATATTTTCTTAGCATATAGGCCACACCCATATCAACAAAAATGTGCATTCGGTAATATATTATATACGTGTTCATTCCGGTCACTCTGAACGATAGCTAACTCAAGATAAGGAGGAATTGGGGACTCTCAGAAACTTTTCATCGTATCTTCTTGGCGAAAGCTAATGTTAGCCGCTCCAAGACGAAAAAATTGGTAAAGAACCATACCCCAAGCATGAAAACATTATCTCAGCTCCAATACCGGTTGGTGCGGCGACTGGGGTGTCGACTTCCCACTCCGAGGTCCGCCATTCCAATCCCGGCGGTAGCGGGAAATATTCAGACCCCTACTAGAAGGCTGTTTGGAGGGCAATTAAAGTATGGTACTCCGCTATCTGGGCGGGACGTTTAACTTCACTTGGCAATTGCCTTTCATTAACTTTGGGCTTTACTTCATTTTTATTCACTCTGCCTTCCATGCCCTTCCTTGTGGTGAAAAGGACATCAGCTACCGGTGGAATCTTTTAAACTCCTGCCTACCTTATAGAGGAAAGGTTTAAAATTTTCTATACAGATATTATCCATTTGAGAGTGCATGCAAGCAGTTTCTTAATTCAGTCTTTTTCGCCGATTTGTGAGCAAGGATTGCGTGGATTTATGAAAGAGTAGAAAATTTTGGTGCAACAAATTATTCAACGGAGTCCGTCCTTAAAACGTTCAAAGGACCGTCCTTAATATTTATTTGGCTGTCTCATCTTTTAATTTGGTTCCTATGCTGATGCACTAATTTATTTCTTCTGCCCCCATCCACTCTCTTCCCTTCCATCGCTATTCCTGCTATTCCTAATCGGCCAACGCAACGTCCTCTTTTCGCGACACTGTAAAATACTTTATGCGAATTTTCTCTCTCAAGATGCGTTCTCCAGGAGCAATATTCGATTTCCATCATTTGTTGTGCATTTTGATTCACTCACTATATTCTTTATTATGACCGTTCAAATCAGCGGCACTTGAACGAACTTGAAGTGCTTTTAGAGCAGGTACATAATAACATAGATTTTCATTAATAACATATATTTTGCTTTACATATTGGCTTTACTGACCCAATGACAGAGGTGACCTTTGATGTTACCAATCATTGAATCAAAAAAAATGTTGGTTTAGTTCAATGATTGGACTTATTCCTAACTATACGTTATTTAATATTTGTTCGCAGTAGAGGAGAATAAATTTTCTGTGACGAGCGCAAAAACATTAAATGATGAATACAAAGATGTATGCATTCACTTCGTAAATCTGAACGCAGTTTGTTTTGATACAAATGAAAAATACAATAATATTTCACACTTCGGAGCTATTTACGAATAATTGGAATATTTGGTATATTGATAATTTTTAAAATTCTGTAGAGCAATATCTATTTTGAGGAAAGCATTACAAAGGTCACTTGAAGCTCATTGCTAACATGATCGATATCTTTTATTTTTTTTTACATTGCATTTTTTATGACTGCAAAATTATTCAAAATTGTCAAACAGAAAAGGCGCATTTGGCTTCACATACCAATGGACGGATCATTATCAAAAGCTTTGTGACTCATCGAAATTAACGTTTTCATAATCCTAAAAAAGGCGAATTCACTAATTATTGAAGGATATTAACATATTTAAAAGATAAATAAGGATATTTGGATGAAACCACATTGAACGTGGAAAAAACTCAAATTAATGCCGTTATACCATCATGTTCAATTTTTACCCCTCGCTGAATTAATTATTAATCACAGTGGACTTCCAATTTTTAACACTTGCGTGCATTGATGATTTATAAAATTGATTCCAGGATAAAATTAAAAAGGAATTATTCATTAAATGCTGCCCATCAATAATCCTATTCAACGTGATAATTGATAATTGGAAATCTCGGTAATATAAGTTAAAAATTACGAAGGGATTAATAAAGCGATATAAAGTTAACTCGCAACAACTGTAAGTAATTTTGTTTCCATTTGAGGCATCTTGCCTCAAATACTAATTCTAGTAGGTAAAGATGATAAATATGGTGAATTCCTTGTAACATGCATGCGTTTTGACATCTCTATTTCATAACGTGCTGCAAAACTCTTTATAAACTTGCATTTCTCTCAATTGTTTTCGGGTTAGCTGCGTCGAAGCTGATTTTAGGATGAAATTTAGCGGCCCATGCTAGGCTACATCTTCAGATAAGGTCTGAATGCCGACCGATGGAAATGGCCCTCTATACATATATGCCATGCTCAGGGTGGCCTACCAGTGACATGAAAAATCAGTGCCGATGACCCCTATTTTGGCGCACTTCTGCGAATAGCTCTTTCCCAACCGGCATTTAGTCTATGTCCATCACCTTCAATGAAATTGTCTTCTACTTTTTCAATTTCAATGGCCCACCGGATCCTTGATAAAAACACAAATGCTAATTTCCACACTATTTAATTTAGCATTCAACGGCCGACAATGGGTTAGCACTTTGAGCCATTTTCAAGGTTTTGCAACCACATAAAGTTTTAAAACCATGGTCGGTCGTTTAGTGTTAAATTGAATAGGGTGAAAATTACCATTTGTGATTTTATCATGGATATAGCAAACTTCCAAAAAATTAAGCCTGAAACGATTTTATACGGCCTACTGGATGATGCAAGGAAGATATTACTTTCCCAGGCTAAAACTCTTGCTTTATTAATCAAAATCCGATGCCCGGGATTCGTGAACGCATATTCTGCCACTGCTCATTGTTCGCAATGCTTATTTTTGAGAGGCTTGCTGTGTTCATTCAGCGCGACGGATACTGCTCTCTTAGCTCTCCCGACGTACTTCTGGCTGCAGTTGCAGGGAATCTCCTACACTCCTTCATATTGCAAATCAGGAATTCTGTTTTTTCATTTCGAAAAAATGTGGCTCATCTTCTCCGTATCATAATATCTCGGTGCTATGCCATCCCTTTTAAGAATTCACCCGATCTTTTTGGTGTTGCCGGCGATGAAACGAAGAGTAGAAAATCCTCTTGGCTTTGTAGGAGTCTTACTGCTACTGGAGCTTTAGAGCTTTCCTGGATAGGGAATTGCATTTATGAAATAATTAGTTTTGGCTAGCTGCGGATCCATATCCACGACTAGCCGAAACTTTCACGAACTTATCAGAAGAGAAGAAGTCAAGACTATCATTAAAATAGGGAAGAAAAAACTGATAGAGGTGGATGAATTCAGTTATTTAGGAAGCAAGATAACTAGTGACGGGAGAAGCAAGAAAGAAATCATCTGCAGAATATCCCAGGCGAAGAGAGAATTCCACCAAAAGAGAGACCTGCTTACAGCGGGAAACTTAAATATGGAAGTAAAGAAACAATTTATAAGAACCTACATCTGGAGTATGCTCCTATACGGAAGTGAGGCATGGACAATGACCGCAGCGGAGAAAGCAAGGATAGAGGCCTTCGAAATGTGGTGCTATAGAAGAATGATGAAGATCAAATGGATCGACCAAGTTAGTAACGAGGAAGTCCTAAGAAGAGTAGGAGAAAAGAGAAGCCTCATGAAAACATTAGCAAGAAGACGGAACAACCTTATAGGCCACATCTTGAGACATGATGGCCTGATGAAGACAATGGTCGAGGGACAAGTGGAAGGCAAGAACGGAAAAGGAAGACCTCGAGCAAAATATACGTAACAAATAAAGAAGCATGTGAAAGAGAAGTAATACGTAGGTGTGAAAAGATTAGCTGATAGGAGAACTGAGTGGAGAGCTGCGTCAAACCAATCCTAGGATTGTTTACCAGTGATGATGATGTCTCGTTTGGCATAAATTGCAAAAATAGACAACGAGCTTTTGTGGAGAAAAGTGGTTCGTCCATTTTCACTCAAAGCCCTGGAATTTAGCATGCCTGTTTTTAATGAAAAGAATAACATCTCTTTTAGATAAAATTAACTACCTTGGTATCTCACAATAATATTGTCATCTTAATTTTTACTGTGAAAAAATATTTCCCCGATTAGTTTTCTCAAGATTCACTCATTCAACATGCAGGGCGAGCAAAGAAATATTAATGCTAAGTATTCATAACTACTGAAATAGTGTTTTTTTATTCCGTGCAAAGGGCATTAAACTATGATTAAAGTTCTCTGCAGAATTACATCATAAATTATTTGTATTTAATTAATTCGTCGTGCTTCCAACTAGATTGTTGTGGGATTTGGGGCTAAAGAGGGAGGATGGGGTGGATTAGAGGACCGAGGTGGTCGGGTTAATGGGCAAAACCCATCTCTCTGTTGGAGAAGCCATGATGGAGAGGCCGAGTTATTGGTTTTGGGTGACAGCGGCCGCCCGCTTAAGAGCAACCATAATTTTCTCTCCAGATTCCCTCCATCTCATTGGATATCAGCAACGGATTGACATGACATTTGACACTCTTCTTATAAAAGCTCAATCTTAAGTTTACCAACGAATTTTCCAGAGAGATCGTTCTCATGATTGAGAGAGACACCTTTGGTGGTTCCAGGGGCAACGAATACTCATTGGGCCGCCGCCTTCCACACCATTCAAAACGATACGTAGGTGGAGACACTGTTTCCAATCGAATCTCCATGCCATTCGTTTGTTTTTAGACGTGGATCGCTAAGGTATTTTTATACTTTTCTGTCACGCATTCAAATTCAAGTTTACATTGCTGTTCAGTTGTATAAGGCTCAACTATATGGAAATTAATCTAATAAGAAGAATAAAAACAACTCGAAAATGACAATCTTCGTTGATTTCCACTGATTTATTTCGTCCGCACGACATGTTTCGAACCATAGAGGTCATTATTTGTTGTACTTGATAATGACCTCTATAGTTCGAAACATGTCGTACGGACGAAGTAAATCAGTGGAAAAGAACGACGTCTCCTTTTCATTTTCGTTTACATAGCTTGATAAATATTAACGGGCAAGGTTTGGAAATGCAACGTGTTGAGCTGAACTAGGGATCAATTTATGCCATTACATTTAGAAGGGTCATGTGTTTATGAGTGGAATGAAAACAAAAAACCTACTTGTTAAATGAACTGCTATTAGATCAATTAATACGTCTAAATAACAAGTTTAACTACTTTAATTCGTAAATTTTTCAAATATTGCATAAATACTTCAATGAAATATATTAGAATCTTCATGCATATTTTATACAGATTGAAAACAAAAATTGCTGCTTCTCTTGGCACGATAAAGAAATAAATTTACGAATACGTACATTTCAATTCCCTCCTCGTTTTTGGGGTGAATTCATAGCTCATGGATAACATATTTAAATTTAAACTTTCGAGAATTAACTAAAATATTCTTAGAATTTGCTTGCAATCTACTAAAAAGTTTTTTTTTAAACAAATATGGGCCTGAAATTTTTTTTTTGCTCTTCCATACTCTAAAATAATGTGGAGGTGCTCTCAGAAAATAAAACTGTGAAGCATTATTGATAAAATTAAAAAATAATAATATTTACGTTTCATGGAATAAAAAATGTTATTATTCCAAAAATTTACAATTCCAAACATTCTTGTGACAATTTACAAGTCGTTTCTTATCATTAATTTGTAATTAATCATTATTACGAAAAAGATAATTTTGAAAAAAACATGATTGGTAAATCAGTTAAAAAATTTTTTTAATCAAATCACACCAAATCCAAATGCAAGAGGGGATTTCAAATATTTTTAAATTAATTACAAATGAAACCTTTGTTTTTTTTTTCTGAAACAACTAACCGCAAGCTAGCATTATTGATTGAATTAATGTAGGCGAGAAAAATGGATATTGCAGTTAAGTTACGATTTACAATCCAAACACGGTATTTGCAGGAAAGCCAGGATAGAAATGAATCGAATACCTTGTATTATGATACGATTTTTTAAGAATCAATAACGGTTAAAAAAAACACAATTTCAGAGGCAAATATTAGCCAGATTTCGGCTTAATCTGATGGGATGAATTAATTCTTATAGTAGAAAAAGTAGGCTGCAGTTCCTCTAACAATGCCAAGACTGCAACCTTCACAACAGTCGTCGAAACAAATCGACGGCATTTAACATCTGTTGGAAGCCGACTATTGTTGTGATTGTTGTTGCTTTACTTTGAGACGTACACAGTTATTAATACGCGATGAAGATTTTTAAAATTTTCGGGTGTCAAAAAAGATGCGTACCGCGTAGATAGAAATCTAGATAAAATCAGAAATGCAATGCCATTCTTAATCCACTAATTTCGGAACTCAAGAACAATAGGTGATACTTGCACTTCGGTCGTACTTTTGAGAAAATCTTTTTCAACTATATATATAACGTTCCCAGGGAATTTTTTAGCCGCATTTTAGGCTAGGCCTAAAGTATATTTTATGTACCTGAAAACAATACAGTCCATTTGAATTTAGTTGGTTAAATGTGAAATTTTAATGCTGCGTACCTAAATAAATTATTTTCGTCCGTTCTATTTTAATGTTGCACAGTATTCATTCTTATGTGGTACAGCCATTTCACGGTAATTATAGGCGTGGCTAAGGAGATGTCGAATTGTGTCGGAATAAGAAGGAACGTATCAAACAGTCAAATACTGCACAAATTTGCCTCTATCTTAAGCGTTGAGATTAAAGTAAGA
This sequence comes from Ischnura elegans, assembly GCF_921293095.1. NCBI lineage: Eukaryota > Metazoa > Arthropoda > Insecta > Odonata > Coenagrionidae > Ischnura > Ischnura elegans. The sequence continues at coordinate 10,643,314 of NC_060255.1, read as the reverse complement.
TAACCATTTCCAAATGAAACACTCATTACTAGACCAAGTTCCTTTTTGACATCAAAGTAATCGAAGAGTACATCGGCGTTGGATAAGTCAACCATTCCCTCGAAGAAAGTAATACAAAGAAAAATCAGGCCTTAGGAATGAACTTATCGCCGGGAACGACCCAGTTTCGAGTTCGGAATATAAAGAGAGAATATAAAGAGATATTATGATGCATTGCGTGTTGTAATTTTATCTGTGGCCACTTATAAGGGCTTGTGTGTGCTTAAAACTTGGTGAGGAGCGCATTGACTCGTCAACACAACCCTTAAAACTAAGCTTAAAATAATTCTGAAGAAACATGGGAAGCGGTGGAAACGGATAGATTTTTATATTTCGAAGCAAAAAATGATAGCATAGTAAAGCATAGCCGGGAAAAATAGATCGCGTTTCCACGATGACATTGGAGCATAAAAAAAGAAAATACGAGAGCGGATGGAAAAGTAAAATCTCCTTTTTCTTAAAAAAATGAAAAATCAATTTATTCTCAACTTTGCGTGCATCATTGAAAAGCCTGAGCTTAGTTATTTTTCTACATAGTTGCCTTGATGATCAATTATTTTTTGTGCCCTTGTAACCAGCTTTTTAATACTGTCGTCGTACAACTCTCCCACCGCGTCGCGAAGCCAACTGACGACTGCGACTTGCACCCGTCTGAATAGAATTTCTGATCCGCAAGAAGTTTTTTGAGAGGGCGAAAAAGGTGGTGGCCGCTCGGGGAATCTAAGGAGTGTGGTTGATGATATCCCAACCGAATTCATTGAGTAAGGCGATAGTTTGATATGACATATGTGGACGAGCTTTTTCTTGTGTTCATCGTTGAGCTGCTTAGGGAACCACCCGGCGGACATCTTATTGTAACCGAGAACATTTGACACAAATCACACACGTTAAATAAAAGCGTACTTAGACTCATTACTTACGGTATATTCTTTTGTTCTTGGCCGCACCAGCCAGCTGTGTGTTTAATTTAAGAGATGGCAACCCCAACACTGGTTCTTACCACAGGGGTGCCTATATTCCACCTTGTAAAAACTCATGCTTGAGTAACCTATTAAAATTTCATGTACCATAATGGGGAATAAATATGTATTATTATTATTATTATTCCGCACAGAGAAGTGCACTCTTCATTAAGACCTTCCTATATCTCATGAAGGGTTATTCTCCGGTCACCTTTTACTATTCGAGCCGCCGCGCCGTTGATTCCGAAAAACTCGGCCTACCCGGCCGTTGTTCATCACAGACGTTTTCCCGTCCATCAGAAAACTCCTGGCACCTATTTCTCAATGAAGAAAGATTTCGTGCTTTCCCGGCGAATAGACTTAGTGAAGAGTTCTCGGGATCGCCACCGGGTCAGGAACTCCATAACTGCCGACGTTTCGATGTTCGACTCGGTTATCGCCCTCGGAGCTGTGAGGACGATGACGGAGTCGGACATCGAAACGTCGGCAGTTATGGAGTTCCTGACCCGGTGGCGAACCCGAGAACTCTTCATTCAATATTTTTCCCAGTGTTTTGATGCCCACACTTCCCGTCGTTCCACTAACTGGTGACAAATTCCTATCGAAGAAAACATATTTGCTTTCAAAAAATGGAATGACTGAGCGTAGTGGCGGGCGAGTCAAGTGGGAGTTACATCCTAAACGACTGCTACGAAGCAACTGAGCGGCCTGTACTCACGTGGATGGTTCTACATTGCGGCGCAAGAACCAAGGAATGCAGTGCTGTACACAAATTATGCCTAGTGACTCGCGTTCCGAATTGGTTTCGTTGAATATTTAACTTTTCAATACATCCTCTTAGAAACGGAAATCGAAAGGGACGTAAATTAGGAAAAAACGTACTTCATCTATGTGTCACCAATGGAAGGAGGGACAAGCAGGGAATTTTGCCCAAATTGCACTTTCTTACAATGCTACATGTAGCATAGATACTTTTTTTGTTTTTGGTGCTGGAATGGATGAGGTGGAATCGTTATTAGTGGAATCTGAAAAGCTCTTCCTTTAATGACATTCAGTATTGTTATTAGTACTTGCTTGTATGTGGCGGGAATTCCCGTCGTCAGGCAAGAATTAATGTTTAAGCAGTATGTGAAGTCGAATCAGAGAAACTATTGGCGCGCATAGGTTGTCATGCACTGTCCCTTATCTTTCTTTAAATAATCAAATACTTTAACTAAAATTGAAAACAATTACGGCTTATTGTGATCATAAATTTGAACTTTTTTACAAAATATAACTTTGAATGCGGTTTTCTATTTCATTCATAAATATTGCTCTTCAGACGCCCACAATCGTATCAAATATTCATATTAAAATAGTGAAGTTTTACTATTGAAGTATCTGCGATAATTTCAAACTTGTTGCGCTTCTAAGCATTTTTCTTTAATCCTAGCTCCCAAAAAAATCCTAACTTCGGCAACAAGAGAAGGAAGGGTCCCTCAGTATATTCCTCCTAGCTTGTAAATGGTGCAATGGTTCCACCTACCTTCTGCTTCAGTTACCATTTATTTCACTCCTATCTCACTGAAGTAGATGGAGCTACGATTGAAGGACGACCATAAGTCAGTCAGTCAATCAGTCAGCGAGGTCTTGAAAACGGACTTACAGAACTCCAGAAAGATTTCACGCAAGTCTTATATATACGTGTTTACCTGCTTTGCGTAAATATTTTAGGTAAATTGCCCAATTATTTTAATATTGAGAGAGAAATTACTACGACGGATTAGCTGTATATATAACATCCACCCGTGGGAAAAGGGAGGTGAATGAATGGTTACTGGAACGGCTGGTGGATGGCACAGCTATCGCAGGATTGATATGGAAGGAAAAAGAGTCATCCTCTTCCCTCCTCTGCACGATATTGCAGCTGGGGGTGGGGGCGAAGCGGCGGCTTTTGGATGAAATTCGGGGGGTGCGTTGCGTTGTGATATTTTCGTTCGGAGAGATAAAGGGTTTGTGCGGCGGGCAGTGGCGATATCGTGAAGGACGCAGCTGTTGCCATCATCACGGATTCCCTGGAGAGAATAAGAAGGGTGGGCGGGGCGCAGGGCTCTGTGGGAAGGGCAGGCATTTAGTGTCTGTCGCATGATGGGAAGCCCACGGATGCCGTTCCACCGAGTTCACGTTATGCTTGGAGCGATTCGGTCATTCCATTTCACAAATTTTCTTTAACCATTATTTTTTCTCTCCCACCGACATCCTTTAATTTTAAAGTAATAGCGTATTATAATATTCCATAAGAATGTATTCCCCTTTCGTCCCACGTCAATAACTTATTCTAAAATCTGTCTCTCCATTTCCCCGTAACGACTCCAATAACGGCTGTTTTAAACGACTCTTTTCCTGAGTAAATCGCTGAAGACCCAACTCTGAGTGGCCCAGGAGAACAATTGAAGCCTTACATAAGTCATTTGCGGTTAATTGGAATTTTGAAGGCTGCAACGTTTCCTCTCAGTTCTCATGACCTGATGTTAGTAAGTGTTCGTGGTTAAAAGCAGAAGCTTTAACATGCGGAAGCTAATATTTCTATATGAAAGTGGTTTCTTAGTTTCACAAAGGTTTGAGCATGCATATTAAAGGCCAGAAAAAATGCGGAAAAAGGTAAGGAGTAGAATGAATGATGCTTTGCGGCGTTCTCCGTTTTTGCGGAAAATGCTTTGCAGCACTTTCAACCTCTATCACCTCTCCAAATTATAGTAATCCTTTATTTATAGCACTGTCAACATATTCATAATTCAAAATATTTTTAGTGTATGGTATTAAATGCCTATTTTCATTAATAAAATCAAATATATAATACATTCATTATACTGTGGTGTGGTAATAAATTTCTTATAAGGCTATAAGGCTTTTATTTTTCTCGGCCATGGCGTATATGATAGGTACATGAGAGTAAGGGTTGAGCCGAATATGGCTTGAAGTATAAGAAATATTGCTTCTAACTATTTTTTAACAACAATATACATTAAAGTGACATGAGAACATTGGGAAGAATGCACTGGCTTTTTTTCTAATTGACGAACTTTTAAGAAACAGGCATTTGAAACAAATAACTCAGCTAAATCATTCATCGGACCCAATAAAATATGGAAAAAGGAAACCATAGAAATGTAAGAATTTTGAACAGTCCATTACATGCCAGGGAAAAATATATTCACATTACCGTCATGGTATAGATTTAAGGATAGAAATGTAGCATATTTCCAAATGATGCTCGTATGTATGCTGAAGCTGAGCCAGAATGGTTTAAGGGAAAAATATTCAATGAATAAACTTACATTAAATAACGGCTTCGACACCTTATATTATTGAGAATTTCAAATGTGACGGATGATAATGTTAAAATAAGATTTAGAGGAATATTTCAAATACCAAAAACGGAAAATATGGAGATCATTTTAGATTATATTCACTTTCGCTGAGAAACAAGCCTGATTTATATTGACCTGCAATTATTAATTTCACATCCAAGTATTCATCATTAATCTGATTAAAAAATTAAAAGAATTTTCTAAAATTTCTATTATTTTAAATCTACTCGAGAAATCAAGAACTAATGCAAAGGCCGTCAAAATTGAAAGTCCTGAAGTTTATGCCCCCACACACTGTATAATTATGTAGTTCCCCACTCTTTTTTCCTTAAAATCCTTTTATCCCTAATTTTTATTTTTTTTAGCTTCTTCCTTCAATTTGAAAGAGTTTTGTAGCAAGTTATGTTTAGTTCAACTTAGTGAAGAGTTCTCGGGATCGCCACGGGGTCGGGAACTCCATAGTTGCCGACGTTTCGATGTCCGACTCGGTCATCGTCCTCAGGGATTACAGGGATACTTCATTCACTCACAGCCCGGAGGACGGTGACCGAGTCGGACATCGAATCGTCGGCAGCTATGGAGTTCCTAACCCGGTGGTGATCCCGAGAACTCTTCACTAAGTCCATTCGCCGGGAATGCACGAAATCTTTCTTCGTTTAGTTCAACTGTTGATTGGATCACAGAGATGGCAGAAGTTATGTGCGAAGACGAATATTAAACGCGGCAAAATGCATTACTCCGTGCAAACCATGAAAGGTATATTAAGTCACAGACTACTGATAAAGACAAATTGCAAAAAAATCCACAGTTATATTACGCTTTACTAGCAGATACTTTATTCAATCTATAATGATTGCGGAGCCTCTATGGGATTTTAGTTGTCAATTCTAGAACTCCATATTTCATTTATTTCTTTTTATTTTTCCAAATATTACTGGAAGCACTATTACAATCGTGATATTAGTGTACGAATATTGCACTTTCGTCTGTTTATGAGCAATCCTGAAATTTGAAACGCTCCAGCTAATCAGGAAGTAGCCGAAATCAGAGTTACAAGATTTTGCTCGGAAGGACAAACAAGAAAGCGAGCATAAAAATACGTGGTGGTAAAATCAACCAACGAACGAAAAGAAGATCAATTTCAAAAAAAGCCAGGAACTTCTTTCCAATATCCTCATCTCACTCTATTGCATATTGTAGTTCAAACAATAGTTACAATTCGCTGATATTTAAAACAAGACGAATGCGTTGAGTGAAGGTCAGAGGGAAAAAACCACCATGTATATACGAGAATATACCACCAAAAGAATGCCTCGAGATTGACACAAAAAGAATAGGGGGCCGAGTAATGGGATGGATGGGCCAAAGCGAAGGCTTGGAAGGGAAGAAGTGCATGAGAAGAGACGAGGAGGAGGGAAGAGCGAGATTTGCACACATGATGAGGCGTCGAGATGTTTTCATCGGGGCCGCCTCCTCCACTTACCCATCGCGGCCATCCGCCAACTGTCTGCGATTCGCTCGCTATGAAGACAAGCCAATAGATGTCCTCTTGTGCTTCCCCCAACGTTCGCAACGAGTGGAGGAGGCGAAGATGAATTGGAGAAGTGCACGAAAAAAGATGGCTTACAATAGGGTAGTTTCCTTCATCAAAGAAAACAAAAGGCATTCATTGCGATTCGTTACCCACCATTACTGTATTCTTAATATACAAATTGTTTGGTTTTAGATATCCCAGTTTAGACGAATGGCAAATGGTCAATTTTAATCGCATTTGAAAAAGGCCAGATTGGCGCCCATGCGATTCCACTCGACGTGACGTCACAGGGACCTAGTTTCTTTACGAGTGGATAGGAGTTATGCATCGTCTCAGATTACCAATGCATGCATGCGGCACACAGCTCAGGGAAACTTGTCTTAATAATTACCTATTAAAACTGCCTATGGCTGGAAAGCTTCCTTCGTTTGATAAGATATTAATAATACTTATTTAAGCCTAGCGCTACCTGCTAGTAGCGTACTCTGCTACCTGCTAGCAGCCTGCATAGAAGCAAAGCACATACCCTCGCCCCAAGGTCAACTCACGCGGCGAAAGCGGGAACCAGAATGACGTCACACGGAGTTTTCCCAGGATTCATACTTAGCCGTTGCGTTTTCGCGCGCTTGAAAATTTTCACTTTTCATTTAATCGCGAAAAAAAAGATATCGTCATTAAAAACCAAATAGCGTGAAATGCGTACTCCAGGAGTAATAATCTTTCAATTTAGGCAATAAAAAATAATAGGAAGCCCCATTGAAAACAGGGAATGGGTGAGAGGGTGGTTTTTTCATCGTTGTCCACTGCTTCACCCGCACTCATTTCTATGGCCTTTGTACACCCTCCCTTCACCCGCTTTCCCTCTTATGAAGTATGCGAAAGCAATTCTTATCAGTATTTCTATTTTCCACTTTGGAAGGATTAATCTATTTTTTTCAGGGACACACTGTGCGTAATTCTCATGAATTTTAAGATACTTAACGTATGATGAAATACTTTTATGATGAAACTTTCGGACACCTTTACGATTTCACAAACGGAATAACTGTTTTATGTTTTCTGAACAACTGTACCACTGATATCCTCATCTTTCGTCATTCTAGAATATTAGCACCAATTTCAAGAATACAAAACAAAGTAATCAAACCCTTCCCAATATTTAGCCATTTATGCCAGCTTTTCCAATGAGCGAGGAATTTTATAATGGCAACCATTGATTAAAACATACTTTTTAACTCTTTGGTTTCAAGTTAGAGCAAAATGAACACAAGAAGGTAGAAATAAATGAATTTAGAACCATAAATTTAAAAAATGTTTTTAAATTTCAGGTATGTACCGGGGTCTCAACAACTTCCATATAAGTAGGTGTTCCACACATTGTAAGTACATGTTTGAACACTCTTCTCATAGAGTCTTAGACAGTGAAATTATTTATTTAAATGATTTTTGTGATTTACTGTATTTTTCATTTTCCAGTGTAACCTTATTCATTCATTTTCAATACTAGTTACTATAAACGTCACAGGATTACTAATATTCTTTTCACTCCTTGCGAAATTTGTATTAAATTTTTATTTGATTGTTTTAAATTACGGCCTCTATATGGTGGAAGTATGGAGAACTTATGACTGTTATATGGCAAAATTGAGGACACGTAGAGTTCCAAAACAGAGGCAAAAGCTCAGCTCATACCTGAAATAACCTTTTGACGTATGCCATATGCTTCAAAATCTCAAGAATGAGTATTTAACTGAGCAAATTAGTAAATTTCACGGTTATACGATCACTAAAGTTCATTTTTTTAACAAGCATAAAAAGTGGTTAACCAGCAAGTGATGCCATTGTGAGGGAATTTTTACCACAGATTGCACTAGCCGTTAAAACAATCACTATTATAGAAAGTGAAGAAAGATCTGAGGTTTTCCCGGAGTATGATGATGTTGAAGTTGTTTCGGGTTTCCCACCGGATGAGGTTCTCCATCTCTGCCGACGTTTCGATGGTCGTGTCGGCCATCGTCATCAGGTTTTACCTCATCCGGAGAACCTCATCCGGTGGGAAACCCGAAACAACTTCAATATTAGAGAAATCATTTAATACCCACTGTCCTATGAAGATATTTATATGCATTGATAAGTATAGTAATATTTCACTTTGAAGATACTTTAAGCAGCACAAGGAGAGAAACCTAAAAAACATAATTTGGAAAATGAGTATCATATGCAAAATGACAGCAGAGAGGAAAAAGCACACGCTTGCATTATTAGATATTACGCAGGAGATAAGGAAGACGGATGTAAAATACCTTCATGATGGTTGATGAGGAAGGAGAGGAATAAAAGGGTCATACCAAAGATAGAGGAAAATACTACATTGATTGACGACTGATAATGTAAGTACGCCTACAAATTACAAAATCTTCACCTTGGAAATGAGGAGAAGGCGTAGAATGGAAAAAGATATGACGGGGAAAAGCAAACAAAGAGGTGATAGAGATCACAGGTTAGGACAGCAAGCTTTGAGAGAAGCCTGTTAGGTGATATTCAGGGCGACGAAAGGATCTCGGCACAAGCAAAAGTATGATGGAACATTAAAATAGTAAGATGATAATTGTCATCCTGGTTAGGATGAGGAAAGTTAAAGCGTAACCCAATATAATGGATGGAAGACAGGAAAATACAAAAAAATAGTATGTAATATTTGCCCATTCCAAACGCTGCAGGGTAAGCAATCAAAATAAAACTCGAATTAAGAGATAAAAGAAAGAAATAATATATGTCTTCCTTCTAGAACAAGATGAATCCACTGAAAATCAATAAGGTAGCGTTTCCTCTATGCATGGTCATTTTATTTTTATTTTTGCTCTCCATACGTTTTTTTCCTCACCCTTTGACGAGAATAAGAAGATTATTATTATAAATGGGAGTCATGTTCCAACACGCGCACGTTCGTCATACGCATGCATATAAATTTACGACGGCTTGCAGCAAAATGCACTTGCTAAGGCATATTGAGAAGCGAAATACTTGGTGCAGTGAAGGATAAGCCATTCTGAAAAAATATAGTTGGAGATGAAATTCCGTTGGGACGTAAACGCAGAACTTTAACAGAAAATTACAGAACTCAGCCAAAAAGGAATTCAATATAAGGGTTCTCACGAAAAAGCTTTACGACTGCACACGTCTGAATGCCATGATGGTGCTGAGAATGTACAAGAAGCGCAAAAAGATACTTGGAGCGTTACATAAATTTTTTCGATGCAGCTGCGGAAATTACAACTTCATCAATTTAAGCCTCTGATTTCGCGGTAAAGGGTCGTTTTTGAAAATTCCTTGAAGGTAGTCCGTGGAAGGCACATTTTGTGCTACGCGTCACTCTTGAATCATTTGAGCTATTAAACGGGAACCCAGAACCATTAACTGCCGTTGAGATACGCAATATTTCCTGGTAGTAAACTTAACATTAATTCTATCTCAACCGTTTTAAGGGCAGTTTCCATTTTTATTTTGTCTTTACGAAAATTTATACTTTATGGTCACATTGCTAATGTTACCTTTTTGCATCAAAACCTGAAGAAAAGAAAAGTGAAATTGAGAAAAGATCATTGGTTTGTGCAACTCAAAACATGCTTAATTTTAAATGTGGATCAAAACGTAAAATTATAAAAGGGGTGCATACCTCTTTTATGAGATATAAGTAAAATGGGATAAAATTTCTTCTTGCTATTGATATTTCTCCTCGATATGATTTGAATTCTCACGCTATCTCTTGTTGTACGATAGCATGCCTTAGCCAGTTTTAATAGGTGATTATTATGACATGTTTCCCTGAGCTCTGTGCCTCATGCATGCATTGGTAACCTCAGACGATGTATAACTCCTATCCTCTCGTGTAGAAACTAGGTCCCTGTGACGTCACGTGGAGTGGAATCGCATGGGCGCCAATCTGGCCTTTTTCAAATGAGGATAAAATTTGACCCTTGCCATTCGTCTAAACCGGTATTTCAAAAACCAAATAATTTCTTTATTATGAATACACTAATGGTGGGTAACGAATCGCAATGAATGCCTTTCGTTTTCTTTGATGAAGGAAATTACCCTATTATCAATACTCCCTAAACTATACGAAAAATTATATCTTAAAAAAAACCATGAATTTTTACTATAAACTCTGGTGTAATTGCTAATTCTTAAAAATCTGGCCCTCAGGAAATGAAATCAGTTTAATTATAAGTTTTCCACTTAGTCCATATTTACTAGAAACGATCAAGCATATTGCATGTAGTTCGGAATGTCACATGATATTATCTCTGAAGAATCCCGTAACACTCACGAATATCATACCATCGTCCACTATTGAGACTTTTCCATGACGCACCCACCATCAAAGCTTAAAAGTGCCATTCCTCGTCGCAGGATTAAGATGGCCATTTTACAGGTAGAGGTACTAATCGGCAGAGATATACATAGCACAAGAATCCTATCGCGAGGAGCACGACGACTACTTTCAAGCACCGGAGCACCCAAAGAGAAAAAAGAAAGGCTTCCACTCCCATGGAATTAAAGAATGGCGCTTCCCAGGTTCTCATAATGCCTCGAGTGTCCAGGCATTGAACGCGTTCCTCAGCAGTCGATTTTGTTTCCTCTTCACTTCGCTTCGCTGAAAGAAATCCCAGCCGTGTTCCTTGGTGCCATTCCCATCTCGTCGTCTTGCCACTCCTTCCAGGGCGTCTATCCAGACACAAAGGCTCCTTCTCATACCGCCTCTGCAATGCCTTCGTCTCCCAAAGCGACCGCCCCACGACGAAGTGATGGCAGTATTTGAGTGCCTTCATGGTTAAAGGGGCGGCGCGGAAAAATGATGGAGGCCATAAGGGGGGGATTACGTCGGGGTGAGATTCTTTCTTGCCAAGGAGGGTGGGTGGCAGAGGGTGTTCTGGGGACAGGAGGACGCTGAATGAGAAAGCTGCGAAGGGGACTAGGGGTAGTGCGAGAGTGAGAGCGGAAAGAGATGGAGAATAAGAGGGAAGTGGAGTGGAGGGGTGATGGGGGAGGCAGTGTGGATGACGGAGGTAAGGATGCGATACGGACAAGGACAGAGAAACAAGGAAGAGAGGATCCGAAGGATCGACATGAAAGCACTCGAAGACCCCAAGTGCTCTAAACGCCGTTTTACACGGGGCACGGAATTGCGCAGGTTAGAGCTGCATTAATGTCTAAAATGGCGTGGAATTACGCGAATGCATGAACGAAATTAAAACAGGGGCTATTTTCTCGCATCCACGCATTCTCGCATGTGTTCTAGCAATTCACCGCTTTACACGACGCAATTTTGATTGCGCCTTCGCACGTACGTCCGCTTGCGCTATTCCGTGTACCGTGTAAAACGGCCTTAATTGGTTGAAGCTTTGATCCTAAGGAAAATATACAACGCATTGACGCTTACTTTTAGCTGCCAAAAATTACAGTTATCTGGCTGTGAATATTAATTTGGCAATTTGATAAGGAAGTTTCTGAAGCAACCGAAAGCCTAACTCAATGAAATAACTGTGAAACTGGTGCCAAGAGATGGAATTGAAGGGTTTGTGTTGGGCGTGGTTGAGAGGGAGGGCAAAGTGCCGGGGGAAAAGACAGCCGATGGGAATTATAACGGAACGACATTGGCAAACCTGAAGGAAAGCTTAAGTAATCGCCTGAAATTGCGCCTCGTCCCCGACCTAATATAATAAAAAATATTTTACCTCTACTCTTGCTTGTCAGACCGTACAGGTATCAGGTGATAAATATCTGTCGAGCATTTTGGAAGGTTAATAAAGAGAGAAGTGAAATGAATTACAAGAAATGGCGATGCAATGGCTGACAGCGCAAAAATCATGAACGTTTTGTGTAAAATTGTGACGGATAATGACGTCGAGAGTAAGGGTGGAATTCAGTGAAGATATGAGATAAACAAGCAAGTAGATAAATATAATGAGGAGGTGGCCTAAAGGCCGTCTCCTCATTATATTTATCCTCAGCATTACTTCCGTACAATGGTGTATTTAGGCTTTTTCCAAGAAGCAAAAATAAATAATTACCTTCATATAGCTTATTCTTCTCAATTCATACAGGTACTAGGCATCGGATATTTCTTCAAAATAACGGAGGATTGATGAAGGAAAAATTAAAGGTATAGGCAAAGAAAATTCTATGGAATAACGATAATTGTCTTCCAACTGAAATAATACCGCCGCTTACTAAATAAAATGGATACTTGTAAAGTAGGATGTTATACTGGCTTACCTAATACAAAAAATATAACGTTTGCCTTTTCGTGCACGAACTATCCTGAAGGATTGTGTTACGCTAATGCATATTTTGGAAATGTGACGTTTAGATTTTTATAATAGGCTATGGTCGTATAAAATAAATAAATCTCTTAAGATAGTTAATGATGAATATTCTTACTACGATCATTCATTTGATTTGACATGAGTTAGGAAAAATCTTGAAGCATACGTTGCTAATTTAAAATGATATGTGCTGGGTAAGAAGCCAAAATAGAGTATATTACAGAGAAAAACTACATAAAAGGTATAAAGTCAAGTTATAGGCTATAGAAAAACGCTAGGGCCTCAGATAGAGAATAAAATATGTTAATAATTAAAGAAATGATATTTAGAACAATAACTGGTTACAAAGTATTTCAGGGAAAAGCATGTCACGGAGAATATTATGAAGGTGTTTTGAAAGTCACAAGTTCTGTTTTCTCAAAGCACAAATCTAAGATTTGATAGAAATGATTGCTATAAAATTGAAACATACTTCCATCATCGACGTCATAGCCTTAAAAGTGAGGGAAATTTTTTTTCTCTATTGTATAGCTCGGTACCAGGCCCCGAACACAAGAAAAATGTTCCCCCTTTACCCAAATACCTTTTGGACACAATAGGATAAAAATGTAGCATTTTTTACCGTAGCGTACGAGTTCAACATCAACATGATGAAATGTACGCATTCAAGTTGAAAGGTGGTCTAATGATTTCCATATTAAATTGCTACTATGAATTCCTCATAACAATAATATTTATAAAGTGCAGTGCCCGTAATAAAACTTCAAGTACTGCGAAAAATATATTTTTGATAGTAATGTATCAAAGCATATTGTTGCTTAGATAAGCTAAAATAATCGAAACATCATTACGTTGACAAAATCTCTTCTCTTCATGGGAATAAAGGTTACCAGGCTTGTTACCAAAATACATTTGACACAGTTCATTTTATTCATGGATTCCTTCGATTTCATTGCATAAAATGATGGACCTGATGGCAAAGCAATCTTTCGCAGGAATATGAATTCAGAAAGACTAAAATGGTAACACTCTTCATTAATATTAATTTAAAATCATATGATATTACTTCGTAATTTCCAAATGAACATATGCAGTGATATTTTCTTTCACTATTTGATAACAAAAATATCAACAGTTGATTAAATCGGTAACACGGCCTTCATTAGGCCAACGAGAAAATTATTTTTGGTGACATCCATCAATTTTTCATAAATTCTTTGAACAAATAATCAACGAATGAACACGAGATAGGAACTTGCATAAAGATTATCATTCTATTTCCCAACTAGAGAGTGATGGAGAAACTGGCATCACATGTTTTTGATGGTAAACTCATCTTTCTCCGCATGTGTTAGCCATACTTAGGTTTCCCAATATCCTCGGCTTAGTATTATCAGATGAGTTACCGCTCACCGAACGAGTTCATCACCCGATGTCGCGGCCGATTCCATTTTGAAAATTCTCTGCCCTCTCTTCTGTTCTGGGCTCCTAGAAACGGGATATATGAAGAAAAGTTTCATGGAATTTTTAATAAAATTAAAACCATCGATGCGACGAGGAGGGTCTTTCCTTTTTCTCAAGCGCCGCGGACGATGAAGTAAATGGAAGAAATTAATACATTTTGTTGCTGTATCTTTCAAGCATCAGAATCGCTTTTTTTTGCAGTGATGAACACATTACAGTTTTGATAAATTTTATTTCTATTTTAGACAAATAATTAAATTTTCAGGGCATTTTCAGGGCATTGAGCAGTACATTAAAATTATATTTCGGCATTTTAAAAAGTTTTTCTCGTGGCCAAGTAATGTAAGTGAGTTCAAAGCCACTATTCGTGATTAACTCAGCACAATCATACAACAATATGGTCATATTTCTGTTTCGCTACATTTTCCCATCATTGTTGAAAGACGATGTCTCCACAAAATATTGCCAAATGAGTTTTTCTGTTAGACCAATAAACTAAACGGGTTTGCCAATTTTTCACTATATTCTTCCATATTCAGTCATTTAAATTGATGACACACAATTAATTCCCAGTTATATTAGAACAAATTACCAGTATTAGGGTAGTTTCCTTCATCAAAGAAAACGAAATGCATTGAATGCTATTCGTTAATCACCATTAGGGTTTTCATAATGTACGAATAATTTGGTTTTGGAAATCCCAGTTTAGACGAATGGCAATGACCAATTTTAACCTCATTTGAAAAAGGCCAGATTGGCGCCCATGCGATGCCACTCCACGTGACGTCACTGGGATCTAGTTTCTATACGAGTAGATAGGAGTTTCACATTGTCTGAGATCACCAATGCATGCATGAGGCACAGAGCTCAGGGAAACATCTCTTTATAATAACCCATTAAAATTACCTAAGTTCGGAAAGTTTCCTTCCTTTGATAGGGTATTAATAATCCTTATTTAAGCCAAGCGCTACCTGCTAGCAGCCTGCGTCGTATCAGCGCTCAAGCTTCGCCTCAAGGTCACCTCACTGGGCGGCAGAGGGAACCAGAATGACGTCACACGGACTTCTTCCATCATTCCTACTTAGCCGTCGCGTTTTCGCGCGCTTGAAAATTTTCACTTTTCGCTTAACCGCAAAAAATAGATACCGTCATTTAAAAATCAAAAAGCGTGAAATACGTACTCCAGGAGTAATAATCTTTCGATTTAGGCAATGAAAAAATAATAGGAAACCACTCTATTGTGTAAAGGCTCTAAGTGATCTGCAAACTTCGGTAAATATAGGAAAAATTTTCCCATTTATCCTAGCTTCTCTTCTTTTCCGACCACTTAGGGACCAGATGACGTAAAACGCAAAATTGGACAGAGTTGTAAAAGCGTAGTGCAAGGCATGCTTTGGTGCGAGAGGCCCTCTTTTTTCTTCCGCGCGTCGCGGTCTCCGAAGGGAATGGCGAAGGAGTGCGCGTTTAGTAGATTGCGGTCGTCAGCGCCCCCAAAGAATCATATGGACGAGGAGGAAGCCATTGTGATGGCATGGGAACGGGAAGGTTGGGTTGGGGGGGAGGAGGTCTGCGGTGCGACACGGAATGGTGGAGAATGCGGTGTGCACGACAAAAGAAGAAGCCCGTTGGATTCCCGGAGCATGATAAAAAGGCGGATGGAGCTGAGGTGATATTACTTGTAAGACGCAAAGGGGAGGGTAAAAACGGTGGTGCGATAAAAGTCGGACGGCTCTGTTCCCGAAAGCTAATATGGCAGCCGAGCATGTGGAGGGGAGAGACGTGCTATTTCATCCCGTTTAGGAGAATGGAGTAAATAGAATAGCTATCGTATAAGTACCTACGGCGGTTGTGAGGAGCGCGACTTGTGGCTTGCCTCGATTATTATTCTGGAGATTCATGAGGGGTAAAGGCATCATTGGTTGTTGGTGGGAATGGCAAATTGCATTTCATAAAATAAAATGGAACGGCGTTTAGGAAAAATACTGACGATCGATGCGTTAAAGCGAATTTCCATTCGAGACTTGAGCTAGATAATAGCTTTGCCAACTGACTGAAAGATTTCTCTCGCTAATACCTGCCAATAATGTCCCTTTTCTACAGCAATTATGTAAACATTTAGGGTACAAACAGATTGCTATGGCTTATGGAACGTTGTAATAAATTTCACCGCTTAAGATGATTTTTTTTAATACAAACTGGTTTTGTAACGTTTGCTAATTACGAGATGCTTTATGCTGGTCTATTTCAAGGATTATCACGAGATTCAATACGAAATATTGAGATAAAATAATATAAAATATTTAATTAAGGAAACGCCTTCTAGTCGCCAGCGATGATTTAGTTACTCATTGAGCTTATAGATATAAAAGTGCTAAATTAGCAAGTCATCATAGCGTCAGATACCTCATTAGCAGTTATTGCAATGTGAATCGCGAAGACTAGTAGAACATTGAAATCAAATACGAAATTAAGAAAATTGCTAGTTAATTAAGAGGAATGCTATAACTAGAGTTATCAAAATCAGTCAAATTGAACGTATAAAATCGTTTCAGGCTTGGTTTTTGTTGAAGTTCGCTATCGCTATGATAAAAACACAAATGGTAATTTCCACAAATTTGTGTATTTATCATGGGAATAAAATTAAAATCAAGGAAAGTTAAACAAAAGATAGTTGAAAATTGACTCAATCGTAAATAGTTACAAGCAGGAACTCAGAATGAGGATGATCATGCCACTCTGTGACAGGCATGAGGAAAGCGAAATGGATGGCGCCGTTACGGCTGAAGTAGACCCAACCACTGATTTGTACAGGAGGGGCTAGGGCAAATTGCTTGCAAGGTTTCCTTTCATTTTCCTATTACTTCGAGAAACTGCTTATTGAGTTAATCCACGTACAGGGCATTTACCGAACCTAACCTAAGGCAGACGTGAAAATCCCAAATAATAGCAATGATAAGGTCTAAGAAATGCAATTAAGCATCCATTAGCATATTTGTACCAGTGTGCCACTAAGAATGTATACCAGAACAAGAAATTTAACTGAAAGGCATCAATCAACACATTAAATAAATAGGTTCCTTCCGAAAAAACAGCTTCTCACATTTCATGAAAACCGAAAAAAATGAATAGCATCTTTGAAATGTCGGAAAGCGTCTTCCAGACATGAAGGATGAAAATCAGCTTAGAAGGAGCAATTGAGCTTCATTTTTGAACTAATGGATTGGGTGGGTAGGGAATTAAGCACTTGAAATAGGTTACTTAGACATCATATTCGGAAGCAATCAAATGTAAGTGCTCTCAGACTAAAACTTCACTCTGGTTTAAGAAGGCCGAAATGAGTTTTACGTGTTTTACTCGGCACTAAGTTAAATGGAATAGGCTAGTAATGGATGAACTGCTGAATAAAATGTGCTTTGTGGCCTTTGCAGATCGTAAGGAAGCGGTGCATGATGCGGAAAAGAAGCCTGTAGAGAAAAATAAGAAAAAGCATTTCATTCTCAGATCCAAAAACGGCGCCCTCGCAATTTTAAGGAATTAGCAGAATTGAACTGGCATGCATGAAGTAAAAAAATATCGGCGAAATCAAACTTCTGATTTATGGAAAACTATCCATTGAGGGTTAGCGTAACCGTCCATGGAATATTCCACCGTTATAAAATGCTTGAAACGAAAACATAGTCTTAAAGTAAGAATATCGAAGTTCTTTGATCAAATTATTCAAGTCAAAAGTAAATGCATCATTTCCTGCATAAGATTTGAGATCATGAGAGCTGATGATGCACTTCCTTGCCATTGCAATGGTATAAAATTGAATGCAATCGCTTAAACTATTGAAAACTCAATTTCATTCCGTATTTAATATCAATAGTATGCGGTCAGTTGAACGTTTAGCGATTTTTTCCTAAGTTTCCATACTATGGTATATGGGTACATATTATAAAACCATTTCCGACCACTCACTTACTAATTCATTCTTGGGAAACATGAGAAAAGTCCTCTCGTTTTTCGAATATAGACCTCTAGAAAATCCGGGAAACCAATTTTCAGAGTGAACGGAGCACTTTTAAGTTTAGAAAAACCATGAAATTTCCCTATTTTGTGACTTATTATTTCCACAACGGAGGGAAATTCATCACAGGGTTACTAAGGAGATAGGAGGAGGAGGACTAGGAGGTATTGTGTTGCGTAATGGGCTTCAACATAAATTGTAAGAAGTGTCAGCAGAGTGAGCAGGAAATGGCGCAAGCAGCGAGCTAAATAGAGTACTCCTTTATTAGCGATGAGATAAACATCTTTGACTAACTTTATTTTGAGTCCTAGTGAAAAGAAGAGGTAGATAATAGTCACCATTGTATAAAAGAGTCTGTAATGGATGAGCATCTGGAAGAAAATGCTGGAAGGAGGTTGCTTAGCTGTGGTGGAGTGTAAAGGGGAAAGGCAATGGAAAAGAGTGCAGTGGATTTTGGCATTATATCGACTCCCTGCAGACGTTACGAAGAATATTTGTGTCGATGTTGAAATATTCGCTTGCGTTTACTGTCTGTCAAAGCAAGTAATGATTTTAACAGTATTTGTGTCTCATAGCTCAGTAGATAGTAAATAAATCGATGTTAGATCCTCAAAATTCTGTCCTAAAATTTGTCTTATTTCAATGAGCAAAATTTGTCTGTGGTGTGCTTACTATCAGCAGAGTACTTAACTTAGGCTTACAATTTAGAAGAATTGGGCTTTTGAATGATAAGAGTGCCCGCACCGTAAAACAGCTATTCTTCAACCGCGCTGGAAATTGAGAGGTGTACCAACATTTCTTGGCTAAAATTTCTTGGCCAATCGACATTTATTAATTAATTAAATCATTCAAAAACAGCCAAAACGGCCTTTACAAAGAATAGACAAATTAAAATCTGCAGCTTTGAAAAATAAAAACTATTGAAAAAACTATAAAGAGGATATAAAAAAAGAGAGATTCAGAAGTTGACTTTACGCAGCATCCTCTTGAATGATCTGATAGGCATTGAAAGATCCAGGGAAGGGTGAGTATTCGAAATGGTATTGAAGGAGGTAGGGAGTCTGTAAAAAAGTGATCTCTGAGAGAGAGAGAGAAAGACGGACTTTAGGTTGGTGTAGTAGGTGGTTATTACGGAAGGAGCGGGTGGGAATGTGGAGTGAAAAGAAAGGCAGTATTTCTGAGGATCGGAACTTGCCATTTACGGCATTGTAAATGAAGGAAATATCATGAAAATTTCTACGGGAGGATAGTGGGACCAATGATAGGGCAAACATTACTTCAGAGCGAGTTGAATTACGGAGGTGAGGAAATCGGTGTCGGACTACTGAAATAAAGTAATTAACTGGGCGTTCAAGAATTTTAAGGTTGGAGGAACTGGCAGTGGAGTAAATAACGGAGCAGTACTCGACGATTGGGAGAACGCAACCGGTGAAAATAGCTCTCATAGTGATTGGATCGGTAACAGTAGTGAGTCGATAAAGAACTCCCACGACTGACATGGCCTTGCATTTCATTTTGTTGAGGTGCGGAAGAAAAGTTAATTTGGGGTCGAAAGTAACACCCAGGTCATTGATGGAGGAATCTATCGGAAAAATTTCATTAAAAAATAGTGTATTTCATTTTAGTGATATATAAGAGATTTTATAAAAAATATTAAGCATTTAGGGAATCAAATTCCTATTAGCTTATTTGATATTTCCAAATGACAAAAATTAAATAGGGATGCCGAACACATAAACCGCTGGCTTTGTAAGCATGGCTTATCCCACCAATTTTGCCAAAGACGGACACACAGCGGTATGACAAAGAGAGGAACTTAATGAATCACAGTTGTGAATTGACAGCGAACTCTTCAACACTTCAGCTGAAAAGGGGACGCTCTCTCTTTAGGCCCGAAACCTCGATTCATTAAAAACAAAATTCGAACAATTGAATGAAAAGATAAGTTGCCTACTTTTCATGAGTTGGTGATATAATTAGTAGAGATGGTCGGATCGGATACCTCGGATCCAAGTATCGGCGGATATTGCCCTTCATCTGATACATCGGAT
The DNA here is from genome assembly GCF_921293095.1 of Ischnura elegans. NCBI lineage: Eukaryota > Metazoa > Arthropoda > Insecta > Odonata > Coenagrionidae > Ischnura > Ischnura elegans. The sequence goes on along the minus strand of NC_060255.1, from coordinate 10,623,576 downwards.
CCGAAGTCGCGGAAGACATTGGATCTCAATCCGAAATTTTAAATAATAGCTTCAGTGAATGCAACGCCCCATAAGGGTGGAAAGAGTTCCGATTCTAGCTTCGAATGCGCCGTCGCATGTTATCCATGTCCTACTCATGAACCGTTTTGTTTGAAAGCTCTCGCAGAGGTTACGTAGGAGAATTTTAGCCGTGGAAAATAAAAATACCAAAATACGACTGGCACATAGTGTGACTCTTCCCAAGAGATTGAACAATCATCGGGGGAATCTCAGCGTTAGGAATTTGAAAATGCATTTGGATCCGAAAATATCCGATCCGAAAGATCCGGCTCCGAAAATCAAGGATCTGATCCGAATCCGGATCCGAAAAAAATCCTGGATCCGTTCATCCCTAGTAATTAGTAAATTTCATTGACTCATCAAAGAACACCTTTCAAGAAGCAGAATGAATTTCTCGACCTCTCTCATGATCCCCCAGGCGAAACGGAAGTGTTGAGGAAGTGTTGGGGAAGCGTCGGACGGAGTGTTCGGGAAGTGGCGGGCAAGTGTTGGGGTAGCGTTGAGGAGGTGTCGCGGAAGTGTTCGGGAAGCAGATTATGGCCCACTTGGAACGCTTCCGCGGAAGTGTTTCGGAAGCGTTCGGGGAGTGTCGACAACGGTCGCGGTCGAGTGTCGGGGAAACGTCCAGCGAGCGTCGAGGAAGTGTTTCCCACGCTTCGGAAGCGTTCCGGGAGTGTCGGGGAAACGTCCGGGAAGTGTTTCAACCACGAAGTGGCGAGGAAGTGTTCGGCAAGCGAAGGGTCGACAGTCAGGTAGTGTTGAGGAAGTGTTCGGGAAGCTGCCGGGAAGCGTTCACGTACCGTTAAACGCTTCCTGAACACTCCCGCAACACTACCCGGACACTTCCCCGAACGCTTCCTTTTCGACAGGGCCACTACGAAGAAGTCCTAATGTGAGCCCATTTTGTGATTTTTCCCCCCAAGCAAAATGACATACACCCACCACATTACAAAATAATAGGAAATAATTAATTTTAAACTAAAAGATAAATAATAATTTTTCATCTTATATATGCACACTCTTTTCCATACTATTTTAGAAAATGACCGAGTTAATTAATTTTATTTTCAAGATTTGGCTTCTGAAAAAATCATTGAAAATTTAATGAGCAATTTGACTACCATATTTCTTAAATCTTCACCCGTTTCTTCTTGTTTTATTTTCTCCTCTCCGTAATGGTGCGTGGCAAAACAAATATAACGATGGAAATTTCGGGTAAACCGCAGAAAAGAATGTAAATAGGTGCTTATTTTGTCCGCAGCTTCATGGTAGAAACACTCCTCGCCCGCGCTATTTCCTACGCCTTTATTTCACGTTTCAATGCATGTTTTGCGCTGAGAAGTTCCCACCATTCCTCCTCCTCTCTACTTTTCTCCATTTTCCTCCGAAATTCGAGTTGAGGAACGAAGCCCTTTAAGTTAATTAGTTCCACTTTAGATTGCGACCCCACTTCAAGATTTCACAACCGAGCTCAAATGAGAGAATTAACGGAAGCAATTCCCTCAATCTCACGGATATAGCTGTGCTTCCATGCGACGACCCAAAGGAAGCTTTATCACGGACTCCGCATTACGCATTCATGGAAATAAGAGGAAATCTCAAAATAATAGATACAAAAATGCACAATAAATGAAAAAAACCTGCAAGTATTAGCACAACTATATCTCAAGAAGTATGCCCCTAAGAAATGGATGTATTTAAATCCCCAGTGAAAATTCTTCCGGAAATAGATTTCATTTCAATTTGGAAACATAATTATATGCGGAAGTGCAAAGTAAAACAAACACAAGAAACTTTGCGTGCTAAGTGTAACTATGACAAACGGCATTAAATTTTCCAATCCAGCGTTTAAAATGCTTGAAATGTGTGTGTTCTTCCCACATTGCTAAATTTATGGAAACTTGTTGGTAGGTTTTGAACATCAAATGCAAAGATGGCAGAGAAAGTGAGGTTAAAAGAGGACACAAGAAAAGCAAGGAGAAGGCACTGAAGAGGAGAATGTGGAGACAACTTTGGTGCCTGGCACCTACCAGTGATCAGAAACCCAGTAGATGATACAGATCTCATAGAATACTCCCTCATTTGGATAAAACAATTAAATTCAAATAACAAATCCACGTTTCTTGCTTATCTTTAACGGATAGTTGAATTACAATACTGACATTTGCTCTAGTCTACTGAATTACGAGCAACGGCATGGATGCGAATATTAGGAGGTTAATACAAATCATGAGGATACATTTTATCCATAGATTTCATCGTCGGTGATCATATAATGTAATTTCTATCGTCACGGCACAATATAAGTCATATTTATATTCCCGCTGGGTAAAATAACCGCCAGCAATATCCCTATTCACATTAATGAAATTTAAATCATGAAGCAGAACAAAAGATATGTTATTTTTAGGAAATTCACACTTCCTTGGATGACAAATTCTAAAAAAGATGTGAATTCCTTTTCACATTGAGTAAATTTCAGTGAAAATGAGAACTTATTGCTCTCCAAAATTAGTGAATTACTATAAATTCAGATTTGAGCATGCAATATTATCACCAAAAATTAACTCGTCAAGAAAGACTGCGAATCGAATTTGTCAAAATAAATGAAGCCATACATTGCTATGAAACGGTAAAAAATTCATATCTTGTTAGCGTAAGGAAGTTGTGAAACGACTTCCAGTATATTGTTTGAAATTATAAATGAAAGGTTCGCGAGCTGGTAGATACTGCTCGGATAGAAATTATGATGACGAGTATTTCTCATAGAAATAAGACAAATTTTAGGAAAGAATTTTGAGGATATAACATCAATTTATTTAGTATCTACTGAGTTATGAGGCAAAAATACTGTTAACATCATTACTTGTTTTGACAGACAGTAAATGCAAGCAAATATTTCAACATGGACTCAAATATTCTTCGTAACGTCTGCAGGGAGTCGATATAATGCCTGAATCCACTCCACGTCTTCACGGCACTCTTTTCCATGCCTTTCCCCTTTGCACTCCACCACAGCTAAGCAACCTCCTTCCTCACCTTCCCAACAGCATTTTCTTCCAGATGCTCATCCTTTTAACCCCCGCAAGACTTACTGGGGGATCAGGCGTTGACTCCGGCAACAGTCTTTGCCCACGAAGAGCAGAGTTAGACGGTCTGGGAAGCAGTGCCTCTCATTGGTGGTTGAGTGAAGTAGATGGGGACAGGGAACGGAGAGATAAAGAGAGAGATATGCTCCACGCAGGTACCAGTTTGGGTCTTCCTGCTGCTGAATTATGCAGTGTTTTTGCTGCTTTCAGTCGGGACGGCTTCCTGTCGCGACTCCCCTTAAGTCTCCTCCGCAGTCGGCTGTGTGCTCGCCCGCATGAGTCGCTAGCACCAAATACATTTCGTCTGCGACATCTCTCTTCCAGCTGGGCAGATGCAAGTTTTGCCACGCTCCATGCTGATCCAAGCAACCGTTCGTCACGCCCCCTAGCCGTCACACGCTGAGCCTCCCTCCCTCTCTCTGCGCCACCACCAGCTACTTGTCTATTCCGGCGACCCTCCCCTTCGCCCCACATATCTACTCCGTCCAACGTTCTCCACAGTGCTTACGGCATTCTCTCTACTTTCACGCAATTCTGTGTACCAATGTGGCTCGCTTCCTTACTTGTAGAGAGTTAAATGATGAATCACGTGAATCATCATATCACGTGATTTGCGAACAATCAACCCCTCACCGGTGACGTGCGGTCTGAGGGACCGCTGCGTTTCTAAAATTATGAATATATTCAATATTGCTTTTTTTTAATTACCTATAATCCTCGTGAGCGCGATAATTTTGTATAACAAGGACAAACCACTCTTAAAATTTAACGTTCTTATTATTGATTTCTGAAAATTTTTACTGAATTTGAGTAGCGGTCTGTGGGACCTCACGCCACTAAATTGGAAAAACCAATGAACGTAATTCTGGTGTAGATAATTCAAAAATTTGTTAAAAGCAATTCCTAGTGATTTTTCAAGAATAATAATTAATAATTTGTAAGGAAGCATTTTTTGTTGCATAACTTGGATAATTAAGTACTAAATTAAAAAGGGCGATAATAATAACAACTCAAGTGTTTTTGATATCAGTTTTTTATCCTCTTTCAAATAACAATTTTTACTGAAAAAAATGGTTCGTATAGGGACTGCATAATATTAGACATAAGTTTTATAATAGTTGAGAAGTCAAATAAACATTTAACTAAGCAATAAAAATGACTTTGCAACGTTTTATGAATTTTTGTTTCATTGCGGTCACCAAGACCGCACGTCACTGGTAGTGTAACAAGAATTGCACGTCACTGCCTAAGGATTAAGCAAAATTTTATTTGAAAAATTCCTTAAGGTTTTTTCCCATACAAAATCAATCAGTTACACTTATTGAAAACAGTGAAAATTGCAAAATGCCTTAACCGAGAATGTGATTCAGATGAATGGTATAATAATTAGAATAATTTCGATGAAACCATGCACTTAAGAAGCGTGCTACGGTTCTGGTTGCAGTCCTTTCCGCCACTGAGCTGCTTGCTTATTGCGGCCGAAGTTTCTCAACCATTTCCTCTCCACCTCTCTACCAATCACTCAATTTATATTTTCCGTTGTTACTAGTTTCACGGCATTGGTTTTGCGATTTCATCATTACTCTTCTTACTACTTACTTACTTAAATTTTTAACTGGCTTTTAAAATGAATTATGCTCGTCTTCCAATCAAAATTTTCGCTCTAATTTTCTATTAAATACACATAACTTTTTTTTACCAATTTTTGTATCTTAAATCCTTAAAGGAGAGAGGAGAAAATATGCCAAAGAGTTTATTAAAACTTTTGATATTTTATGTCATAAGCATAAAAAAAGTCATCAAATCTGCAGAAATAGTTGCTCTTAAATCAGGGTTTATTAAGCCGTGATAGGCATGAGCATGTACTTTTTACTACGCTATTAGGCCTTATAAAAGTGTGTGGAAGCATATAAGTTTCCTTATGTCATTCATTGATAGTGAATTGATCGCGCGTAGCAAGGTTTCCGGGTTGACCTCCGCGTCGATTCATCTTCAAGACGACAGTTTCGCCGGCGTTGCAGCTAGCGTCTTCAGGTACGAAGTATCGGATGCAGGTTTTTGCCCGTCTTATATAGGCCTTGGTTTGGGCTAGGTGCGTTCTGATTGGTCCGTGGGTAAGAGTCTCTTCCATGTGTTTGAGAGCGAATAGCTGTCCTCCCTGTTGAAAGTGGATGTTTTCGCGATTTCTATTGCCTCTCGTATGAGTCGTGGAAAGTAATGTTTTTCTCTAGCGATGATTCTTGCGCTTTCGAAGTCCACATTGTGTGATGGTCCTTCCCATACGTGCTCGGCGATGGCGGATAACCGAAACTGTCTATTTTTGGTGGCCCTTAGGTGTTCTTGCATTCTGATTTTCATGGCTCTTGATGTTTGGCCGATGTATGAGTCTCCGCAAGAGCACTTAACTTTGTATATTCCGCTTTGGGTATTCATGGGCACGCGATCCTTGGCCTTGCATAGGAGGTTGGATGTCTTCGTGACACAGTTAAAACGTGTCACTATATTATGTTTCCCCAGATTTCTTGCTATTTTTTCGGATGTCCCGGCTACATAGGGAATTACGGCATAATTGAAGATTTTCTCAGAACAGAAGAACACACAATGTGGACTTCGAAAGCGCAAGAATCATCGCTAGAGAAAAACATTACTTTCCACGACTCATACGAGAGGCAATAGAAATCGCGAAAACATCCACTTTCAACAGGGAGGACAGCTATTCGCTCTCAAACACATGGAAGAGACTCTTACCCACGGACCAATCAGAATGCACCTAGCCCAAACCAAGGCCTATATAAGACGGGCAAAAACCTGCATCCGATACTTCGTACCTGAAGACGCTAGCTGCAACGCCAGCGAAACTGTCGTCTTGAAGATGAATCGACGCGGAGGTCAACCCGGAAACCTTGCTACGCATGCTGTACCACCCCGCGAAAGTCTCCATCAACAAGTGAATTGATCGTGTATAGTTGAAAGAGCTGGTTCTGAAATACTCTTCTTCACATGCTCTTCAGTCAAAGTATGCCTCAAATATTCAAACAATAAATGGCAGTATACTTTATTTCCATGGTACCTAATTAAATAGTTATGAAAAAAGAAATAAATCTAAGGACTTACAATAAATTTCCCTAAAGATCCGATCCTGGTTTCCAAAGTAAGGATGCATTATATTCACGCAAATTATAACATCAAAATCTGATGTACAATCTTAAGATTCGTCATCTCTCCTGATGATGTAGAACTCTCATAGAATAATAGCCTCACAATCACCAATACTTGAATTTTTAATCAATTAGGACCTTAATATTTTACTAAGAGAATCGTGATAAATATCTGAAGGAAGCATTATATAAAATTACCAATAAATATTTAATGTAAGGAATTGAATGACATCACATTCTCTGGGAGTGTATTTGCTGAATAGCCCATTGGGATGCAGGAACCGGCATTTTATAATTCGCGTCGAATTCTTGCTACGTTTAATTTCCACTCATGCCATAAAATTTTCAAATAATTAAGTTTCACCGAGGGGAGAAGTTCTCTGACCTGAAAACACAAAATAAACTGGCTCGTTAAGCTCTGAAAACCTGGGATAAGCTCTATGAGAAATGCACCCTGCCACAAACTTCACCAAAGCAGCTTAAAAACTTGTCTTCCGAAGTACTTCTGTTTATTCGTTTCTCCCATCTACTTAAATCTCTAATTTCGAGGGCCTTTATGCTTACAGTTATTCGGTGAAATTACTACCGCCTCTAATCCCTTCATACACAACAGAAGTAAGACAGAGATAAGAAAACAGAATGTATAAGACCAAAAGGACGATGACCTTGGAATACACCACTCACTGGAGAATATAGTTAGCGCGATCGATGGCATCAGATTTTTAAATAGTGGAAACTTAAGAGTAAAGATGATAAGTACAACTGCTCATTAAAAAGAATGCGCATAATATTTTTAAGGTGAATATCAAAGTCTCATTTATTCATTAAAATAAAGAATGATCGAATATAAATGGCATAGTTCGAAAGATGATATATTTCCTCAGGAGATACATGCTAAAGGAGAATATTCACAACTAGCATTTGCTCGTAATTTAACATAATACATTTGTTTAACTATTCATATTATAAAAATTCACTAAAAGGAATCTTATGTAGCGGTAATTGATTCGCCCATCGATAGGCCATGATCTAAATCCTTCAATGCAAACATAAGAAACACTGAAATTGCTATCCGCAATCATGATACTTAGTAAAATTTGGCTATTGAAGTGTTTTGTGATTATTTAGTGAATGAAGCTTACTACCACGCGCATTTTATTAAATTTTCAGTTGCGGATAACATGTTTGACAAGTCATGAGTAGAAAGGATAAAAACTGAAATCAAAATAGAGGGGAAAGAAGTAAACCAGAGAGTTAAAAAACATTTGGGAGGGCACAGGAACATTCGCTACTCTGAAACCAATAGAGACAAATGATAAGATGCGGCAATTCATGGAAAAGAATACAGGTTGGAAAATCTTTTGACCACGATCCCTTCAAATACAAAAAACAAATGACTAAGTTAACCTCAAGATGAAAGATCTATCGGTTTGCATGTTGTGTGCTATTAATTACAATTACGATGACGAAATAAACTTTTATTGATGAAATCTAAGAAACATATTCGAATATAACATGAATGGGTTGACATTTCCTTTGTGAAAAGTTAACAAATCTATTTTTAAGAAATATGAACTGATTCCCCAACCCTTATCTTATGAAATAAATGTTTTTCATCTATGCTATCATTTCAAATTTACTTGAATTTCAACAGAATTAACCAAGGGATACGGTAAAGTGCTTCCCAATTGGCGAATTAAATCGATCTCCGGCATGTTCCTCTCCGCCCAAGAATTTTAATCTGCAACACATCCGAACGTGCTCTGCGGTGTCATGTCATTAAGTGTTGAGAGAGGAGAGATTGAGAGCCCGTTTCCAACTCCGTCTACTCAACCATCCTCATTTCCCCCTCTCTTAGTCCCTTCACCCAGTATCCTATTCCTAGTCCTCAGTCGCGCAGTTGGAGGCTGCCGAGTGTATCCAGACATTCACCGCGAGTGGATGTTCGAATGGCTGAGAGCGAGGCGCACATGTTGAGCGAAGAAACTTGCACTGGGAGGGCGGAAGTGTCTCGGAGCCTCCCCTCCCCGAAGGGGTGTACTTCCACCATCCTCAAAGCGGTTATATCGCATGCGACTGGCGTGGGAATACGATGATATATGCTGCCTATGTTAGGAGCCACGCTCATTTTGGCAATGCTGACTGAAACTTAATAGATTCCCCTGTAGTGTGCTATTGAATCCCTTCAAAGAAAATTAGTCCAATCATTTGATCGTTCTATATCGCCCTCTGAAGAACACCTTAGAGATGGCTCGCAGGGTATTATGCAGATGTAGATGCATTTTTACGTCCATAATAATTCGCGCGTATCACCTAGAACATTGTTGGTAATTTTAAGACGCACCGAATACGTTCTCCTGATCGAATGCAATCGTCACATTCTTCAACAAATAATGCTCTCTTTTGTGGATGATCGACTTTAATAAACGCACTCGGTTCGTACATACCTACAGCTGGAACTGGACCGCACTAACAAAAAAGAGTTACCTTCTCCATAGCTTAAATTAAGAGTTTCACAACTGTCTATCTACAATTTTTTCCATAAAAAACATTTAAGTATAAAATATCGATAGGTGAAATGTGTCAATATGAGAATATTCGTTTCCGCGTAAAAAAGTTGTTTCCAAGACAAATTTTAACTTTACCCTACGCTCGAGGGTAATGTAGAATATTAATTTAATCATCTGCACTTAAATATTCTAGAGCTTTCGCTGACATCCAAATAATAATCTCCTGAATAGTAGGAATAGTCATGGCAGTAATAAATAGAGTCGTTACAATATATAAAGGCAAGGCGATAAACTTGTGAACGAGATGAATGGCAAAATGAGGCCCAAAATTAGTTATGAATAACATGGTAGGTATTGTGAAAGGGAAACAAAATTTAATTGGGGGGGGGGGGGGGGCAAGCCAAGAGCAGAACAGGAGAAGCGGCTGTGCGCGCTAACTCTCTAGACCCAAACTTCGCAGTCCTCTCAGCCTTCCATACGCGTGCGAGACACAGGGATCCATGGGAGTTTAGATGATGCAAAATGTCTCATCCCATACACTCACTTTGCCAAAACACTTGACTTGTCCCAGAGCGGAGGTTGTGGGCGGGAGACGAGACGGACCGGGACTAATCCGATTTGGGCTCTCCGCCGCCGGGGACTGCCGGGGACGGGGGTGTTTCTCTCGCGGTTCACTCCACCCGACTACTCAGGCTGGCCGACGCATTGTGGAGGACTTTGTCGGAATTATTTAAGGATTTTCAGCGGTTAAAGTGAAATTTAATGTAGAATTAGATATTGCGAATCACTCCTCTTGCCTCCGATCCGCGAATTGAGCTTCCCTCCCCAATCCTCAGCGAGGCCTGTTCCTTTTCATTCCACCTATTTATCCCATCCTCTCCCTCCCCTTCTTGGCTCACACTAAGTTCCCTCTCCTGGCACAGAGCTAGTGAATGACACGCCTACATCTACAACTACACAATACCCCGCAAGCCGCCTAAAAGGCGTGTGGCAGGGAGTGTTAGGACACCAGCCGTTTACAGATAAAAAGTAAGTGCTCTAACGAAGTTGGGACTATCGTTTATTAAAGTCCTTTATGGTTCGGGGAAAATAATATTCCTATATTTATCCGCTCGGCAAAACATCTCTTTTAATTTATCGCTTCTTTCGAATCTGGAAATATAGTGTGGCCCCAATATTATGTTCTCTGTGTCGCTCTTAAAAATATCCATTCTCAATTATTCAAGCAATCTAAGCCTAGCGCGCAACCTCCGAGTCTCCAACGGCTCCCAGCCTAATTTGCTCAACTTCTGGGTAACACTGTCTGTATGCCCGTAGCAGTTTTTGACGAAACGCGCAGCTTTCCTTTGTATTTTATTCAGTTCGCGGATTAAGTCTTTCTGCACCGGCTCCCATACGCTCGCTGCATATTCAAGGTACGTCTCGTATGAGTGAAAAGGCTGGAGAAGCGTCCGATTAGAAGCCTAGTGCTAGACAGTGCAGACACTTTGACGCTGAAGGAAAAGGTCGAAAAACGAATGGAGCGGTTCAAGATGTGAGTTGGGAAGAAAATGGAAGAGAGACGACGAAGGGATGGATTAGGATCGAGAGGTGAGGAAGGAGACAAAGGGAATAATGTGTCTAGGATATACTTCCGACTCGAATGCCCTGACCTTACATCACGCGATCTGTTTATATCATTTGACCCGATAACGCATAGCAGTACCAAATGGTACCGGCTGGTAGTGCAGTGCTAAACGTAACTTTTTTGTCATTTATCGTAATTTCTTAGGGGATTTGAGAGTTTTAAATTGATAAGAATATTTTTAATAACATTTTTCCGAAACGTTTGCTATTTTAAAGCCGTAATTAACGCATTTTGAGCCGTTTGAAATTTGTGAATTATCAACTAGCTTAAAAAAACGGAATTTTTAGACCAAGCATTTCGATTTTCTTTACTTACGCCTTGTGTACTGTTAATACAAAGGTTTTATTATGAAATTATGATTGTTATAACATTTATATCTCATATAAAGTATGGTTATTTGATGTGAGACTAATATTTGGGATGTAATAGTGCAAAACATTTTGGTAGTACCACAGTTACCACTTATAGCGGTAACTATTAGTGACAAAAGAAAAAATTTTGCACCTAATGACTCCGAATTTCATTGATATTTAGATACATGATCACCACAAAAATCGCAGAAACTTTTTAATTCAGGCGTTACCGGGTTAACCTATACATGTGAAGTCTTGTGGCGTGTCGAGAAAAAACAAGGCTACAAGATGCTGTTGACCTGCTAAGAATGGCTCTCAGCTAAGAACGCGGGGAATCCAATGACTTCAACCAGGTCTTTTGCGTATTTTACAAATAGTAAGTCACGACAACAAAGTTCAGTTTCATCCAAGCGATTTTAATCCTTAGTTACTATAAATTTACGGATGTGATCATCACAGACTTACAGGTAAGGCGGTAAGGCCCAGGTTAACGAGAGAAAAAAACAACATCCAGGGATTACCTAATTATTGAAGACAATTTTCGAAAGGTCGAATATCAAGCATCATATTTCGGATCAGGTGGTCAAGGAAGTCAATGCTATTTATGGAATTTGTTGCTCATCCAATATTTTCTAAAATTTGGTTCACTAAGTTACGCCCGCCAGCAGAGAAATACGCGGCCATAAAAGTATTTGACTTCGAAATAATTCAAATTTGCATTCCTGTGCCTCATTGTAAATAATGTCATTTTTCACTCAATGTTCCATTCCCTCGTATAAGATAAGCTACGCCTAACGGGTTTTATCCACTAACTTAGGAGACCAAAAGTCAAGCGGGCAGATGCCTCAGACTCTAATCAGAGCAGAAAAAGGGTTTGCCGATTTTACTGAACTCGCATAAAGTTCTCGAAGTCAATTTATATTCTACATGGATCAAATACTCTTATTTAATCACATCATTGGTATCCAGGCAATGTTTAACGTCCTGCATTTCATTATTATTAAAAAAATCAAATTTTAAAATAACTATCAAAGAAAAAAGGACAAAAAGTAGTCAGAGAACTGCAAGTTGAAATGTCAACAGTCTTAAAATAATTTCGCTGAACATGAGGCATGGAACCCCTACGCATATTTTTAACAAATTGATATTCTAATCAACTAAAGATAGGACGAAAACATTTTTCGTGCGACGTTGGTTCATTTTGGAAGCGCAAGCTGTCGACTGAATTAATCGGCTTTTCCTTAGGAGCGTCATACGGACTTAATTCTGTTTCATACAGGAGGATCCACCCTGGAAATAGGACTGTGATTAAGAAATACTCAAAAAGAATGAAGTAGAGGTAACACCCAACGAGCAGACAAGTGCACGCACACTGAAGTGTTTGGATGAAGGAATTTTTTTCGTAACTTCTCTCGGGGAAAACTTTCAAGGATTGGTCATGCTCAGAGAAAAAGAAAGAGGAAAATTATGTGGAGGTTACCGCGGCAAAGACCTGCAGACCCTACGGGAATTTTATTCCGAAACTCGACGTATAATTAGAGCATAAAACACGAAAAAAAATTAAAAACACACAGGGAAGGTAACGATGGTATTTTTTTTAACTTAAAACAATAAACTTCAAAAGCACATACATTCTGACTAAAGAGATATACTAAGGAACTTTCGTATCTTTGCAACTTTTTAGCCAAAATGCTCTTTATTAATCGCAAAGATAATTAACCTGCCCCACTAAATGTTTAGGATTACTTGCGTTTGAAAGAAATGTACAGAATTTTTACATAAACGAAGAATTCATTTTAAGTGTTTATGCCAATTCATAAGAAATTTAAAATTAAATGTAAACCCATGTATTTTTTTATTTAAAAAATTTGCTAATTTTTACACTAATGCTATAGCTCCCACAGCCAATACAATAAATAAAAAGATGGCAGATTATTTTTACCTCGGAATGTTTGCGGGTGAAATCATCAAATTAGAAGCTCCAATTACCTTGCCAAAGGGCACTTCGCCCTCTCAAGGCAATCATTATTTAAAACCAAATTTTATTTGAGGGAGATAATAGTTTCATGAAGGGCCCCGATGGTTGTGGATTGTTTTCGTTTTAAAGTTTAAATCGAAGCATTGAATAAAAGGCGAATTTAGCATGATTTTAGTTCATGTGCAACATTTATTGTCTGCATTTCATTCAAATCAATGAAAAATTGGGATAGAGTTAACTTTATCAATTCGAATAGCCGAATGCTACGGACACCAGAGAAGGACTGAGGTAAGTTAGGCAAGTGAAGAAAGCAATTCGTGCCCCACCCGCCATTGGGCTAGACCCTGACGTAAGGCGTATTCCATTGGTCACGAATTCAGACAGCGATGGAAGCACAGGCAGCAATTTCCACGTGGCTCCTTGCAGAAGATGTGCGCTCCTGATGTTCACGCGGCATTAGCGCGGGGAAAACTTCACCGCCCTGGTTCGGTCGACCGAAAGTCCGTCGTCCACAGTGAGGAAATGGAATTGAGCTGAGGGAGCAGTTCGGCCAGGGCGGGGGAATGAAAATCCACTCGAAGTCATTTCTTTTTCCTGCGAAAGAAAAGGCATCACTATCTTGGCCATGCCTGTTCCTGGCGCGTTGCTAATCGATCTTTACGAGTACTCAGCCCCCATTTCTCCGTAGGTCTAGGTATGTTTTTTCCATCAATGACCATTCTTTAAACCCAAGTTTACACTCCCAACAACATATTCTCTGATTCATATTTTAAAATATCAATAAGTAGGATATAACTGGGGAAAATTAACCCTTTATAATCCAGAGCTGATTCTTGGAAAAATCAAATTTCAAGATTTTTCATTTTGAAATATCGAAAATTTTACGCTCAATAATAATTATCCTGGCAGCTAAATATTTCTTCGTTAAAATTTACTCTAAAAAATAATAGGTAGTTAAGATATCTCCTAAATAGAGCTGAAAGTTTAAACATTTTTGATGTTGCTTAGAAGCAACATTGGGTTATAAAGGGTTAATCAAAAATTTGAAGCGATGCACTTCCTAAACTACAATTATCCCACATAAATCAAAAAAGTTTATTTGCTATATGCCTGGTAGAAATAAAGCCGTAGCTACTATTAGGTCCTTTGCGATAGATAGGTGATTAATTAGCAAACCACTGCCAATGACATGAATTAATAATCGTTTTCATTATAAGCCGCATCCGTCAGCGCTTTATAGGATTGCGCACTATAAGTTTAATAGATGACAAAAAACTGGAGAAAACCTATTCGTTGGAACCAGTTACGAATCCGTTCATGGAACTGAAATAATCATATGCCAAGTCTCTTGCATTCATTCAAAATACAAATATTAAGCCAAACACGGAGAGATACTCAATATTGAATATAGTCAAATGAGGAGCAAAAGTTGAGTTGTAAGCGCGTTGCATAAAATACAAATCTGAACATTTGATAATGATGAGTGAATAAAGTCAAAATAACCAATGTTTAGTGATTGAAAACATATTGCGTGAATGAGTTAATTGCGCGAGGCGTGAATCAATTAACTGATTGTGTCAAATGCTCCATTGTCAATGGATGCTCCAGGGGAAAATGATCAAGTTGTATGGCCGTGTCCAAGTGACACATGAAAGGGAGCAAAATCATTCACCTGGTAGTATTGATGGAGGATATGGGTAGAATGGTAGTAGCATTGTAGGTGGAACACTTGGCAAGTAACTGCACAGTGCTGGGCGTTAATTATGGTTATTATCCCCGGCCGCTAACTCAAGTCAGGGAAGATATTAGCGACTACCGCTCCGATTGCTGCATCATCTCTTATGGCCAGCTAACGTAGGCTGTGAAAAAGAAACCCTTAGCCTCGGAGGACCTTTACCTCAGAGGACATCCTAGGCGAAACCGTCGGTCAGCCCCAAACTTGAACAACTTTAGCAAAGTGGCGGTTTCTAATGCTGTTATAGTCCTAAGGAAGCCTGAATTCTAATACTCTAGTCTCTATGGTCTACTCATATTCATGTGGCTTAGTTTGAGGAGACGTCTACCCTCACCTATCCAACCCGGCCGTCAGGTTGAAAAACAAAAAATGCAATATTGGAAAAAAAATTGCATAAAAATGAAGTCAAGAGATCAAAATAATGATTCGATTTCATTAAATTTAGGTGTAGTAGTTTTATTGACTAATCAATAGTACATTTATATTTCTTATGAAGAGTGTGATCATGAAAACCCAAAGCTCAAAATTTTAAACTAGAGGCTCTCTAAGGTAACAAACAGTGCAGTTACAGTTACAGTGCAAAGCAACTGTCGAGAACATATCGACCCACAGATGAAAATAATGTCCTTTGCCTACGCTACAAAACCTTAGTGATAATGCCGAGGGGTTCTCAGAACTCCGGTTCCATGTTTGAAATTAATTAACACCCATTGTTTCGTCTCACTTTGCCGATAGCCTTCATTTTCAAGAACCCTTGTCCCATCATTCATGCGGGTCGATAAAACCAATACGCTGGGACGAGTGAGCTGAAATTCCTGTTACCATTGCCATGCATTCGCTGAGATGCGTCAATTGGTTGGGCCCCCTCACGGACAGGAGCGACCACCATTAACAGGGGAACTACTTCTCGACTATTTGCTGAACTAATAACCATCGCATCAACATTTCTTTCCAGAATAAAGATGAAGTTTTCACGAAAGATACATTCTGCATGTAAACAATTTTAAGAAGAAAAGAAAATGGCCTCCTGTTACGGCAGATTTAAAATACTTTTCTTTTTTGACATAATAAACCATTCAGAAATTACGTATGCTCGTGAATCGAAATAAAAGCGCTAATTACATCACTAGCAAAGCATATACAAATAAATTATTTTAAGGAGTCAATTATGAAATAAACACAAGCTATAATGTGCAACAATATATCGAATTAATGGTTCTATTTTGTCTTGAAGATAATCGTCGGCTATTCTAAAATTGCTGGAGGCAGTATATTTACTGAGAACCAAGGAACTTTGGGCCAAATCTCGTTAGTGTGGGCAACAAAAAATACTAATTTATTTTTTTTAGCTATGAGCAGTAGAGGGTTATACTTGACTGATATTTATATGAGGCAAGAAAGCTCGACTTTATATGATTTCTATTTTAAATCACAATCATTTAAATCATCTGAACCTAAACGAAAAACATAATGGCCAACATTGTTTCCATTCAACAAAAACATATCTTTTTTTAAGTTTTTGCAAACATTAAGATAATATCCGAAACACATGATGAGTGAAAACGGGAAATACTAAGAGATGGAGGCAAGCATAAAATATTTAGCGCCCTTTTTATTTCGACTACACGTACGGAACGCACTAGTGAGTGATAGCTGAAAAAAGGGCAATATCCAAGAGGTGTTCAATCATACGAATTGGGAAACGTCAATGCGCAAATCTCAGAATCGACGGTGCAAACACAGAGCGAAGAGTCACAGGGAGGAGCATTCGGAGAAGAAAACTGGAACGACGACAATTTGCATAAGAATGAAATACACGGAAGCAGCGAAGTGACGCGAAACGCTGAAGGCTCTGTGGTGGAGGGGTGCACGGATGGAATGGATTTTGCATTGCAATGCACGAAGAAAACAGAATGACAAGTGGAATGCGAGACCCACGGGCGACCAATATGGCCACCGGTGGGGCTAAAACAGACTAACGAATATTCCTACACTCTCGGGGGCAAAAATGAAAAGAGAAAGTAGATCGAGAGAGCAACGTTAAAAAATCTTATCATTTGAACAAACTGCATCTTTTCCATCATACATGTTCTTCTAGTAACTAAAACTTCAGAACCACTTTCATTAATTGATCACGAGGAGTACGTAGCTTTACTTATAAAATGCTGCATTGAAATGCTTGAATTGCCTGCTTTGAACTATTCCATTTAGTGGACACACCCATTGGGCTATTTATTGACGGGATACAGAGGCAAAAGTATTTAAATGATAGACATGTCACATTAAAAACAAATAATAAGAAGAAACATTAGGTGAAGTAAAAATAGGGAAAAAATAAGAATTACCTTTGGCTTCAACAAGGGTCAAGTTTGTTGCTAAGATTGCAGCATAAATTTTTTTCGTTTGAAGGAGAAGTAAAACCTCATCCAACTTCAGCAAAGCTCATGAAGACGAGATTGCGTCAGCCTGGAAAATAATGGAGCCGGATAACTCGTGACGGAATAGATTTTCACCTGAAAGGCACCGAGGTCGAACCGTGTGGACCAGTGGCGTAACCAGGAATTTCGTTCGGCGAGGGGGGTCCAAAACCAGGGGGAAAATTTTTTGAAAAAACAGGGTACCAAGTAATGGGTTTTAAACTCATTTTAACACTTTTCATAATAAAAAAAATTCATTTGTTACAGAAATATTCTATAAATTCATGATTTTTCAATATGTTGTTTTAGTTTTTGGAGGAAAATAATTGTGTTTTTACCTTTCGGGGGGGGGGGGGGGGGGGGTTCCGGACCCCCTGGACTCCCCCCTGGCTTCGCCACTGGTGGGGATGCGAGTTCAAATGCTGCGGCGGCTGGCCATTTCGTACCGCCGCTCAGAAAATTTATAATTTTATTTTTAATTCGGTCACGTGGTCCTCATAATTTTAATTAGCATTAGCTCTATGCATTTTTAAAACCTGACTGCAACTCTGAGTGAAAGCTTTTATGCATCCACATAAGAAGTGAAAAATATTAAAATGATTAAAGGCAGAACTAGGATGGGAAAGGCGCATCAAAGGATAAAGTAGACCATCGGCCGATCCAATCACGACAGCAAAAACCTTCTCGCAATGTGGTCCTTGTGTTTTTATTCATTAACTATTTATGAACACTTGATGGACCGTAATGTAACCATTTTTTCATAAAATAAATAAAATTCATGCGTAAAAAGGTATAAATCTTAACCTCTCCCAGAGGTACTGGAGACACATCTGTCAAGCTACATCTGGGGTAAGAATAATTTTTTTGTGGTACGATTGATACAATTTTAGAAAACAAATTCGCTGAAACTTGTTTTACATTTTCATCTACAGTCGAGGGGATAAATATCTATGTGGACAGATCTGGGTGAATTTCAAGGAGACATAATTGGAGGCGGAAATAAAAGGTCAAAATTCCACTTGGTTTAACGTTTATGCCAATACTCGGTGGTACTTATCTCAAATTCCCCTCTTCTGAAATCTTTCACGTTCAAATTGAGAGGATATAGTTTATGAAGACTGCCTTAACTAGTGAGCCTTCACATAGAGGGGTCTTACGTTTGGTTGCGTGAACATGGAAATCGATAGATACGATTCACGTTTCCACCTCTTCAATTTCTCCTTTCATCCTCTCCCAAGCACACAAATATTCAGCTTCAGCTTCAGCCGACCATGGTTTCGGAAACTGGTGCCATTATCAATGTGCCACTGGTGCCTTGATAATGGCACGAGTTGCCGAAACCATGGTCGGTTTACATAAAAGTGAGTGGAAACAGACAAGTGGTTTTACTAAGCTGAATATAAAAGATTTCCGCCGTATCACGCCGAACACTGTATCTTTTAAACATTCAGCTTTTTCATAACCCATTCTGTAGTTCTCTTTTTGTAAATATGACCGCGGACAATCCTTGCCTTACGGTGTAGTCCAGTGCTTTCATCATTCACTTTCTTCTCTGCCTTACATGCCTTTCCTGATGCTGCCGCGGTCAAAATTGATCCTTCGAATTTCACCGTGTACAACATGTATTATGTTGACTAGGTAACCAATATTTCTTCTTCAAAACAACCATCATTGCACTTGCTTCCGACGATGACTATGATGTGCAATTGTGACCAAATGAAGAATTCGCTGACTAGCAGAATTCTAATACCTAATTACTACACTGCACAGCAAATCAGTGCAGTGTAGTAAAATGAATAGGGTAGTTTCCTTCATCAAAGAAAACGAAAGGCATTGATTGCGATTTGTTACCCACCATTAGTGTATTCATAATATACAAATTATTTGGTTTTAGAAATACCGGTGTAGACAAATGGTAATGGTAAATTTTAACCTCATTTGATAAAGGCTAGATTGGCGCCCATGCGATGCCACTCCACGTGACGTCACTGGGACCTAGTTTCTATACGAGTAGATAGGAGTTTTACATCGTCCGAAATTACTAATGTATGCATGAGGCAAAGACTTCAGGGAAACATCTCTTAATAATCACCTATTTAAACTGCCTATGGTTGGAAAGTTACCTTCGTTTGATAAGGCATTAATAATCCTTATTTAAGCCAAGCGCTACCTGCTAGAGGGATACTCTGCTACCTGCTAGCAGTCTGCATCTCAGCGGCGCACGCATCCTCGCCCTAAGGTCACCTCACTTTGCGGCAGCGGGAACCAGAATGAGGTCACACAGGATTTTCACAGCATTCATACTTAGCCGTCGCGTTTTCGCGCGCTTGAAAATTTTCACTTTTCATTTAATCGCGAAAAAATAGATATCGCCATTTAAAAATCTGAGAGTGTGAAATACGTACTCCAGGAGTAATAATATTTCGATTTAGGCAAAAAAAAACAATAGGAAACCACCCTATTGAGAAATAGACAAAAAATCACCGAATTATAAACGTAAAAGGCAACAAAAAGTAATACTTTTAGCAAACCAAAAATATACAAAATTATGAGAATGGATGTTGCAAACACAATCATTGCGAGACGGCGTAAAAAATCGTGTTTTGCTTCCATTGATATCGGATGGGAGTAATGTGCAGCGTGTACTTTATGCCCTTTGTTGCCAAGAGGTTTTAAGAACAGAGCTTTTTATACTACCGACCGCCCTGCAAAAAGATAAGAGATACAAAAAATACTAGTCCTATAAACCGTCAAACTCAATATCAGAATCGGTGATAAATTTTTGTTGGTGAGAGAAGATTCAATGAATAATGACGACCAAAATTCAACCTAGTGAATGTAATTCATACATTAATGACTCCAGGGAAGCAAATTTCGCGTACGGGGGGAATGGTGATCCACTTGGTGTCATTTCTTTTTCATACGGAAGAAAAGGCAACACTATCTTGGCCCTGCCTGTTCATGCCGCGTACCTAATCGATCTTACCGAGTATTCAGCCCCTATTTTTCCGTGGGCCTAGATATATTTTTTTCAACTGAACTAAGGCAATTTTTTTCCGTCAATGACGATCCTTTAAACCCAAGTTTTCCCTCCCAAATTCATTTTCTCTGATGCATATTTTAAAATATCAATAAGTAGGATATAACTGGGGGAAAATTAATCAACATTTTGAAGCAATGCACTTCATAAACTACAACTATCCCACATAAATCAAAAAAGTTTATTTCTTAAATGCCTATCTTCTTGCTCTTTCTTATCGGTGATAAATTTTTGATAGTGAGAGAAGATTCAATGAATAATGACTACCAAAATTCAACCTAATAAATGTAATTCATGCATTTATGACCCCGGGCAAACATATTTCCCGTCTAATGATGATCCATCTTGACCTCAAATTTGACTTGATTATCACACTAATTGTTTACCTTGCTCAAATGGATTGGGGATGTATTTCCTTCCCTCCGTCTCAGCGTCCCTTGGGTGGGGCCTTTACTCTCTTTCGTCCCTCGCAAGCACCCCCCCCCCGCCCACTCACCAGAGCATAAGCGGTTCCTGATCATCCCGCGGTCCACTGACTCCCGCTCATAAATATTGAACGCCTACTCGGGTGCGGGGACGAGCTGATTCCTTAGCGAGACGGAGGTAATTGACTTTTGGATGAGTTACTGGTCCTGCTGTCTCCGAGGGATGCTTCTCTTGATGGCCGGGACGGAAGGGGGGGGGGGGGAGAGCAAGGTCGGGGCTATGAGATGGGGTCGGAGGACTCCGCTCTGTTTGAGGAGTATGCGAGAGCGAAATTGAGGCAAAGATGGGGAGGGGGTCGAAGACGGAGATAAGCTCACATCATGTTATGACAAAAATCATTTGACAACATAAACATTGCTTTGAACGTGGCACCAATCGTGACATACATTTCATTGGACTTCCTGTTGTGAAAAAAATACACTTTGTAAGGTTCACTTTGAGAATTTTAATTTGAGATAACTCAAGTCCCATGTATCTGATAAATCTTCGGTCTGAAAATATGGAAATTCAGGGTAAGTTACAAAACCCTGGTCAGGCCTATAAACATATGGGTGAACCTTAAGATGCGTGACATTTTTTACTATCCATAATGGGAAATAGTTTTGCCGCACGTAAGCAGTGACCTACGATATTGTTTAATAAATCAATAAATTATATTGCTTCGATCGTGGCACCAATCGTGACATACATTTCATTGCTGTTGTGGAAAATGATTCACTCTGTAAGGTTCACTTTGAGAATTTTAATTTGAGAGAAGGCACGACTCAAGGGCTATTTGTTTGATAAATATTCCGGTCTGAAAATATGGAAATCCAGGGTAAGTTACAAAACCCTGGTCAGGCCTATAAACATAAGAGTGAACATTAAGAAGCGTTAACTTCTTTACAATCCATAATGGGAAATAGTTTTGCCATACATAAGCAGTGACCCACGATATTGTTTCATAGATCAATAAATTAAACTATTCTCATTGCATCCAGTTGGGTAATTTCAATAATATTTTCCTCTTTGCTCAATCATCCACGTTCCTGTGCCAAGTTCCGCCATAAAAATTCGAGGCAAATCAGCAAAAGCTCTATTTGAGGTTTCAAATCTTGATTATGAATACGCACGGATGTAATTAGTTTTAAAGTGACCTTAACAACAAATCATTTTAATGCATAATTGAGAACACAATTATACTTTGCATTTTGGAATTTCCCACTAAATGCGATTGGTAATATTTTCATTTTTGATCCCATATTAACCGTTAAAGTGCATTAATAATAAAATAATGCACCTCCTTATTAATACATTAAATAGGCTATGCAATAGACAAATCTCTATGAGTAAGTATAGCACCCAATTTTCCAAAATGCACATACGATCACTGTGCACTATGCCGTCGCACCGAGTTTATTCAGGTCGTGCTGTTGTGAACAAGACTTTCGGAAGTGGGTGGGTGGGTGTGGTTCGGGTTTGGGGGCCGAACGCGGTGAGGGCGATGGAGGGATGGATTTTGACGGCTTACACACACCCGGCCCTTCGCTGAAAGCAACGGATGATCAGGGCCGGGGCGTAATTTATCGGAAGTAATAACACAACGCTTCGTGCGTCAAGGCCAGATGTCGCACGACGCTACAGCAGATCTGTCATTAATTGAAATGTTGTGCATGGCGCTTTTTTATCGATGAATTCATGGAAATGATGATATCGATGAATTTCCTAGAATTTAATAACGAACTCTGATATTTCGGATAGATTTCACAAGATGCATTTCTTGTTGCTCCAGACACGGACACATGATTCACATATTTTCCACATGTAAGCAAATCACCACAGATACTTTATTAATTATGAGTAGAGATACGTGAAAATCGCACTTCCATTTTTATTTTATCGCACTTTTAATAAGAGTTTATCGCATTTTGTAGCGTCATTTTTTTATTTTCATAATGAGGTAGATGACGATAAAATGTAGTGAAACACAGTTGTATGAAAATATGCAGAATATTTTAAATAATTATGTTGCAGAACAATAATAAATTAAGGAATAAGACATGTAGTGGCGGAGGTGTAGCTTGCCCGCGCCCACTTGTAGTTCGCGGCCACGTAGAGTCCCAGCCAACTAGCAGCTGGCCAGTCGCTCACATGCTTCAAGCGGTGAGTGCCGGCGGAGCATATAAACTGCGCTCGGCACAAAATGTACGAATTTTGCCGTCGAAAAGGCAAATTTGCGTAAAAATATCATAAAAGTCCAGTCATCGCATATGTGTCGCATTTATTGGCGCACATCGCATCTATATCGCATTTGCGATTTTCACGCATCTCTAATTATGAGTATAAGCTCAAGTTGATGTTAAAAGAAAAGAGAGAAAAGGAAAAGTATAGAAAAGGCTACACATGAGCTCCAATGTTTCTGCTATGTAACTCAATCATGATGACGAGTAAAAGAGTTGCTATTCCTTTGGGTGCACATTCCTTTGAACTCCTTTGGTCATATCATCATGTAAGAATTGCAAATAATTACGGCTGATTCATCTCATCTTACGACTAATTCATCACTAAAACTATAATTTAATTATCACGGAGACAATTAGATAAACTATTAACAACATTAATGACATCATCCAAAGAAATTTAAGTTCTTCGATAATGTGCAATGACAAAATATCATAATATGAATAATAATTAGGAGACCTGTAAAATGGAAAATATAAATGTGAGTCTAATGCTTTTTTTATATTCATGGAACCGATATAGAAATAATTGGTAATATATACTTTAGTGCCTCTCCCTTGGGCTACAACCTTGTCGCGGTAGAAAGGCCTACACATTCCTATGAACCCTAGAGCTTCACTAGCGGGATAAATTTTCAATTATTCCCGGTAGGGCTACCCATGCTAGGCAGGTCGAAGGATAGGATCCCGACAAAAGGTAGTCCAAGTGATGGTGTCACGTAAAAAACACTGTTGGAATGGAAGAATTACCGACTATCTTTTCTCTGAAAACATGGAGTACAACCAAATGAGCCTGAGAAACTCATCGAACGGGACTCGTTCGCAAAGAGCGGGCGACATTCACGGCAGCGAGATCGCCTAGGTCCTCGGGATCGTCAACTTGCGAAATCCTTGCAAAGACCTGTCATCATCAGCAGTAGTATTCAAGAAATAAGAAAAAAGACCAAGATGATAGGGGAGGCATCGATAAACTTGACGGACTTGGAACGTGAGGATAATGATGAGGGCGGGGAAGTTAAATATTGGAAGGAGATTTGACGAGGAAAGTTTATCAGGCGAGGGGGAGTGTTGGAATGCCTCATGAATGTTCCATGCAAACGTACCTTGTTCGGTGGAATACTTCAATAAATCCTAACCCCTACCCATTCTCGACCTCTTGCTGTAACCCTCTTCAGCAATTCAGCCTTTTCCTCAACTTCTCGCCCGATGTCCTCTCACCTTTAATACTTTAAGAAAAATGCTTTTCACCCAACTCAACGATTTTTTTAATTTCGTTTAAACTATCAAGGCATTTTTTATGAGGAATCTTCCTTTTTTTATCCTCTTATATGCATTAATTCATGCCAAAAAAAGCTTAGGATGACAAGGTGTTCAAAATTTTACCTGCCTTAAGACAATCATTGAAGCGAAATTGCATTTTCATCAATCTATCGAGCCTCACTATTTTACACGTTTCATAGTTGATACACACACTGATTTTGATTTTTTTGCGTTCGTTACTGTTAACTTTCAACCACAATTACGCATAACAATGCGTTTGCTTATCATTTAGGAGACGAATTTCAGATTATTTTATGCATGAATATTTATTTCGCATAACATTGACGCATTTTTTTCGAAAATAATTCTGATGAATGAATTAAAATGTCATGCATTTCAAAACGAGCTATTTATAATGACAGCGGCGAAGAAAGGTTGTTATATGTTGAACTATTTTCTAAATTTTCTATTTTGAAGGAATCATATTGCAGTAAGCATAATGATCACTCAATTTTTCAATGAAATCCTGGGTCCAGAAAATTTTACCAATAAAAGTAACCTGTATTAAATGATTTCTGACATCTGAAAGGTAAGAATACTGAAATTCGTTAGATTTGGCTTTAACTTGGATAAAATGCATGCTGAATGAAGTTTTAAACCTTTTTAAATTTTCACGAACTCTTATGAAGTTGAAAGTGACCATGAAAGTGCTGGAAAGTACCAATGCCACAACCCCCTTTTTTGAACGAATTCATAGCATAAGTCACCACATCTGTAGAGCAAAGCTATTTGAAATTCAACGACGAATACTATCATCAAAGAAAAAGTTTAGCTACGGGTTTCCCCTTATCACTTCTAATGACAGATCTATTCATGAATGATTTCGATTAAAATTATTAAACAGTGACTCTATAAATACAAGCAACATCATCTGCTGGCTCAGGTGCGATGATGACAATTTTGCGGTGCGTACTTACTGCGTACGGGTTCAAAACGACAACTGAATGAATTTCTAGACCCATTGAATTCCCAATTAGGTAAAATTCATGTCACTTATGAGATGGAAAACGGAGGCAAATTGAACTTCTTTGACTGTGTTGAGAAAAAAGTAAAAATTTGAGCCCACTATTTTTCGGGAAGACTCCGCAACCAATCACGTCATACCAATGCCCTTCCGTTAACACAACTCATAATTAAGCTAAAGCCCATTCATCAATATTCCATTTTTAATGAACCAGTTGTGTGAAATCCCTCTATTTCAAATCATTTTTGATAATAATAGGATAAAGCGATAACGTTTTTGGACGCTATACATGATTATCTGATGGTTTTAATGTACAAATTACTAAAGAAAGAAAATCTATGAGAGTACGTAATCTTCTATTAAAAAACAAGGGAAAGAATGACAAGAAGTTTAATTGGCGTAGGTTTCTATGCTACGCTTGGCTAAAAGAAAAAAATCTCTAGTGCATTCCCCAAGGAAAATAACAGACTAGCCTCCCCTACCTCACCCCAGACCAACGGTCAGTTTAAAGTTCCCAACCCTCCCTCCTCCCACGCCACCTTCCACCCTCACCTTCTCATTTCTTTCCGAGTGTGTAATTTTGTATTCATATTGGTATGGTTAATTTCTTGTTTTATTCTTGATAATACTGCAGTGCAGTGAAACATGTCGACTGTAGTTTAAGAAATTTTTATATTGAAAATGCGAAGTGTTTCACTTCATATCTCATCATGGATCTCCACTAAGTATCTTCCTCATCCGTCTATTTCATATAAAATTTTAACTATATGCATACTAGGCATCTTTTGCCACTCGATAGCAACTGAACTTTGGCGTAAAACGCGCCTACCTCTCCTTCTTTCTGATTTTTTTTCCATTTCCTCGCACTGTCTTTTAAACCAAGGCTCCCTTGCTCTCGAAGTTTCACGCCGTATTCGATTATTAATTTGTCTATACACTCTTTTGACCAGCTCTGTGTCCACCTCTCTTCCATCTCTCCTCCATTTCCTTTACCATTTCCTACGCTATCCATGGATTTTTTATACTTTCACTGTCAATGCAGCTAATTCACTACTCAGCCATTTTTACTGTTCCTGTTTTAATTTTACCCCTCCCTTCCTCTACATAGTGTGCATTTTCAATCCCCCGTGTGCTTTTTCCCATTAGTTCCTAAAATTTTTTCTTTATAGTCCCTTTCAGCGCATCTGCGATCCATTTCCACACCTTTTCCCATTAGTCTTCAGAATCTTATGTTGCATTTCATAATTACTAGGTAGTGGTATGAATCCGTATACACCGTGGGGAAACAGCGTGAGTCTTTCACGCTAATCCTACATCTCTACCTTAACATAATTTAGTCAATCTGATATCTCCACGCATCCCCTGGACTTTTCCATGCGGACCTCCGCTCTATATGATGATGGAACCATGTGTTTGTTATGAATAGCTTGTTTCTCCTGCAAAATTCTGCAGCTTTCTCTCCACTATCGTTCCTCATTCCTTGATTCAAATTCTCCTATTTCGTTTCCATTCCGCCTTTCCCCGACTGATGTCTTCCAGTGTGCCTTTATTTCTAGATATATCTTAACCGGGGTTTCCCTAATTATTAATTACTGGAGCTGTTCATACACATCCTCTACTTCTTTTTCCCTATGATTTGTAGTGGGCATGTAAACATGAACCACCACCAGGTTGGTGGGTCATGCCTCAACTTCTGCCACAAGAATTCTATCGCTTATCTGATCGATACCTACCACACGTTTACCCATCTTCCCGTTTAATACTAAAGCCACCCCTCGCTTGCTTTCTTCCCCTCCACTATATATAACCCTATACCCATCACTCCAATAGTCCCCGCCATCCCTCCACCTCACCTCGCATAATCCTAAGATATATATCCCCCCTTTATCCATTTCCCTTTTGATATTTTCTAACTTCCCCGCCCTCATCATAGTCCTCACATTCCACGTCCCTACATTTATAGCCGACTTCTTCTTCTCCATCTTCTTGGTCTTATTGTACTCCTCCTTGGATGCTACTGCTGATTCTGAAAAAGATGATGATATGTCTCTGAAAGGATTTCGAATGTTACGGACCTCGAGGACCTTGCCCACCTCACTGCCGCCTGCGACACCCGCACTAGAAGGCGGCGCTTCGTGATTCATCCGTCACTTTTTTGTTTCGGGGAAGAGATAGTTGGTAGGGTATCCCGCTTCCATTCCAACAGTTTTTTACGTGGCACCATCACGTGGACTACCTTTCATCTGGCTCCTATTCTTCGACCTATCTGGCATGGGTAGCCCTATTGGGAATAATTGCAAATTCATCCCGCCATGCAGCTCTACGGGTTATGGGAACGCGCAAGCCTTTCCACCCCGACAAGAATGTAGCCCAAGGAAAATGTCTGATACGTTGATTTTAAATTTCCTTGAAAAATGCTTTTCCTTAACCTAAAACTCCCTCCCAACTCATTCCAACTCATCACTAGATCTAACAAGAGTAAGAATAACTTTGTCGATCGAGAGTTAAATAAACAATTGAACTCCTATGAAATGGATTTTTGGTTTTCGGCTTCGCTGAGGTAACATGAAATGCATCGTTTTGTATCATAGTACGCTAAGTTACGTCAAGTTGAGTTACCCTGAAAAGGCCTTTACTTTGTATATATGCTCAGAATGAAATTATTCAGATGAAATAAAATAAATTTATGAACATAATTTTAGTACCACCGTTTTGCAAAACATATTGTTTTCGCAAACAGGCAAAATGATATTCACATTAAAATTTCAGTAATGTATATCATCAAACTCGGTTGTTATGTATTACTTTGAATATTAATTCATATCTCAAGAGCAATTAAAATACTCTGGAGAGAAGGAATTAAATTTTAAAATGTTAGCAGTATTACCTAGACCATCGCAGAACGAATACCCTAATGAAATGGAAAAAGAAATAATTACACATTTTTCAACAATACTTATCAATTCCATCTTATCTCTTCTACGTAAATTTTCCATACCGATCCCATATTTTGGTCTTTTCTTTTTCTGAAGCTGTCAAAGTGCTTTTCCTAAATCCCATATTCTCCGCGAACCCGCTAACTCATAACCATTCCCCCAGAGCAAAAAATAACACGCCGCCCTCTTCTGAAAAACCGGTTCTATGCCATATCCTCTAACTTCTTATCTCCCTCTAATATTACCACTCGCGCAACTAATATGTCGAATGCGATTTCTTGGAACCAAAAAAATTTTTTCACTTCAATCATCTTAGCGTAACTACGGATTTAAACACTCAAAATAACCATATGCCAATTTACACCAACTCATAATGGCGTATATTTATTTCAGATTATTTGACAAACTCATTCCAACTCATCAATTTTACGGGCGTACAGTGTTACCTAGACGTTAAGCGAATTAGGCTGCGAGCCGCTGGAGACTCGGAGGCTGCGCGCTAGGCTTAGATTGCTTGAACAATTGAGAATGTGTATCTTTAAGAGCGACACGGAGAATATAATATTAGAGCCACACTATATTTCCAGGTCCAATAGAAGCGATACGTTAAGAGAGATGGTTTGCCAAACGGATAGATATCGGAATTTGTTTTTCCCCCGAGCAATAAAGGACTTTAATAAATGCTAGTCCCAACTTCGTAGAGCACTTCATTTTTTATGCTTAGACGGCTGGTGTCCTAACACTCCCTGCCACACGCCTTTTAGGCGGCTTGCGGGGTATTATGTTAATGTAGACGTAGGATACCTGGAATGCGATTTCTTGGGACCAAAATGCCTTGTTCACTACAATTATCTTAGCGTAACTACGGATTTAAGCACTCCAAATAATCATATGTCGATTTTCATCAACTCACAATGACAATTTTATTTTAGATTATTTGACAAACGCATTCCAACTCATCACTAGATCTAACAGCAGTAAGGAGGATAATTTTGTCAATCGACGGATAAATAAGCTATTGAAACTCCTATAAAATGGATTTTTGGTTTCCGATTTCGCTGAAGGAACATGGTATGCATCGTTTTGTATCATAGTACGCTAAGTTAGGTCAAGTTGAGTTGCTGTCTCGCTCCTCTTTCCGCGATTGTCTCGCGGCAGTCTCCGATGCCATTTTATGAATTCCCGCACTCCGTGGCACTCCGCACCCTCCTCGCTCGGGAGGGCCTCGTCGTTAAATATCACTCAGCCGTTTTCATTTCGCCATCACGGCCCACGAGGCTGGCTGCTTCGCGGTCGTGTTTCTGCCGGGAGGAGTTTTTATTATTGCCCTATTCCCGCGGCGGGAATCGAAAATCATCTTTCCTCCGAAAACGGCTGCTTTTCCTCGCGGTTAGGATAACGAGACGCGAGGCTGCATCGGCGGCTCAGTTGAGAACGCCGCTCTGCGATGCGAGTCATGTTCCCTTTCGCGGCGATGCGGGCGAAAATATTTCACTCGGCCCGGAAATTGTGACTCAAATGCTTTGGAGTTGCTCATGACTGGAGGAGGTCGGCAGCACGATTACGCGCGGGTACTAGCACTTGCCACGTCATATTAGACATTTTTAGCGAATGAATTTTTTGATCATATACGTCTAGCAACTTTCCCTTTGCTTATATATGAATGGCACACGGTGAAATCATACCAGATTTTGGGAAGTAGGCATTTAAAAAAGAATCAGATGAAATTTTGTAAGGCTTAGATCCAAACCATGGCTGACTTATTGGTAGCTGGTACTTTCAACTGATATGCGTCACACTATTCCACTAATATGCGTTCTTAAGTTCTGCCGATACAATCAGGAAGGCCATAATTGCAACATCATTGTCATTCTCATTCAAAGTCAGTGATTCAACCAAAATGATGGCTTGCAAAGGTCAGGGGAGAGCTCACCGTGGGTTGGACACAGGCGTGTGGTTTGACGGAAACATTGAGGGCAGTGCGGTTAGGTATTGCAGGTTTCTTACAGGATTGCACTTGGGGTACGTCACTTGAGATTTTAATCCAGGACCATTTTATCATTAGCATATTGCTATGCCCAAAGGATAGCAACTTCAATTGAGCAGGAAATTCTGCACATTCTTAGCAAGTTGCAAATATTTCTCTGAAAACTTTCACCCCTTAGTTTTATTGATCAAAAAATCATGACTAATGACATGGGTGACGTAATAACATAAGAAGCCTTGAGCTGTAGCGTGTTTAAATTGCAACAACACATATTTTTGACATTCTTCGTGCCTCTCCTCTATACTGCGATGCAATATTTGATAACATTTGATTTCGAAAAACCTCAGAAAATAAAAGAAACCACGCAGGCCGATCTTCACTTCATTTGCACATCGTATTAAAGCGTCTTTATCCACAATAATTTAGTCTATCCTTGGGTTAGGTAGCCCATTTAAATGTTACCGAAACCTGTGAAGATGCCGTGACTTGGCGCCAAGAGTCCGCCAACAATTATCCTTTTCATCACCCGGGGGAGAGGGCAGCAGCTCTTATTCATATGTGCAAAGGTAGAGACGTCCTTGGTTGGAACAACGACAGGTATTTCACAACGGGCGTGGCGAAATTTATTTTAATGGCTAATCGTGGGTACTGTTTTTTTCATAACATTTACTTACTGTTCAATTTTAAATTAAACAATGCAAGGTCAAAAAACGAAATACATGTGAACTTTAAAAGGAATAAAAAACATAGCTTTCTTATTACATGCCTGAACTGTTTGTGAAGATAAACTTATGAAATTAAACTCTCCAATATGTTAGGTCATAGGAAATAACTGATGTTTACAAATATTTACACATATTTTAAGTATCTGTAAAGGAATAATCAAACTTATTTAGGAATGTTTTAGTAAAAACGATTACTAGCTGCAAAAATCAATTTTTTCGTCCGTTTTCACAGATAGTCAAATTTGAAAAAAAATATAGAAAGGCCATAATGAAAGAAGAAAGAAATGTGTGAGCTGTTTTCAACTCAACCGTAAAAAAAGATACACTTTCTTTAAATCACTTCCATCCGGGTGGCAGTATTTTTTTCTTTACATAACGAAACAGCAGGAAATTTCAACTCACATCACAGCAGACTTTCACTTCTCCACGCTCTCAATGTTAATAATGAAAAAGAATTGATTTAAACCGTAGAAATGTGTACGAATTGATAATGATGAATTTGAAGTTGAAAAGATGGTCTGTACCCAATATTCAATCACACGTTTAATGGAAACGACAGGAGTCCGAAATAAGTTAAATCTCTCTTCCAACTCACATCACTCAGAAAAATACATGAACAGTCCCCTTCTTTCTAATTTTATAGTATTCAGGCAAAATAATCTCCATATATCCCTTCCTAGAGTGACAGATTTAATGATATTTGTATTGAAGTCCTTGGAGGTAGCTTACTTTCTGTATCAGGAAGTCTTATGTGTCTGCCTCATCACATTTTTCTGTGTATCTAATTGGTGAGCTTTCATAATCTTTCCACCATAATGTTTTCTTGCCTTTTGTCCTTGCTCCTTTCTATGACATTGCAAGTAGCAGCATTTTGTGCCAATGACCCTTCTCCAAAATTCTGGTATACCATAATATCAAATGCGGTGAAAAAAATATGAAGAGACTCATAGCTCATACTAACCGAAATCATTCTGAATCAATCAAAAATAAAACACCTTCGAAAAAACAGATTCATCTCGCCGATTACACACAAATTTTGCAGCAATAACTTAATCTCTCTTTCTTCCTAAATCCTTTGCCAATTTTCCTTTTATGTCAAGGGTCCTCACCTTCATTTCGCGCCTGACCCCTTCTCTGGCCAAGCCTCGCTACCCTAAGATTCCAGCAACACAGAAAAACTTTCACTTTCACCGTCGAAGCCGATTATCTCCACCAGCGAGCAAGCATCAAAAGATCGCAGATTTATACACAAAAGTCGTTTAGAAACGTCTCCTTCAAGAGGAAGGACAATCTCCTTCCCCTTCAGCAAAACCCTAAGCCTCAATCGGACCCTCATTTTTTTCCCACACATCCTTTCTCTTCACTTAAAGGAGAATTTCATCATCATTGCTTCTAGTCACAGCTTTTCGGCACCCATTTTGTTGTCCATGCCGTTTAGCACGCAGTTCTCGCAGAATTCGTCCCTCAAAAAGCCCTCAACATAATTCTTCGATTCTCATGAATGCCAAGATACAAAAATCACGGTGCTTATCATTGTTCATACCTAGAATTTATCACCGCAAAATTAATGTGATATATGGAGAGCCTACAATTTAAACCGCTACAAAACTTTTGATTAATAATAGTTTCACGCAGACTACTACGCGTGTATTTTTTCAAAAAACGCCAAAATATGACACTTAAACAACAACGGTCGTGTCTCTTGCGAAATACTAGTTACTTATGAGAAACTGAGCAGCACAGAAACAGTGATTAAAATTGTTTTAGAACTGTGCGGGTCTTTCGAGAATAGCTAATCATGAAGCGTCATGATGTTATCCCGCAACACAATTTCCGTGACATTAGTCATCATTTTCTGTTGCCGTGCGACAGCTGGAGCGGAAGGAAACGCTTCCAAGCAAAGAGTTAACAAAAACCGTAAGACTGTGCACCAAGGAAATTCATGTAAGATGCATTATATTGCAGTCAATCAAGCACTTAATTTACAAGATCTTTAATGAAATAGTCCACCTTAAAATAATTTTCTCACTAAAGCGGTCCCTTTTGCAACGAACATTTTAAATGCATAAATAACACCGGTGGTAAATAATGAGGTAGAGAGAAAAACTCCCAATGGAAAACCATTTCAACCCACGACTCACGCTTTTTATTTTTTTCGGAATCCACGTTGTAGAATCAGCGCACCTAGACGAGATTTTACCACAATGATTTAAGAAAGAGCTCGGAAGGATGAGAGAAGCCCTTTGCAATCCTTTGCAAGTGCATTACCTCAATTACTCTCAACCAGTTTACGCGATAACTTTCGCATAATTTGCCAGCGCTCCTTCGATTGAACTCTCCTCAACTTTCCCGCACGACCGCTGGCGGAACTCCCCATCGCCTCCTCCTTCCACCGGGCCCAAGGCATCCATATGCATCTCTCTAGAAGGGTGCGAGGCGAGGGAGGAAAGACGCAAAGCAGGATGGGATAGGAGAGGAAGTGTGTGCAGGGCGATGGGAGCACGAGCAGTTTCACGACGAGGATGGGAGGGCGATTGAATTTGCATGCAAATGAGCAGGGGATGGGAGGGGAGGTGGCCGAGAGGACGGGCAGTGTTCAAGTGGGCGCTGAGCACAAGGAGCCGAGGGGGGGTTGAGTCAAGGTGGCGGGAGGAATTGGCAGCGCACCCTTCGAAGCTAAGAGAGAAGCTAAGGTTGAAAGAGGTTGGAAAGGGTGGTGCAATACGAACATATATACTCCTTCGTTCATTCACACAATCATCTTTCTTTAAAACTTTGCTGCGGAGTATTTCGATGGTTTTTCTTGTCTCCACGGGAGACGTTGCAATTATCATTCCCCAATACAATTTGAATGACAATATGCGAAAGATCCGTAGAGAAAAAATCATCCGCCTTGACCGGGATTCAAACCCGGATCCCCCGATTTCCGGTCGAGTGCTTAAGCCAGTTAAGCTTCCGAGGCGTCATTCTTCTATTTAGATATTTTTGGACACTACCGGACAAGGTGTTGTTGAACTGCTGAGCATATGATGCCACAAGGAGTCTAAATCGTGCGCACAGCGCCACAGCCGGAGAGCAGGCCCGGACATAAAACACTTAAAGGTGTTCGCTCTTGACTAG
Organism: Ischnura elegans; assembly: GCF_921293095.1. Taxonomy (NCBI): domain Eukaryota; kingdom Metazoa; phylum Arthropoda; class Insecta; order Odonata; family Coenagrionidae; genus Ischnura; species Ischnura elegans. The sequence goes on along the minus strand of NC_060255.1, from coordinate 10,589,852 downwards.
TTTTAAGTATACCGGTCCCGGTCTTCATCCCGGCCTAGGCGGATAATTTCTCTCTATGGATCTTTCGCACGATTGTGCATTACGGGTGACTCCCGTATAAGTTATCACCGTGGCTAGTCCCGGTATACTTAAAACTGAATGGCAAGGGTTGCCGTAGCCAATAAAAGCTCTAAATTTAAATAGGTTAAAAATTCTCTTGGATAGCTTTTATATCATCTCAACTACAATATTCGAAGGGGTGTTAAAAAATCCTCCACCCTGACTCAAGCAATAAAAAATAGTTTCTACTGCCTCTCAAGTTGGGTATTAGCGAATAATTTCTTCAGAATATGATCTCTTACAACAAAAATGTCCTTTCAGGAAGTAAAATCACTGTTATTATAATTTTAAATCATGTTGATAAGCTATGGGTGGGCATTGCAGATCACAATTCCTATCTAAAAATGCTTTCCATAAATCGTTTAAAAAGGACGAATCTTGTTACATGGGATTGTAAACTAGTATAAAATGGCTTCTGTAAAAGGGGTCAACGACCGAATACTTCGAAAACATTTTGGTTTAAACTAATTGGTCGACTTTTTTCCAGCCTTTATATCAACTCACCAACCTGTCTGTTTGTTTGTCTGTTTGTCTGGTACAAATCTTGTAACTGAAATTTGACTCACTTCCTGTGAAGCAAAAACGCTGAAATTTTGCACACTTCTTCATTTCCGATGACAATACATGAAAATATAACTTTTTCTCTCCAACCCCCCTTTAACCACCCCCCAGTCAACCTATAGCCCCCCAAAACATGTTTTAGCTAATTATGATCTTCATATATTTATTAACAATTGTAAGGTTTTGTAAATGTTTGAATATTGTTTTACCGTTACATAAAACGTACGGGGTGGCATTTTTAACATAGGGGGGTGGCATTTTTAACATAGGGGTAGGCATTTAAAAGCATAGGGGTGGCATTTTGAAACATAGGGGGCTTACCATTCACTGAAAATTTAATAAATATAGTGACTTTTTTAATACGTCACTTTTGGTTTTTCGGGGTCACTGAGTTTTTTTGCTTTGTGTCATATATAAACGTTTCTCATCCCCTGTAATCTAAATATAAAGGCTGGTTTTTAAAAAAATTTGTTTTATAAGAGCTTATTCATTGTAACATCACTGCGTAGAGTTCACGAGCATTCAATTCTCTTACTGGCGTACAAGATACAATGTATACACTAAGTATGTTGATTAGTAGGGCCACCAGCATTGATTAAATTGCAACTCCCTTTATTTTTTATGTTACCACATACTTAGGTTGAAAACGCTAATCTCTCTCCTAATTAATTAACTACTTGCGCAGCCGGAACAATGGGGTGCTCTTATATAATTAAAATAGTAATTTTTTAATAAGTTATTCATATGTTAGTTACAGACGGTGAGACATGCAAAGCATGAATTCATAATTCTCAATATACGCAGCTTCAAAGTTCGCGAAAATTGCCAACTTCCTTCGTGCTCCAATAACGTATTGTGATTGGTGTGACATGAGAATGCGAGTAAGAAGATTAACTCCATCACGACACTAAACTATGGTGGCGATACTGTGATTCATAATTTCGAGTTGTGTTTAAAAACAGTTTTGAACTATTTTTAAAGATTTGGCGGTGCACGATAAAAAGAGATACTTGTAAATACTAATTTTATCTCAACTGTAGGAAATATTTTCACGCAATTGGGAATATTTTGGTCGAGGCAAGGTTGAAGTTATCATAAAAATTTTTTCACTGATTTGAATTTGAGACTCTCAAAAGTACGGGCAGCACTGCCTATAAAGGTTCCTTTTGTAACTTATAACCGGAAATTCTGACGTAGAAACCAGAAAAACCCCAAGTATCAACCCTGTAAAGGAGGCAACGCTTGATAAAATAATACTGAATATATCGTGATTCACATCTAGTACTGCAATGCCAGATACTGCGTGATCAAATTAATTTTTTCGGTGATTTGTGTAGTGATGAAAACTACGCAAAAAATCAATCCACACTGGCAGCTTTCACAAAAGTCTTATTCCATCTGAGTGGACAAAATGTATATTGAAAAATATTTTGGCTAATAACGAGATTCCACCAGGAATATCGGATTAACATTACATAGTGAAGTTATTTCTAAATACCACAATGTTGTTTCACAAAAAAGGCCTATGGATGTATTTCACATACTATGTATTTACTTATTAGTTTATGCTGTCAAAAAGTATCATAAAAAAAGGGAAACTTTCTGGATGATAATAAAGTTGTTCAGCCATAAGATAAATTCATAGATATGAAACCCGTATGACACTGAAATACATTGCTGGCAAAAATACAGCAATATTATTTAAGGCGAAGAAGGGCTTACTTGTAGCATTTTGCAAACAATCTTCTTGTCTCCAATCTCCACATTGAACTACCCTCTGCCGTTTTCAGCATGGCCTATTGCCACTCATCACATGTGCCATCAAATCAGATTTCAATAAATTAAATGCCAGAACAAAGCGTAATTGGCATCAATCTTTGATCAATAATGGTAATGATAAGGAAAAAATGATATTTTCATTGAAAGATAACGCAAATGAACGGAAAGGTTGTTATGTTTATGATATGATAGGAGGAAATTTCATTTAAGAGTTGATGAACATAAAGAATCATTTTCAAACCATAACGACAAATCCAAGATTAAAAAAAGTTTTATGGTTGTGACCATCCATCTAATTTTAACATTGACAATGAAGAGGTGTTTGACAAAGGTAAAAACCAGGATTTTATTCAAAACTTCCATATTGGAGTGTATTCAAATCTACATGGAGAAAATCTGGATACATGAGTGCCCAACCTACTAAGAACCATGCGCTGCTGGGCATTATGACAGCTCTTGAAAATGACGTGTGTGAACGTGGAAATTAGTGCAGGACAGTAAATGTGTACGGAAAATTACTTCATCTGTTTCATACTTGTTCAAAAGAGTCATTTACAATGAAAGTATGATTCTATTGTGCATCGAAGAAATCTCGCAGCTGAGCTACTAGCCATTGAGTGCGTCCACCGGGTTGCGGATGGTGAGTCGACCTCAAGACACAGAGCTTACTTTCTGTAAAAAAAGTAAAATACCTGAGTTTGAGGAACTCTAGCGTCTAAAAAGAGCAATCAATTTCAATGCAACAAAAATCATACGAAAGGAAATTTATTTCTACGTTGTATCATGTACTTTAAAAAATCTTCGCCTCACTAGTATTTCCTGTACTTAATTTTTTTTCAAAAAAGTGCTCGTTTTTTGCGCATAAAATCAAGTTACCCAACTTTGAGCGCTTGGCATTCCCGTAGTTTTCGTTTCTCTAGCTTGCAATTTTGATATAAAGAAGCCACATCTATTATTAGCAGTTTTTGAAAACAAATGTTTTATACCTCTAAAATTAATGGAGTTTTTTAAAACAACGCAAACCTCTGCTAACTTCGAAACCAGTGGGTTAATTGAAAATTGATTGGTGCTGTTGTCTTCCGTAGAATGTTAGTAATGCATAAACGTAGATCATGCATGTTAAATTTCAGCAGTATATTCAATATCTTTTGATATTTATTTTTGTTTTGAGCTCGTAGATACAGGGTAAGCGAGTACAGTCGTGCCCAAAAGCGAAGGCGCTCTGAGGGGATATTGGCCTATCTTTAGGTCATTTAAAGATGTCGGAGGAGACTGGAGGCCGCCAAAAATTATACCTCGCACCACCCAGGGGAGAGGGCAGCAGCTCTTCCTCATGTGTGGTAAAGTGGAAACCATCTTGGATGATACAGTGACTCACATTTCACAACGGGCGTGACAACATTCATTATAAGGGGCAGTAATACTGCGATGTGCAAGGCATGGGGAAACCACTACATTATCATCCCGAGGAGTCGCAGCTACGCCACTCTGTATATATCATGACGTTATGGAATTCTCTCGAGTAAAGTATTCCGGAAGTAAATTAGTTCCCCTTTCGCATCTCCGGGCGGAGACTACTCGAGAGGATACATCGCTCAAATGCATTAGAATGTTAAGGATAGGATCACGGATATTTAATTCGCTTTGTACCTGCAGTAAGAAAGAAAAATTGCAGGTAGAGATTCGACGAATGAATCTCCGTGTATAAACATCCACGAAATGAAGATGCTCTAAGAAGGAGATTTTTTGAGTAGAAGCTACATAATGATAAACACAGAATCGCTAAATGACATGACTGGTGTAGGGATAATGCTTAAAAAGGACGCCGGGATGCGTATTAAAATCTACCAGCAATTTAATGAAAGAGTAGTAATGGTGAAGATGGAAACTGAACTCGTAGCTATTGTAGTGGTGAAGGTTTACATGTCTGCATCAGATTATGAATGTGAAGAAGCAGAAGATAACGGAAGATATAACGGAAGACAACCAAGATATAACGGAAGTTATCAAGCAGATAAGAGGGGGAAAATCTTATTATCTGAGGCTACTGGTACCCCGATGTCGGCGAAGGCCAAGACGGAATGATAACTGTGAAATACGGATTAGGAAACCGAAATGAAAGAGGAGAAAGGCCACTTGAATTCTACACTGAACACAGGATAGTACCGACAATTTATTAAAATTTTCCTGAGAAGATCCACGTGGAAGATAACAGGAGACCTTATAGGTTTCCAAATCAACTACATTCTAATGAAAAAAGATTCAGGAACCAGGTGGACTTCAAAAGCTACCCAGGGATCGATATCAACAGTAACTTACTTATGATGAAATGCCACCCAAACTTAAAAAATTAAGGAAAGCCGTGAAAAACCTACGGAAGCTTGATAAACTGAAGGAGGTTCAACATGACATGGCTTTCAAAGAAGCCGTATTAAAAAGAATACGGTAGGATTTGACTAACAAACCTGTGGAAGGGAGTTAGAAAACCATTACAAATGGTATACCGGCAGCAGCTGAAGAAGTTCGTGGTTAAAGAAATTCGCTGTGAAAAAAACTTGGAACAGGCAGGAAGTATTAAATATCAATAGAGAAATATGAAATTACAATAATTCGGAAATATAGGAAGGGCAGAATAGTAACAAAATATGTAATAAGGAACGAGATAGTTTGTAAATCGAGGAAGGCTAGAGAAGCGTGGATGAAAAATACATGTGAATACGTACAGGACTATATGGTACATGGAAAAGTAGAGGCCAGTAATAAGATAATGAGGAACCACCTGGAGGAAAGATGTAATACGCTTAGGGAAAAACGGAGAACTACTGTCTGAAAATGAATACAAGGGAAAATATGGAAGTGGTATCTAGAAGATCTGCATAAACGAAGCAGCCTGAGATCAAAGCTATGGAAAACGAGAAGGGAGTGGATGAAGATGACGTGGAATTCCAAATCGTAAGATCAAAAATTTTAATGCAGCTGTAAGAGACCCTCGGATAAATAAAGCATCAGGAATTGATGATATTCCCACAGAAGTACCTAATTAAAAATGCAAAAGATAAGACGTTGAACCAGCTTTGCAAAATCATTAGTGAAATTCATTCGACAGATGAGATTCGAGAGGAACATTATAATCCCAATTGCTAAAGAGAGAATAGCGTAGAACTACTAACTGTTTTTAAAGCCATGAGCTTGATAACACATGCATCGAAAATACTGGCAAGTATTGAGGGATAGAGCAAAGAGCACCAGAGTATTTGGAAGAGGACTAATTCGGATTCAGGGCCTTAGGCTGCACATTGAAATTAGAATAGAAAAGAACACTCAAACGGTCGTTGCCTTCGTAGACTAAGAGAAGGCGTTTGACAATGTGAGTTGGAACACAATTCTGGGAATCCTGAAAGGAACTGCTTGAAGTTCCTCACACTGGCAGGAGAATCATCCACAACTTATAGAAAAACCATGTAGCGGTCATCAGGACCCAGCTGCGAAGGGACAAGAATTAGGAAAGGAGTTGGACAAGGCTTTGTCACTCATAATTTTCATCGTTTTCAACGAGAGAGCCATTAACGAAATCAAATAAAATGCTTTGGTAGTGAATATTCAGGGGGAAAAATAATCATGCTAAAATTTTCTGATGAAAAAGCCATCATAGCAGAAACAGAGAAGGGTATGAAAAAGATTTAGGATACTTTGGATTGGGTAATGGGTAAATATCAGCTGAAAATAAGAACGAAGAAAACAAGGATATTTCTGTATGAAGTAAGATATGCAGGAGAATAAGAGGTAGAAAATGTGGCGCTATAGTATAATAATGGAGATCAAGTGGATTGGCCAAGTTAGTGATGAGGAAGTCCTAAGAAGAGTAGGCGACAGGAGAAGCCTCATGAAAACCTTGACAGGAAGACGGAACGCACAAAATAAGCCATGTATTGAGACATGGTGGTCTGATGAAGGCATTCACTGAGGAATAAGAAGATGGCAAGAACGGAAAATGAAGACCTCGAATGAAATATATTGAACAGGGAAATGGGAAGGTGAATGAGAATGAGTGAATGTGAAAAGATAAGCTGACAGGAAAATTGATTGTGGAGCTGCGTAAATACAATCTTATGATTGTGGACCAGTGATAATCATGATCGGAAAAATGAAGAGCCCCTGTCCAGAATGAACAACTAGATACACAAATAACATACCCTCTTTAATATAAATACTTGATATAATTTTTATTTCATAAATTTTTAAATAATTATCTGTGCTTTCAGCACGTTCATCATAGACGTTCTATGAAGGCGATGATACCAACGCTTACCCAGGGACACATCCCGCTGAGGTTTCTTTATGGCAGTTTAAACATACTGCACAGCTACCGCGATATGCAATATGGCTCCCTTGCCCTCGTTCCCTTTCTTCCGAGCACTTTCTACAACACACACTCGATGAACTCACCCTTTCAACCTAGGGGTGCTAAACTGCACCACTTGGGCATGACCCCCGTAAGTGTAACCCTGGAATCTTACGCAGCTCGTGGAAGAAGGGACGCTTAAGCAATCTCCTACCACTAAAAACTCTTGCTCCCATTACTCCTTCCTCCCAGAGTGATCTCCCTCCCGTCCTAAATGCCATCTTCGCCTTTCCCCTCGACCTTTTTAAATCCCCTCACCCTCTTCATTACGCTTCATTCATTTACGACCGGCACGAAGTTGTGATTTACTGCCAAAGTATTTTTCATGTCATTTCTTCCTACCTCACACGATCTCCTCCATCTATCCCTCCCCCTAAGAGGCTTTCACATTGAGGGGAAGGGTAGTTTATTTACTTTTGAATCCTTCCCGCATCCATCGATAGAGATGGAAATAGCATCTTCAACACAGCACTCTATATATCCACAAATGCGATCTTAGATCCTCTGTCACGTTAATGAGTTTTGTCTTTGGGAAACGGACCACCAGAGAAATCGTTGAACGGGAAACGTAAGCATGCAATGAACTCTTTCGTTTCTTAATAGATCCTCTGTAAGAAACTGTGATGTTATCACCTGGCTATAATCTAAACAGAAGGTGAGAGGAAATAAAGAAATAAAAACTTTGTAAGGTTCACTGTTATTTAATTATGACGTACTTGACGATGTAACCAAGTTACGAAACCCGGGTCGTGCCCACAATAAAATAATAGTGAGCCTTACAAAGTTTTTATTTCTTTATTTCCAATATGGAGAAGTTTCACAAAGTAAAGCCTAAAGTTATCACTTATAGATGGTGACAGTTTTCATTTCGGCAGGATGACACATTGTTTTTAGCAGGACCACCTTTGCTACTGGCGTTACTAACGTTGCATCTCATAGTGTTTATAAAGTCATATTCACAAACTTTATCACTTTTTGAATTGTCTTTTATCTTGTTTAGGTTTCACCCCTATTATCATTTTAAAGTATCAAAAGGAAGACGTAATGCATGAAAATCTTACAATTTTTTTTGGCGATACTTCAATTTACCTCTTCATGACATTAATTTATATTACTATCATTTTGATCTATAAAGTCTGAAATTTTTCTCAAACTGAAAAATTTTATGTTTTTAAAAGTAACTCGTTCAACAATTATAACATTTATACCAAGACTGGTGTTACACTCAAATTGCAAGAACAGATGAAAAAAATAACTACTTACAGCAGTTAAATTAATCGTGTAATTATAATTTTTATGCGAATTGATGACCAGTTTCGGCCGTATAAACATTATTTAGTCACATTATTTAGATATAACACTCAAAAATTTTCTTTCGAATACAATTTAAAACTTATCTTTTGAATTCAAAGCAGATTAATTTCAATATTGTTGGGGTCATCGCCATTATTCCCTTGCATAAGTGATACGTAGATACGCAGTTTATGTGCAGCATGTACCCGCAGCGCGGAAGATAAACTAGGCTCGCAGCATGATTGATACGGGGCAACACTATTGGATGCTTTGTGCGCGAACAAAGCATATAATTCCCGTGACTTGTGTATGTGCGGGCATTGGCGCCTGCAGGACAACTCCCTCCTCGCAGCTAGGCTGCATCCATCGCAAGTGCATTGCGCAGGCTGGCGTCGCGACTCAACTCTCACATCAATCCACCCGTGCAGTTTGGATGCTGATTGCGCACCTCTGTCTCCTCCGTAATTTACTTAATGGGTGTGTACAGCAGGTTGGAGGCTGACACTTTTCCGCCATTACGAAACTCGGTGGGTTGGGTGGTATTTTTCATTTCATTTCGTAAAAAGCTTTCATTTCCACCGGAATGAACTTTTTCACCGAAATCACTTGAGTTCCACGGAAGTGTATACCTATTCCAGTGAGTCTTTACGGACCTATTTGCATTCATTGGTCACCAATCAATTGGGGTTCACATAAAGGAATGGAGACCGAGTATAGAAATCGTTAATAGTTAGCATTCAACAGATATTACATATTTTTTCATTCTCTGCAGTCCTTTACATACACCAGTTTATAATCCATTTGCGTTCCATAGTGAACATTTTCATCTGGATTAAAAAGGGAAACATTTGAAACTTGCAGCATGAGATAAATTTCCGGATATTTAAATCCTCAATAAGGGGCGGGAGAGGGATCTTGTGGATGCCGTGAATATTTTTTTAACACCATCCGATAGATATTCTGAATGTCTTCGCTGAAATTAATTCCAAACACTCTGATTAAAAATAAGAATAACTGCAGAAAGGTTATGAAATGTTGAAAAACAGCAAAAACTTCTTAGTATATTTAAAATACATATTTGATCAAAGCAATTAAATTTCAAGGCAAACACCTGATTGATACCTCAAGCGTTGACGTTAAATAATTTTCTTTGTTTCAACTCAGAGCTGATGCCTGTCTTCGTACCATATTTATTTTCAAGCAATTACTATCCATGCACTGTCTTATTTTATGAAGTTTTGGATAAAAAGTGTGCGTGGTATTTCAAGTGGTATGGTGATCTTGCGATGCATTGAACTGCCCGAAATAATCCCCAAGCCATCATAACGTGAAGAAGATGGTTCAGCGACCCCCGATTCTTTAGTTGGCCGAGTAAAAGGAAATAAAAGTTTACAAGACTCTTAAACGGTTAAAATTTCGAAGCTCAGCCTTCTTGCGAATTAAGTATCTCTCGACTCACCGAGCCGACCGGTTGTCTCTCTGGTCTTGACATTCATATCCCCCTCCATAGAACAACTCACCTCAATAAACCATTCATGGTTACAGAGGCTAGAATATGGAACTCACTGCCGACGGAAATAAGAAATTTGCCATCAATACATGTATTTAAGAATAAAGTATAGAAGTTGTTTAATGATAGTTCATGGTCATTCCCAGTGTAACAAGCCATGCTGACGTGATTGAGTACTGATGTGGTGAGGGGAGGATATATATTCTGTATTCATGATATAATTTTATATTGGTCCTACGTTTTTATGTTACTCCTGAATATTTTTCTTTAAAAAATTGTGATTCTGTTTCAAATGTATTTAATATGTCTGAAAATGTTGTGTGGCTAGATACCCGGGTATCCGTATTCGGGATGCTATTGTGTGTATATGCTTGCGTAGGTTTATATTTTGTTTCTGTTTTTAGTTTTTTTTCTCTATTTTTTGCATTTACTGAGTCTTGCTGTAGTGTTTTTTTTTCTTTGAACCTTTGTCAAATGATTTTTAATGAATTGTTATGCACTTGTAAATTATCTCACGGGCCAAATGGCCCACGATAATAAATTAATTGAATTGAAAGTATTACCCTCGGCTTCTAGCTACCAGGCCTTCGTGCTCATCCTTGCCTTGGGTTCGCACTGTGGCCAAGTTTTTCGTCGCATCGTTAACGCCGGCATTCATTTCCTTCCGCCACATTCCCTCCAAATCCACTTTCAATCACTCTCCTTTGCAATTGCCCTCCCCTTCCTAGCAACCCAACCCAAAAGCGATCACAATCATGTCACAAGTGCTTATTCCACCCCTTCCATATTCATGGCTTCTTTCGCACGTGTCCCTCGTTATCTCCTCTTTCCTTTTCTTACCCGCATAATCTTATGCGATTCCGCCCTCCCCTCGCTGGCCAGATACCTATCCTCACAGGAAAAACCCTCGTCCTAAATCAAGGCTGCCCCTTTCCCCCCTCATACCATTCCGTGCTTAACCCTCACCCTCTCAAACAGTCCTTTCCCTTTCCGATAGATGTCCTTACTCTCATATATGTGTATAAATATAAGATGCACGCAAGATCAGTCACCTGACGATGTAACCAAGTTACGAAACCCGGGTCGTGCCCATAATTAAATAACAGTGAATCTTACAGAGTTTTTATTTCTTTATTTCCAATATGGAGAGGTTTCACGAAGTAAAGCCTGAATTAATAAGTTATATTATGCGATTCCATTTGATAAATCAGAATCAAAGCTGTGCCTCAACAATTTTCTTTTTTGCTGGCGGAGGAGGAAATTAATACAGTCGGTTTTTGTTTGTCATGAAGCCAGGTCTGTACACATATTAGGGTGAATAGTTCTTTTATTTTTTCAGAGCGGCTGCTGATTTTTTCTCCAGATCTCGATGCGAGGGAAAACGGTCGTTCAAAGAGGTTGGAGAAAGCTCGACACGAGATTATCGGATATTCCGCGCCCAGGAAAAACACGATGTCAAGTGGGCCTCGGGCGCCTTTCCCGCCCACGAACTCCCGTTTCCGTTCCTCCGTGCCTGTGGACGCGGAGATAGAGAGAGTTTCCCAGGCCATAGACGCAGTATCCTCCCAGTCAGCGCCGCATCGGGTTTTGCGTCGGCAAATCTCACTGCAAAATGGTGGACAGAACTAATGAATGCAAATGCAGGCGGCTCGGTCCCCCTGCTCTGCCGATTTTTTTTTTTAGATATTTCCGGATCGCATCAAAGAACTACACTTTTTCAGCGAATCCAAGACAAGCGGAAACATCCGCCGTGCCTTCAGCATTTTTTCATGCATCACGGGCAGAAAATACAGAAATAGAATATACGCTTTGTGGTTATTGGAGTATAATGCGCATTTTGTGAATAAATACAAATGGAAATGGTATTACACCTGTTCATAGGTTATTCTAACGACCTCCCTTGGTGTACAGGATCCGTCAATGTGTACAAATCAAGATTCATTGCGATGGCCACTGTGTTATTTTTTTAAGGTAATCAACACTCCTATTGCTATTTTAAAACAACATCTAACTGATGTTCTTAATTCATTCGTTGAAATAAATTCCAGACATTAAGGTTGAAAACAATAATATATGCATATGCATAGAATATGCAAGAATTAAAAATATATAGAAGTTATGAAATAATGAAAAATACCAAAAACTACTCACATTATCATGGTATCTGAAAAAAATTAATAGTGACAGACTCGACTACTGTTTTATTTTTCTAGAACTCTACATACTTAGTCATTATTAGGCATCATACATATTTTCGCAGTGAAATATTCTTTCTAAGACTTGGACGTACCTGTGTGCTAGCATTTTAAAGAAGTCAACCAAATGTATGAATTTTTGAAACGTGAAATAAGGTCACGTTTCACATATTAAGCCATAAACGAGTGAAAAAAGTAAAAATCGACAACATATTATATATCTTGCAGCTCATGTTCAATTTGAGTAGTTCATACTAATATGTAGGACTCCAAATCTTAAAGAGAAAAATTATTTGCCACTTTGATTTGAACAAATTGTATTTTAATTGCATGCTCCATTGAGGATTGTGATTAAATGATACTTAAGCCCTGAAGATTCAATGTACCAAATGTTGGCAAAAGCATAATTTTATCGATGGTCTACTTCCAAAAACTGCAGAGTAAAATTATTAATCAAAAAAGTAAAGGAACCTTCATTATAATAAAAAGTAATTCATCTCCTTAACTGTCTCATAATGACATTTTACTCTTCGGCCGTATCCTTCTTTGCTAGGGCTAGAGGTCTTGCAATGAATGCAGGCAAAAACGTTAGCAACAGAAACTTTTGGTCCGAGGTTTTCGAACGCATTCTCCTTAAGGCGAAGCCCACTATTCACCCACTCCTGTAGCAAAGAGAATCTCACCCAGTCAACCAGATCCAATTCTAAAACCACGCGATCTTCTAATTCCACAGGGTCAGCTGAATTTCCTCACGAGAGCGGAAAAGAATTGGGTCAACCAGGGTCTCTTGCGTAGACTCGGTAAACAGGGGTAATCGACACAAGGCACATACGAAGAACAACGCGGTCTACAATAAACGCTGGGTTCATTTCACTGCTGGACATACATAAGTATATTCGCCTTTTACAACTCTGCATTAATACTCTACTGTTCACTCTAAAATGTAAAACTAGGTCTAAAACATTTACCCATCAACTCATGTTTCAATTGTGAAATATTATTTTATAGGTTTACCAATGATCAGTGGGAAAAAGTTATTTTGATCGAAATAATGAGATTTTGAGATCGAATAATGAGATAATGAGAAAAATGTACGAAACAAAAATTAATTGCATTTTTGGCTCAGACATAAGCTTACATTAAATTTCAACGAATTGAATAAAATTATGTAATATATTTAAAACTGCTGCAAACTATAGAATTTAATCAAGAATGAAGCAATATAAACAGGTTTAGTTCAGATTTAATTTAATGTCCACCTTTAGAAGTAAATATAAGAAACCAGGTGGTACCAAGGCTCAATATAAAAACATATTTCTCTCCTTTGGATAACATTTCAATGAAAAGATCATTTTTCAGCAATCTGCGATCAATAACTTAATGTTAACATGTAAATATTCTCTCATGATAGAGGTTATGTCAACCATTATAGTTAAGCCATGCAAGAAGATAATTTTAACTCTAATAATCACAAAACTATTCTCCGCTCTCTATACTCCATTGAAGTGTCTTCGCGATGACGGAGGACTCCAGAATGAGGAAATCCAAAAATAATTAGTCAAATTTTACTAAGTAAAATAAAAAAGAAATAATTACTCAAGAGGAAACATTTTTACGGCAAAAGGATTGGCACAAGGGTTAATATTTCCAAAAATTTACGAGACTTGTTTAATGGGTCTCTAACCAATTAGTTATACAAATAGTCACTCTAAAATTTAACAAGAGACGAATAAATCAATCTCTTTAACGATTAGTTAAGAAATAATTTCCACAGAATATCAAGACATTCTCCCCAAAAATCGACGGAGGTCCTTTTTTAAATACTAAAGAAGCACAGAGGCGGATGAAGAATTTCTTCCTGCAGCTGTAAAGAAAACCTGTTCGCGTTTCACTCGAAATCTGCGAAGAAATGTAAATTAACGTTGAATGAACTCGAATTAAAATCCCTCTCCGGAAAGCAAGGACCCGGATACTCTTAGCTCACGTAGCTATTCCACGACTGAGAACAAGGCCATTATTCCGTGAACTATAAGGCCACCGGGAGAAAGAAAAAAAAGCGTGGGTTTCCTTTTTGCGCCTGCCTGCCATCGGATGCGGTTCGCCTTCGCTCGCGAAATAAGGGGAGAAAAAAAATGATGGCCGCATTAATAAAACAAAAATGAAAACCGTTCTCTCCTAGCCAAAAGCAGAACAATGAATTCACCTGATGCGTATATCTCTCGTGTTGGCCTATATAGCAGGCTGGAGTTCCTATTTTCAGCTTCCAGCTCTATTCAAAGGCGGAGACGATCGAATATTCTGTGGCTTATTTGCCATGAATCAATGGATAAATTATGCCTTGGAGGACAATGAACGCATGGCTGCAGGCCTTACCTCCCCTGCAATCCCCATTCCACTCACATCATACATAGCGTGTTAAACGAAAGGGTTGGTCTCCAGAGGCACGGCGGAAGGTATATCTCGAAGGCTCAAGGTCGCACAGGGAGAAGAAAAGAATTGCAGAGGAGAGCCGTACAACTTCATACCGCCTTCATACAAGTATGATGCGCTGGCTCGTCTCGTGTATGCAAAGTGAAGCTCAGCAAGAGAAGATTTCGTCGCGAGCGCAAGAGGGTGGCCGTTCACTCGCTAAATCCTTCTCAGGAGCCACTTCCCTCATCCAGGTCTCCTCCACAGCTCCATCTATCACCTCGACGTGCTCTCCGTAAACTTCTCTCGGGAGCCCGTTGAGAGGGTTGAAGTTGCCTGTGAAGGAACATTGAAAAAGGATTTCCAAGGAACATGGAAGGCGGAGAGAGGGGTGAGGAAGTAGTTAGGTCACTGATAGATGAAAATTTCGAGGTACCTCGCATGGGAAAAATAATTTTACCCTTAACCGGTGACGTGTGGTCTGAGAGACCTCTGTGTTTTTAAAATTATGAATATTTTCAAATTGGCTGCTTATAAATATCTAAAATCATCGTTATCTTCAAATTTTTTCATAGTAAGGATATAAAAGTATTAAAAATAAACGTTTTTATTATTTAATTCTATAAATTAAATAATTAATTTGATTAGCGCTTTGAGAGACCTCACGTCACACCTGCAAAATGCATCAAAAAAGGGAATAAACGAGATAAATTCAATTGTTTCCTATTAGTTAGCTATATTACTTTGACATTTAAGGCGTTATTTTGAATAATGGTGAGATATTGACGCTTAAAAACGATATCAATTTTTCAATTTTGTTTGATATCAGTTTTTGGATCCTGTTTTAAATTGCCTTTTTTTACCGAAAAATTGATTCGTATTGGTGACGCGTAAAATAAAAAGTTTGGAATGGTAAAAAAGATAAATAAACATAAAGTTGAGCAATGAAAATGGCGTCGCAGCACTTCATGTATATTTGACTTATTGTGGTCTCCTAAACGCACGCCACTGATAGTATAACAAATATTTCACATCACTGGTAAGGGTTAAAGAAAATTCAGTCATGGTTGAGCTTTCACGCGAGACAAACGGGGGCTGCTGCTTCGCTGGAGACAGGCAGGTGCTTCAGTGATGAGTTCAGTTGCGTCCAAATTATAGGTTCATTCAACTGCGAGGCTAACTATCTTCACACGAAATTTAGAGGCTCGAGTAATTAATATCAAGTTGAAGCCGCAGTTTAAAATGGCTAATTGCAGTGTATGTAATGCGAGTATGCTTAAACGCCTGCTAAAGATTACCTGTAGTGAATTTCAACCCCGGGGTCACGCAAGTTGTATTCACTTGTCCAAAGAGAACATTGCATATACTAGCGCTGAAAAGCAAAGTTGGCGTTGTCCTAGCTGTGCTGTGGAAAAACGTAAGAGCATGACAGTAGTACCACTTGTGGATATGGACACCTGGTTGGCCTGCTAGTAGATAGATAAATTAACCAAAAAAAAACAGAAGTTTCTCGTGTACCGACGAAAAGAAAACGTATAGTTTCCACCGAAGAATGCTTATTACTCAAATTTCATACGAGACATATTTCTGCGCTATCGCATCAGCGCACAGTGAGGCCAAACCCCACTTTAGACGGGCAAAAGTCGTTAACTTTTGCTAACAACCCTAAAATATTCATATATATGTTTTGGAGACCGCTTTAATGAAATCCAATATTAAGTTTTCAATATTTTCCATTATTTGATTTTTTTCCAACTTTATTTCTTTTAGAATTTGAAAAGAAACTTGATTAGTTGTAAAAATAGATTATATTAAAAAAATTTGAAATAATAAAAATAAAAAAGTTCACGTTAATAAACCTAATGGTCAGACAAAATCTGATATAAAATTAGCAAAATTATTTACGTAATATCTTTGAAAAAACTTTCATGCTTAATAGAAAATTAAAGATTTGCTCTTAAGTTTGCATGTACCATTTTCCAATACACAAATAAAGAAAATACTGCATTGAAGAGGTAGTTTTAACTTTCAAAAATAAAATACAATAGTATATGGTTTATTGCGCGTAGAGAGTGAAACTGTACTAAATTTTCATTCCGGAATCGAATAAGTACACCTCAGTTGAACGGAAATAACATTTTCGAGCACTTCATTCACGACAGGGTGGGAGCCTCGGGAAATGCCTCTCTACATTTAAAAAATCTCAGCTCCTGTGTAGAAAACTTCACCGCTTGTATCTATGAGTAGACAATATATATAATGCATGCAAATTTCATTTGTTACAAAATAATAATACCTTAATGGACAATGTTTATATTATAGTTTACCCGTTGCTATGCGGCCATAGCGGCCGGTTGGATTCCATTTCGGCTTGTCATGCATAGCTAATCTTTTATCATAAAACTCTTTTTGCAACTCAATGGCAGTTGATTTCTTTTAAATTATTTAGCTCATTCTTCAATTAATAAAATGTCTAAAAATCACTTTACGATTCCGTCCGATTATACAACTTTTCTCTAATTAAATAAAACCTTCCATCGTGAAAATTCACCGACGTTCCATTCATGATAAATAATTTCTCCAGGGCTATTTTCTCCAAAATATAAAAAGTAAATTCAAATTTATATTTTCAATACTTATTCCAATTGATTGAAAGTTAAAAAAATGAAATCAAAAAAGCCAATTTACTTTAATCATAGTTTAAAGTCGACAGTCCATTTAGGCGTCTGCGATTCCGGGACCAGTGCTTCGCTTTTCTCTCACTTTGACACTTATTTCTACGCGAAGGTGCACACAAACCAACCCGTGAAATACACTGTTATGCAATTCAAACATCCTATTACTCAACCTATTATTTGAAAACCCCCATTTGAAACTTTAATTTTTGGACTTTTGTCCACTTAAAGTGGGATTTGGCCCCACTGTGCAGCGGCGGCACAATAGTCACCATGGGAATTGGACTATTATTGAACTAATTAGTTGAATTTTGAACTGAAGTAATTATTTGGATGTTTTCAGAGATTAGTTTCTTCGATTCCCGTTCCGTGGGGCTCTTCTCAGCTCACGACTTCGAGCATCACGAGTTAGGTATAGAGTGAAACTAAAGCAATTCAGTGTCAGCTATAAGCACTCCAGGTCGCAGCACCGTGTCTTGGCATGCGTCTGTGAAAGGTACTGTTTCTCTACAAACTTGTGCTTCAACCTGAAAGAAATCGGGTGTACCACACAATAATAATACTTCTTTGAGTCACTTGGAAGCGGACATCTGCTGGGCGTTAAAACAAGCACAATTCACATACAACTTCAAAACCTTATTGCGCTAATGCGAGATTCTCACGCCAGATGACCCCACGTGTAGCCAGTGGTCAAAAGGGTTTACCTATCGAGGCTCAAGGATTCTCCCCTCTTCACCCTCCTCATGCTCCACCCTTCATACCCCGTTCACTCCGCATCTCCAGAAACCATCAGCCTCGAATGGCGTGGATTCAAATCCTTTTGCCTTATTCAGATCAATGCGCTGAGAAAAAAGAATTTTAATGTGAAAAAATGCTAATATAAAACGTAATTTGGCGGTTCGAATTTTTTACAATCTTCACATTCAAAATTTCCACGAAAGAAGTAATAAGGGCCTTAGTATTCATGGGAACGTTGCTCTGACGTTATGTAGACGTTTGAGAGGAGACTACAGAGTAGTTAGTCTTCGAACTTCACGTTAATTAGAAGGTGATTTCCGCACTCAACTAGCATCTCGGACCGTACAATCCGCGGGCATTAGCGAGAGATTATACCAAATCAACCATCTTTTTGTGGTAGTTCCCTAATTTAGTTTAATACATGTGCTGAGAACGTTCACATTGCACATGTACAAAGTTAACTTAGCGAGGAGTGACCTCTATACATTCTATGCTGATTCTAATAACATTAAATTTGAATTATGGCAACTGTGTTCATACTTTGAAGTACTTAAAACTTAATTCTGCAAAAAGTCTCCCCTCTAAAAAAAAGATATAAATACCACAATTTCTTCCACACGCAAACTCAGGTCATAAGAAGACGCGGTTCAACTTGAATCTCTGGGGAGGAGGCTTAAAGATAAGATTTAAGCCCTTTGAAAGAAAAAATAGCTCTAGAACCTAGAGGGATTGTCTGGTTTTCAATGAGATAAACATTAGGAAATGGAGGAAATGAGAAGGAACACGAGGAGCTGTTTGGAAGAGGGAAGAGGTTTTACAGTGTCGGAGAAAGTCACGAGTATCCTGTTGTGGCGTATGCATGGACTTAAGCGGATGAAATGGCTTTTTACTCCTTATTAGTGAGAAAGCAGTCTACGATGCTAAGGTATAATAATAGGGTAGTTCCCTTCATCAAAGAAAACGGAAGGCATTGATGGTGATTCATTACCTAACATTAGTGTATTCATAATATATAAATTATTTGGTTTTAGAGATCCAAGTTAAGACGAATGTTAATGGTCAATTTTAACCGCATTTGAAAAAAGCCAGATTGGCGCCCATGCGATGCCACTCCACGTGACGTCACAGGGCCATAGATTCTATACGAGTAGAAAGGAGTTTTACATCGTCTGAGATTACCAATGCATGCATGAGTCACAGAGCTCAGGGAAACATCTCTTAATAATCACCCATTAAAATTACCTAAGTTCGGAAAGTGTCCTTCGTTTGATAGGGTATTAATAATCCTTATTTAAGCCAAGCGCTACTTGCTAGCAGGGTACTCTGCTACCTGCATCGCAGTAGCGCACACATCCTCGCCCCAAGGTAACCTCACTTTGCGGCAGCAGGAACCAGAATGACGTCACACGGGGTTTTCCCAGCATTCATAATTAGCCGTCGCGTTTTCGCGCGCTTGAAATTTTTCACTTTTCATTTAATCGCGAAAAATAGATATCGTCATTTAAAATCTAAAGTCGTGAAATGCGTACTCCAGGAGTAAATATCTTTCCATCTAGGCAATAAAAAAATAATAGGAAACCGCACATAAAATATAGTTCACATATACGCGGAAGCCAAGATGAGTAGCAAGATATTAAATTTGCCAGAAATGTTTCGCCTTGAATTCTAGTAATAATTGATCACATAACTAGCATGAAAAATTCGAACGTTCTAACTCAGTCAATAGAAGAGCGTTACCATGTTGCTTCTACTCTGCCAGCGAAAATATCTCTTTCTTATCTGGGGAATTATTCCCTGAGCTATTAATTTACTCTTTGAGTTCATAAAATGTTACTCACTTAATTCCGAATATCAGGCCAATGGATTGGATAAGCATTATGAGGGGCAAATTGGAAACATTTTTTTAGGTTAAATATCAATACAAATATTCTGCCAAAAAGACAAATTGATTCTTTTATATTTCACAGCCAGCCTATGTATCTTATGAAAAAGATGACTAATATGTTTTTATAGTTTTCACTGATTTAGTAATTCATTGAAATGTATAGAAAAATACGGGCAGCAATGCATTAACACGTGAATAATTCAGCCTCATTTATATAGAATCCGTTTAAATTAGAGGCTTACGATTGGATTTAAAATGTCTAACGTTCGATATTAAAGTATTAATCGCAAAAAAGCTGTAAACCTCACAATCTATTCTCATGGCCTTACGATGAAACTTATTTTGTTTCTAGAAAAATTGAAAATGCAAATGCGGAATAGTTAAACTGGGCATGTGTTAGGCATGTGTTTGACATTTATTTAACGCGAACGGTCATTTAACTGCAAAAGACAATAAACTTGCACAATTCCGAGTCATTTTACGCAGAAAGAGAATTTTTTTCATCATCAAAGAACCTCTTCAACCATGCATTATCTTTAGGTGACATTAGAGGTGATATTCTATAAAGATAAAATAGATAAGAGGAAACTCATCTTTCAGCGGTAACTGTCTAAACTTCATACTGCTTGTAAAGCAGTTTTTGTTTATTCTGCGATATTTAATTCTCCCACTGAGTCAATTAGCTTAAGGATTCAGAAATGCGTGCTGTATATTTCACTCCCACTCAATCACTTCATATTGGCGTTTGAAAGAAAATAAATGTAGAAATCAGTTTGCACATGAAATTACTAGTTTACAAACTTGATCAACGGAAAGATAATCACCACGTAAATATCTCTTTGAGGATTTCGGAAAAAATTGGTTCGCCCTCATGACTTAGCCACAAAGAGGAATTATTTTTTTATCACAACCGAAACCTCTAGTGACAGTAATCCCATTATCCCCAAGCTAATTTGTTCTACACGTACATAAAAATACAACTAGGTTTCCATTTGTATAATTTTCTATTTCATCACTCACACAATAATACCAAATTCAATTATGCTTTATCAAACCTAATCAGAGGAAAATGTTTTTTAGCTGTTTTTCTTAAAATAAATAAGTATGGAAATATTGTGAGCGTTATTGGGCGCTCATTACGTAATTTAAAAAATGATAATAGTGACAACAGATTTTTTTACATAAAAATTTGGATTACGAATATTACATGATGCTCAAAGAGAAAAAAAGGGAAAACCAAGCCAGCTCATAGCTTAAAAGAAAGAGTAAATTATATTTATTCTTCCTCAACAAGCTACCGTGCATTAATGAGCCATGAGTATTTTTATAGACTAAACGCACATTAAGATTGATCAAAAGAGACTATAAGTACGCGGGAGGATAGGATGATAAAAAACCTAAGGCTGCATATTGTACTATCCTTATATTGTGTACCCAAGTTAATCATTAAATCCCTTCAGATTTTATACTAAGTAATCGATGTATAAATGTGAATAAACTCAAATTGGAATTTTTCAATGGTAAGTGATTAAACGTGCTCTAGCAATATTTTTTTGCAGTCATTTAGAATAAGTACATCAACTAGAAAGGCAATTTCTGAGCATTAAAATATAAAAAAGTTCGCTTATGTAAAATAAAATTTTCCAATGGGCGGTATGATCGTTTTAATTATAACTAAGTGCCAAAAATATGGTTAATAAAACTTTTAATATATAAAATACAATAAAATAAATTTTTCACGACACCGAAATTCTCCGACTCCTTTTTGAGCGTCTCACGCCTATGCAGAAGCATTCAAAATCCAAACACGAGGGCAGAAAAGAAAGAAAGTGTGTCAAAATGCTTGGTGGGACAGTTTTCCTTGTGAATATACCGAGAGATAAATTGGCTTGAGGCGGATATCTCTCCTTTGGGTTACATTAGCGCTCCATTACTGTGCAGTCTCTGTGGATTTTCATAAAAACGGTTTTTAAGCCATTATGCCCAAACTTTCTTCGCTTTTTCGCCACGTTGAAAAAGTGGAGCCAAAGCCTCCCCTTCTGTTTGTGCAGCCGTGATAATCCTTCGCGTTAAGTGTCTTCTTTTATCCCAGTTAGCACTTAAAGAGAAGATATTTGACAACATGCGGTGAGGAAGCCGATTATTTTTTATCGCTTGAGGCAAAGGTAAGTCGTCCTTTTGCTCACACTAAGCTGCGCCCGTGTGGAGAGGAAAGACGTTTGAAGAGCGGGGCCAGTAGCAGTGAACTACATTGCCGAATGTTCCAAATAGCAGGGGAAGCCACCCAAGCCTAATCTTTCTGAATCACTGATTCTTTTAAGTGCCCAATGGTCAAGCAATTTGTGCTAGTAGTTACAACTTCCCAGGACACGCTTTGCTTTGACCAAATGCATATGGTGTGCCGTGCAACGTGAAATGACTGGAAACAATACACTCCTGACCATTAAAGAATGGTCACCAGTTGTAAAAAAATTATCGCGGCATAAATAGAGCCACATCCTTGGAATTTAAGCCTCTCAGAGCTGCCAATGAATCGTAGCACTAACGTCAAAGAGGACATCAATGTCAAATATTTCAGGACCGCAGAGTTCATTGGGCAAACATTAGTGCTAGACAAGCAACAGATTTATAAATAGATATTGCGCTGGACATTTGGGCTAACAAACAACTCCGTGAGGCACACTTCTCTGCGACCAAGTGCCATATGTTTCGTATGGAGCGTGAAACTTGAAGTGACTGGTAAAAAACGCGTGCTCCCGAATATTGATAAGCCTCGGAAAAGGAACGTCTCTCCATCTGTCGCTCATGGACTGCTCCACTTCCTAAAATGCATCCGAGCATTTGTTGTACTGCTCCGTTGTCATACGATGCCTTTCCCAGCAGTCTTTTAGGACAAAAGCGAAATCAATCCCATCATCTTTTATTTTTTACCCCAGCAGAACTCGGTCGCGACTTCAGTCTGCGGGTCCGAAATTTCACATTGGAGGGAGCAGATGCACTGCATGCAAATAAATGGGCAACTGCCTCCTCGCTCTCATTGCAAGCAGGACTAAGAGAGCTATGGACGCCGAAAAAATCAAATACACTGTCTTTTTTTTCAGTCGCACGGTGTTTGGACTACCGGGAATATCGCCCCTTTCAGTCGGATGAGCATTTACCTCCCTTATGCTTCCGCAAACAATGTGCACTGCATGATATAATCGTAGACAGATGCGATGAGGCTTTTTCAAAGAATAGCCGCCATCTATTTTAAGGTAATAACGAAAGTCACTCTCTCACCTTCACTCATCGCAAAAACAAATGCAATATATCCAAATCATAATCATTGAAATGGTTCTGAAAACATACATTGGAGTAATGACATGAATTAATGTTCCAATAGTGGAACTGGCGCTATCCCAGATATTACTCAAATAAGCCGGGGACGAAGCAATTTCGTTAATAAATCAAGCTTGAAAAATAAAAACAAATTTTCTACTGACTTGTAAATTCCTGAAGCTAACCATCGGTCAACTAAAATATTTAGACCTCAAGATACTTATGGATTTACATATGCAAATAAAATTGATTATAGTAATGATATTGATAATAACATTAATATTGATTCCTCATAATACATTGGAATCAGACATTCTTTGAAACATTCGCCTAGTTTTAGAATTGCTGACTCATTTATTTACAAATAAACCGGTAGATAATTAATGATTTAAAATTCATCTACATAATACCACGAAAGACACCTAAAAGGCGTGTGGCAGGGGGTGCTAGGACACCAGCCGTTTACACATAATAAGGAAGTGCTCTAAGGAAATTGCGAATAGCATTTATTAAATCCCTTTATGGTTCGGGAGAAAAAGGAATACGCATATCTATCCGTTTGGCAAAATATCTTTTTAATGTATCGCTTCTGTCCGACCTGGAAAGATAGTCGGGCTCAAATATTATGTTCTCCGTGTCGCTCTTAAAGATATCCATTCTCAATTGTTCAAACAATCTAAGCCTGGCGCGCAGTCTCCGAGTTTCCAGCGGCTCCCAGCCTAATTCGCTTAACATCTGGGTAATGCTGTCTGTACACCCGCAGCAGTTTTTGGCGGACCGCGCAGCCTTCCTTTGTATTTTATTCAGTTCGCGAATTAAGTCTTTCTTCACCGGATCCCATACGCTCGCTGCATATTCAAGGTGTGGTCGGACGAGTGCGAAATAGCACCTTTATTTTACTTTCTCATCCGAAAATCTTCCCACAATACGCTTAACGAATCCTAATTTCTTCAGGACTATGCCGAAAATATTCCTTATATGTGTTCCCCAAGAGAGGTTCGAGGTTATCGTAACTCCTAGGTACTTCACTTCGTCTGTTGCCTTTACGTTAATACCATCCACCGCATAAACATGGTTATAGTTGGATGAATTCTGCAAAACATGTACCGACATGCATTTGTTCAAGTTAAGTCCGAGTCCCTACTCTTGGCTCTACAAATAAACGTTGTTTAAGTCCTATGATAGAATTATATAGTGTAAGTGATCACTAATTTCGCGAAAAAAATCGAGAAAAAAAAATGGCCCATGCTGCATGCGCTTTTTTCTTTTTTATAAATTTTACTCAGCTGCAGCAAGGAAAAAGCAGGATGAACGAAACTGACACATAAAACACTCATAGGAATTAGTATTCAAAGATTGGAATTAAGTACACAGAGAAAGAAATTCATAAATATTACAACAATTCACATCGTAAATCCTTTTGTGGTTGCAGCAGCTCCCTTTCTATGCAAGTGAACAAAAATTCAACCTCATCAGTCTTGAGCAGCCAATTCCTACTGATTTCATGGACTTCATTTCACTACTTACTTCGGTCAGATCCGGCGGTGGTGGGAAAAAATATTTTGAGCCCCAAATAGTTAATTGATTGTCTGTACAGTTGTTTTTTTGACAAGCAGTAAATTGTTATTAAATCTAAATTGATAAGCCCAAGCCTTAAATAGTTCACCAATCCGCTCATTGAAAGTTCTCAAAAGTTTAAAAATAAATAAATGCCTCAAGGGCAGAACATTAAGATACTGGCATGGGTCATGATAGAGACACGCGGCATTACTCTCATTACCTTTTCCTGAGCTGCTGCTATAGGCTATATATTTGTGCAGTAAGCACCATCCTAACATAAAATGCCACGTTGCAATCATAAATTAACAAAAGCACAGTAAGCGACTTGCATTGTAGATACTGGAAACAAATACCTTAAGAAGAAAACTTTTCAACGGCTGAAGATATATTTCTGATATGGAATTTCCACCTATACTGTTCATTGATACTAATCACAAAAATTACATATGACTGACTCTTTCAATCTGACTGAATTCGTCACATGATGAAATACGGCGATTAAAACACCGAGTGCACCTTAAATACAGATTATTATTTTCAATGCTCAAATATTTGAAATTTAACTTTACGTATTTTGATTTATTACTTCACTTCAAATATTTGCTTGATGACCAATACTTAAGTTTACCAAAATCTGTTTGCATCAAGTATTGTAATACCTTTACATTTATGGCTGAATAACACAAAGTTATATCATCAGCGAAAGATGCCAACTTACCATTAAAATTACCATTACGCAGGTCGTCCACAAATCGGCTTCATATTGGTGGAAAAGAACTGACGCTCTCCTTTTGCAGAAATGCCTGCATCCGTAAGAAGTTTTATCCTCCCCGCATTGATAAAATTGCATAAATATAAAATATTGGCTAAAAAAAGATCATTTATAGATCAAGGAGACAGTTTTATAGAGTTATAACTCAAGAACTCGTTTAACTATTCATATAACGAAACATCTTTACAACATGTAATTGGAGATGCTTTTTAAGTTAGGTCTTCTTAGATTACTTCTCTAAATGAAGTAACTAAATTTTCAACGCACTGACTGACGCAATTACTTTTTCAATACCTGAAAATATTCTATTTTGCCTCGTGATGCAAAAGCTATTTCCACCTAACCCCTCAATATCAACTTCAATTTTAAATACCTCCGAGTGAATTATAGGTGGATAGACTCAAAAATAGACAATATTGTCTCAAATATGAAATATTTAACGTAATTTTCGATTAAGTAAATGATGAATCAGTAATTTCCTTTCATAGGGAATTAATTATTCACCAACAGTCAACAACCGGTTGCTTTTCAAAGAACCACAGCTAACCTTCCTTTTGAGGTTTGGAGAATTGAAAGCTTACGTTAAATATTTACCAGTAGATTTTCCGGATGCTGGCTCATCCATCGCAAAAAATAAATGATTTAAATTTACTGTAATGCCTTGCCGTATATTGGTAAAAATTACGAAAATTTACTTGATTAATACATTAATATATACTTAACAGAAAATAAAGAAACCGAAATCGGAACTTTGCAAATTGCCACCCACCCTCACGAATAAATTTTAATATTAATAACAAGGGCGAAAAATATTAAATGACTTTGGAATATATTTGGAATCCTTAACATATCCGGGCATATCTTGTCTATCAGGGAAAATTAGCCGAGAGATATTCTATGGAAATAATACCCTGTTTATTCTGGAAAGTACTTTCTCAAAAGGGATACCTCACTCCGCAGATATGCCTCAAGGCAGATATCGGATTTCGCGGTGACTCTCCATTGGGAACAATGAATCGCATTAAAACTCTAAAGCGATAGCATGCTTGGAGAAGCTATTAATGCTGTCTGGGAGGTTAGAGGCAGCTGCAAAACTTTCGTAATTAGTTTCCTCGCGGGCGTTTTTACACCCCTTATTGGATGCATGAATTGGCAACGAGGCAGCTGAAATCGGCGATCGGAAAACGGAGACGAAGTCCCTCCCCGCCTGTCATCCGCCGCGAGGTGTTTTACTTTTTAGTCGGGCAACACCTATCAAGAGGGATTAGATGCGTGAACGAGAGCCAAAGTATTGATCGAATAAAGGCACGCTGGCGGGCTGTAAGCTGATATGGCCCAGCATCTCAGAGTCTTCGTCCGCCTTCCAACTCTCCCTTCCAAGAGAGATGCAATTGAAGGACACATACATCTCTTCCCCAATGGCTCATGGAATAGGGGGTGGGGTAGAGTAGGGAGCCCCAAGGGAAAGGGCGGGACGGAAAAGGATAGGGAGGGAGTCTGCCAGGGTACGCAAAGGGATATAATTCCTCGGAAAGGTAGATTGGTAGGGGAGACAAGTACGCCTTGAGGTGGGGAGGGAAGGCTTTGGAGCGACTGAGTTGCCTCCTGCTGGGGGATAAGAAAAGCACAGAGGAGGGAATAGTTCTTTGGGCTAGATAATGCAGATGTAGGCACAATGAACAAGGCAAGGAATGGAGTATAGTAATATTAGTGGAATTTAAGCCGCGCCAATAAAGAAATCTAATTGAGTATTCTATGCCATTGGCAGGGATCAATTATTATTATTATAGTATTCTACAGATTAAGGTAGGTTTCCATGGAGTTCTAAAGAAGTGATTTGGGAGCCTCTCTTTCCTTCCAGCGCTGCCTTCTTCAGTTCACTGTAAGGCCTACTCCCATTCAATCTACTAAAATTCCTATTCTTTTACTTCCCCTCCCTCGTTTCCCTAACATTCTATCCTCTAACACAATTTTCAACGTCCCCTCCCCGCTAAGTACTCCTCCCATCCATTCATTCTGTCTCCTCCGTACCTCATCCAAAAGCTGCCTCTCCTCACCCACCATGTCCAGCACTTCGTCGTTCCTTTTCCTCTCCGTCCATTTCACCTTCTCCATTCTTCTCCATACCCACATCTCGAATGCCTCCAATCTTCTCTCGTCTTCTTTCCTCAGTGTCCACGTTTCCGCACCGTAGAGAGCCACACTCCAGATCAAACTCTTCACTAACCTTTCCTTTAAACTCTTACATAGTGATCCTCTCGGAAGCTCCTTCCTGCTCATGAACGCCTCCAGTGATCAATAAGAATTCAATATTAGTATGTGTGTATAATAATACGAACAGAAATGCAATGATGCAATAAGTTCAGTAGCAGCCCTTACTCATAGCTTTTGAATCAGCGTTCATTTATTTCCTCGTGCCATCCTGAATTCGAAATGTCAATCGCCGAAATTCGGAGGTGCTCAAGGGAAAACCTCTGGACGACCAGGAATCAAGCTCAGCTGGGTGTGAGCGCTTGCTCGTCAGATGCGCGTTCATCGTCATCTAAGGGTCTCCGGGAGTCAGGCACCTTCCAAAACTCTCCTTAGCAAGTACATTCAGTAATTATTTTGGTTAAAATTCTCAGTCTCTCAGATAATACTTTCACCAATGAATAATATAAACGATTATCGCTGAAACTAATTGCGGTAGATAAAATTTATTGGTAGACATTATGACATCGTGTTTCAAAGTGGTTAAATATCAGAATGCTTTACCACATCTCCTCGTCAGTTGTTATATTTGGATATTGTGACTTATAGAAGAGAGTTTGGAACTGAGGAAAATTGTATGAACCCTCTCTATGAGGCCTGGCTTGAAGCCGCTAATGAGGATAAAGAATAGAGGATATGGAGAGTAAATTTCTTCCAGAGATCCTTTGCTCATTTTAATTTTTGACCGAAGATACGGCGCTGGATTATATAATATGTGGAATCGACTACAGGGAACCTTTCATTTTCTGTTGCTGTAGGCATTGTGCCCTTTCAGAACGTTTGATTTCGTTCTTCACAGAATTAAGCAATTAAATAGTACCTTCTCGTCTTCTCGAGGTACAAAATATTGTTCTCCATATGCCTTATTATTACTCGGAGTCATTCACAAATCAGGGACAGTGATACGCATTTTTTTTTAAGGAAATAACGTTTTCCGACACTGAGTTTGATTCAAAGCTAATCATCAAGAATTTCATCAATATCACTTCCATATACACGCCCATTTATTATGGATTCCAAAAGTATCAGTGAGCATGTCGGATTATATTGGATTTTTCACTGCGTAATATAATGGAACTGAATAATAAAATACGTCTTTTCAATCATAAACCAATTAGTTTCAATTTGCTTCTACTAGGTCTCTTTAGCCAAATATAAAACTAATTTAAAAAGCATGATTCCTCGAATTGCTATTGAGAAAGAAGTTCCGATTAAATTTGCAGCTAGCCATTGATGCATATCCATAGCCCATTGATTATAACTGGTATACATATGAGTGATGGTTCAATGAAGTTCAGTATCCAATGATTGTGGCAGGGGTAACTAATGAACGGACGCTGATATGAGCATGAATTTCAAGAAACTAAAGAACAAATGAGAGCATCATTAAGGAATTTTTATTTTTAGGCGTATTCTGCTGATTAAGCTGGATTCATACGCGATTCGGCACTCAACTATCGTTATCACACTCCAAGTTCTCAGACTTTATTTTCCCCTCCACTTCAGCACATTTACTCCGTTTCAATTTTTCTCTACCTCATTTTCCGTTTTAAGAATCATATTTGCCCGTTCTAATTCTTCCCGCAAACAGAGTATGCTTTATTATCACCGTTCACAAATTATTAAACGAAAATCATGATCTGTCATTTATTGAAATCAATGACATCTATTATGATGCTATTTATTGCTTTGAAGGAATCCCGCAACGTGATTTATAAATATGTCTCAATTCCTCCTAGTAGCGGAAACACAAACTCCATTCAAAGCAGCTTCAAGGTATGGATGAAGACATGGTGCTTCGTAATCGTGCCAATCTTGTTTTTCATATTCCACAATACTATTTTTTAGCTTCTTTCAATTTCACTTTTAAGAATGCGGTCCGGTGGTAAGTTTAAATTTCTCAGAAGTCCCTTAAGCTTCCCCATGTCTAAAGTTAGACATAACCGACCTTGTTTTTTCTCTTTGGTCATAAGACGGCAATGGATGACTTACCATATATCGCGCAGGTTTTCTTTTTGTGTGGGTAGTACGTTAGAGGAAAATGGATATTAGGAAGAGAATTGCATCATCAACAGAGGCTTTCATGAACAGGAAGGAGCTTCTGAGAGGATCGTTATGTAAGAGTTTAAAGAAAAGGTTAGTGAAGAGTTTGATCTGGAGTGTAGCTCTCTACGGTGCGGAAACGTGGACACTGAGGAAAGAAGACGAGAGAAGATTGGAGGCATTCGAGATGTGGGTGTGGCGAAGAATGGAGAAGGTGAAGTGGATGGAGAGGAAAAGGAACGACGAAGTGCTGGATATGGTAGGTGAGGAGAGGCAGCTTTTTGATGAGATATGGAGGAGACAGAAGGTATAGATGGAGTTATTGCTTAGCGGTGAGGGGATGTTGAAAACAATGTTAGAGGGAAGAATGTTAGGTAAACGAAGGAGGGGAAGGATAAGAATAGGATTTTTAGATAGAATGGAAGGTAGTAGGTGTTGTTGTGCACTGAAGATGGAAGTGCATGGTAAGGGCAGGCTCCCGGAATTCTTCTTAAACACTCCATGGAAACCTACCTTAATCGGTGAAATACGTTAATTAAAACCCTGCCACCCACAGTGCGGAGCAAGAAAGGTCTCCAGCGGAACTTCAAAAGTCAAGACACGGTCACCGTTTGACAAGTGACTCTCCGGTTTCGACCATAGGCTGACATGATTCATTTCGTTATAAATTATCATTCCTCTCACCTTTGGCCAATCAAAGTGTGGCCAATGACACCTGGTACGCCAAAAATCGCGCGAAGAAGAAGAGGAGGAGGAATCAGAGGCATGCAAGTCGGGGGCAGAGGAGGAATGAGTGCGCAAGAGGAGATGGATGGGCCACCGGACGAATGAGAGGAAATATGCGCATGATATGTTAGAAGAGGTCGACGGTCGCAATGGAAACGGATCCCCTGAATGTTCTCAGGAATGCTCACCATGTCTCATTCCAACCACGCAAATATTTTTGCTCTTGCTGAACCGGAGTATGCACGCCTGTTCGCTCGTGCTGAATGGATGGGATGGAGTAATTGCTCAAGGTTCACCGGAAATCATAAAATACCCGAGCGCTTACGTATGAAATACACGGCCCGCTCCCCTGAGGAGCAGCAGGCCCTCGATGCGAAACATTTTATTGAATGCCGAGCGCAGATAAAGCCGCTTCTTCAGCCGTGCAAGAAAACGGCAGCGGCTTCGCTGCGTATTTTTTCCGTGCATAAATTTATCCCGAGGCAATTGCTATCCAAGATGCATTCAATCCCTATATCCTTCATTCGAAACAATATTGAGCAGAAATTTTTCAGGGAAATTCTGCAAAATCGCGAGATTTATTTCATTTGAGTTTAACAATATCAAAATGTTTTTCAAACGATAACTCTTATAGCAGGCATGGAATTGCGTATACCATAGCCGTAATGCACTGTTTTTGGTAAATGTATAATGTCAATAAGAAATAATTTTACTGCGTGTCACAGAACGTAAAGAGAATATAGTCTTTTGAAGTGACATGTCTATTAGGGAGAATTTATAACATTAGCTCCACTAATGCAGCGGAGCTAACAGAATCCTATTTTCTTCTTTGAGCAAAATAAATAATAATAGGCGCTTCTATGTTCGTGTAGTTGCTTTCCTAGGTAACGAATTATTATTTACTGAACAATAAAGCAAATTAAAGTAAGCAGGGTGCATGGCGACGGCGACCTGCTTTCTCTTCGGCGAACCAAACCATATAATCACATTTTAAACCTAATAAGCATATCAAAATCAAAGATGGAGCTTGGATCACATCTGTAAGGTAATCATTCTCTTTTGATTCACATTTTGGATTGTAAAGCTGCTACTAATGATGCTAGCTTTAGTAACAGAAATATCTAGCAACGTGGTACCGTACGCATAAATGAATGGCATTTATCAAGTCTCTCAATTTCTCAGCTATTCTAACTGAGCATCAATAGAAATAATATTTTAATGCCAAAAGTGAGAGAGAATAGAAATAAATAAAATGCTAGAATGAGAACAGTATGCAAAATTTACTTACTTGATGAATCAGGCGCAGTGCATCCAGCTGCATGGGTAGGCGACGGGTAGAGAACGCAGTGATGAAGACCTGAGGGAATAGAGAATACTTCATTAGGTAACACAATTGGAGGAAAGTAACATTTTAAGGAATAAAATTTCCAGAATGGAAATTTAGGTTACCTTACTGATATAAATTTAAAATACAGGCAAGATGGCCAGGAATTTCGGGACATCGGCAGAATCATTAACCAATCAACTTCGACAGCATTCTTGTTTTGGAAAATAATATGCAAATCCTTGAAAACCAATATTTCGGGGTAATATTTTCATCCACATTTTAAAATGGTATTTTCCATAGAATTGAAACTTAATCCCATAGAAAAATGTTTTTTCAAATCACAGCGTGATGGCTTGGTATGCAAAAACGCGTACCATTACTATTTTTGGGCACCTAGTATGAATTTTTAAAATAAAAAATCACTTTATCTAGACTTATATTCGAAATCAGATTTCCGAATTCTTCACTAAATAAGCAAACCTGTGTCGATACTGCCGGGTATCATCTATCGAGTAGAATATCGGGACTAGTGGTCCGAACAAGTGGCTCGAGTCTCAAGTACACTATGCTTATGAAAAGATTTTAATCATGTTTATACATGAAATTCATGGATATCCACGTATTTCCTTGAATTGCAATCAGAGCAATAGGTGCGATTTGAATTGTTGCCCTTTTAAAGACCCTAAAGTATTTTAAAAGATTCAACATATTTGTGACATGAGAAATTTATTTGAACGAGACACTTAAACATTGAGAATTAACACACGCAAACATAAAATAATTTCCATTGATTGATACAACATAACATAAATGACTTTTCAAGCCTTCAATTAGGAATAAGTACTTTGGTAGTTTTAATTATCTTTTTCGGCGGATAGCAGAGTTCCATAAATTACAAATGTATGGGAGGTCGAAGGAGGAAAACTGCGTCCCTAGCACTGCTGTAAGAAACTCCTCATTCGCGCCGGTCTTCATTAATCAGAAATTAACCGAGTAGGTATCTATCAACGCACATTATCCGGCGCAACCGTTGAGTTCTGCGAGGTCGAACGAATAGGAATAGTTAAAAAGAGACTCAGGGATGGAAACCACTGCCACGGATTCATCCGCAAGAGAAATTAAAAAAAAAAACTTCAACTTTGCGCGAGTTTGAAATTAAAGAAAAAGTGAAAGGGATCGTGAATTTTTTTTCAAAATTAAAAAAAAACGAGGAAAAGGAAAAATAAAATATTATGAAAGCAGATACACAGAGAAAAACTCTGAGATAAGCATCGGGTGCAGGGGTGAAATGCGGGGTGGAGGGTTGAGAAGTTGCTCGCTACGCCTTGGGGTGCTGAAGGAAGGGCTGGCGTTGGATGAGAGGCGCAAGAATTAAACAAGTCGGTAAAAATACAAACACAGGCGCGGAGTTGGCCAGAATGGCGGAAAGGGTGGGAGGGATTCGTGGGTCGTCTCCCTCCGTTGAGCCATCGTTCTTTTTTTTCCTTCGCCGCTCCCCTCTTGATTAGAGCAACCGTCCGCGCCAAAACACAGCCAACTTTGCCTCCATGCTGGAACCGCCCAAGAACAGTTCCGCCAGCTGCCACGGGGTGGCGGGGTAAGGACGGTATCAATGATTGAGCACGTTGGTCTTCCACCAGTCGCGCGCTCGTAGCGGACGTATTTTGGAAGCGAGGGCTTCCCACCATATCAGTATGCCTGGTTGACGGAGTGAAGTTTGCGACTTGACGGGGCGCTGGTCATCTCTATTTTTCCAAACAAACCCTTTCGGCCTCAGAGTAGATGTTACGAATGTCACAAAAGAGAATGCTGCTGTCGCCAACGAAATGTGCCCTCACCCCTAGTTTATGTGGGCCTTTAAAATAAGTCACTCGTGGCGGCATATTGACCGGAATTTAATTAAAAATATACTGTAGTTAAGAGTAGTTAACATAAGCTGATATTCTGTGCGTACCAAAAGTGTAGTCTCGAGTTTGAGCGCTTGAAAAACTCAGGCCTTTGAGCTATTTTCATGATATTGGTACCACTACTTTTATGTTCTATTGCGTGTTGATTAATATGGCTGAAAATTTTTTCCCCACTCCTTAACTATGGTTATTAGTGCATCAACTAAAAAAAACCGGTTTTTTAAGCTTTTTTAAATAAACCTCAAATTTAAACATCAGCCAACGTGAAGCACGCATTACTAACTCTATCAAATTTATATTTGTTATAGAACTAGGCTCATTTGGCAATAATCCTATGTTTCTTGCGTCTCCCTCAATTAAAACAAATAGGTAATTTTATTGCTTTTTTTCGCAAAATATTTTCTGGGCGTTTACATAATGTCTTAGGCGAGGGGTCTCCGTATGGTTGCTCGTATGAGGTTATTATTGGCATAGTTTTCAGTGGCTAGTCTTCCATATCTTAGTCAAACGTAATGAATCCATCACAAATATGAGTTAAGTTCATAATGATTTCTATTTTATACTCGAGGTGGTTAGCTTCAATAGGTAAAAACAACAATACTACTTGTTTCACGCATTGCCTTTCCCTCGGTGTTGGGGAAGAGCTTGAATTTTCTTTGCCACGTGCTGCAAAATCGTTATAAAGCCAACGCATAGTTGTGATGAATTCATAACATTAAGAACAAAGCTACGGAAGACTAGCCAATGGCAACAGTGTCAAAATTAACTTCGTACGGGCAACCATTGCCTAGAAAGTATTGTTTCATAAAAATACAACAACATTTTTAACTATGGGAGACATATGAAACTGAATATTAATACCAAATGAGCCTTATTAAATAACATACATAAATTTGGTAGAGTTATTAATGCGCGCTTAGCGTGGGTCAATGTATACAATTGAGGTTTATTTAGAAAAGCGTAAAACATCGGTACTTTTTTAGTCTATACACTAATATCCATATATATCCAGTGGATTAAATTATTTTAACCATATTTGTCAACGTCCAATAGAACAATAAAAGTAAAGATACTTATGTTATAAACATTGGTTGAAAAGCATGGTTTTAATAATTGTTGAAACTCGAGTCTCTATACTTATGGTACGAAATTTTCTATGGAAGTCATAACTCTTCACTGTTACTTCTCGCTAGGGCTTTGAATGCATCGATTTCAAACAGTAGAAATAAGTGATTTCATTACACTCGTCACCATCCTGCGGACATTTTTGAAAACCGAACAAATAGCAACCGAAGTTGCACAATGATTGAAGCTTCCTCGGGATGAATTAAGGCGTTCCTTATGTAGTTCCGTCGGCGCAGAACTTAAACTAGTTCTATGCCGGATAGCATTTATAAGCGAGCAAAGTTAACGGCGAATCTTGAAACATTCGAATTGAACTTTCTCATTTTTATTTATTCCATTATTTTGGAAAGTAAATCCAGTCGTTTACCTCCGTACAAACTAATTACGAACCGATTAACTTCGTTCATTTCAAGAATTCTAGAAATATAAAAAATTATTTCATTCCTCATATCATTCCACTTATACCAGTATTTAATAAACGATTTTATAATGTATCGGTATTCTTCTTCATAAAAATTCTATGATGACCCTACATAAAAATATCCGAAATATCTGAAGAAAGTAAGGCAAAACGACAATTTTTATCGCACATGAAAATCTCATGAAACAACATACAACCATCCACGCCGCCGACACCCATGCAACTTGAATAGTCCATGGATCCAAATTAAACAGCTTTTCGTGGTATTCGATGACACATTCACCGTGGAACCTGACTCATTCAGCAATTTCAAAGTCCTTCTATAGAATTTCCTAGACGATATGCTATTCATAATAAGCTACCGTGCAATAAGTGCCATTTTATTTAAAGTACTTAGGTATTCGGCTGGGATCAATATATATTGAAGGTTAACTGGCTCTAGAAACCAAATGGATAGCCTAATTAGCTGAGTTTTGCAAAGTTCAACAAAAAGTAACCCTTGAAATACAAAATATTTTAAGTGCATTTTAAAGAAAATGCTCAAATATTCTCTCTTTATTTTAACTTAATTATTTTGTCGATTAATTAAAATACAATATAAAAGAACATATTCTCTAAGTGCGATGCATTGAATAAAATTTCTCCGAATGCCCCAAGTCTTCAAAAGA
Source organism: Ischnura elegans (assembly GCF_921293095.1). Taxonomy (NCBI): domain Eukaryota; kingdom Metazoa; phylum Arthropoda; class Insecta; order Odonata; family Coenagrionidae; genus Ischnura; species Ischnura elegans. Next base: position 10,554,189 of record NC_060255.1, on the reverse strand, counting down.
GAATGCAATAAAAACATTGAAGGCAGTTACAACTAAGGCTTGAAATTGATAAAAACTCCTGCCGGGCTGTTATACTTTCGTTTATTTTATCGCATTCCTTACATAGAGACGACTCACTGACCTTATCTCCCACGGACTGCAATACACGCAATCATTTACCACTATAACATGGGGATTTAGACCTGGATCTCTTTAATGCTGACCCGCTATCCTTGTTCAACGTCAAGAGTCATTTGATGCCTCAATGGAGCTTCTGGATACAGGCGCCGCAAAAACACATGTTACTTTTTGCAAATGATATCTCAAATGACTTTTGAGACAGGAATATTTCATAACCGCGTGAATTTCGTTTAGCATTCCATTCCCAATAGGGTAGTTTCCTTCATCAAAGACGACGGAAGGCATTGGTTGCAATTCGTTACCCACCATTAATGTATTCATAATATATAAATTATTTGTTTTAGAAATCCCAGTTTTGACGAATGGCAATGGTCAATTTTAACCTCATTTGAAAAAGGTCAGATTGGCGCCCATGCGATGCCACTCCACGTGACGTCACAGGGACATATACGAGGGTTCTATACGAGTAGATAGGAGTTTTACAGCGTCTGACATTACTAATGTATGCATGAGGCACAGACTTCAGGGAAACATCTCTTAATAATCACCTATTAAAACTGCCTATGGTTGGAAAGTTTCCTTCGTTTGATAAGGTATTAATAATCATTATTTAAGCCAAGCGCTACCCGCTATCAGGGGACTCTGCTACTTGCTAACAACCTGCATCGCAGCAGCGAACATACCCTCGCCCCAAGGCCACCTCACACGGCGACAGCGGGAACCAGACTGACGTCACACGGGGTTTTCTCAGCATTCATACTTAGCGGTCGCGTCTTCGCTCATTGAAAATTTTCACTTTTCATTTAATCGCGAAAAATAGATATCGTCATTTAAATATCTAAAGGCGTAAAATGCGTACTCCAGGAGGATAATAAAAAATAATAGGAAACCACCCTATTGCATTTTTTCCACAGCATCTCCTCGGGTATTTTCCATTGGCGCACACTATACTTATATTTCTGCGGGAAATTTTGTATCGTCACTCGTCGTCGGTTACTTAGCAAAAACCGTGGACTTCTTCATTCGCGCTTTATTGAGCTCGGCGCGGGCTCTTGTTCGAGTATAAATGCGGAATCAGAGAGGGCAAGGGATCGGTTGGTCGCAGCTACTGGATTCCTGGAAACTAAAAAAGAAGAGAGACGACGAGGCGCAGGGAGGCGGAGCGGAATGACACGAGGCGTGTCGAGAAGCAACTGATTTGGAGACGGCTGGCGAGGAAAAAGGGCGAAAAGAAATGCTTTCTCCGTGAGGAACGCATTCTAAATAGAAAGAGCGGCTCGCTCATCTTTTTCTCTCTTAGTTTGCTTTATTTCGGACCCGTGAGGTGGGGAGGGGGCGGTTAAAATATGAGAGAACGCGGTGTTTTAATTTCAGCTCTCCTTTGAAGGAAGCGACGGAATTCCAAGAGGTTTTAAACGAAGGGTATATTTTAACACCAGTTGGCTAATGTTGCTCATTATTTCAAATTGCTTGAATCATTTTCTACAAAGCTATTCGTAAAGAAATTCATAAAGGTATTCGTAAATAAAGAAATTAAATGGTTTAAGTGAGTGAGTATTAGATCAGATAACATAAAAAGATACCTAAGGTTCATAAAAAACGCCACTGAATTATTTCACTTCATGAATAATTTAAATGAACATCCGAGCTTATAAATACCAGAACACGCAGAATAAATTATCTTTCATTATTAAAGGAGATGAAACTTCCAATTATTGCAGCAACCTCAATGAGTCATCACTAGAGATACGTGAAAATCGCACTTTCATTTTTATTTTATCGCACTTTCAATAGCAGTTAATCGCATTTTGTAGCGTCTATATTTTAATTTTCATAATGACGTAGATGACGATAAAATGTAGTGAAACACAGTCATATGACAAAATACAGAATATTTTAAATGATTATGTCGTAGAACAATAATATAATAAATTAAGGGATATATAATAAATTAAAGGATAAGACATATAGTGGCGGAGGTGTAGCTTGCCCGCGCCCACTTGTAGTTCGCGGCGTCGTAGAGTCCCATCCAACTAGCAGCTGGCCAGTCGCTCACATGCTTTAAGCGGTGAGTGTCAGCGGCGCATTTATACTGCGCTCGGCAAAAAAAATGTACGAATTTTGCCGTCGAAAAGGCAAATTTGCGTAAAAATATCATAAAAGTCCAGTCATCGCATCTATGTCGCATTTATTTGCGCACATCGCATCTATATCGCATTTATCGCATTTGCGATTTTCACGCATCTCTAGTTATTACTCATAAATCGAAGGAGCCAAGAAAATGCAGCCAGCTGCATATTTCATACGAGTTACCGTTACCTAGTGATTCGTGAAAGGAAATATTTGAAATAATTATTCCATTATACTGATTGCACATATTGCAGGCAATATAAGATGAGTGGGCCTATGACAGGAAAAGGATAAAAATAAATATTATGCCGTAGAAGTAATGAAGTATAAGATCAAGTACAATCTAATATGGCTACTGTGTATAAACCCTTTTGCCGCCTTTTTCCTCGACCAATAACATTATCGTCTGCAATTCCTTAAGAAAAATTATTCAATGTATTTATCAAGAAATTTGCATATCAATATGATCTATTTGTGTTTATAAATGAAGGATAAAACTATTGAAAAGTGCTTTTGATTATTAGAAGTTAACCTAATGCGTCAAAACACCCTGAAATTTTAATGTAGATATATTTAGGAAATCCAAAAATATTAAAGTTAAATATTAATGCATTACGCCACCAAATGAAATTATTATTCCGGTGCAAGTGTGTCCCTTGGGAACATACATTTATTTATTTAATTCAGTCCAATAACAGCAAAAGGCCAATTACGGAGGACTCACAATAACATGATCATACACGCTGAGATAAGAGTCAACAAGTAGTACATAAAATAGAAAGCTTTTCATGATGCATCAATATCACAGAATCCAACATAATTTTTAACAAAATAGAAAGGCTGGACTGCAATTGAACTGGAAGGCAATTAAGCAGTAGGAAAGAGAATAAAAAAGAAGCAGAAGAAAATAAATAACCATTTTCAATGTGAAAAAAAAACACGTTAAAAATGATTTTGCACAGTGTAGAACAATGTCTATTTCACTTCTAGTTATGTTCCATAGTATTTTTTGTTGAATTTCATGGTATTTTCAGATTCGTCTTACGTCGCCTGAAAATTGATTCCATACTTTGCAAAAGATGACTTGTGAAATTTCTGATTTGCTTTAACTGATGTGGAGTCTTAAACAACCTATGCGAAATAGATTTTTTGCGTTCATTCCATTATGAGGTTTTATTTAGTGTAAATCCTATGTTAGTTGCTCTATCAGAGGAATCGATTTTGATACCTTTATTGTAGGGATGTGCGAGTACTCGAAAATTCGAGTCGAGTGGAGTAGTTAGTCGAGTCGAGTGATTCGAGCAGTATTACGAATGTCGAGTCGAGTAGTCTCGGTTATAAAGCTGTCGAGGCCAGTAAGTTCAGAAATCTGCCGACAGGGGGCGCTAAACTGAAACTCGTGTGGTAATATTATTTATAAAGTCGTTATAATGCCTTGGCCTAGGAGTTTCACCTTTTGTATACGAATAGAGGTCAACCACTATAGTAGTCGCCGTGGGTACCGAATACCTATTCGTCAGCCGCGGCGTCCGACCGTCTACCGCCCCAGCGGCGTTTTCGGAGTAATCGGAGTGGACCACAGCATCGCTTATTCTTTTTGTGCAATGTTTTTGTGCCCTAACAAGCTTTCTTCACTCAAACGCTGAGGAAAAATGCAAAAATTGTTAGGATTTCTATGGAAAAATGCAAATTTTACGTTTAAGCAGGCAATGCCGGTTTTCCCGGTGTTTGACGTCACAAGTGGTGCCATCTCTTAGCACTAAGTACCTCCAATGTTAATTTACGTTTATTCCTTTGTTTCGTTTAGTTCCCTTCTTGGTCTAAACGAAAATAGAGTCTATGGTTGATTACACGGAGCAAGAAATAAAGAAAAAAAGAAAAACCTCTTTTTTTATATGCAAAGCTAAAGCTAAGTTCTTCAGTCCGTTCACTTCGCTCTCTAAAATTTCATGAATATTCAAGATCCATATAAATCGTTGATATAACTTTTAATAAAACTTCCCAAGGTTCCCAAACCTTGGAAACTTTGGAAAGAAAGTACTTGTCCAGCTACACAAGTTTGTTGCGGAAGACATTTTTTTTCCGTTGGCAGTAATTCCGTAACGTGGACACGTCAACACCTACTGCCTGAGCATGTAGAAAAATTGGTTTTTCTGCATGAGAATTTGAATGGATCAAATATTACATGATACATTTTACGTACACCATCTTAATTACAATGGAAAAAATATCTTTATCGAGGGTTTTTCGGAGCAGTTTGGATACATACCTACATTGACGACAGTTTACTAGAGGTTAAGTTCATTTAAATTGTGCTTCTGGTACAGTTAAATACACGTTAATTTTCATTAATCTCCTAAATGTGACTCAATTACCATCAACGTTCCACGTTTTTTTTTCCTTTTTACATCAATCTAAGCATGAAAAATAGAAAATTTGCTAGGGGATTTGATGAAATGAGCATATGTTGGAGTATGCATTGTTGTATTGCCTTGTTCAAGAATTGCCATACTCGACTCGACTCGATATTAGCGAGTAGTTTTCAACTCGACTCGATTCTCGACTCTAGGTCAAAAAGTACCACTCGCACATCCCTACTGTTTTCATTTATATTTGGCATGAGATTAACTATGAGTCTAATAACATATATTATTACTAATGATGATACTTTTAGTCTTGTTGGAATTTAGACGTAGATAGTTTTCCAGTGACCGTCTGGGTACATATATTTCGAATATGGCTGTTCACGTTAGTAATGGCTTCATTCACATCAAAAGGGTAACAGACATGGTAGATCTGAAGGTCATCAGGGTATATGTGGTACTTAGTTAAAGCTTAAGATAACTTAAAAAAGATCATTGGCATAAACGGAAATCGGTTAAAGCGGTTCAAGGATTGATTGCGAGTATAGTAAAAGTATATTATGAGTAAAACGTTTCTACATATTTTGTCTATTTAGTCTATTAGAGATATATTGTATGCTGAAGGCATAACCCATTGTATGAAATATTTAAAACACATTTAATAAATCTTCGTCAACATTTTCCTGAATCGCGAATGTGAAAATTTTTCATTTTAAAAATTACTGGAGCAACAAGAGCACAAAAATTCAAAATGACGACATCAAACTTAGGTATTTACCAAATAATAGTCATGTCGATCTTCCGGGCTTTTATTTTTTTAGATATTATAGATATTTTACATTGTAGTGACAAAGGCTTAAAAATAGATTTCATGGAAAAATTCTAAATTGCCAAAATCCGGATGGACTTTGTAATGATGTCAATGGAGACTTTCGCGCCGTGCGCTGAAGGGTATAAATTAATATTTGATTTAGGAGCATGCGTAGAAAGGTTTTCGGGTTGACCTCAGCGTCCATTCATCTTCATGACGACAGTTTCGCCGGCGTTGCAGCTGGCGTCTTTAGGTCAAAAAAATTGAATTCATCTTCATGTTCCTTTATTTTTAATACACAGTTTAACATGCTCCTAAATCAAATATTAATTTATACCCTTCAGCGCACATTTTATAAAATTGAATTATTTAACTCTGAGGTCTGACAGCCCTGTGATAGGTGGTTGTGTGGCAAAAATATAAGCTAATTTGAGTGGTTAAGGACGTAGCGTTCAGCAGCATTCCTTTCTGTTCAGAAAACTCGAGTTTCTCTCAAATACCACTATCCATCTAACGGAGATTCTGAGACTACTCGGTATGCTTATTTCGAACATGATGAATGAAAGGTATAAGTTCATGAATTATGAACACATACTACCTTTCTGAGCGGTACATACAACATTATCATAGAACTGGGTTCAATTTCCAGGTCAAATATCACAAGAAACAGAAACAGTACATTATTTTCTCAAATGGATCGGATGTAGGAAGTCGTTTTTCCGTGAAAAAAAAAGTACATAAGTAAATGCCAAATCTTAATCAAGCAGTCAAATTGCACATGTCTGCCACCTAATTATTGTACTGTTCTGCTGGTTGAAGGCTGACGTCCTAATACCTACCACCATGGCAACTAGCGGGGTAGGCTTTTGATGTTCATATAAAAATGGGCGTGCTGTTACGAGGAATTCCTGGTTCTAACTGAATTATATTTTTTCTAGTACTTAAGTATGATCTGTGCCATAATACCATCCACAAATACGAGCCAGAGTCTGGCACAAATAAACCATCAATCCCGCGGAATGAGAAACATTTGATAGACATTGACACTCATTATTGTAATACACATCACACGTGAGATGAAAAAATATCAGGTTAGTTTAACTTCCCCATCAATGCATGATGCAAATAAAATAAGAATTCACCGTAACAAAGTGAGTGGAAGAAATCACAGTTATGCCAAAAAGCGCAGCAAAGGCAATGAGCTCTTTTGAATAAAAGGTAACCTAGACTCACAAAATCCGAGGAAATATTAGCTGCTCAATCATGTTCTTGATATTGAAATTATCCGGATTGAATATGAAATGAAAGCACGTGATGATTATATGGGGAAGACATAGTATGACTCACCTGAATTTATAAATGACACAAATTTAGACTATATATTGCAGTAATTACTGGTATTATTAAAGAAGATAATGCCCCTTCTGCCGAATATTTAAGTCCGTGCAAAGGGTTTCAGCTGTATATTTACTTGTTGATGGATCGATTATCTAAAATATTATACGTGTTGGAATCATTCGAGAATAAGTGCATTTCCTTAATATCCACAGACTTACGTAGGAAGTGCTAGGACGCGCTTTCACTGCGAAGTCACCATGGTTACCAATTTTCGTACAATGCAATGGAATTGTAAGAAAAAAAACTGGAAAATATTTCAATATTACACTGTCTCCAATACCAGTACTATGGTAATGTGCATATTTGACATGAAGGAATGCTAGCAGTAGAAAAGAGGCATAAACAAAATACATGAGAAGCAATGTAACCTGTGTCTCATACTCGCACCTTAAGAATAAAACTGGTCACATTACATATCATGTCTTTCCACAGTAGTTTCCGGATAGAGAACAGCGCGTAGACATTTCTAAGACAGCATTACCATCCTTCACGGCTTATGAAGCCATTTCCTCTCCGCCCCCAACCGATTCCGACTCCGCAAAGCATCGTCCCTTTCCGTCGAGGCACGAAGTCGCGCCCAACGGTCGCAAGTAAATGCTCCCACGGAATGAGATCCCTGTCATGCCCAATGGTAGACACCTGCGTGGGAGACCCATCCTCTTTGGACGGCGTTGGGTCGGCCGTAAAACCATATCCGTGATGGAGCAACACACGCATTAATGCCCTGTGACACTTAGAGGGTGGGATATGTTTTAAGGAGAGTGTCAGGAGAGGGCGTCCAAAGTACGACTCCGGGGATGCTGGGATTTTCGGGTGACCATGACACTCCATCCTGAAGATAACTGAGGTTGAAGCTACTGCCATGCCATCCAGCATACTTAGCAGACACGGTGGCGAAGAGAGAATATATTTAGCAGTAACTTTTTTGCAACGTTTGAGGAAGGATATAACGCAAATGTATGTCACAAAAATATAAAATAGTGAAGGATAAAGCGGATGCTTTTCGTTTAATGGTATTAGGCTCAACTATGTGAAAGTTAATATTCGAAAATGAAAAGGAGTCTTCGTCAATTTCCGCTGATTTATTTCGTCCGTACGACTTGTTTCGAACCATAGGCTGTACTTGATAATGACCTCTATGGCTCGAGACATGTCGTGCAGACGAAATAAATCAGTGGAAATCAACGAAGACTCCTTATCATTTTCGGATGCTTTTCATGACTAAATATAAATAGAGTGACGTATTATTCCTCTTTCAGATGTGGTTTTATATTTCATGGTCCCCAGTTGATTATTTCCAGAGCAGAATAATTTATGTACAACACCCACGGATCGCAGAGCAGTACAAACACATAGTGTTCATCCCATAATGAATAATTATCAAAAATGTTTAGACGAAGTAATATACGAATAGCAATCGAAAACGTATTGCATCAAGGCGTAGATTTTTCATGTTTCCGGTATACAACCCAAGAAATTGTGGAAAAGACCAGCAGTGCATTTTTCTATTTGGTGAGAACTATATCTTGAACAATTACACAGAATAATTACTTCTTTACCTGCGAAATAGAAACATCTTAAAAAAAGGCTTAATATGAGCAAGTATTCAAGGTTATTCTTATGACTTAGTGCATTTATTTTGCCGTTCACTTCGACGAAGGTCACATTGAAACTAATTCCGTAATCGGAACTCATATCGCAAGTGATCTGCATCTACTAAAAATTGGAGGTCAGAGACTCCTCAATTACATTATAGAAACATAGTAAGGTTCCATTAAATATCATAGCAATGTACATGTTTGAAGAGTAATTAAAGCAGCATTTCGTTCTAGAAAATGCTAAAAAGTCAAAAACTTTCTAAATGAAAAAGTGTTTCATGTTGAATAAGGAATAATTGATTTCAACAACGTAATGAGAATGTCAGTTGATTTGTTGCAAAGAAAATCTTCCGGCTCTATTCACTACTGAGAAAAGAATACTAAATGGGTTTCCATGAAAACTCATTCTACGGATGGTTAAAATGAACATATTTTAAGCACGGCCAACCTAAGTATCCAAAAAAAATGTCACAATTGGAGAGAGCCGTATAAATTATTCAATAAGAGCAATGCGATAAGACCAAAATTTCACGGTAGAATGGAAGCTGTTAGAATGAAGGCAACGCAGCTAAGGCATTCACGAACGAATTGAAATACTTGATGTAAGGCTAATAATACGTATAAAACAGTTGTTAAAATAAGTAAAAGAAGAGCATGAGAATATCATTATTCGTCTTTAAATTTAAAAATATTAGGTATTCGAAATTACAGAAAGGGTCCCAAACCTATGTCATGGAAATGTCATTCTCCTCATAAATGTACTCTATACCGACCGACATAAATACTTCTTAAATACGTTAGCACATACAAGTTTAGAGAACACGTTTAGAGAGAGAGTTTAAATTTTCATTACAACCCTATTATAAACACGGTGGAAATCATCCCCTTAATTCAAGTGGATTTTTGTATTAACTAAGGAAATAACCTGGGGCTAACGATCAGCTTGGACTTCAATTGGTAAAATGTATTTAAATTATTTTAATCGGCTTTGAGATGCCTTATTCATCTGAAAATGTATACCATTCCCAAGAAGAGCTTATGACTTTATATCTATAAAGATCAAAACTGAAATGATAAACCCATGAAAAAGAACCCACTGCTGCCTCCGCAGTCTCCATGGTAAATCGGAAACACGGGAGGAGACGAGAGAGAAATAAGACATTAGTAAGGGTGGTACAAGAGAAGGATTAACGGGATGCTTATCTAGCTAATCACGGTCGGAGAAGCCGGCTGCAACCGAGGGAAGGGTAGCAGGGGTGCACGCGAGCTAGCCTGTCACTGCGATTCCCAAGCGAGGAGCAGGGGAAAACGCAGGCGCCGGGGGAGAGGGTTAAATAGAGCCGGTGCGGCGAGGGGGAGAAATTGGCTTCCCAGCAGACCCCCCCTTAAAAGGCTTGCATGAGGACCTGTCGCCGTTTTATATGAAAACGGATGACGAGGGAGCTTCCGAGAACATCCTCTGCTGCCTGCGCTAAATCACCCTGAAAACTCTGCAGGGAAAACTCCCATGCCACTCAGTTCTAACCTAATCTTCGCTATCTGCATCCTCTCTCGCACCCAATCCAGAGCAGCGCCGCCAATGGAATGTTTGGAGCGCACGGCTGGATCCCAGCTGACGCGCCGCCCTCCCTGCTTTTCCATCGAAAATGCTCTTCTTATTTTGGTCATCCGAGAAGAATTCGTGTGCTTCCGATTTTTGCACTCCCGACTCTATTCCGAGATTCGGTGGCTTCAAGGAACGGTGGTGGATGGGACGCTTGGACAGTGTTGGGCAATGGACACTGATCGAATGGTCACGACAGGACTAGTGCAGAAAAGCAGCCAAGTCTAACTGTACCCCCCTGAACTTACGGAGATGAAGAAATAATTAAGTACCGTAACAAGAATAACATCAGTGAACCATTCACATTGGAATAGCCGTGGATTACTTCCTTTTTTAATTGAATAACCAAAATAAAAGTTTCATGTGATGTCCTTGTTTGAAATTGCAAAGCCCGTTCTTACTTTTTATCAAGCCCCCCAAATATTTAACCTATTATATCATAATAATAGCCAGTTGTGAGATTTTTTAGATAATATCTTATTAATCGTGCACACGAGCCAGTATTTGTTTGTCTCCAATGAAGAAAATAATTATGGAACATTTTTGTATAACATGGACTGAAATACACTGTATACCTGAGCAACATTCCCTTCGCCTCAAACGAGACCTATTCCTAGGCGCGGTGATGCTAAAAGTCATTTCCTTATATACTTTAATGCATTACAGCAATGAAAAATTACCATACTAGCGTAAAACGATCTCGGAATTGTTAATTGATGGTAATGAGCGGTGCATTGTAGGACAAAAATTAGGTACATGGTTCGTTTTTGTCTACTTTAATGCTTGGCTCCAAGAAGGGAAATTATTTTATAGGCTATCGCGGTACCATTAGGATTAATCGATAGTGCCCCTTCGCCACTTGAATGCGTAACACTTAGAGAATTGATTCATTCAAGTAAATGATGTACTAGCTGACAACAATTTGAGAGGATGTAGATGAGATGAAATCAGTGAATTTTAAGAATAATTTTTCGTCCCATCGAACGATACATTATTGACCGATGTCTGCTATGCTTCCATTTACTTTGCTATTCCCTTTCAACGGGCTCAAAATTTCTCACTTTCCATGTCTCGATACCCCAATTAAATGCACTCATGTACTTGTTCTCATGAAAATTTCACATTTCAAGTTAGATTAAATCAATGATGAACTACAAATCAGAAACGATGAATAAATGATATAGCTGTAGAGCACATAAAATTTACCTTTTTTTGACAAAATCTACAAACAAATTTTATGCACATATGATATTAAGGTAATTAAAAGTTTACCATATTGATTCCAGAACCTCATGATAATATGCTCGTCTAGAGAGTGATGAAAGGAAAATTTGGTGTTAATCCGTATGAAAACCGATGACAAGTATAGTATGGTAAGCTCATGAATTTTAATTCGACTACGTTAAGACAATCAGCTATGACCACAGTGAGTTTTACTTATAGCCGAAGTTGAATTCTAAACGATTGAACTAAGAATGCGTAATAGTTAAGCAAATCATACATAAGTTACGTTTCATCAACCACATACCAGCTTCAAATTCGCAATTAATAAATACCTTATTTTCACAATAAACTACAATAATGGTTTTCAAAATATTTTAAATCATTTGTTGATAATACATCCTTAATTTCATAATTATAATGTTAAGCTGCCATTAACATATGCACTAAACTTTTGTAGCCCGATAACTCGTCGCTTTTAATAAATTTTATCAAATTTCCTTATCCAAAGCACCTAAAAACAGTAACAAAGCATGTCATAATATATATTTCATCATTTAATAAAATTTTCACTGCAAACATATAAATATGAGATGGTTGATAATAATGATGCTACGAAAAATAGGGCTACAAAAATGTCCACAAGTCAAACTTAAATTGCTATTCCAGAACCCGGTCTCACTTAAATGTTTAAAAACTGTTGATATAAGCTTACGGCCATCAAACTTTAAATCCTTGTCATTCTCATATCTCATGGTCATTTTATCAAATAGATTAAATTTTAAGTTACGTTTTTCGAGTTGAATTTCCGCCTATGATTATAAATCCCTTAAAAATGAATAATTTTACAAGTAAATTCCATAACTTGAATTCATGTAATTCCTGGAATAATATAATCTTGCTTGAAAATATAATGTTTTAAATAGCGTAACCTCTGAAAACCAAAGCATTAGGTTCATCGTGAAAGATCAATCTCATATATTTAAATAGGTTCGAAATTCAACTAAATGCTAATGAAATGCCGAGACGTGTGGCATACGTAAGATTATAGTAAATTTGAAATCTATATATATAAAAGAAAGTCGAAAATCGTGTTAGTTAGAACACTTATAACTCGAGAACGGCTGCACTGATTTTAGTGACATTAGGCTCTTTGGATTCGTCTCAGCCCCGGATAACATATAGGACATTAAAAAATAGGAAAAGTTCACCAAAAAAAATCAACTTTATCTTAGAGATATGTTTTAAGGAGTTGATTGTTGAGAGGGTCAAAAAATTAAGATTTTTTTCGTTTTTACTAATGTATTGACTGATCTTTTTAAAAATATAAAAAAATTAAATTTTCAAACATGTTAAAAATATTAAAGTAATATTAAAATAGTATTAAAATAATTGAATTAGAGGTAAGCTCAGCTCAAATTCAGTTGTCAACAAACACATAACTACCGTGTGTGTAAACAAATCTCCAAGCAATTGTTGATTATCAGTAATGTCCGTGTACTCTGCATGAATTCAAATCTTTTAACTTTCTAATAAACGAAGACGAAGTCACCAACTATCTGTCTGAATATTTAAAGTCCTTGGACACACCTGGCTTACCACGGCACGATTTAGAGCTAAAGGTAGGCTCTGTGTTCATGATCTTTCGAAACCTAAACCAACCAAAACTATCCAACGGAACGTGTTTGGTTATTAAAAAACTGATAATGAAAGTGATTCACGCCACTATACTCAAAGGAAAATTCAAAGATGAGGAAGTTCTCAATCCGAAGATTCCATGATCCCAACTTATATGCCCTTTTGAGCTTAAACGTATTCAATTTCCAATTCATGTTGCATTCGCTTCAAGGGCGCAGCTAGGAATGAAGGATAGGCGCAGCTAATACTGGCGGGTCTGTAGGGTATAGAAAACTCGCCAGGGTAAGCGAGAGGTGTGGGGGCCCTCCCCCAGATATTTTTTAAGATAAATGGTTCAAAATAGTGGGTTTTGCGGCTGTGTGAATAGTTAAATATGTTTTGTTTGTTACTCATCCGTCCCCCTAATATTAGTAACAAAAGTTTTTATAAAAAGTTCTCTGAGCTCTTGGGGGGTTTTAACCCCCTAAAACTCCCCTCGCTGCGTCACTGCTTCGCTTCGCTATTTTTATTTAGCTTCATTCGCTTTATCTTGCGCCTGATAACAAAACAAAAACTGTTGTTTATCAGAAGGCGCTTGACGCAAGACATTCAACCCTAATGTGTAGGGCACACCGTGGTGCGTTTACGCATGCAGCACGTTTACGCAGTGCATTTTTTCCAAACAGAGATACTATAACTGGCGCGCCTAAAGTCATTTGATACGAATGCTGCTTCATAGGGGCTTTTCTTACACTATTTTGAGCATCAGTCAGGCGTTGGTCTAACGTTGCGTTAACCTGCCCCGTGAACGAGCCAAGTTTATGCTACGGACTTAGACCTAAAAACATTTTGTTACGGTTAATAACACAAATAGCCAACAACTGAATGCGTATAATTTGTATTTCATCATAATCTTTCAGTAATAATTTCAATATAATAAATCAAATATGATTAAAACCATACAGCCGCTCTTTATTTATAAATGGTGCAACTAAACTATAAGTTCATTGAATTTTAGGCGGTACGAAGTTCGCCGGGTCAGCTAGTGCAATCATAAACAGGATATCCAATGACTTGTGGAATGGCCTGTGTGACCATAGCCGTTCTATCCTTTTACATAGTTACGTTCCTTCTAAAAATAATCGGATAATAAATCGTTATTACGCACCGTTAAAATCTAGTGCTAAGGCGTTATTAGTTATATTGCGTTCATGAATAAGGTGTTATACGTTGGCATAGGATAGCATGGTTAGAACATTTCCCAAGCAAAGAGGAATTGGGTAAATGAATATCAATTCAGTGACAAGTCTCTTATACCGCGAGAATAAATCAAGACTATCAATGGATAGTGGTAGGCCAAGCCAGGTAGGTACCCTCCCTTGGATGGACCATATTTTTATAACTTTTCCCCTGTCGTTGAATATGATTACCCTTGAAGTTGACTGAGTATAATTATTTATACACATGTGCAAAAATCTACTTTTTAAGAGACAATTTTAGTGTAAGTATACCGGGGCTAACCACAGTGAGTCACACGGGAGTCACACGCAATACAGATATTGTGCGAAAAACCCACAGAGAAAAAAATCATTGGCCATGACCGGGATGACCGTGGCTACCACACTGGCTAGTAAAGGTATATTTAAACTAGTCAAAAGCGAACAGCTCTATGTGTTCCTCAAGTCCGGGTCTTGCTCCGCGGCTGTGGCGCTGTACACACGATTTGGACTGCTTGTGGCATCATATGCTCAGTAGTCCAGGAGCACCTTGTCCGGTAATGTCCACAAATATCCACAGCTTAACTGGCTAAAGCACTCGACCAGAAATCGGGGGACCCGTGTTCGAATCCCGGTCAAGGCGAATGATTTTTTCTCTGTGGATTTTTCAGACAATTTTTGGGAGAAGGTGCAGAGAAAGCCTGCTAGGTATGTGTTGGGAAAGCACAAGAAAACGGAAAGCGTTTCAGAAATGCTCAGAGTTCTGAGGTAGGAGAGTTTACAAGAGAGGAGGAAAAGAAGCAGGCTATGTGGCATGTTTAGAATAATGAGTGGGGAAAAGCATGGAAACAGTTTGGAACAGAAGGACATTTCAAAACCCAGGTTTGTTGGAAAAAATGATCACCAGTTCAAGATAAAGTGCCGATCACAAAGGACAAATGCAAAGCAGTTCTCCTTCTTGAATAGCATCATAAGGGACTGGAACGACCTACCAGCAAAACTATTTGAGCCCTTCCCGAAAAATTTACATATTTTTAAAAAGTAATTGAAGAAGTAGGGACTAAGGGTTTCTTTTAATGTTTTCTATTGTTTTTGTATCATATGTGCATGTTACCACCAGACCAATGGCCTAATTTTAATATTGAAAAATAATAATAATTTTTAATAATAATAATAAAATAAGAAAAAAATTAAAAGAAATAAAATATATATAACATTCAAAAATCGGTAATATTGGATACATGTAGAACAGTTAGATTGTTTTTAAATGAATTGTAACTTGAGGCAGAGTCTTGGCAAGGCCCGACACTAGCAGACCTCTAAGTAAATCTTGTAGAAAAATATATAATAATAATAATTCAAGTAAATTTTGAGGGGCTTTCATGAGTAATGAGTCCCACGTATAAGTGAAACTGCCTCATAAGATCATTCGCCAATCAATGTGCTTATTGGTAATAAGCAATTTATCCTAAGTAAGACCCTCCCATTCTGCAAACGTAGCACAAAACGGCGAACTAAGGAATTCTCTCCGCTCCCATTCATTAGGAGCAGCGGCACAGGGTCTCATGGTGAGCGAGACCCTCGTGGCTCCGGGCGTCGCGGCCCCACCGCCCCCAGCAGCCCCCGGCGTGACGTCCGCGCCCCCGACGTCCCCCACGGCGCTGGTCCACTCGGCAGTGCTGCCCTCGAGCGGCGGGGCTGCTCAATACGGAGCGGCCAATGGCGACGAGCCGGACTTCATCGAGACGATTAAAAACGTGACGGTGGCCGTGGGACGAGAAGCCATCCTATCCTGCTCGGTCACCGAACTGGATAACTACAAGGTGGGTTGGCTCCCTAGTCGTATGCACCCAAAGGAACTGCGTGATTCCCCCGCCATATACCTGGGAAGGCGTCATTGGATGTACATCTAATTTGTTTAGAAACATATTTAAACCTTGTCCTCATACCCGGATTTTAAATTACAGAAGTTCGGAAAATGCTTATTCTTCTGAGAAATATTTCACCACGAACTCCCGGATTACCATAATTTAGCATTTCATGAATACAAATGTATACTTCTGACGCTTAGTTTACATAAAAATAACAATTTAATTGGTAACTGTTTTACAAAATTGACAAATTCAGCCAGTAACCCATGCGTATCCGACTCTGAATAATTTTGTACATTCAATGATTTTTATCGTCAAAATCACATAAATATTAGATAATTACCAATGCCAATTGCTTAGACAAATATAATCATTTATTATAGAACTTTTTATCCATGAGGGCTTATGGGTGTGCTTATGAATAGGAAATTCCGGGTGGACACAAAAAACGCCAAAGAAATGTTTCTGTTTTCACAGAAAAATAACGAAAACGAAGAGAAGAACAATAAAGTAGATTATTATGGTGAAACAAATGATACGATTTGGAAGAATGCCACGGTAAGTAATGGAGTTAATTGGGGGTACTTATCGGATCCACACTGAAAGTAAATGGCTCAAATTCGATTGGTTGTAAGACAGGATTTCATTGAGCTGAGATGCAATTATATTTCATTTGGTAGGATCGCTACTTGCGCGATCGAAAACAAACACTTATCAAGTTTACTAATGAAATAAAGATTTTCCATCAATTGCCAGTGAGGCTAAAATGAGAACTTTGTTACACAGACTGTGAATAATTCCATCCTTATAGCAGTCATCAATACAAAATTAATTATAATAATAAAAATTGATAAATATTTGAATATATACCCTTTTTCCACCCATTTCAGCCGACTTTAGAGCCAGCTATATTCTAGACCAAGGAGGTTTGACTTAAGTACGGTATTCATTCCCTAGAAAGTGAAAAATGGTTCTGTGGCGACTTCAATTTTATCGCCCATCTTGCGGTAAAACGAGAAAATATAATTTTATCCCATACGTATATGTACTCGGAAAGAGGGTAAAAATGCGGCTCAAAACAAACTCTTTTCAAGTTTACCAATCAAATAAAAGATTTTTCATCAATTGCCAACGAGGCTAAAATGAGAACTTCGTTACACAGCCTGTGAATAATTCCATCCTTATAAAAGTCATCGATACAAAGTTAACATAATAATACCAATTGATAAATATTTGAATAGAAATAATTATTGTATCATAAACATTTCATGATTAAATTTCTGGCAACAACCTTAAGAAAATGAATTACCCCAGCTCGACTTAAAATTTCCGAATTTGATTTGGCTGTGCAGACGATTTTTTAATTTTACCATTATATCAAAAATGATAACTCTGCCATTTTGTATTTTCACCAATGCCTTGGGCAGGTTAATTATGGCACACGAAGAGGACGATTCTCTTTCATTTTTGGAAAAATGTTCCACTACATCTCCCTTTCAAAAATGATTTCTCAATATCATCGTTTTTTATAAATTTCTCTTTATTTTCCTGAACGCGACCTTAATTCGTAGAATAGAGGAATTATGTAATTTCAAGGCTACGGGTTGTCACACCAACGAACAGTATCGAAAGTGAATAATGAACTGTTCCTCCTCCTCATTGATTCACCGCCAATACCACTAATTTTGGCGTCATTTCACCTTCAGACGGCTCGGAGTAAGCCAGGAAAATGTATGACAAATATCCCCATAGTCATAATTCTAAAACAGGCTAACCATGCCTAATCACCCAATGGTTAACACAATGTCCCACACCCAAAAGTATATTCGGCAAAAACGTACATTTGTAGGGTGTAGCAGCAAACAAGATTTCGGAAATGCGATTACAACATTAAGTGCCAATTGATGTGCAGCGTGGGTTTCAAGCATGCAAATAATGTGAAACGATTCCGCTGATTCCGTTTGATTTCAAATAAAGCATCTACTCTGATCTTGTTTGCTTTGCCAAACAATGAAACGAAATAAAAGAGGAAGCACATAAAAGAAATATCCGTTAGAATGAAAACAAATTCGTTAACGGAGGTTTTTCAATAAAGCCAATTTAATCACATTGAAAAACATTTTTTCAAATATTCCGCTTTATTCGCATAAATTTTATATGCATACCTTTCAAAAAATATCACTGAAGTAGATATGTCCGGAAAAATTTGCCAACCAATAATCCATCCATCACATCAAATATTTCTGATTTTTGTACGCGTTAACATAAAGTGAATTAATACTTATGATTGAACTGAATTCTCTGCAATGGTACCTTAAAGCTTGTGAGATTGATCAAATGATGCAGCAGGGATTAAGAAAATGACAAAAGGCAATAAATACATTTTTAAATGATTATTAGAAAGTGGGGTATTATTTTTTGTTAAAATTATCTTTAATATCCAATAGCAATTTTCAAATTTGAAAAAACAATAGCAAAATAAATCATGATACCCATGAGAAATATAAAATTTTTATTTAAAAAAATGTATTTTTAAAATCACTTCATAATGAAAGTGATTCATTTGTTTTCCTTTCAGACTTCACTGCGGAATGAACCGACGCTGATTTCAATTACATTTGCGACAAAAAGTCAAATGGTGTTTGTCCTCAACAATAATTTGCGCGAATTTAGTTCACTTCTCAATGACAGAGAGCATCATTTTTACATCATTCGCAGTCAATTGGTGTCAATATTTGATCGCCGCAATGAGGAAACTTGCTCAAAGTCGGCTCTTATCCAGCATGTTTCTCCTCTTGCACGTTTCTCTTGAGATTTAATGGAAATTATCAAGAAGTAAGGGAATATATTAAGAAATTTCGTAAGTGAAAGTCTAGGAATGGGCATGTGGATTAGGGGATGAGAACGAGTGGGGCGGGGTGGAACTTTAAAATTGATAAAAGAGAGCAATGCAGGGCAGTCGATGGTGGAATTGAGAATCTTATAAAAAAGTTTTAAATCAGCTGTAAGCCTATGGGTAGTGAGATTAGGGATGAAGAGGAAGGAGAGAATAGCATTAGTGGACATGTTGCGTAAATGCGGTATTCTATTTTTTACTATACTTATTGGCAAAGAATTGCTGACACAGTCCAGGGATGGGAGGTTGGTTTGTGGAGGGATAGACCAGATGGGACAAGAGTAGGTAAGAATTCGAAGAATGATAGATGAAAAAAAAGTTCGAAGTGCTTGGGGGTCCTTAATTTCAGTGAAACGGTACAGGAGGCCTAAGAGGGACATTGGTTTAGACTTGATGGATTGTATGTGCGGAGAAAAAATTAATTTATCGTAATTGATAATGCCTAGGACCTTAGATGTTGACACACGTTTCAGAGAGTGATTAAAAATAGTATAGTCAAATTGGAATAGAAATCTTAATCGTTTTTTATTCTAATAATATGTTCCCTCCGCCTGAAGCCAAAAATTTCGTTATGCTTGTAGCATCAGCAGATGGCAAAGAATCGTGCAAAGTAATGCAAATGAATATATCAAACAGCGGCGTGCGGGGGATGTTACTATTTAACAGTTAAAGAAAATGTGGTGAGTCAAGCAGCAAGTACGACGCGCCGACGCTGGTCAAAGCGTTCAATGAGGCGAGGCTGGTCAACGCGGTGAAGCTGCCGCATCGAACCAAAACCCGAATTTCCAATGTATATAAGACCGGCGGAGAAGCCACTACGAGAAGCAGAACTATAAGAGAGGTGCTAGCAGAACACTGAGCCCACCTCAGTGTAACTCGATTTTGTTAAATAAAAATCGTACATTGGAGCAGTATATTTTTTTGAAACATCACCGGTCAGCGACCTACAAAAATAGGTTCAATTATAAATTCTTTGAACGATAAAGAAACGTAAATAACGGCGTATCCCCCGGCTGGACATCCACGCACATAACTTGATATAAGAGGCGGGGTGGCAAATTGGGGCAGGATTTTTCAATTGATAACTTAAGTTGACACTTTATTTTATAATGTGGTGCCAAGCACTTCGTCAAGCAAAGTGAAAAATATCCAGGTTTTCTCTACATCATGTTAAAAATACGCGAAAAAAGGAAACTTTAATGGTTTAAATAAAAGTAATAAAAATTATCGCTATAGTAAAAAATTCACTACAACGGCTTCTAAAAATGTTAATTTTTATGATGTAATGATTTAAATTTAGGCATTTTAAAACATAACGCAACAGCAGCAAAACACTTCAGTCAATTAAAAAAAATGGAAAAAAAAGTTTCACATCATTTTTAATTAAATTGACAGACGTCTCCTGCTTTAAAAAATGAGTTATAAATAATGTTATTTCAGTAACGTGGTCACTGATCATTCTATAATTTGAAAATATATTAGTTTTTTTCCAAATTAAGAAGTGAAAAAAATCATTATTGGCCAGCTTTTTTCGATTCTAGCCCACTGTGCCCCGTCTTAATAAATGAGGTGGAATAGACCAAACTGTGACAGGTTACACTAGTTCCTGTGCATATTAGCTGATAGGTATGAGATAAAAATTTTGCTTACTCGCCACCTGGACCACGAGCCACTAGGAGTTACTCGACCAACTAAACGTTATGTTTCACCCCACCCGCCTAGTTCACCATCATTTCATATTCTTGGGGTCCGACCTTAATCGAAGGAAAAGACAACTGCCCAGAGAGATTTCGCAGGCCCACTATTCTCCCACTTCTGGGTCGTGAGGAGAAATTTTTGAGAGGCATTAGGGAAACTTGCCAAGAGAATGTGGGGCATCAGGTGGAAGGGCCCCGTGGAGGAATCCGAGAATAAATGTGGAGCTCCCTCCCATCTTCGAATTTCGCATTCATTGCATTCAAAGCAGTTTAAAATACTTCTACGGAACTAAAATATGGCAAACGCTGCATTTTGTAGATGCACCCAGGCGATGGATATTTTGTTATAGTGGGTAAATCGTTTTCCTCTTGAAAAATTCTTTCTTTTAGAAAATCTTTAATTTTATTAAAGTTCTACAATTTATTATTATGATTTCTTGGCATTCGGTTTTATACGCAGTAGAGCACGCTCGTAAGCAGGTTTTCTCTCCCTAAGCGTTATTTGAATGGTGCTTTTATATCTGCCTTTTTTCTAATACATGTAAATAAAGCCGAAAAATAAAATATGATCAGTAGAAAATTGAGATGCTCACAACCTGTAACATTTTGCAAACGTTTTTAAGGCAATGAATGCGTATTTATTCAAATTTAGGTGCCACGAAACCAATTTGTATTTAAATAATTGCAATCCCACTATATGCATCGAATACCAAAGAGATTCTTCCTTAATGAAATGATATTGATTACTAAAATAGTGCAGTTGATCATTGCAGCGAGGTATGACTTAAGTCTAAGGATGCAAAGAGGAAAAGCAACTGAAGTATATGTAAGACAATATTAGCCTCGATAAGAAATTTTCTTACAATCATATACAAAGGTTGCCCAAAACATTTAAATACATAGCAAAATTACTTCGGGATTTAAATCTACTACAAATTAAATTAACCCTTTATAACCCAATGTTGCTTTTAAGCAACATCAAAAATGTTTAAACTTTCAGCTCTATTTAGGAGATATCTAAACTAAATATTAATTTTTAGTGTAAATTTTAATGACGAAATATTTAGCTGGCTCGATAATTATCATTTAGTGTAAAAATTTCTAGTTTTCAAAATGAAAAATATTGAAATTTGATTTCTCCCAGAAACAGCTCTGGGTTAGAAATGGTTAAATAAATTTCCTGAAAGTCACTGGCTGTGTAGCCTCTAATAAGAAAACTAGCAGAGATCCCATAAAATACAGTCCATTTCGGGCGGTATAGAAAACAAAACTTCAATTTCAAGCTTAGGATTTAATTGTTGTTACATATTTTCAGCACATGAATATGTATATTGACAGCACGGAATAGAATTCGCCGTTGTTCCGCTTTACCCTTTTTTTTAATTAATTAGAAATAAACGCCTGTCGAAGTAATACCGTAGCAGCATCTGAAGCTAAGCAGCCTAAGACAGTTTTCAAATGGAAATACTTATTAACAGAGGTTGAATTTTGGCGTTAGATGTTTAAAAGCCTTCAATTCACAATATATGGGTCAATATTACTTGTGAGCGGTAACAGCAAAAATCGGTAAACTTAAACCACACCCGACACTATTCAAGGGATAAAAATAAGAGAATTCAGGCGACGTCGGGGAAAATATTAAGTTGTTCCAGACTGCAGGTCCTTACAAAAACGTTATCTCCTCCAATGAAGCGGTCAACAGTTTTAAGACATTCTTAAAGCCTATTCTCTCCATGGCAAAGTTTCCGGCGAAAGATTTTCCTTTTTCAACAATAAACCTCAAACTTCTCGGGAGCACAGCAACTGGGCTTGCCTTTTTTTTTGCCACCTACAGGGGAAAAATGACGAGGCGGAAGTTTGTCCTCTAGAAGTTACATCGAACAGCTTGCGCTAATGACTCCTTTAATGGGACCCATTTCCAGTACCAGCACTACTTTACGTTAAAGCAACTCTTGTATCGAAAGGAGAACCTCTGAATGGCGCTTATATCTTAATCATTATCTCTAATAGTCCTAACCCGGTGATTTAATGTTTTTTTTCACGTGTAAGTAATGTCTCTTTCTTAATTATCTTAGTTATGGAGTCACAGGTTTAATGACCCCGTAGAATTGTGATGTTCCCATAACGAAAGGTTGTAACTTAGCACAAACGATAAAGAAACATGGAATGCTTATAAACTGCAAAGAGTTGCAACTCTTAAATCAATTCATGAATACAAAAAAAGTTTCATGAGATTAATATTTTGCGAGTTCTTAAAATTTTATGCCAGCCTGATCTATTTTCCTTTTTTGCTGAAAGAATAAATGAGGAACTAAGGTAAAAATATTCTATTTCTTTAGTGATAAGGAATATGATTAATCCATGGGTGTACTCATCGAAATGACAAGGATCCAGCTTTGCAATGTACGACTGCTAGTTCCATCAGAATCCATCGTTGCATTCCCACCTCGCGTCCCTAACAACACTCACTTTCAAAAGTCTTTCCACAAATACCGCGCAGCCGAAAGTCGACCTTCGCGTATTGCGAATGCGTACCATGGGCACAGGGCATCAATTTAACCAGATCGAGATGTTTAAATGGTGCAATTTGACCATAATACCCTCTTAATGAGCCCCAAACATGATTTAATAGGTACAGAACCTCCGTGAGACCCCTCCCACTGTCATTACAACGAGGAAAGCCTACAAGAATTGAAGGTTTTCCAGCGAGCGTGCTTCCACTGCGCGAGGAAGAGGGACTTGACTTTAGTTTATTTAACCTGGGTTGGATGAGGCCAGATGGCCCCATCTTCCCCCAACCCAGGGCAGGGAGAGGAACATGTGAGTGAACGTTAAAATCTAGTGCAGCACAAATAGTAACACAAATTTAATTTACATAACACTCCGAAGATAACACTCGAATATTCTCCCATGCTTTTTCTTGTGAAAAATTCGTGAAAGCCATTCATTCGGTTAACACCCATGCCCGTATTCACTTGCGTAGGCCGCGTATGATTTTCGCTCATTTTATAATGCTAACAAGCTAAATAACATTTATTCCTCCCGTGTAAGTTCAAACGGGATACAAGTAGAGCTTAACACTTGGAAATCAAAACATTATTCCATACCGGACATAGAAAAATACAGGAAAAGTTTTCATGTTTCCCCTAAAAAAAAACAACCGGTAAAGGATTACGTTAGAGAGGACTTTTTTAGTTTAATATTTAAAAAAAATTTGCATTGTATTTTTCAGATAAAAAATTGCATTGGTCCGATATTTATGAACGGTGAGGGAAATGACACATTTTTAGACCACAATGTGTCTTTGTGTCCTTTTTTACACTCGTACAACAGTAGTTTTCTTTAAGAACTATAGTTCGAACAACATCTAATAGGCATTATTATAGGCAAGAGTTAATTACTTCCCGTTCCCCCACTTACTACATCCCCTTCCCCCACTGACCCTCGCAGCTTAGGCCATTTAAACTACTCGGAGGAAAAACAAACGAACGAAAAATACTAAAATGCAGCTCTCAATTCATTAGGAAAAGATATAAGGTATATCTAATGCACCTTAACACAGCAAAAAAAAAAATGAAAAAAAGTCGCGTTTAAGTTAGGATATCTCCCTTTTTTTTTAGTTAAACTTTTTTAAATTACACTTTAGATCTTTCTTTGCGATAAATATGTAGATATTCGAAATTTCGAAATTGAATGTTGAGATGTGGTAAAATTACATACTGATAACATAAATATATCGAATATTATTTCAATATTTGATCATGAAAAAAATAGTAAAGACAGAGATTAATATCATGTCAAAGTAAAGATAATGCAGAAGCGCACATTAGTATTTTTTTACTCCTCATATGATGAAGCAAATAGAGAACTATGACATAGTATATATCCCAGCAAATGCTTTTGGAATTAAAAGACAATAATAGTGCTGCTAAATAGTATCTGAAATACTTCAAAATTGTGCAATATTCAGTTATAGTAATATTATTCCTATAGTAAAGACATTATATTTAGCAGATTATTATGCAGGTAACTTTTAAAATGCTCTTTCAGACTAATTTTCGATTTTAATTTCTTCATTTAATGTGCAATGCCTATATTTTCTATTGCAATCTAGGTGTTTTTTACATGTCCAACTGCTTACAGGAGTGAGAATAGCCTAACTGGGAACTTCGCCGTGTGTTACTTCCTCGGGTGTCGCGGACAATCGCGAGGAATTTAGGGAGAGTGAAGAAACACTTCAATCGGTAGGACTTCATCAGTAGACGGTGGTAGCAAGTCAAAGTGACCCTTTCAAGACAATAAGGGCATGGGAAATACCCGAAGTTTGAGCTCGGTGGAAAACGTAGTTGCTCGCATAGGCCAAGGGGACTTACGGTTGAAAGTGACTGTACAATGTACAGTGTACATTGATTATAAATTGCGTGCATTAAGAGCAGGGATCAGTAAGGTTTTTATTCACGAGAGTCGCACGTTGAAAATGGAATGGCTTCTAAGGACGCTAACTTATTTACCTCACGAGAGTATTCGCGAACAATATTGCCTAGATTGGCATTGATAATAATAAAACGGAAAACTTTATAAAAAGTAGCCCATATTGCAGCAAAAAAAATCCTCAAATCATTATCAGCTCATTCACGCCGTGATTCAGCCCGATAGTTGTTTTGGAAACCTGAGGAGAAAGCATAGCGCAGACTTATCCAGAGGCATGTGAATATCTCAAATTCATTTCCTTTCTATGTCTGCTGCCTCGCATTTCTGGTATTTATCTGCATTCCGAGGTTTCAGAGGTCTTCAGCCGGACTTAAGAGTTCCTGAGATCCAAAGCACTGCAGGAACAAGTGACTTTGTACGCAGTCACGCACACGGGTGCAAAATTTAATACACCAAAGGATGAAGTTCACCATGAAATAATATTTGACATAGCCGGGATTCGAACACCGGATCTCCCGAATGCCTGTCAGGCGAGTTAACCAGTTCAACCACCAAGCCATTTTCTCAGCGCGAACTTCGGGATGGGTTTTACAGAACAAGATTTTGACGTCACAAGTCCACACTGTGGCACACGTGGCGAGGGTCGTGCTTTCATCCTTTGGTGTATTTAACTTTGCACCCGTGCGCGTGACTACGTACAAAGTCACTTGTTCCTGCAGTGCTTTGAAATTCGTCGTCGCAGTGGCTTAGTAAGCACGACCCTCGCCACATGTGCCACACTGCGGACTTGTGACGTCAACCTCTTGTTCGCTGAAACCCATCCCGAAATTCACTCTGAGAAAATGGCTTGCTGGTGGAACAGGTTAACACGCGTGACCGACAATCGGGAGATCCGAGTTTGAATCCCGGATAAGTCAAATATTTGGCGAACTTCATCCTTTGGTGTATTTTCCTGAGATCCATTGATCGGCAGGCTAGCATTCTTCTATTGAAAAGGCTTCACACTTCTTTTCATCACCAGCCGAGTTTAAAGAATCAAATAATCGTCGTGCGAGCTATATGTAACTGACTATTATTGTAGGACATCGATATTTGGTGTGGGAATAAAAAAATTAAAGTTGAGTTTATAAAGCGAGGTGCAAGTTTTGAAAATTTTCAAGCGCGCGAAAACGCGACGGCTTAGTAGGAATGCTGGGAAAATTCCGTGTGACGTATTTCAGGTTCCAGCTGTCGCCTTGTGAGGTGACCTTGGGGCGAGGTTTTGAGCGCTGATTACGACGCAGGCTGCTAGCAGGTAGCAGAGTACCATGCTAGCTGGTAGCACTTGGCCTAAATAAGGATTATTAATACCTAATCAAACGAGGAAAACTTTCCGAACTTAGACAATTTTAATAACTGATTATTAAGAGATATTTGCCTGAGCTCTGTGCCTGATGCATGCATTGGTAATCTCAGTTGATGTAAAACTCCAATCTACTCTTATAGAAACTAGGTCCCTGTGACGTCACGTGGAGTGGCATCGCATGGGCGCCAATCTGGCCTTTTTCAAATGTGGTTAAAATTGACCATTGCCATTCGTTTAAACTGGAATTTCTAAAACCAAATAATTTGTATATTATGAATACACTAATGGTGGGTAATGAATACCAATCAATGCATTTCGTTTTCTTTGATGAAGGAAACTACCCTATTCATTATTCTCTTTACCAACAGGTCGGATGGATGAAGGCTGAGGACCAAACGATACTCACCCTTCACACCAAGGTCGTCACGCATAATTCGAGGATCAGCGTGACGCATGATGGTCATCGAACATGGAACCTGCACATAAGACAAGTGAAAGAAGCGGACAGAGGGTGCTACATGTGCCAGATAAACACCAACGTCATGAAGAAGCAGATTGGATGCGTGGACGTACATGGTAGGTAGATTATGCTTATGCAATTGCTGCCAGTGGCGTAGCCGGGGGGGGATTCGGGGGGTCCGGAATCCCCCCGAAATATAAAAACACAATTATTGTTCTTCATGAATGGAAACAAAATATTGAAAACTCAGGCATTTAAAAAATGTTTTTATAACAAATTCAGTTTTTTTTATTAGAAAAGAGTTAAAATTAGTCTAAAACCCATCACTTAGTGCTCGGTTTTTTCAAATATTTTCCTCCTTTGTTTCGGACCTCCCGCCCCCGAAAGAAATTCCTGGCTACGCCACTGATTGCTGCTACACGAAGTGCTTCACGAACTACCTTACTTCCTCCCACGAAAGCCTTTAAAATGTTGGACTAGAGGCGATACACAATTGTAGGCCCAGATTAACAGAAATAAAAATTTTCTATATGATTATTGCAACATAAGAATTCCAAATTTGCGGCTTAATTGCCAAAGTTGGTATTCCTGTACAGGGAAGTATTCAATATTTATAAGGCACATTATGGGCTTTAAACATCAACTTTTTTTTTAAGTGCTGCACATCGCATGGCACATTTAACTATGTAGTACACCAAGCTATTAAAATGGTTCCATAAGTAGAAACGTATTTTTTGTTAAAAATATTGATGACTAGCAACCATAAAATATCTAAAAGAATAGCTAATACACTTGTCGCAAAGGAACAAAACAGTACCACAGTAATAACACAATAAACAAATAATTGATTAAATGAAAACTTTTACCGAGGAAATGTTACTGCGGGATACAGGCAAAATGTGATTCCAGATTATTCCTTTCATTACAACTGGATTCCATTTGCCGCGCGTGATTCAGCCATCCTACTACGCAAGCACAAGGCCTATAACACTGGTTGTTTTTTTTGCACTCCAAAAAATGGAATAAAATCCCAACCATCCGTGCTGAATGAGCTCCGTGATTCCCTTGAGCAGATGGGAGGCCTCAGACAGGAATCCGTTCCTTTTCTAACATTAACGATAGGCTGAGCCAAAATTACACCTGCCGGCTATATTTCGGCTGAGTGGCGGAGGAAAGGCTTATTATTACGCAAAGCGTTTTATCCCGGCGTAGCCACATTTTTGGCGAGCACATGTGTAACCCTGTGTCTAGAATAAATCCTGCGGATTCGGCGTCGTGTTTCGTTCCTTTGGTGCAATGCACTCTCTCCTGAGTTCCACAGTCATAAAAAAAGGATGCTCAATCTTGAAATTCATTGAAAAGATATCAGACCGCAAAATTGGCTCTTAAACTTCGGGGGTGAAGAAATTAGTTTTCAATGCAATTTTCATAAATAACGGTAAATAAGTGATTATTTATGAAAACCATTTGAGATTATATTATTATAAAAAACGTTATAATTCAATGGACCTTTCTTTTCAACATTACAATTTGGAAGATGGTAAAATATGGTTTCAAAAATGAATTATTATGGTTTTAAAAATATTTTATATTTGCAATGTTTTTCTTTCTTACATGGCCTGTTACTGTTTTTCTCTAATAAAATGGTCGTTTGAAGAGTTTTCTTGCAATGAAAGTTGAACGAATAAAAAATAAATTTATAAAAGAATGTCCTGATATGAATAAAAGATGATAAGTAACGATAGCAATTGGACTGGAAAATGTGGCGAATTAATATTACAAATCTTGAAAACCGAACAACGATATTTTTCAACGCCTTATCCTCCTTTCATCCCATAATTCCAGCTAACTGCCTCAAAAATAGAGTGAATAGAAAAACGGGGTTAGTCGACGGAAAATCCACTGAACACGTTCATACTTTCGGGGAAAAACCAGAACGTTATCAATGCATCGTTTAAAATTCTTACGTATGTGCGACAATTGGGTTATGTCTTGGGGATGGGGCACGCGATGGGTTGGGGAAGTATTAAAAATAGCCGAGTAGGAGCTTTGTTCGAAATAGGTGGTATTCCTCGCTACGTCCACCCAAAATGATAAAAAAAATAATTGCAATTCCAGAGTACGCTTCCGGAATGAATAATTCCTTGTCTACTCTCTGAGCGTTTCGCGGCAGCTCACGTATGAACCGCAAACGACCGTAAATTTATTCGAACTTGTAGAGCTCTCTTCAGCAATATGCATTCGTGAGTGGGGTTAATTGTATAAGAGTAGGTAATTCGTGTACGGCGGAATGCGCCTGGAATTTGTGGAGGATCCGTGTAAACGGCGAGCAAAATAGGGACGCACACGTTTTAGCTCTCAACGAAAAAAAAGGAGAAATAAATTGGAGGGCGATGTCTGCAAACCGATGAGGCGAAGCAGATAAACTAGAAAGAAATTGGTAAGTTTAAACACGCTCACTGCTCGTGTTGTTTGCGCTATCTGCACTCACTTCATACAGAATCTCCACGCATTTAAGTACATCTTAATCAGGAGGAAACGGAGTACTGTCGAAAGCGACCAAACATTTGACATTCACCAGCCAAATGATTAAGCAAAAAAAATGAAAATAAAATTAGCGACGTTATTTTTTAACAAAGCTTTAGTTTCCTTTGATTCACAGGAAACTAGATGGCCTTCCAGTACTTGTAAAAATTCGTTGTAAAGTTCACTGATATTTAATTATGGGCACGACCCGGGTTTCGTAAATGGGTTGCATCGTCAGGTGACGTCAGGTGACCGTCACCTGACAATGTAACCAAGTTACGAAACCCGGGTCGTGCCCATAATTAAATAACAGTGAGCTTTACAAAGTTTTTATTTCTTTATTTCCAATATGGAGAGGTTTCACAAAGTAAAGCCTGAAGTTACCAGTTATACTGTAAAAATTCATATCTACCAATGATAATTCCAGCGTAACTTTGTGATTTCAGGAGTTTATTCCTAACGTTCATAGTAGAAATAGTATACACCACTACACAAGTCATAACTCGTTGTAAAGTATTGCATAATAGCTGCGTTTGGATGATCTATCTGCGTAATAGACTGCTTCTAAGATATTCATCAATGAAATATGATTTAATGCTTTCCCGGCGATTAATGTGGGTAAACTTTTCTCGGGATTCCCAGCGGGTTAATGTTTTAATATTGGCCAACGTATCAAGTACCGTGTCGGCACTCATCTCATATTCAGCCCTGAAGATGAGTGCCGAGACGGTACTTGAAACGTTGGCCGATATTAAAACATTAACCCGGTGGGAATCCCGAGAAAAGTTCACCCACATAATCATCAATGCTTGATCCATGGATGTGGGGAAAACAGCGACAGAAACGGATGAACATATTAAGTCGATTTGTCAACATTTAAATCCAATTTTTAATTAAAAACAAATTTAATGCAACTGTGCACCAAGGATGATCAAAATATTATATCATAATGATTTTATAGTAAGAATGATTCTCAAGTAAATACTATATAATATGACTTTTTACTGGTAACATCACCAGTTAGTTCTATCAGTTGTGATAGAGCTACATTTTGTGTTGTATTACTCATAACAGTGAAAGGTGAAACTCTCCCTTTAAAGTTCTCTTAAAGTTGTTATTGAGCACATGATTACTTCATGTCCTCAATGACAACTTTAAGGGAACTATCGCTCTTACGGAATTATATCTGAAAAGAATGAAGAGTTACTCTTTGATCCCTAAGTTAGTCTCATGAAATAAATCTCTAATTACAATCAAAAACTTTCATTCGTCTAATGATTTCATCCACGCATCAGTAATACGCTTTCTGGTGGACCGGAGTTGGAACCCCTTATTCGCCAATTGGCGCCGCGCGCTGTGGTTACTTACTACATTTTTTCAACAAATCCCGGATTTATTATCGAAGTGACCCATTTATAAAACGTTCGAGCATGATTTCGATGGAATCTGTGGATTATAGGAATACATTTGTTGAAAGAGGTGAAACATTCTAGCGGATATTTTGCATTGGTACCTGCATACGGTCAAAAGTATGTGTTAGATTTTTGTATGAAAGAAGGTTTCATCGTCCAAAATCGAAGTCAAATTAATTGTTTTTCTCTGTAAAATTATTAATTTCCTATTAATTATTTATTTTGGTGTAAAAACAAATAAAATCATGCATTTTGTATTTTTTCATTAATTTTACATATTTTTCAAAAACTTTATCGTGCGCCGATCAGGGGGTCCAACTACGGTCGCGCCACGCTTTCCTTTGGGCTACTGCCTTGCTACGACGGAAAGACTTGCGCGTTCCTATGACCTCTAGAGATGCACTGGCGGGATTAATTGGAAATTACTCCAACTAGGGCCACCCACGCCAGATAGGTCGAATGGTAGGAGCCAGACGAAATATCCACGAGATGGTATCACGTAAAAAAAACTGGAGTAGAATGAAATGAGCGTGGGAAACTCATCAAGAGGGAAATGCCCGCATAGGGCGGGTGTCGTTCAATGCAGCGAGGTTTTTAGGATCCTCGGCGTCGTCAACATGCGATATCCTTGCAGAGACTTATCATCATCATCAGCAGCAGCATCCAAGAAAGAAGTTTAAAAGACCAAAAATATGGAAAAAAATAGTGTAGCAATAATAATAGGCACGTGAAACATAATAAAGATACACTGCTGTATGTTCCATAGAAGTTTTAATAACCGTCCCAGGTTTCAGCAATACACTATGTCATTTTCAAGGTGACTATGCACAAATTTGCGAGCTTATATATACCTAAGCGATGGGAGGGGGCGTTAAGACATGGAGAAGGTGGTGATGGTGGGAGGGGGAAGAGCTAACGAGGAAATGGGTTCCTCAAGGTCAGTGGGTTTACTTGCTGAGTCCAGGAGAACTGATAATAAAGGGGAGGAGTGGGAGGGGTACAAAAGGTCGTTTACTACGCGTGCATTTTTGTTGTGACATGCTCTTAAAGTTTCTAAATTCTCAAGAAAGTCCAACTTTTTTCCTTTACAAAGATTGTGGAGAACCTTGACATTAAAATCACTGCTATGGTTGCAGCCTAACAAATGTTTAATCTCTTCGGGGAAAATATCATTCCCTGGCCCCTTATAGATAGATTATTATGGCTTATTAAGGATAGATTTCTATTAATTTTCATTCATCATTTATCTGGCTGTAATGTAAGAAGTATCTTTCATAATTCCTATTGTTTTAAAACGAAAAGAGGAATAAAGAGGTAATGCAACAGTTTTATCAAGAGCTATCAAAAGTTTCATAATAGATATTCCGTAAAAAATCATCATGCACTTTATTTGCTACGTAAAAATCAATTAAAACATATTGGCCTGAGAGCGCTAGTCTGGCATCATTTTCTAAGTAAACTCTTCATTTTATCAACCTGCCTTGTACTGATCGCCTGAAATTAATGTCTTAACACACGGTATGAATTATGCTGTCACTCCCTTGCTCTTTACTTTCTTTCACCACACTGTTTTTTTTTGTACTTCAACTATTTTATCGATTTATTTTAGGACAAATTTCATTCCCATTATTTTAAATCTATAACAGATCTCAAGAAGTAATGCAACAGTTTTATCAAGAGCCGTAAAGATTTTGGTGATGGATTCCAATTAAAGTGCTGATCTCGCCAATCTACCTTGCTTGATGTCTTGATATTGATGTATTAATACTTTGTATTATTATGCAGTTCCTCAATTTACCTTTTATTTAGAATATCTATCTCTAAATTCAATTTTTTAACTTCTTCCTTCAATTTGAAACGGTTTTGTAGCAAACGTTTGTTTATTCAGTTGTTGATTGGAACAAAGGTGCGGCAGAAGTTATGTGCGAAGTCGGAAATTCCCCGTAGCAATATATAATTTTCAGAGTAAGTCATAAAAGGGGTGGTAAATCACAGGTCTCTGTTGCAGATAAACAGCCGAAAAAATACATGCAGGTACTTTCCGCTTTACAAACCGATACTTTATTGCAGCGACAGTGATTGCAGCGCCTCCATTGGATCTAAGTGGTATTTTTTAGAACTCAACATTTAATATATACTTCTAAATATCACTTGAGGCACTTTTCAAGTCGTGGCAAGAGTGTAAGAACATTGCATTGTCATCCAGTTCTTAGCTATCCTGAATATATATCAGTGCTCTAACTAATCAGGAGTTGCAAGAATTTTCCGGGAAGGTCAAACATGAAAGCGAGTATAATAAAGCGTGGTAAAATACAAGGGAACCGGGCCAGAATGGGGAATCATGTTCAAAAAATGAAAAAACAAGCTCCAAGCGGTTTAACAAAATCACCTCATATTTTTACTAGACCTTTTGAAATGTATTGAACACAAAAATATTATAATATAGAGGAAAACATTCTTAATTTTTTATTTTTTCCCAAAATTAAAAAAATATGTCATTTGCCCCGTACTGCCCCAGTCATTAACCATCTGCTATCTTTACAGAATCATCTGCTACGCTATCCACTTCTACACACGAATTATGAGCTCATTTCTTGCAAATAGAACAAACGTCCCAGCTTTCAACAGATTTTTAATGGAAATTGCCGCAGTATATAAACATAGAGTTACCTCTTTTTCCCATTATTCATTTTTACACATTTCCTTACTTCCCCGTTCCGCCCCTTCCCTTCTGTCCCAGGAACACATTTATGCTTTCCTAAGAACTGAAATTCTAAAATAACGTTTAATCAGACCCTCAATCATACTAAACTAATGTTATTTAGACGTGCTTCAAACACATACAAAGGATTAGAGTAGTTTAAACACTGAAATGACTAGCCATCGATACAAAATCTTCCGAAGTTAGAAAACAACAACTAAAATGCACACAACTCACGTGTTAACGCTCAATTAACTAAACCAGTATGGCTACAGAAGATGAGCAAAATCAAGTTAATCTATTTCCAATACTCTCTGATAGTTGGCAGCACCTCCTAGGCGCATAAAACCCCTACCCTCATTCTGCCCCTGTCCCCGTTCCTCTCCATCAAAACTTCATATTTATGCCTACGTTTCTCTCAAATCGCATAAATTCAATTGAATAAATATCATCGGAATAAATACATAGTTTTATGCAAATTTTTCAAAAGTTAACCTGAACCTGACAGGTAGTATCAGCAGCTACTATCAGTAGCGGAAGCATTTTACTTTGCATCTAAGGCACAGTACATAATTATCAACCTCCTATCAGTGGTTACTTTGAAATGGAAAATTACAGTGAAAGAAGTTTAGGACAGGAGAAATGTTCAGGTAGGATAAGAGAGAGAGTAGAAACACCTACATTATGAAAGAATTTACTATGCATGGTTAAATTTATAGTTTGAGTTGGCACGTGATTAAGGTCCATGCTGTGGGTCTATGTATGGATTCCGTGGAAAACTATGGGAAGAAATTGCCGCGGAATAAAATGGTAACTTTCATCGATTTTCAAATATTTATCCTAGGTAATAATTTCATTTGTTTCGCACATGTGTCCACGCCGAAAGTTGCATCTGTTCCCAGATCATCAGCATCTACATCCACATACTAAAACGTACTTGAAGGCCCGGGGGGGGGGGGTGCGGAGGAGTGTAAAGCTCAAATAATGAATAGGCGCGGTTGAACAGAGTATCAAAAATTTAATAACAAACAAAAGCTGTCGAATAACAAAAAAAATCACCTTACTGTAGGTACTGTGGTGGTGACGATACCAACTAACGACGCGGTGAAAAGGCGAGGTAGGAAACATGGATGTTACCTTGGCAGCAAGAGGTAGCGGTGGTCAAAAAAAGGTGCCTTCGGTCGCCCCCCGGGAGCAGCTCTCCTCACGGCCAAACACTCGACAAGAGCTCTTGCAAAATAATGCCCGCCGCTCGCGGACAAGCATTCTCTTATATAGGTTTGCCTTACCACCAATGTTATATAGGTCCCTTCTGACCGGATGCCATTTTCTTTTGGCGAAGGATTTCACTACCCGCCAAGCTGCTCGACCGATAGCGTAGAGTGAGGCACGGCTCACTACTACACCACAAGTCACCTCGATGGGCTTGGGTGGAGGATGTTAGGATTTTCCCGTGTTTCTCTAAAAAGATATCTAAACTTTATGGCTCAATCAGTCGAAGCCTAGAGCAGCCTCCGAGTCTCTTCCTTGCTCCCAGCCTTGTTTGCTTAACATCTGGGAAACGCCGTTCGTCCGCCCGTAGCAGTTTTTGACGAATCGCGTCGTTTTCCTTTGTATTTAATTCAGTTCAGAGATTAAGTCTTTCTGCACCTGATCCCATATACTTCCTGATTATTGATTTGCGGGGTAGCTCTGAAGAAATTAGGATTCATCAAGCGTATTATCGGGAGATTTTAGCATGAGAAAGTAAAACAAAGGTGCTATTTCGCCGAAAGAAAGATATTTTGCCGAACGGATAGATATGCAAATTCGTTTTTCCCCGAACCATAAAGGGTTTCATTAAATGCCAGTCGTAATTTCGTTACAGCATTTCCTTTTTATGAGCAAATGGCCAATGTCCTAACACCCCCTGCCACACGCCTTTTAGGTGGCTTGCACAGTGGTATTTAGATGTAGATTATTAGAGGTGCGGTCGGGCGAGTGCGAAATAGTACCTATCTTTTACTTTTCCATCCAAAAATGTTCCCACAGCACTCTTGAAGAATCCGACCTTCTTCAGTGCTTAGCCGGATATGTTTCTCGTATGTGTTCCCAAAGTAGCTTCGTTGTTGTCAAAAATCCCAGGTACCCCATTTAATTCGTCGCATTTATGTTGATATCATCCATAACATGTACTACATGGGGACAGTTGGATGACCCTCGCGAATGTATCCCCGTGTATTTGCCCTGATTAAGTTCTAGTCCCAACACTTGGCTATATGATTGAGCGTTCTTCATATCTGATTATAGGATTTCAAAGTAAGTGATCACTAATTTCGCGATAAATGAGAGCGCCGTCATCAAATAAACGTTTTTTTACTGCCTAAAATCGATGTTGGTGAAACTGGTCGATAGTTCTCAGGGCCATGTCGGTTTCATTTTGGAATATTCGCGTATCTTTTTCAATTTTCCAGTCAATTGTTATCTTTCCTTCAGTCAATGACTACTTGGATATTATCTCTATGAACGGTGCGATCTGTGGCGCTAACTCCTTGAGGACGCGGGCGGACATTCCCCCGGGCCCGGAGATTAATACTTTTTTATTAATTCTAGGTGCTAAGTTATCACATCGCGTTGAATAGTGATTCCTTTCATCAGTTCCTCAGTGCATGTAATGTCTAAATTACACGCAATGTCGTCTCTAGGGCATTCATTTTCAAAATTGGTGTTAACCGTGTTATGTTGTCATTTTTTCTTCAAGATGTTTACCATCTCTATCAAAAACTGAATCGACGGATTAAGATTTATCCTTATCCTTGTTGGCATACGGCCAAAAAGATTTCAGAATTTCTTCCATTTACTCACCAAGTATTTTCTTCTTACAAAATTGCATTGTGGGACAAATTTATTTCTTGGTTTTTGATTCGACTTTTTTCAGTTTCCTTAGCTATCTCTATACATCGATGTTGTACCACTGAGGCTATTCCACAACGAATTCCGTGCATGAATCATTAAGCCTCTCGCCAAATGTGCTTAAAAATAAATTTATAGCAATAAGAGATAACACTTTTTTTATTTTACATAATTACGGGGACATACGTGAATTGAATTAAAATAATGAACTGTAATTTAGTCTTATTGGAATAGCAGAATCAAAAGGTTTAATTTCCTGAAAGCTACCTTGATCGAAGTGTTGGCCATTACCGTTTCGTGGCATTTATTTATTGTTCTGCCACCAATCGGAACATTAATGAGAGCCAGAATGCTCTCTCAACGATCAAGCTGCGGCGCTATTTAGGACGTGAATTACGCTTTGATTGACATAATTCGTATGCACTCACTGCGTTCCCATAAAAGCGTCAATCCAGCAAACACGCTAACATGCATAAATAACAGGGTCTGGAGTGGGGATGTTGTACATGCAAGGCGAAATCTCTCAAACGCGTATTTGTCACGATGAAAGTGCATGTTTCAATATTCTACCAGTCAGTTTCCAATTATAAGACACATCAATAAGTAAGGAATGAAACATGCTAAATGTCTGTTCCTCTCACGCATTTCCCGAAAGATAAACTGCCGCCAGAGAATGAAATAAAATAATTACTCCAAGAAATATGATACTCCAATGAGTGAAGTCTATAAAGGTATAATCCATCCACTTTTTATCTTTTAAAGATAGTTCACAATTTGTCAACGTCAGAAGGTAAAAACTCCAAAAACCAAGAGTAGTTATTATTAACCTTTTCTTTTTTTATAAACTTTAAACATTCATACACCTTTTACCAACTTAGATGATCGGTTTCAACAAGAATAATTAAAAATTAACAAAAAAGATGTTATGAATATATGAAAATGGATATAACACGATCGCACTATTCATCATTTCCCAAATGCGTGGTTTACGTCGTTCTGACGTAGCAAGACAAAATCTGAATGAGAATTTCCTTTATCCGCTTATTGCCTTCATTTAAAGGTAAAAATAGAATCTAACACATGCATAATGTAGAACTAGGTACCCATTATTATAGTGTATAATCGCAAAAGAAGAGAATCAACGAAACTGAATTATGCTTAACAT
The DNA here is from genome assembly GCF_921293095.1 of Ischnura elegans. NCBI lineage: Eukaryota > Metazoa > Arthropoda > Insecta > Odonata > Coenagrionidae > Ischnura > Ischnura elegans. The sequence continues at coordinate 10,516,715 of NC_060255.1, read as the reverse complement.
TTGAGGTAAGCTCGGGTTTTTAATATTGGATATGAGCCTCAGTGAATGGACCGTTCATTGGGGGGATTAAAAAAGTGGTTTTTTCCCCCAGATGAAAGAAGATGAGGCGAGATCCCAAGAGAGCAGATTTTTCACTGTAAAGCTTAAAATCAATTGCGGTATTAGATTATGATAAAAGGGAAAGAGCGGAATTTTCACTTTGAATCACCGCGTACCCACAGAACAAAATACTTTTACATTATTTATTAAAAGTATTCATACAGAAATTCACGACTTGCTCTCAGTTCTGACTTGTTTTTGAGACCGAGCGTCATCTATATATGACGCGCCGGACTCAGCCCAGATACGAGAGTCATCAATAGATGACGGCGACAACGCTACAAAAACCTTTTTGGATTTGGGCAAAGTTAAAATTTTTACTTTCGGGCTGTAAGTGTTAGCCTAGAATTTTTTAGCATTTAAAATAATATTTTTGCGAAGTATTTTATTGGCATATGAGTCTGAATCGCACTCAGTATTAATACCACTGCATCCAATCTCCACCAATACCTAAGAGGATTCAACTCTCAAGTCAAGATACCGTAACTGAGTGGAAATGATCAATTGCTTCGACTAGTGACGACGCAGCCTTGATAAACAATTGACGCGGCTTCCACGACTAACCTACTTGGTGCAACAGCTGTAAATATGAAATAATGTTTACGGTAGCTTTTAATTGTACCTTTATTTTTACCACTCAGGCCTGACCACTTTCACAAAATGCATTATTTTCTTTGGCCCGGCAGACCTACTATTATCCATTCTAACCATAGTCCTGTTCTCTCAATCCACAAGCCCTTCCTACAACCTCGCTACTAACAACCACGGTCGCTGTTTTCAAAATATCCTTTACCCTAAGTGCTGGAGCGTGTCGAGTAAAAGTAAAGTACAATGAAGCGGGCAGACAATAATTTCCTCGAAAACTAATGGCATTATGTTAGTTTCAATTAATGTTTCACCACAACAATTGCCGCGGAAAATAGTATCCCTGGACCAAGAATCGAACCATGTACCTTTGGCTCGCTCGGAATCTGTGCAGCGCTGATACCGATTAAACTGATGAATTAAGGGATTTTTCCCATATGGATTTCAGCGTCTTTCACGCGGTAGGTTAGAAATATGTATCACTGCCCGTAGGTTGAGTTAGATTGGTGAGAGTTTAGCTAGCTCATAATTCATTGGTTTACAAAATTTACATATTCAGGGCGGAGGAACCAGATCATATCCCTGGTGTACCTCACCCTGCGAGGATGTTTTTCAGAAATGTCCGAAGTCTCAAGCTGGGCTTCAACCCGGAACGCTTTGGTAAATAAACTAACGCACCACAAAACAGAGTACCTCAGGCAATGAAATGAAAGGCAGGTTCCAAAGACGACGAGGCAGTTAAGGTCTCAGGGGCAACGAACCATCTCGGGAAAGGCGCCTCATGAGTTTCACCCTACTAAGGTACACAAAATGCAGAAATGGGGGTTGAGCTTCCACGGCCTCGTAACTGTAGAAAGTAAATACTCAAATGGCCGTATAATTCTCCCACGGCTCGTCCACACTGCAAGTCAAAATTGTCACTGCGTGACTGGTGTGGGGGAAGGGGGAGAAATTCACCGCAGGGACCAAACACCAGCCTCTCAACCGGAAAGCCCAAAACACACAATCACTCACAACAAACATACACAACATGATCCTTTGTGGGGGATTTAGGGACTTTAATTAAGGATTCTCGCTCCACAAAAAACCAGGGATCTTCTCAGGATGGGCCTGTTAGGGATAGCCAGTGATTTGTGGAAACACACGCACTCAATAAGCAGTCACTCACACATTCACTCAACTATAGATGGCTTCAATTTTCCGGGAGAAAAAAAAAATGCTCCAAGAGAGCGTCGTCGAGGATCAGCAAGGGGACGAGGAAAACGCACGTATACGTATTTCGGCAACAAAGTAGCCCTCTTCAGCGTGCTGAAGGAAGAACCAAATGCACTTACAACACGAGGCTGAAAGGTACGCCAATATGTTGAACGAAAGCAGAGTGCAATCCGAGGCGTCTGAGAATAAAAAGGAAGTCAGGTCGGTGAGGAATGAGGCGCCGCCGCGATAGGAGCCCGACGACGCCTCCTGGGACGTGATAGGGAAGGAAGGGAAGGGACGAGGAATCCCGCACCGTCACAAAGGCGGACGGGTCCTACCATCAGCGAAACCTGGAAAACCATTTCTGTGCCAGCGATTTTAGAGGAGGGGAGGATTGGGGATCGGGTTGGTGTGGTGGCTAGAGTGTTGGCAGCGGCAGAGAATTTTCAGATACTGCCCAATCCCTGCTTGAATGTTGTGTGTAGGAAATTTCATGCGCATCACTACGTCCGTCGGATGGGACGTTAAGCCGTGGTCCTCTTGGTGCCTTTCGTTAAGAGCAGGCTAATGCCGACGCCAGATTTCTCTCTACCCTTCCTTACCTACCCTACCTTCATGGTGCAAATGACCTCTGCAGTCGGTCGCCTCCTCCAAATACCATACCGATTTTAGAGGATTATTCTATGAGGAAGAATAATCCAACGATCAAACCGCTGGATCGGTAAGAAAGATAATGTGACGAACAGAGAAAGAAGAATAACAATAAGGGCTTCGTAGCGAGGGTAGCAGTCTCCTTTATTTACGGCAGTGTTTTTTCTGCAGCGCAATGGCCGCGGTGGCAAAAGACACCGTTGTGGGGGAGGGAGGGTTGAAAAGCGGAGGTGCGGCGCATTGGGGAGCAGCAGGAGGGCCAATTTCGTTTGCCCCCCCCCCCCCCCCCCCCCCAATCCCTGGCATTTCGAGCGGCGAATGATGGAGTTGCATTCACAACGGGGAAGAGAGAGCGAGGCTGGAAATATATGGGCGAGCTAAAAGGAACCGCACTGTATTTAAACGTTCAGTTTGAGCATTAAAAAGGGAGGTTTGTTTCCGGGGAAATTGAAACGTGGGGTCGCGGCTGGGTGGCATGGTAAAGCGATAAAGGGGGAACTGGCTGGCCTAATGGCCAAGGAATTTGGCGAAAAATAAAATACTACGTAACAGTATGTTTTCCGATAGAAGCGAATTTCAACCGCTCCGCAATATACGCATTAGCTGTGGCAGTGAGCATGGGCGAGCATTACCAGGGGGATAAAAAGTTTTTCGACTGGAGACGATGATTCATTGAAAATTTAGTCTTTGTACAAAATTCAAACGGCGGAAAGTAATTTTTCAAAAGAAACCGGCATTGCATTATAAATAGCGATTTTAATGATATCTACCGTACCATGCCATAGAACGCCATTGATTTAATAATTGAGGATCTTCAAATTAAGGGAGGAATGTATTTCTACAAATTTTTGTACAAAATTTCTACAAATTTTTGTACAAAATTCCTACAATTTATTCTTCAAGTTGCAACTGCCTTGTTGTAATTGATGTATTTTAGTATTTATAATTACAAAAATATCTTACCGCTTAGGGCCTCACTTGGTAGAAGTTGACAATATTCGTTAGCAATATAATTATGCTTATCCATCATCTACGTATTATCATTTTACATGAGCGCCCGTACAAGTTTCACAGCCTCCCTTCATGATAAGGGCTTTGCGATTAGAATTACATAATACCGTCTCATAAGGTGGCAAAGGCGGTAAAAACCGATGGGAGAAAATATTGGACATGCCAAAGAGCACATTCTGATATCAATGTTTTAATAAAACCAACAATAGCATATAATAGCAATAGGGTTGTTTCCCATTATTTTTTATTGACTTAATCGATAGATTACTACTGCTGAAGTATGTATTTCACGCTTGTAGATGTCCTTAATGACGATATCCATTTTTCGCGATTAAATGAAAAGTGAAAATATTCGAGCGCGCGAAAACACGACAGCTTATGAATGCTGGGAAAACCCCGTGTGACGTCATTCTGGTTCCTGCTGTCGCCGTGTGATGTGACCTTGGGGCGAGGCTTTGAGCGATGATGCGATGCAGGCTGCTAGCAGGTAGCGCTTGGCTTAAATAAGGATTACTAATACCTTATCATACGAAGGAAACTTTCCGACCTTAAGCAGTCTTAATAGGTGATTATTAAGACATGTTTCCCTGAACTCTGTGTCTCATGCATGCATTGGTAATCTCAGACGATGTAAAACTCCTTTCTACTCCTATAGAAACTAGGTCCCTGTGACGTCACGTGGAGCGGAACAGCATGGGCGCCAATCTGGCCTTTTTCAAATGTGATTAAAATTGACCATTGCCATTTGTCTGAATTGGGATTTCTAAAACCAAAAAAAATTATATTATGAATGCAATAATGTTGGGTAATGAATCGCAATCAAAACCTTTCGTTTTCTTTGATGAAGGAAACTACACTATTCTTGGGCTAGTACTGGTCGGAAAAATAGTACTATCCCTATAGATCAGGGGCAGGAATGCTGTCAGCGAATAAGTTTTCACTGCACGGAGTGCTGGGGTCGTGCACCTTTGGGAGAACAAAGTCATGAGGTAGTTGGTGAGAATTAACGCCTCGCCAGGGAAAAGGGAAGCCGGAATAAATTGCGACAATTAGCAAAATTAAAGGCAATAACGTGTGCTGGACAAGGAAATTAACTCAAGTCGAAGTATACGTGTGATAATGGAAGCCGCAAAATTAAAAAAAAGGTAAAACCACGCCCTAAAAGATGCTAGATTTATACATCTGTAGAATGAAAAATAGTTAACGAATTTTATAGGATTAATATTTTCATACCCGCCAAAATTCATGCCGTTTCATTGCACATACAATGTAAACATTATTTGTAAAGTAAATTCGTTCAATTGCATTAGGCTAAACTATGTGGAAGTTAATATACGAAAATGAAAATGAGACCTCGTTGATTTCCACTGATTTATTTCAAAGTCCAAGTGTTTATTTCGTCTAAAGTAAATATTTTACGCTAAACCAATATATTATTATAGTCAGTATTATTATTATTATACTAAAACATGGATAAGTAATTTCATGCACACTTGAATTCTGCTCCGCTTCCAATTTTTCTGAGATATTTTTACTAAAATATCGACGAGTACCATCAGAGAGTAAAGCAAAATTTTCTTTTTATTCTGGCATGTGCATTTGCCCCTCTGTTTGAATGTTGCATAAAATACACGATAGGCCATGGCGCAACGTCATATCTCTTAATGGCGCATGAATTGCCATAAAATCGTGTTGGAGATGTCGACAATGAACGGAAGTGGTGATATAAATGGTAATTGAATGCTAATAGAGCCCCCCAATCAGTTTAAGACTGAATTTAATATACGTTAGCCGATAGGATGGCCGTAAAATATCCTATTTTATTGAATTAGAGATTTATAAAAAGAAATAGGGAGTGTTTATAAATGTACCTGCGAACAAATAGGTCGCAATTGGCCAAAAATAGGGCAAAGTACTATGTCATCTAGGCCACTTCCATGAAGAGAATTAGCGACAAAGAGATGAATTCGTTTCGAAATTTCTCATTCGGAAAACTTAAAATTGCGAAACGCCAACCGTCCAGCAAAAAAATCCTCGTTCCCACGAAATCCGATGGCTAAAGATGTCATTTTTTCCCCGCGCGCATCAATCAATTAGTGACTGCCAATTTATAGGACAGCCAGCCAGCTAAGACCGAAGATTAATCTCGTAACCTCTATGGGGGATCGAGTAGCGTGCAGTCAAATGCAGTTAATCCCTATCATCGGGATATGTGGATAAATGGATTGCCTGTGGGTGGGCCTTATTACGGAAAATACTCGCGTCGGAGAATGATTGTTAAGAGGAAAAATGCAGCAAATGCAACCGTAAGGAGAGGAAGAGGCCAATAAGTAGAAAAACAGCAGAATATCAGGGCACTGTGAAAAGGAAGTCGTTCAATCTGCTCGGACTGAGATCCTATAATGTAACATGAGGTTCTATGCGATGTGGCATGGGCACAGCCATTTTCTTACCGCTAGATATATGGCTTTTCCTCACAGATAGGTTTATAAGACTCAATGTGCGCATCAATAATGATAGAGTGATACGTGCTGGAGCACTCCATCAAAAATGCATAGTAGATCGTCCAGCCATCTCTGTTACGAACTCAGTCATTTATCAAACTATTTCAACTTTTTACGTTAATACACCACCGTTCCACCATATACGTTACATCGATTTGATTAACTCTGCAATATCTATGAGAACAAAATAAAATGGTAAATTTCCACACAATTTTATTAACAAAGTACCGACCCGGTTTCGACACGCAGTGTCATTATCGAAACCGGGTCGGTACTTTGTGAATAACATTGTGTGGTAGTTTACCATTTTATTTTATTCTCATGGATATGAAACATTTCCACCGGATATCGCCGGACACTGTGAATTATGTCTGCAATATCTAGTTTCTGAAATTACACCACTATTTAAATAAAGCGTCCCACTCTGATAAAATCGATTAAAATTCTTTTGATCTTGTAAAGTCATATTGGTCACATTTTAAATTTTCAACCGAGAGGCTCTGCAAAATGGTAATTCAATATCTAAATCATGAAGAAGGAATCATATCCGATACATTTTCTGCATGTCATTTAATTTTTTTAAACTAGATATTCTTTCAATTTTTGATTTCATATGCGCATTTTAATAACTACTTTAGAGAAAAACATGTAATACGTTGTAATTCAAAATAAAATGATGCCATCAAGCACTGGTCCGATATAAAAATGATACAGTAAGGGGAGAAATATTTTGGAATACGTCATTCACTCAAAGTTGGGTAGAGTATTGGGTATATTTCATTTCCAGGACGTCGAGCTTTCCTAACAATTAAAGTTCGATCCTCATATATTTTCAACCGTATTTTCCGCTGGGAACAGACATCAGCAGTTATTTCGTTCCGGAATTTATGAGTAACCATTATCCAATATGAAACGTGAAAAAAAGATTGAAAATATGCATTATACTTTCATGGTGCCAATAGTCATAGTTTCAAGTGATTCCTTGGAGAAAAACAGCACTTATTTTGAGCCTTAAGCATAGCTATTCAAAATTGGTAAGAGATGACGAGCATAATTGATTGGAACCAAGTATTCCTGCGAATGTGCTTCCTCCGTTTACTTAGTTTTCATTGCACAAGTTTTGAAGCTCCACGGTACAATAGGTGATACCAATAGAGTATTTTTTTCACAGAAGAAATGACTAAACATCACTACAACTAATTTATATTTGCATGATGTGGGAGAATTATACCGTAACGAAAAATAAGATAAAGACTAAAACGGGAATGAAGTAAAATGATGCATCTATAAATATAAAACAAAGTCGTAAATCGTGTTAGTGACACCATTTATACACGAGAAAGGCTGTGCCAATATCAATGAGTTTTCGTTTTTTTTTTATTCGTCTCAGTCCTGAAAGGCAGACTAAATATTTAAAAAGCATTAAATTTTACGGAAAAATTTTATCTTGATATTAGGGGTATTTTATTAGGAGATGGCAACACTGTAACAACTGTCTAGTGGGTAAAAACTACTAACTAATTAAATTGTCTTGATTTTTCTATTTTAATGACTGAGCTTCATATCAATAATAAAAACCTTTTTAATATTTACGACACGTTAAAATTACATTGAAAACATGCAAATAAATCTAAGCTCAGCTCAATTCGATAGGTCACTACCGTATTTGTAAACAAATCTCCAAGAAATTGTTGACTATAGGTAATGGCCGTGTTTCTGCCAAAGAATCGAGCGGATTGGTTTTTGCAATTTTGCTTCATCGAAAGATGAGCTCATCAAAAAAGTGTTCCCGAGCATGATCGATAACCACAAAAATCACAAATGATCGAGTAAGCGAGCACTTTTGGCGGTCAAGAACGAATATGAAGATACTTAATCTTCGTAATTCAGAATCAAATCGTTGGTACTCTGCATTCACTCAAATCTAGTGACCGTGAGACAAACGAAGACTAAATCAACAAATATCCAGAAAAATTGGAAAACATACTCCTTGGATGCACCTGGCTAACCACCTCAAAACTTTCAGCTGAAGGTTGGCTCTGTGGTCATGATGCTTCGAAATCTAAACCAACCAAAGCTATAAAATGGAACGCGTTTGGCGATAAAAAAGCTGATAATCAGACTGATTCACGAGACAATACTCAAAAGCTAAATTCAAAGATGAGGAATTCCTCATTCCGAGGATTCCTATGATCTCAACTGATATTTAGAGTTTAAATGAATTCAATTGCTTGTGGACCGGTAGCAAGAGACAACTGGCCTTTTTTCTTGGGCTGCTCAATTCTCTCCACCCATTCATCAATTATACTTCTGAACTCGGAGATGACTCAATCCACTTCCTAGATCTCATGATTTCCCTCAAAGAAGGCAAACGCGACTTCGCAATCTACCGGAAAAGTACCTTTACGGATGTACTTATCCCCGCAGTCTCAACACATTCTTACTCCAACAAGATTGCGGGCATTAACTCTATGTTAAACAGACTACTGTGTATCCCCATGACTGATTCAAGTTTCAACCAGAAACTTGATGTAATTAAATCAATATGTTTAAATAACGGCCATAATGATCACCTCATCCGTTAACTAATGGCAAAAAAAAACTCAAAAGAGTATCGCCCACCCTAACCAGTTTGCTGCCGGTCCCCAAAACAGAACCCAAACGGTGGTGCAAATTACATTTCCTTGGCCCCCTGTCCTACAGTTTTCACAACCTCATCTCCAAAGACAAATAGCGAGTGTTTTTTTGATCCCCGACCTCCCTAGGTAAAGTGATTTTTAACTCTAAGGACAAAGTGCATCCTAAAGACAAGAGTGGTGTCTATGCCCTGGCATGTGATGAGTGCAACGTTGTTTACGTGGCGTCTGTCAAACGGGACGCGAATTCAAAACTCGTGTTGATGAACACAAAAGAATCGCCAGTTTGAAAGACTTCAAATCCTTTTTTTCTAAGCACCTGATCAAATCCGGCCACAAGAGTGATTTTAATATTAAACTTTTACATGTACATGACAAGAGTGTTAAACTGGATATTTTAGAACTTTTAGAAATCACCAAAATTTTATATGATATAACTGTATTCAAATGTTCTAACTTTTTATCTACTGTTTTAAAATCTGATTTTTTCCTTGACAATCCTCCTCCCCCCCCCATTAACCTCGTTAACACCTGACCTTCTATCCGCCTCTCCCCCCCCCCCCCCACTGCTTTTATGCTTTTATGTTTGGAGCATCCATCCAACCTGCCCAACCCTCCCCCCTTTCTCATTTAGGCCCCCCTATCCCTCCCTCACACTGTTGTTGGGTATACAAAAATGGTGGATAATACGAGTATTTGAACAATGCCAATGACTTGGCACCCTTTAAAATTCAATTCAATTCAATTTATTAATTCACCATAAGCATATGAATTATACATGGCTTTGTCAATATATAACATGTTTTACACTTCATGTGAATAAAAAAATATTATGCTCAATATCAAAACAATATGAAAAATAAAAATAAATACAATTTACATTTTTTGGACTTGCACATTTCAATTATACATTTAAATTAGTTTGCATTAGAAAATCGTCTACAGTATAGAATAATTCACATAAAAGTAATTTTTTCACGGCACTTTTTAATTTAAAGGAACTTTTGATATTTTTAATATATGTAGGCAATTTATTGTACATAAGTATTCCCTGATCATCTATCCCTTTAATCGTTTTATTTACTCTGTGCTGATTTACATGGAATGCATTTTGGCTTCTCGTATTATGACTATGAAGGTCACAATTTTTAATAAACGCGTCTTGATTTTTTTTCATAAGAGACACTGTTTCAAGAATGTAAATGCAAGGAAGAGGCAAGATTTCTAGTTTTTCAAAAAAAGGTTTGCTGGGAGCTCTATTATTAGAATTGGTTATTATGCGAATAATCTTTTTTGCATTTTGAATAATTTTGGAAGTGAGGTAGAGGAGCCCCAAAAGGGAATATAAACCCATGGATCGACTCCTTTGATCCTATTGTTTTTTCCAGCCTTATGACCTTGACTGTGACCTTACTGGGTCAACGGTTGAATTCGTGGCTAAAGCGTTATTTTCGGTTTCCTCGTGTCTGAAAACCTAAGAATTGACATCTTGGTCAATGAAATTCAGACTTTTTTCTATCTCGATTTTTTAGCATTGAAACCCCATAGGGCAAATTAAAAATTTTGGTTTGGGCCCACATTGTGAGATAAAAAGGTCAACATTGTAAAATTTTGCTTGCACTAAAAAAACTTTGGACCTTTCCCCATAAGTATGCCAATTTTCAAGAGCATTGCTCGATGCAAAGTTACGAAAATTACAGGTAAAAAATGACGCACGACCATTGGGACAGTCTGTATAAGGCTGGACGTTGTACGCTATTGCTCTCTTAGTCTTAATAAGGACGGTATAGACGTCGAAACTAGTTGACAGCTAATAAAAATAAGTTTTTGGAATAGTACTTGGATTTTGTTTCACCATGAGCATTTCATCGTTCCACCAAGTAACGCCCAAATCAGTTGATTTTATTAACGTTACGAAAATCGCAAAAAGGCAGACAATGCCAATGAGTGTTTCTATCACGGATACTACAAAAGGGGATTCTGAAATCGCCCTCTAAGAAGTGTTGTCACCCACCTTGCATTTAAATGGGTTTACAAAAGTCGCCACTCGTGTCGATGACGGACAAATTGATCCGAGTTTCACGGCGAAATGCGTTACAACTAGGAGTGTTGATCGAAATCTATACACATGATGATTTGATCCATCAAATTCATTACTTTTCAATGCTATTCCTCGCAATTACAAACATCATACAGCAAAATATTGGAAAAAAACGGATGGCAATGTACTCATCAACGCACCGCGGACATTTTTGAAAACCGATTAAAATGCGACCGAAGGGGCGTTAGCAGAAACCAGCCTTCTAAGGGATGGAATGGGACCTCCTCTATGCAGTCTCCTTGGCTTTTATTTTGCTTTGGTTATTTTTCATTAAATAGCATGCGCCATTTCTTTACCTTTCCGCACTATTCTAAATCGTCAATGTATTTACCGCACGTTTGCTGCAGCATGTTAAACTTTGTGATAGGAGACTCTCTACCTATCGTTCCTGCAACTGAGCCCCCCTGCCACACACCAGGCTTTGCTATTTTTTTAGACCATTTCGTCGTCTCCTCTCTATTTGAAATATCGTCAGGCTCCTCGCCCCTTCGCAATAACCTGCTTCCACGTCCCCATTTTTCATGCTGCGAGATTCGTCTGCTCCCCAGGGCTCCTTTGCGCCCCCGCACCCTCTTCCCTAGTAAACTGCCGCTGCTGCGAAATGCTTAGCTAACTTTTTTCCTTTTCGGTTATCGTATCGATGGTATAAAAATACTAGGCCCATTGGCACATTAACCGGTGATGACGGTATGCGAGCAATTTTAGATTTGTTGCTTGTTGCGATGCGATGCCAATATAACTCCTGCCAAACTAGAACTGATTTTGAACATTGTAACTGATGATTGAAAATTGATGAGGTTTTCATTCACCCCTCAGATGTTAGGCTAAATTTGCTGGAATACGCATAAGTGAAGGAACTATGACAATGATAAAGCATTTTCTATGCCGTGTATGCTAATCACATCATCATTAAAGATTCACATTCACTTATCTTTAAGTATATGCTTGGCTTTGTTTGCTCTGCGTTTGATAAATTTTGTTATATTTTATTTAGTTGAAATGTTAATGCCAGAATATCATGGTGATTTCACACCGTTGAAAGCGATATCATTGCAAATAATAGGGTAAGCGAGAAAATGTTTCCAAAATATTTTCACCTCATTTAAAAGAGTGTTTTCTAATGATTAAATTGCATAAACTATTTTCCGTATATTCTATTCCTGGACGACTGAAAGAAAGGATGCATCCACTAAGTGATCGCATGAAAAGACTATCACTTGAGTGATTCAAGCACCGATAAATGCTGGTGTATTCCTGTCGGGAAATCTTTAGAAGTACCTCAGTATGTAGTTGTGGAATGCTAATCTAGTTTCCAGCCATTTACCTTGCCGACGGTCTTCCTCTGCTGAACAACTCCCCCGTCTCCTCCTCACCACCCACCCCTTGCAACCTGCTCACACTGCAACCCTTGCCTTTCTGAAACCGCTTTCCCTCCTCCGATCCCTCCAGCAGACCCTGCACCCTTTTTCACATTCTCCCTCTCTTTCTCTCTCATGGTAAAGGGAGCCGAAAAGTGAATCAGATTTACCATCTGCTGCTGGCTGTAAAAAATCTTGTATGTCTCACTTTTCTTGCTCCCTTGCGTGCAATCCTTTGGAGAAAAATTGCGTATCTTCCTCTTGGGGAGATTTACGTGGCTTTAAAAACGACATGGTGCCGTGCGACGGCTGTAAATACAGAAATAGAAGCCCCGGCCACTAAATGTGATGAAAGGATAATGCTGAGGCATGTATCTTTTTTTGCTGAGTCGGTCGAGGAAATTCTTCCTGTCATAAGTTTACTGCCCAATGTGAGAAGGAATTTCAAGTGCCAATCAAAATATAGATGAAAGTTTTTCGGGTAACGAACGCAACTGTTTGACGATGAGAAAGCATTAGAATCAACGTGCATAGGCAATCATCAATTCCCCTCTCGTACCAAGAGGTTCACTTCCTAACTACATCGCGCAGTATTTTCTACGCTCGAATTTTACAGTTCCTACGACCATTTCATGTGATGTTAGGCAAGATTAATCAGCAGATTCTAGTCATAAATGAGTCGAATAGGAACTCCTCATGACATTGTAAAACTAAACGGAACGAAATCCCTCGGTAGATAATATGTAAAAAGAGAATAAACGGAATCCAATCACTTAATTTTTTGTTTGAATTTCACTACATGGCAGCGTTTTGGGAAAACGTGTTTTTTAAACAATCCAGGCGTTTACTTCTTTCAACTGAAGGGTCATTTACAACATTGGGATGAAACAGCTTAAATAACGAACGGCTTTTGGAATTCAGCACTTTGGAGCAGACTTAAATGATTTGTTAGTTGGTAAAATGATCAGTGTTTTTGTATTAAAATGTATGGGCTATAATTTGAAACTTAAAATAAATATTAATGTATATTGTTCGGGAATTTACACTACAAAAGCCTTTGAGAGGAATTGATCATTTCTTCGTAAGTTACAATTTATGCTTCCTCATAAGGACGCGTTCATGGACAGGAAGGAGATTCTGAGAGGATCGTTAGGTAAGAGTTTAAAGAAAAGGTTAATGAAGAGTTTGATCAGGAGTGTAGGTCTCTACGGTGCGGAAACGTGGACAATGAGGAAAGAAGACGAGAGAAGATTGGACGCATTCAAGATGTGGGTATGGAGAAGAATGTAGAAGGTGAAATGGAAGGAGAGGAAAAGGAACGACGAAGTGCTGGATATGGTTGGCGAGGAGAGGCAGCTTTTAGATGAGGTACGGAGGAGACAGAAGTTATGGATGGAGCGAGTACTTAGCGGGGATAGGATGTTGCAAACAGTTAAAGAGGGAGGAATTTTAGGTAAACGAGGGAGGGGAAGGAAAAGAATATGATTTTTAGATAGAATGAAAGGTAGTAGGTCTTATTGTGCATTGAAGAGGGAAGTACATGATGTAAGGGAATTCTTCATAACCCCTTTGCGCTGTAATGACGAGTCTAGCTCGTCATGAACTTTCGATGCCAAACCGCTCAATGACAAGTGAATCTCGTCGTCGGATTTTCATAATTTTAGCACTATTTAGAGGAACAGTATGATTATTTTGAAAGCTTAACAATTTCAAAACATTCATAGTATACATCAATAATTCATATTTAATGAAACATGATGCATTGGAAGGATTAAAATGATTTTATTCGAGTAGCGATAGCTGTGTTCTCCATGTTTTAAAATCGCATTTTATTTCAGGGTTCTACATCGATTACAAAATATCATTTCATTACCTATCATTTAAAATAGAACCACAGATATAATAAGTAGAGAATAGGAATTGTATGGATGGAGCGAATACTTAGCGGGGAGGGAATGTTGAAAACAATGTTGGAATACAGAATGTTAGGTAAACGAGGGGGGGGGGGGAAAGAAGAGAATGGGATTTTTAGATAGATTGAAAGGGATTAGGTCTTAGAGGGAATTGAAGAAGGCAGTGCTGGAAGGAAAGGGATGCTCCTAAATCACTTTTTTAGTACTCCATGGAAACCTACCTTAATCAGTAGAATACTATAACAATAATCACAAGTATCACACTCAATGGGATAGAGGACGATCAAACAAAAATCATTTTAAAATACCAATTATTACTGTTTATTTGAGAACGGAGTTTATCGAAAAATACTTTATTTATATCCTAATATATGTAGTTATTTTTCTTTACCCTCCGGCAACGGGTCACACTGCGCTGACTTCCCCCGTAGTAAAGGAGTTGCTCGAAAGAGCACGATCCAGTATCTTGCCCCGTCTCCCCATTTCTAGGATCCACTAGTGGGTCGATAACCATCTCACGCTCCATTGCCTCGTCGAGCTATCGGATGCTTCGGAGAAAGAGTGGGGTGGAGTTATTGTTGGTGGGTGGGGGGGTGTAGGGCAGGTGGTGGGTGCCAATGCGATGGGCATCCATCTCCAGACGAGAAAGAAAACAACTAGAGAAAAATAGGAAAAGGCAGGATGTGGCGGGAGTGAATGGCGATGGATCCTCATGTTTTTTACGGAAGCTCTGTTTTGAGAGCGTCTTGAAGGGGACTCGCCTTGATCGATGAATATTGGAATGATAAAGATAGGTTTTGTGCGTGCACATTATTTTGCATCGATGAAACTTGTTCTATATTTTTAAGGTTGGAAAGAAGCAGTTACGGAATGGTGTGCAAGAATTCCACTGAAGTTTAGGAAAGGGTGTTATGAATACTGAAATTATCTGCCCTTGGTAAAAAATGCGACCTTATACGCATGACGATATTAAGTACTGCTTCACATGCCGGCATTATAGTTGCTTGAGGTCATTTTGAGAACTTTTCTAAGTTTCTTATAAATATTTCTCGGGTTTCTAGCCGAGTGAGACTTTTTTGGTCTAACGTTTCGACGGAACACTCTCGGACGGAGTGATCTCTAAGGCACCTTTGTTTTGGGATCGTCTCCTTAAAGAAGCCATTGAGATCCGGCTGGAGAGGAATAAAGTAAATCGCGATTCTGGGTACACGATAAGCACGGAATGGAAACCGTTAATCAAAAAGATAACGGACAGAAGGCGACAACAATGCCCCCCGGTTTGAACGGCTATATAAGCGCAGGAAGGCAGGCCTGCAGCACATTCATTCTCTGAGGACGATGGAAGAGTGTTCCGTCGAAACGTTAGACCAAAAAAGTCTCACTCGGCTAGAAACCCGAGAAATATTTATAAGAAATATTCGCCGAGAAAAAACAAGATCATATATTTTCTAAGTTTGTTTAATGGTGAATGCATATCAATTATTGCATTCTATTTTACTGCAATATGCTCGTCTTTAATTGAAGGTCATTGGTGAAACTACTAAAAAACCGTATTCAGGTTCATTTAGCGACTTCTTAGGTGCATAGTCGATTTAAAATGTCTAATCTTGAAAAATGAAACTCGTGTTGAAGAATGGAGGTTGGCATTTGGAATTTTTCATTCATCTTTCATCCAATTCTAAATAGAGCGCATTTGCCTGGGAGTAATTTTGGAGTATCATTTGTTGATTCTCAAATTGTAAGTGTCATAAAATCATTAGCCTTAATAAAATTGTTATGTATTTGCCTTAACCGTGGTAGACTTTCTCTAGATCCGTTACTCCAGTATGTGGCCATTTAGCAGCTGTTGAAAATCATTAGGTGAGTTACATTGATCTCAGGCTGATGTCAACTTAATTATTGCATTTGCAGAATTTTTTAAAGCCAATCGGCTAGACCAACTTTGCGACCTCACGCTGTCAATGACCTCAAATCAGGAGACCCGTGGCGGGTCCTTGAAACAATGAATTTTCATCTACATACAATCATTTTTTTAGATAATAACTGCTGAAAATCTTGGTTTTGCTTCGAAAGAAAAAATGATATTCCTTACTGGGTCAAAATTAAAATTAAGGTTATTAAGGGGTATTATGTAATACGAAGTAAATTTACCTCACAATAATCTCCTCTTTACTTTTAAGTCTAGATAATTATTTGAAAGATGAAGAATTCACAGTAAAATTATAATGAAGTATTAAGTTAAGGTTTAATTTTAGTTTTAGTCTTTTTTACCGGAAGCTCAGGTTATGTGACAAAAAATTAACTGGAAGTACTTTTGCACAGGAAGGCACTTGCATGGAGATTGAGACGCATTGCTAGGGTTGTGGGAGTACTATGTGAACGGGGCGCATCAGTAATATCGCACCTCAAGAAATTGGATTGGTGAAAAGCGTTACGACCTCTGTTTTTAGGTTGTCTCAAGGGATGTGCGCATACCCTATTGACAACTGACTTTGCCCTTTTCATCCATCCAGGCTCTGAAATTTGTTTGCTCTCGTTTTTATTTTTTTCAAACGCCCTTTTTAAGTTTTTCTTGAAATCTTATTTTACATTCTGTTGCCGCAGCGAGGATGTAATATCAACTGATTAGACTGAACTAAAATGAAAACCTACGATCAATAGCAAAGTGACATCATTGAAGATATAGCGCAACCCGCAAAGCACCCGCTAATATAACGATGCATACCCAGTAAAGCATCAAATGAGGGTAGGTATATTTCCAAATGCATCTACCAAAATACATGTAAATCTCAGAGGTTGAATAACTACTTGGTTAATTCTTGATTGCTCTGAAAGTTAAATTTAATGTAAAAGAACAGTTACAAGTTCTTCTAAATGACTAAAACAGCAGAGAAAATGATATTCAATCTACCATCACCCTCGATGTACAGACTTACTGTACGTAAGTAAAGTCAGATTCGTTATTCTAAATGTTTCATCATACCTGAAGTTTTTAGAAAATATTGAGAAGACAAATTGATTCAAGGCAAATACGATCAATAGCAAAGTGACATCATTGAAGATATAGCGCAACCCGCAAAGCACCCGCTAATATAACGATGCATACCCAGTAAAGCATCAAATGAGGGTAGGTATATTTCCAAATGCATCTACCAAAATACATGTAAATCTCAGAGGTTGAATAACTACTTGGTTAATTCTTGATTGCTCTGAAAGTTAAATTTAATGTAAAAGAACAGTTACAAGTTCTTCTAAATGACTAAAACAGCAGAGAAAATGATATTCAATCTACCATCACCCTCGATGTACAGACTTACTGTACGTAAGTAAAGTCAGATTCGTTATTCTAAATGTTTCATCATACCTGAAGTTTTTAGAAAATATTGAGAAGACAAATTGATTCAAGGCCCTTTCATGCACAAAAATATTAAAATCGGCTCTACGCGTTTCGCCAGTGATCTGCGTAATGATAATTATTAGCCGATGAAAATCGATAAATCTGCATATAAGGAAGTATATTGTGCTAGCAAATAATTATTCTGCAAACCGTGCTTTTTAGCCCAAAATGCCAAAACTATCACCAAAACGTCGTTGTTCATACTCGAAAATATGATGACAGTAAAAAATACAAGAAATAACAGCTTAGCTTTTGAAGGCTTTCAAGCAAATGAGACTTATAATTGAAAGTGGAATTCAAGTTTCACGAGACCGAGCAAAAATTAAGTGGAAGAAGTTTATGCATGACTGCAGATGACATGCAATTCGGGATTTGATGAATGAAAATAAGAAAAGTCCATACAGGATGACGGATGATTGAAGTAAGTGAGGTATAAAAAAAAGTGAAGGGCTTCATAATGGGCGCACCCTTTTCTTAGACGGTGGATAATAGATAGATAAACGAATACGGTATCATGCATGATGAATAAAATACATTATCAATAAATGCCTGAATGTAACGTTTACTCGTTGCAGTAAGATCGAGAAACTTTTTGGTGTCATTTATTTATTTGGAATCTATATAATTTATCGAGATAATATAGATGTCTATTTATTATAATAAATCATTATTAATATGAATTTATCAAAGAATATCAATATAGACACACATTACGAAGAGCGTAGTGGAATTGACATGCATGTATTTAGTCGAATCAGAGAGGACCGTTCAGGCATCAATCATGTCTCGAACGTAAGAAAAGCAATATTATCGAGTGGTCGTAAGAGGGGTTTCTTCCCGACAGATGGTTCCGGAGTCATCGAGGAAAGGGAAGAGTACGACTGCTGCGATGAATTCAGCGAGTCCATTGGCTGGGAGGGAAGGCACTGCGCTCGCAAGAGAAACCACCCTCTCTTTCCCCCCCCCCCCACCTCAACCTTCAGACTCAGCCAGAAAAAAAGAAGAGCTTGAAGAAGGATATCTGGAATGGTGATATGGTGCGTCTGCGACGGGCGATTTTGGAACTCCGGTTTTGCATCTATTCACGAACGTCTGAAGCAAGCCATCATTTGCGCGTATATTCCTTTTATTTCTCTTTAATGGACTTTGATTCCGACTTAATAGCTCTGTCCTCTGCCGTTGTATCGCTGACGGGGCGAAACGAGTTTGTCAAAGCACCGCGACATTTTACGATACTGTGGTAATAGCACCTGAAATTCCATAACTAATTCATAAACAAACGATAAATGGTTTTATTAGTAGATAAATTTTCCAGGACTCTATGTCGATAAATAGTGCTAAGTTTGAATTCTGTAAAAGCAAAATTAAAAAAATATAATTATCAGCATTGATAACTGCCCCTTTGTGAACAAATACTGACTCTAAATATTATCCTAGACAAGATAATACAATGACAGTAGATGACAAGCACAGTAGATGACCAAAAAATTTAAGAAATTATAAATTTTCGGCGAGTGGCTGAATTTTCAGACATCATCTTGATTATTATTCCGCAAAATCTACTAGGCATTGAAGTATTGAATATTAAAGTTTTAGTAAATATTAAAAATTTAGTTAAATATTCAAGCGACAGACAAAACTGAAAATGGAGTTTGCCATGCGGTGAAGTATCGTTTATCCCATGTGCAGTAGAGCTACAGGTGCATTACAAAAGAGATAACTTCCAATTAGCCATTATAAAAGTAAATAATATCATCCAGAAAGAGTTATTATTAACTTAAAAAATTGACAGATTATTTTTTAAAATCCTCTCGATAAATCGAAAAGCGTGTACATTTTTATTAAATTCAGACTGATTTTCTAAGTTTTCGTCTTTTCTATAGTTTATTCCATCAACCAAGAGCAAGGCCACCTTTCATCATTTACATTTCAGTGATATAAGTTTATGATCATGTAATATATAACTATATTATAATCAGAAGACGAAGAGAAAGAACATGACGAGTAGTTAAAAAATCTCACAAATGCAGTAACGTATAATAAGAATAATTTAAGTTAAAAAACACTGCATACTTGCTAGAGGCTAGGATCTAGACTTGAGCCATATAAATTTGATAATTATGCTAACAAAACGTATGCTAACGAACGTGCGGAAAAGATGCCGAGCAATTACAGCTATTTTTTTATTTTTAATGATATTTTTTTCAGCATTACTCACCAACTTCTTTTTTTGCTTTTTTCGGTATTTGGAGAGGCAGAGAGTCTGAGATCCAAGAAAAACAAAGCTAAACCACCCTATCGAGAAAAATAAAAAGTAAAAAATAAAAAGGCATGCATAAGATTTTTTTCACGCCTTTCTCTCTCTCTCTCTCCTTATGTGCGTATACATTTTTAAAAGCTCTTCGGAGACTCTCCTTTAAAAAAAAGACGCCTCGGAGGGTCTTCAAGGAGGACGGTCCGTCGGAGACGGCACATCGGAGTAAACACATACATGGCAGGGAAGGGATGGAGTAAATGAGGGTGGAACACTGAGAAAAGGGGAGGGAGGGGAGGTTGAAGCGGAATAAACGAAAGAAAATGAAAGTAGCGCGGCTAAAAGACCAAAAATGGCCCCTTGGTAATGGAGAAAGGGGGGTAGCAGAGCCATGGCAACCGGGGGAGGTCGGTTGGAGATTTCTGGTGCAGGTAGGCGGAACGCAAAGGCGGAGTATTCGGCAAATGAGACGGGAAACCAGCCCAGGGGAAGGTGGGCCCAAGGGAAGGGGCGGGTCTAGCAAATGGGAAGGTCCCAACGGAATGGATAGGAGTGGGGCGAATGAGCTTGGAGCGCGTTCACGTCCTCGGGGAGAAAAATTAGGCACCGTGAGGGAAAGACAGAGGGCATTAGTAGCGGGGAAATGGAAGCAAACAAAAAAGTGCAGAATTTAATGCGGGAAAAATACCATTGTTTCGCATTTTTTACATTTGCAGAAGGGTATTCAGCAGAATTTTATCGAAGAGGATGAAAGAACGAAAGTATTCTGCATACTAAACGCAGCAGACTGCATAGCATGGATAGTACCTTTAATTTTAGAAAAAGTTAATGACAAATTATAATTAGACTAGCAGTGTCACCTGCCTCAAGGCTCCATGAAGGACTAGCGATTGTTACCTTGTCATGCCCCAATAATGGACCAATCGCGAGGATCATGGGCCCATTGCGAGAAATGGTAACAGGGATGTTGGCGTAGGTCGACGTTAATTTAAAAAAATGATCCGATTTAAGAATTCGTGGTCTCGAAATGTGCGATTTGGTGAGAAAAAATTATAAGAAAAGTTCCAGGTCCATGCCATGTCGGATAACCGTGCCTAGATGCAGTTATTTTCGAGTGTTGAATTTTTCGACCCGGATAAAACGTTTTCAAGCTTATACATGAACTTGTAGAGTCCTTAGGACCAAAATAACAATCGCTTTGTCGTTTCGCGATTCCTTCATTCCGAAACGCAGCCAAAAATGCGCTCGCCCTCCGCTTCCCTACCGCTAGCCGCGATCCGCGTTTCTTGATTCGCGCGACACACCTCAGTCCCGTGCATGATCTTCCCTCCTTCCCCTAGCATGCTGGCAGAGTGGAGCTAGAGTGAGTAGTAACGAAAATTCTGAGACAACGTGATTCATTCGTCAATACAATTCTATATGAAGTTCACTTAAAGCTTTAAGAAGGAGGAAAACTTGGATTTTCACAAGGTAAATACATTGAAACAGCTGTATAAGATCTCGTCACTTTTCATGTCTAACAATCAAAGTATTTTAAGGGTATATTTTCTTGAAATTGCTTGGTAAAATGGCATTGGTGAGAACTCATCCTAGAGCGATAGGTGGAGTGAAGTCGCCTTCTTATTCTGCGGGGGTCTGCTTTTTAGGGACTATTCCAGGATATGACGGTCGTGAGAAAGTGTTAGGACCCCACCCTTAGTGCTTCGAACTCACTTCTCTAGGATGCAAACTCAAGAAATTACTTTTAACACAACACTTCCTTCGCACAGAAAAGTATCCATGCAAGATAAACATGGTTTCAGTGACAAATGAATTCCAACTCATATTTGTTATGGTGGTACCATAATCCATGGAGACGAGAAAGCGATGGTGAAACCCAATCTCACACTGGGGAGCTTCAGCTTTATTTTTATGTACACTTTACGCGGTATCCGTGACAATAGAATCGTCAGTGTTGTATATGCGATACGTATAAATGAAGCGCGCATGAGAAGAGGACAGAGAGAAGGGAGCAATCCCTTTTTCCATCATTTCCAACATTTACGGCAATTTGGTAAGGGGCGCGCGCGCCTTTCCGCTTGCGTTGCCTATCGCCATGGGAGGCTATGGCCATTCGGATGACGTTTTCCACCCTCGAACACTCCTCATCGCTTCCCCCGCGCACCACGGAGCGAGGATCACACAAGGAGAAGACAGAAGACCCCGAAAGATGCAACAGTCTCGATACGCACCCTCTTTGCTGTAAATGAGCGAATTGCAGTTGCCGGGCAGAAAAAAATATAAGTTGAGTCACTCGTGTTACAGAGATGTACTTTTTTCAGCCATTTAAAAAAATTAAAGTCATAAGTATATTAAATAGATGGTGCAATGAAGCAGACACAATGGGAATAAAATGAAAGGGACAAAATACTTGAAACGTCATCATAAGTCTCCAGAAAGAAAATCATTGACAGGTAACTTGAAGGATTAGCCTGTAAGATACTGAAATGCGTAATGAGGTGATAGCAACATCAAGTAACCGGCTTAAAATAAGATGAAAATGGCTTCTTTCCACTATCGATGAAATTAAAACCGTAAATACCATTTGCCTGAGTAAGGATTCGAATCAGGATCTCTCAGGTATAGCTCCACACACCCTAGCCGTCTCTCTCCCAGCAAAATTTCAGACCAGTGTATTTTGGAGAGGTGTCGCCAACATCTTCTTCGTATATTGGGAGATCCGGGTTCGAATCCTGGCAAAGCGAAGTGTACTTTTGAAATTGGTTTGCAAGAATGGGAATTTGCAGGGGCGCGCGTGACTGTACATCGTACAAAGCTACTCGGTACATGCAATGTTGAGGAATACTTAGCTGATTCCTAGAACACCACTAAAAGCTTTGTGCATACCTACATTTCATAGGGAGAAGTTTATGCATGGAGTTGCTGATTAAGGAGTTTACACTACCGGAGCGTTCGGACACCGGTGATAAAAGTTTAACTAAAGAAACCACTGTGCGAAAAATCCACAGAGGAAAAATCATTCGTCTTGACCGGGATTTCCGGCCGTCTGCTTTAGCCAGTTAAGCTATGGAGGCGTCATTCTCCCCTGTGGATAATTTGTGGACTAAACCGGACAAGGTGGTGCTGAGCATATTATGCGACTATCAGTCCAAGTCGTGCTCACAGTGCCACAGCCGGAGTGCAAGGACCGAACTTTGAAGAACACGAAGAGGTGTTCGCTCTAGACTTATCTAAGTATACCGGGACTAGCCACGGCGATAACTTTTACGGAGTCACCCGCAATGCACAAATTGTGCGAAAAATCCACAGAGGAAAAATCATTCGTCTTGACCGGGATTTCCGGCCGTCTGCTTTAGCCAGTTAAGCTATGGAGGCGTCATTCTCCCCTGTGGATAATTTGTGGACTAAACCGGACAAGGTGGTGCTGAGCATATTATGCGACTATCAGTCCAAGTCGTGCTCACAGTGCCACAGCCGGAGTGCAAGGACCGAACTTTGAAGAACACGAAGAGGTGTTCGCTCTAGACTTATCTAAGTATACCGGGACTAGCCACGGCGATAACTTTTACGGAGTCACCCGCAATGCACAAATTGTGCGAAAAATCGAAAAAAGGAAATGACGCCTTGGTGGCTTAACTGGCTAAAGCACTCGGCCGGAAATCGAGGGATCCGGGTTCGTATACCGGTCAAGGTGAATCATTTTTCCTCTGTGGATTTTTCGCACACTTTGTGCATTGCGGGTGACTCCGTAAAAGTTATTACCGCGGCTAGTCCCGGTATACTTTAACCAAGAAACCATATTTAAAACTCTGATATTTAAGGTTTAAAATTACTTATTTCTGACAATACCTTACATCAAGAGGGTGGTTTCCTATTATTTTTTTTATTGCCTAAATCGAAAGATTATTACTCCTGGAGTATGTATTTCACGCTCTAAGATTTTCGAGTGACGATATCTATTTTTCAGAATTAAGCGAAAAGTGAAAAATTTCAAGCGCGCGAAAACGCGACGGCTAAGTAGGAATACTGGGGAAAGTCCGTGTGACGTATTTCTGGTTACAGCAGTCAACCTGTGAGGTGACCTAGGGGCGAGGCTTTGAGCGCTGATACTACGCAGGCTGCCAGCAGGTAGCAGAGTACCCTGCTAGCAGGTAGCGCTTGGCTTAAATATGGATTATTTATAGGTACCTTATCAAACGAAGGAAACTTTCCGACCATCGGCAGTTTTAATGGGTGATTATTAAGAGGTGTTTCCCTGAGCTCTGTGCCTCATGCATGCATTGGTAATCTCAGACAATGTAAAACTCTAATCGTATGGAAACTAGGTCCCTGTGACGTCACCTGGAGTGGCATTGCATGGGCGCCAATGTGGCCTTTTTTAAATGAGGTTAAAATTGAGGATTAACATTCGTCTAAACTGGGATTTCTAAAACCAAATAATTTTTATATTATGAATACAATAATGGTGGGTAACGAATCGCAATCAATGCATTTCGTTTTCTTTAATGAAGAAAACTACCCTATTATTCTGGTTATCCCGCAGTGCGTCCTCGTTCTGAGCCGATGCATTGGAAGTACTCTCCACCCGAGCGAGATCTGCCGTTATTCACCATCTCCCTCTCCCCATTCCCGCCATACCTTACTAGAGCGTCGTGAGGTCCTTATCTAGTTCTCAATGCCCTCCCTTCATTGTGTCCAACCAACCGACTCGACTCCACACATCCTTCCGCCTTTTTCCCCAAATAATCCCATTTCGATCTTCCCCCTATAGTCACTACACCAAGCCCACTGCTCCCTCTAACAAAACCAATATCCCCATCCACTCTTTCCCATTCATTCCCTCGCACGCGAGGAGGACGACAATCATGCTTCGCCTTATTTTCCGAAATTGCACGCACTTAGAAGTGACTCTTTTTTTATAAGTTCCTGAATGCCTGTTTACACGATACATTAACACGTACGAGTTAATGTACGTTAGCGTGAGTGATTTTTGTTGACCGGAACGGAACATGTAGGAATGCATGAACCAAAGCAGAACCGACTCTATTTTCCTTGCATGCATTCGCACAATTTGGGTGGTTACACGGTGCATTTTGGCGTTCATTCTCGCGTTCATACATTTAGACATTAATGAAGGATCTGGTACTATCCCGGCGAATCTTGTTGATGAAGTCTTCACGGGAAATCAGCCGGCTCAAGATTGACATTGCCGCCAGCGTTTCAATGGCCTTCTCTGCCATCGTTTTCAGGGCCTTCAATGGCCTTCTCTGGCTTCATCTTCGCCCTGAAGAAGAAGGCAGAGAAGGCCATTGAAACGTTGGCAGAAAAGTCAATCTTGACCCAGCTGATTTCCCGTGAAGACTTCATCAACTTAGACATAAACGCGTACGTTTTAATCTACCGTGTAAACAGGCCTTAAAATGAAAGCCTGTTCAAGAATGAAGAATAGAATAGAGAGTATGATTCCGTTTCGGTAATTCTCCTTTTATTGATGGCTTTACCGCCACATAATCTCATAGAGAAAGCTTAATGTCTGCTTGCACTTGAGAACTTTTATCTCCATAACATCCCACAAGCCGCTTCAAAAGGCATTCAACTGTCGGAATGTTATCCTAAAAGGCAAAATATTGGAAACAAAAAAATTCACGATACGAGATATTTTACTGGCTCGGTTCGACCTAATATTTATCATTCATTGTTTGGGGAAAAACGGATTCCTGTGACTTATCCATGTGAAAGAAATCTCTTAGGATGGAAATGCACAATATCAGATATAACGCAGAAACGTTTATTTAAAACTTAAAATTGAGCAAAGTACGCTGGGCACTTATATTCTGTGGTATAACTATTAAAGGCCACTAAACCTTTTTTCCGAATCTACATCTACATCATACCCTGCGAGCCACCTCTAGGGTGTTTGGCAGGGGGTGACAAATCACCAACATGCAGCATGCAAGAGGACCGCCGCATGCACACCGCAAGGTCATAGAAATACTACGCACATTAGCAAAATATACATGCTTACTCATTAAAAAAATTTCTAATGGTTAGTAATTCCTAGAACAAATACATGCAAGGTTAGAACCATGAAAAAAAACATGCAATGAGTGATCCTAGCTAGCGACGCCATTAATCTCATCAATTGAGACAATGTTGCTATCCTTAATAGTACGAGGGAAGAATGACATTTTAAATCTCTCTGTTTTGCAGTCTATGTATTTTATTTTATTCTCATGATCACGTCTACTATAGTACGATGGTAAACGAAGGATATGATTCACGTCGTCTGGGAAAATATCTTCTTCGAATTTTCTAAGTAAGCTAAGCCTATACTTCGATCTACGCTCCTGTTAAGATTCCCATCCTAACTCGTGTAACATACTCAATTGTGAATCAATCCCTCGATTATCGACGATAGAATCGGTGTTGTTATTCCGGACTTCTTCCAATCCCCCTCCCTTCAATAGCCAACCCTGTGTTCTAAACATTTTACGCAGAGTAAAAGAATATAACTGGTAGGTAGTCATCATCTCTGGTCAACAATCCTAAGATTAATTTGACGCAGCTCTCCACTCAGTTCTCCTATCAGACAATCCTTTCCCACCTACGTATTTCTTCTCTTTCACATCCTTCTTTACCTGTTCCATATACTTTACTCGAGGACTTCCTTTTCCGTTGTTGCCATTCACTTATCCCTCGATGATTGTCTTCGTCAGGCCATCATTTCTCAAAATGTGACCTATAAGGTCGTTTAGTCTTCTTAATAAGGTTTCTATGAGGCTTCTCCTCTCTCCTACTCTTCTTAGGACTTCCTCATTGCTAACTCGGTTGATCCATTTGATCTTCAACATTCTTCTGTAGCACCACATTTCGAAGGCCTCTATCCTTGCTTTATCCGCTGCAGTCATTGTCCATGCCTCACTTCCGTATAGGAGCATACTCCAAATGTAGGTTCTTATAAATTGTTTCATTACTTTTATATTTAAGTGTCCCGCTGAGAGAAGTTTTCTCTTTTGTTGGAATGCTCTCTTCACTTGGGCCTTTCTGCTGATAATTTTTTTCTTGCTTCTCCCGTCACTAGTTATCTTGTTCCCAAATAACCGAATTCATTCACCTCCATCAGTTTTTGCTTCACTCTTTTTTGCTTTTTTAGTAGGTAATATGGTGGTAAATTCATCACAATCGGAAGCCTAATTTTCCACTGTGAATAGAAATCAATGAAAGTAGAGCCGTAAAATAAGAATAGAAAGTTCATTTTTCAGCCCAATTATGGTGATCTCTTCCTGACGCGAAGACTACATCTCAACTAATTGTAAGTGAGCCAAGAGATTTTTCCGCTGTCCCGCTTGTGACATCTCCTGGGCGCGTTTTGTCGCTGTTATTTATAAACATTGCTTCTTTTCATTACCTCTGCCATTGGTTTAGTCAAGCCTGCCACAGAGCAGCGCTGAGATCGGTAACCTATATATTCTTCGACCCAGCAACGAGAAGGACTTTCTGGTCTGTTCGAGGTCGTTGTGTTCAGTGGACATTAACGTGGGCCGCAAATTTCTGCGTTTATTTCGTAATCCCAGTGATCCTTCCCATATTCTTCCCCGAGTAATTCTCAGTGATGAGACATGGCTCGTAATTCTTTTTTCGCGAGTGAATTGCTTTCTCGAGTGAAGACGGACATACGATTTTTTTACATGTCCTGTTTATAAGTTCCACCCACCCAGTGAGCTATCAGTCGCGGATAATTCGATGATTTCCGGTGTTTGTTGCCTTCCAAATATTTCCTTTTTGGATTAAATGGATTTTCTTAGTGATTTTTAAATATTTCGGTTAGGTCTGCTTTGAAATCACTCACATATACCCTCCCATATTATCCATTGGTTTTCGTCAGTGCTGACTTTGCTGCTGTGTAAACCACGAACCCAAAGGAACGGATGTTTGATGCTTTTTTCATCGATGAAACAGAGTCGATCCAAGGTATGAGTCTCTGCTTTGGTCATCCTCCCACAATATTACGCTATCCATAAAAACAAAATCCTATGACCATAAAACCTAACTCTAAACTCCGCTTGTCAATGAATTGCTTGAAATGACAGCTTTATATCTAATTACGGAAAGTGTCGAGATTTTATTGAAAACAGAAAAGGCACGCTGTGCCCAAACATATTCCATGTCTGGAGCAGTTGAATACCATACTTTGGTTGAAGAATCATGTTTTGTATAATCGTAATCGATATCACATAATAAGTTAATCGCAATTTTACACTAAATTCATTCGGATCAGACTTTAGCAATAAATACAAATAGATATCTGTATTCCTTCTCCTCATAGTTTTTTTTTCAAACCAATGCGGGTGATAATATCAGCATGTGATCTTTGTTCAAGAGACGAGAGGATATCGAGGTTTAGAATGAACGTTTCTATAAAACTCAGCCACGTTATAAATGAATATAAATTCTTAGAAACTTCTTATCTGTTATTTTTTTGCGAGATAAAGATCCTGCTGTCTGCATATCGAATCAAGTATTTGACTCGAGCAGAAAGAAATTCTGGAAACAGGGAAGCCATCGTAAGCTGTAATGAGTAATTAATATAGTCTTTACATCCATTCCTAGTATTTCATCCAGATTTCCACATTTCAGATGGCATGAATCTTAATTTTAAAGATTCGTAAAAACTTAAGCTCCATGGAAATAAAATTTAGCTTCGTGTAAAGAGACGCTTACAAGAACATGTGGGTGATTTGATCCATACATTTAAAAATTACATTCTTCTCCATTGGTTTGCAGTTGCGTAATTCCAAACAAAAGCAAAGATAGCATAGAATAAAATAATTCCATGCAAAAAACAATACAATAAATATTTTGAACGGTAATTGCCCTTATACTCTTAACTTACAGGCACTGGTTCCGGAATAGGATTTGTAGATTTTTGAGTGAGAAAATAAAATGGAATAACTGTCAATTGTTTTTCCCCGAATAAACGGCAAAACCAACGATTTTCACTCAATTTCCCTCGTGATCCCCTCCACCTCCGAGAAAAATACATTTCAGGAAACAGCCTGCGAAGTATTTATTGGGGGAGGGGGGAGTGGTCCCAATAAATGACATCTATTTGACCATTAAATGCAAATTATTATCCAACTCATGGACGAAAACTCGATACCCACGAACTTTCCCCATGGAGGGAAAGAAGGGCTCCTTCGAATCTTTGAATGTTCCAATGGAAGTTCTCCTGCGGGAAGAGAGAGAGCCGGCATGCGACCGCAGGAACCCTATTCCTATCCGATGTGTATAGGACTTAGCAGCCGGTCACAGGGTATGGATAAGTCAAAATGAGTTTTGGAAGGGATGGGGAAGGGCCTGCGGCAGGAAACATAGAAACAGAGGGGACTTCGGGAAGAGTCGAAAAATGAAAAAAAGGAAGGCAAGAGAGGGAAAAAAGGCAATGCGAGCACCCTGGAAAGGTATTAAGCAACATTCATATTCAGCGTGAGACGCGATACGTTAGAGTGGTACGGTGGATGGCGCGCTGGGGCATGCAGAAAAAATGCGCAAAAGAGACACGTGGGGAGGGGTGGAGAGGATAAACAGGAGGAATAAGAAAGAGCGACAAAGGGAGGAGGAAATCGAAGCGGAGATAAAGGAGGAGGGCGGGAGGCGAGGAGAATTGGGAATCGGGGAGGAAATAGAAGCGAGCGATGGAAAGGCACACGCCTCAGCAAATCCTCCTCGTTATTCCTCATGCCGCCTACTTCCCCTGCTGCAATAGGGTGGTTTCCTATTATTTTTTCATTTCCTAAATCGAAAGATTATGACTCCTGGAGTGCGAATTTTACGCTTTTAGATTTTTTAATGGCGATATCTATTTTTTGCGATTAAATGAAAAGTGAAAATTTTCAAGCGCGCGAAAACGCGACGACTAAGTATGATCGCTGAGAAAAGCCCGTATGACGTCATTCTGGTTCCAGCTGCCGCCATGTGAAGTGACGTGAAGTGAGTTACCTTGGGGCGAGGGTATGTGCTTCGCTGCGATGCAGGCTGCTAGTAGGTAGCAGAGTACCCTGCTAGCGGGTAGCGCTTGGCTTAAAAAAGTATTATAATACCATATCAAACGAACGAAACTTTCCGACCTTGGGCAGATTTAATAGGTGATTATTAAGACATGTTTCCCTGAGCTCTGTGCCTCATGCATGCATTGGTCATCTCAGACGATTTAAAACTCCTATCAACTTGTATAGAAACTAGGTCCCTGTGACGTCACGTGGAGTGGCATCGCATGGGCGCCAATCTGGTCTTTCTCAAACGAGGTTAAAATTGACCCTTGCCATTCGTCTAAACTGGGATTCGTAACACTGAATAATTTGTATATAAGGTATGCACTAATGGTGGGTAACGTATCGTAATCAATGGCTTTCGTTTTCTTTGATGAAGGAAACTACCCTATTCTGTTAAAATTTGCGTTTTCATTACTTGGCAGATTTCGCAATCAAACTGCATCAGATGACCTTGGTTTAAGTTCACTTCAAGCACAAAGGAAGATTAGAAAACGTATCATGCTATGAATGTGAATAATTTGTTCCTTAAAGTTGAATCTTACAACTAGTTTCGACGCATCAGTGCATCAGGAAGCGTTCGGGTCCGGCCTGTTTTTATACGTGGCGTAAGCGTAAACGGAGGGAGGGATGGAAGGGCGGGGGGGGGGAAGGATTGAAGGCAAGAGGGATAGTTTTTGGGAATAGGGTGGTTTCCTACTATTTTTTATTGCCGAAATCGAAAGATTATTACTCCTGGAGTACGCAATTCACGCATGTTGATTTTTAAATGGCAAAATCGATTTTTAGCGATTTAATTAAAAGTGAAAATTTCCAAGCACGCGAAAACAGGACGGCTAAGTATGAATGCTGGGAAACACCGCGTGACGTCATTCTGGTTTCCACCGCCGCCGTGTGATGTGACCTTGGGGCGAAGGTATGAGCTTCGCTGCGATGAAGGCTGCTAGAAGGTAGCACAGTACCCTCCTAGCGGGTAGCGCTTGACTTAAAAAAGGATTATTTATACCTTATCAAACGGGGGAAACTTTCCTACCATATGCAGTTTTCATAGGTGATTATTAAGACATGTGTCCCTGAGCTTTGTGCCTCATGCGTGCATTGGTAATCTAAGACGATGTAAATCTCCTATCCACTCGTATAGAAACTAGGTCCCTATGACGTCACGTGAAGTTGCATCGCATGGGCGCCAATCTGGCCTTTTCAAATGCGGTTAAAATTGACCATGCCATTCGTCTAAACTGGGATTTCTTGAGCCAAATAATTTGTATATAATGAATACAGTAATGATGGGTAACGTATCGCAATCAATGGCTTTCGTTTTCTTTGATTAAGGCAACTACCCTATTGTTTAAACTTACGTTTTCATTACTTTGCAGATTTCGCAATCAAACTGCATAAGATGACCTTGGTTTGAGTTCGCTACAAGCGCAAAGGAAGATTAAAAAACGTATCATGCTAAGGATGTGAAAAATTTGTTCCTTAGAGTTGAATCTTACAACTAGTTTCGACGTATCAGTGCGTAATTAAGCGTTCGTAGTCGTCATGGGTCCGGCCTGTTTTTATACGTGGCGTTAGCATAAACGGAGGGAGGAATGGAAGGGCGGGCTGGATTTAAGGCAAGACATATTCGAGACTCAAATCAGCGCTGAAAGCAGTGACGTCATTTGCCAACATGGCTGACGCATCGGGGATATAATGTTGATGATGACATAGGTGCAATAGGACGAGTCGTCGAGCCACTGCGATAATTAAAGTAGAAAATATCTAAGAATATTTTCTTGGCTTTGAGGAGGTATTTCAATTCCCACGGGAAACGACAAATAGCAGTTAATATTAAGGAATTAATACATTTTAGCTGTAATATCCTCTACTAACTCACGGAGATTACTCGAAGGGTTCCTAATGACCATAAATGAGTGACTGCGATAAAAATAACACTATTTTCTGCCGGCTATAAAAGAAAAATTGCAATATATCGGTTACCCGAAGTGCATTAAACAAACAAACCACCGTCCCAGTAAATGATGAATTGTAGCAAAAAATGGCAACTGAAAAGGCATTTTACATGAATATGAATACTTGAAATATATTACTTGCGACGTTATGATGGTTTAATACCAAATATATAATTAGAAAAATCAGTAAATTCCCAGAAATACCAATGATTTGTCACTGTGGTTTCCTTAGGTTTCCTCGGCGCTCTACTTCCGAATTCGGCCAATAGTAGGCATATTGCTTGTCTGGATTCTCGAATAGTTTTTGGTAATTGGCTTAACATCCAATATCATTCTTCAGGCCTTTTGGCGATTCACGTTGTCTCTTTTGTTCGAAAAGGATTGGAACGTCACTGGCGTTTTTTTTTCCCTGCAGATTTTCGGCTCAATGACATGTCCTTCCATCTTTCGTTTACTCTTCACCTCTAATTCTCCTCCTTTATTTGAGACCTAGGAATAAATTTAAAACTCACTGTTTCTGGAAGTGGGTATAATTTTAACGACAATAGTTTACAAATGCAAGCTTTCTACCACCTACTACCAATATTTGCGCCTACTTTAACCATTCTTTGTTGTGAATAATTCACAGTAGGGTGGTTTGCTATTATTCCTGGTCATCAAGCGCTCGAACTCTTCATGGGTCCAGGCTGTTTTTATGCGTGGCGCAAGCATAATCGGAGGGAGGGATGGTGGGGCGGGGGGTGGGGGGGATTGAAGGCCAGAGGGTAGTTTTTGGGAATAGGGTGGTTTCCTATTCTTTTTTATTGCCTAAATCGAAAGATTATGACTCCTGGAGTACGAATTTCACGATATTAGATTTTAAATGACGATATCTATTTTTTGCGATTAAATGAAAAGTGAAAATTTTCAAGCGCGCGAAAACGCGACGGCTAATTATGAATGCTGGGAAAACCCGGTGTGACGTCATTCTGGTTCCCGTTGTCGCGGTGTGAAGCGACCTTGGGGCGGGGATATTGTACGCTGCTGCGATGCTGGCTACTAGCAGGTAGCGCTTGGCTTAAGTAAGGATTATTATTAATACTTTATCAAACGATGGAAACTTTCCCACCTTAGGCACTTTTAATTGGTGATTATTAAGAGATGTTTGCCTGAAGTCTGTGCCTCATGCATGCATTGGTAATCTCAGACGATGTAAAACTCCTTTCTACTCGTATAGAAACTAGATCCCTGTGACGTCACGTGGAGTGGCATCGCATGGGCGCCAATCTGGCCTTTTTCAATTGCAGTTAAAATTGACCATTGCAATTCGTCTAAACTGGGATTCCTAGAACCAAATAATTTGTATATTACGAATACACTAATGGTGGGTAACGAACCGCAATCAATGTATTTCGTTTTATTTGATGAAGGAAACTACCCTATTGGCAATAATTTTCATATGAATATCCGAAAAGAGAAAGATTGAATTATCATACAAGTAGAACACTCAAAAGCATTCCCAAGAAAATCCGAGCACTGAGATGATCATTACTCACTCAATAGATCCTTTAAGATGCCTTTAAATATATGCCGCCTATAAAAATATCAAATAACTGTTAACTAATGGAAATAATTCACCAAATATTACTCTGACACGTAAAAATTGCTCAAATACATGAATCGGGAAATGTCTCCACAGTTCTGTCCTATTGGATCGGGAGAATTCTCCCCACGGAACTCTGTCTCTGCGCAAAACCCACCGCTCACTTTTGCTAAATATAAGTAACGCTTGACGCTCATTGGCTCACGTGGCGGCTCGTGGATACAATAGGTGCTCCGGGACGATTCAGGTTTAGTAGCCACCACAGCTCCAGGGGAAAGATGACTGCAATCGATATATTTCATATCCATTTCCGATTCTACGTTGGCTTTGCCCCATTTCCAACGGCTAAATTTTTCCAGGACAACGTTTCACAAAATTTGGATAGCTACTTTTTCAATTTAAAATTTTACACATCAGAATGTTTTTTTTTTCTCTCTCAAGAATAGGTTTAAAAATTGAAGTGAAAAATAAAGTTACCATTATATGCTGCAAAATGTTTGCATCCATGAAACGAGCATTCCATTTGAATATCCATATCACCAAGATTAAAATCGCTTCTAAATTCTTGTGCTGACATTCATAATCAATATATTACGATTCCAACACGATGGAATTACATTCCAACAATCTATATTATTGGCATAATAAGTATTTATTTTATGACTACCATAACACTGCATTGTATTAATGCCATCTATGCAAATGAAATTTCGTTTTTGTGTGTGGAATACACTTTTTTCAAAAGAGTGATTAACATTTATTGCTGAAAACATGCTGACGTACTGGTAAAATCAAGGGTCATGGTAACGAAAATTCTGATTTACTGCTCGTTCAGTTCCAAGCGATACAGCATAATGAAGGGAATTATTTTTAATTCTGCTTCATTTTTGGCTCATCGATATCTATTTGCAGCGGATGATTAAATTTTTGACATTTGTCCAGTATTTACCGACATGATTCAATCGACCGACTGGGAGAGAATCTGCTGGGAATTTCTCCCAGAAATATATTTGTGCCGTCGAAGAAATGCCACTTGAACTCAATCTTCACGGGTGATAAAAGAAAACCTATCATGTGCGAAGTGAGCCACTGAAAGGTTGAAGAACAACATTTTTTTTTCATAAAAAGGACTTTCACTGCCGAAATTCAAAGAAACTAGTAACCCAGGCATAAATTTGAAGAAAGTAAATCAATCTCTTAATTAGCAGGCAGGCTTAAAAGACGTGAAGTAAACAATTCGAAGCAGACATGGCTATTTTCCACGGATGTGCGAGTACACGAAAATTAGTAGTTGGCACTCGACTCGAGTGATTCGAGTAGCCTTACGAATGTCGGGTCAAGTAGTTTTTTTGTGAGTTTCGCTTGCATCGAGGCCGGGAACTCCAGAAACCTGCAGACAGGAGGCGCTATCATAAAACTCATGCAAAATATCGTTTTCAAAGTCGAGGATTCGTTATAAGATTTTAATCTTTCCTGATGAATACTTGTGACGAATATTTCTCGGAGTCTACGCTACGCTACGCTGTATTTTCTTGGCTTTTCTTCGTTCTTCAGTTCCCAGCTGTTCTAGCTGTCTACTGAGGGTTTCATCTTGATTAGGGTTGTTTCAGGCGTTCAATTCTCTTCTTCAATGGCGTATCTGCGACTTGCTAATTGGGGGAAGGGATGTGGGAGGGGAGTAGGGCAGTTTTTGGGACTTTATGTTTTTCTGTCCCGGAGGGGGTGTAATCCCAGAGGGATTGCAGTAGCTCGTTGTTGGTTTCGTGAAAGGATTTCTGGAATTTTGGTAGGTGTGACTTGAGGATGGTAAGGAGAGGGGTAATCTGTAAGTCTTTTCTGATATTCTTGTTCGAGACGAACCAGGGCGCTCCAACAATTCTTCTGATGATGGTGTTTTCTGTTGATTGAAGACGCTTGAGGTGGGTCGCTGCAGCATGCAGCCAGGCGGGGGAAGCGTAGGATAGGAGTGGTTTGATGCATGAGTTGTAGAGGAGGAGTTTGGTCTTGAGGCTTAGCGGTGATGTGGATTTGAGGAGTGGTCGGAGAGCTGCGTGGATTCCTTTGGCTTTGGTGATGGAGGTGCGGATATGGTCATTCCAGGATAATCTTCGGTCCATGTGGACGCCGAGGTATTTGGTTGACTGTTCTTTAGGGATGAGTTTGTTGCCGTAGTAGAGGCGATGGCTTTCTCCTGCTTTCGGGCGACGGGAAAAGACAACGTGGGAGCATTTGGTGGCGTTTACGGTGAGTTTCCATTCAGAGGCCCAGTCTTCGTACAGGTCGAGATGTTCTTGCGCTATGTCGGCTGTCCTTTCCGGGTCGGAGCCCTGGGCGAGGATGGTGGTGTCATCGGCGTAGAGGTAAAGTTGGGTATTGGGTAAGGATGGGGAGTCGTTCACAAAAAGGTTGAAGAGCACTGGGGAGAGGATGGCGCCTTGCGGGACGCCAGAGGAGATCGGATAAAGGGAAGAGGTTTCAGAGTTTACGGTAACAAAGAAGGAACGGTCGGAAATGAAGGATTGGATGGTTTTCAGGAGATAGGAAGGGATGTGCAGTAATGTAAGTTTGTGGAGGAGGCCCAGGGTCCAGACCCGGTCGAATGCTGCTTCAAGATCCAGGAACACCGCGTGGGAAATCAGGCGATGGTTAAATCCGGTGGTGATGGCTTCAGTTAGACGGACTATTTGGTGGACGGTTGAGGTTTTGCGGCGGAAACCGGTTTGCTCAGGACGGATGATATTTTCGGCGAGGAGAATCTGGCAGAGTCGATGGTGGACGAGTTTCTCGTAGAGTTTGGAGATGGTTTTGAGGAGGCTGATGGGCCGGTATGAGGAGGGAAGGGTGGGAGGTTTTCCGGGTTTGGGGATCATGATGATCTTTGCCATTTTCCAGGATGTGGGGAAGTAAGAAACTGACAGGAGGAAGTTGAAGAGGCGGTGCAGGAGAAGGATTGTTGGGTGAGGTAGATTTTTTAGGAGCCTGTTTGGGATATTGTCGGGACCGGGGGCAGATTTTGGCTTAAGAGTTCGAATGGTGGCTTCTATTTCTTCTGTGGTGATGAGTTCTGGTTCGGAGATTGGACAGTGGTATAAGCTCAGCCAGGTTTCCTCGCAAAGTTCTTCGTGGGGTGATTGCAGGACGTTGGTGAAGCGCTTTTCCAACATGGAGGCGAAGAGTTCAGCTTTCTCTGCGTTGGTGGTAGCTCTTCCTTGTGGTGAGGTGAGAGACGGGGGGTCTCGCCGGGGGTTTTTGAGCGCCTTTGAGATTGGCCAGATGGAGCCGTCAGGGCCTTGGAGGGATTTTAGCTTGGAGTCCCACGAGTGTTGCCGGAGTTCTTTTAAAAGCCTCTGAACACGGTTTCGCAAGGCGTTGTATTTCATCCTGTCCTCACGTCGACGGGTTTGCTGCCAAACTTTTCTGGCGGCGTTACGATTTTTGATGCACAGTAGAATATGAGGAGGGATTGTTTCCGGGCATGATGAAGGTGGTGGAATGAAAGAAGCTTCTTTTGCAGCGACTTGGATTAAGGAGGTAAGTTGCTCAACGAAGCGGTCGGCATCAGCTCTGGTAGACAGTGGGAGGTTGTTGAGCTCGTGGGAGTTGTCACCAACGATACGCCGGAATCTTGAGTAGTTTGTCTTCGTTTTTAGGTTTTGCACTCGGTGTTCAGGGGAGCAGGGGATGGAGTAGATAATAGGGTAGTAGTCGGAGGCAGATGAGTCCAGGGTGGTAGGTTGAGTAGAGGTAGGCAGGTTTTGGGTGAGCGCGATGTCAAGGATGTCGGACGAGCCATTGGAAGCGAGGTGAGTTGGTGAGGAGGGAGCAAGTAGGGCAAAGTTTCTGCATCGTTGCTGAGTGAGAAGCATGGTGCCGGCCTTGTTGTTTCGGTGGCATCCCCAGGACACGTGCTTGGCGTTGAGGTCTCCACCAACGATGGAGCGGCCGTTGAGAAGAGCTCCAAGTTGGATGAAGTCATCTTTGGTCGGTTTCTTCGGGGGACGATAGACGGACCAGAGGTTAACGTTTCCGATTCTTGTGCGAATGCAGGCGCCGACGGCTTCGACTGAAGATTTCTGTTGATAGGGAATTTGGGTGGCCGAAATAGAGTTCTTCACGAGTAGAAGGACACCACCACCGGATCCATCGATTCGGTCCATGCGGAATTTCTGATAGCCGGGGAGGAATATGGATTTGTTAGGTTTAAGCATGGTCTCCTGGATCAAGGCAGCGTCTGCAGAATGATGGGATAGCAAGTGGCGAACCTCTTCTAATTTAGGGTGCAAGCCGCAGATGTTCCATTGCAGGATGGTGAGTTGGGATGCCGGGTGTTTAGCCATCACTGAGAAGAGAGAGTGCCATTTGGATGATTTCGTTGAAGAGGATTTCAGATTTTGGGGTGGAGGAAGGGGTAAGGAGTTTTTTGACTAAGTCGGAAAGGAATGAGGAAAGTTTCTGTTTGATTGACGGGGTAAGCAATGAAGTGAGGATAGAAGGAATGGTTATGTCGGATGGAGGAGCAGGGGTAGCAGGTTGGGGAGTAGGAGCGGATTGTTGCGGCGGAAAGGCCGGAAATTCGTCAGCGGATGGAACAGGGGTAGGGTTTGGGTTCGGTTTGGCAGTTCTGCTATTTTTTAACTTCTCAGCGAAGGTTTTATAAGCTGGGCAGCCTTTGTAGTTGGCGGGGTGTGGACCTCCACAGTTTGCGCACTTGGCTGGGTCGGGCTTGAATACTTGGCAGGCAGTGTGCTGGTGGTTGTCGCCGCATCTGACACAACGAGACTGTAGCCCGCAGGACTTGTAAGTATGGCCAAAATTTTGACAACGGGTGCACTGGGGAGGGCCAGGCGATGGCTTGTAATTGTCAATTGTAACGCGCAAGCCGCAGAGGTAGTTTGTTTCCATGAAGCGCGCTTTATCATTTGCATCAGTTAGTTTCAGTTGGAATAGAGGCAGAGGTCGTGGTTGCAGAGGGGCCAGGGGCTGTTCAGGGTTTTCTGCTAGCTGTTGTTCTCGTTGCTGTTGTACTTTTTTGGTAGGTCTTGTAGTCCGCAGCTGAACGATGTCGTCGACGGATAATCCAAGGACGTCTAGGTTGTCGCGGATGTCTTCAATGGGGGTGTCGATCATGAGGCCGCGAACAATGAGAAAACATTTCTTGTCTTCGGGCAGTTGGTATGTATAGTATTCCCAATTGTTCTCAGTAAAGAGTTTCACAATCTTGCGGAAGTCGTCCGGGGAGTGGCATTGAACGCGGACCTGGGAGCCAGTGGTGTTGCAGACCGGCGGGCTGGAGCAAGCAGCGACCATCTTGCGGTATTTGGAGGACCAATTGCTTTGGTCCTTGAGGAAGATAGGAGGAATTTTCCTTGAAGACGTGGCTGATGGTCCTGAAGAGGGCCGATGGGGATTGGCAGCTGGCTGCGAGGTCTGAGTGGCTGGAGATTTTGAGGTAGATTGTGAAGTTTTGGGAGCAAGGTCCTGAAGAGGGCCGATAGGGGCCTGAAGAGGACCATTTTCGGTGCTAAGAGCTGAGTATTTATTGCTCAATTTTAGAGGCGGAGGGGAAATAGGCGGCGAGGACTTGCGGCGTCGTTGACGTTGTTCTATGAAGTGTTCTTCCGAGTTGGCTAGTGGCGGAGGCAGGCCAACAGCGAGGCAAAAGGCAGGATCAAGGAGCTTCGCCTTGGGAAAGGAGAAGCTGACGAGCGGCTCTTGAATGTCATCGGGGATTATGACAGGTTCGCTGACGAGTGGTCTTGAGGTTGGCGGTCCTGAAGAGGGCCGTTGGGCATCGACGTTGCCGTCTTCTTGCGTTACCGGTAGGTCATCAGCGTTGGCAGGGGAGACCGGGGAGTCGGCCTCCATGAGCTCTTCCGTGTCGCTGGATTGATGGGCCGCCATGGACTCCATGGCGGCCAAGCGGCTCGTTAAGGAGGGCAGGGGGGGCTGTTTGGGGCCTAATTCCCTAGCGAGGGGACCCTTCCGTGTTCCTCGGGGGTGCAATGGGCGATACTAGCGGCCCAGAAGCCCGAGTACTAACATCCAGGAAGACCAGGGACAGTCGCTGGGTGCAAGGCGCCACCCGAAGGTGAGAACCGTGGTGACCAAGCCCGAATTTAGGAACGGGGTCGGCCAGCCGCGGCCCTTCGGGCGCCCTATTAGCGACGGGAATGACGCGTTGTCTCTTGCGGGTAGGACCCGCGATCGTTGGCGCTCAGCGCCGGATGGCGTATTTGCGGGAGTCCGTTGACGCGAAGTCAGGTTGTCTCTGGCGGGCCGTCCCGCGAGGGTTGACGCAGAACGCCGGCTGGCGTGTGCGGTGGTCGCTGCAGCGAAGTCGTGTTGACAAGGCACCAGGATCAGGATAGCTCAGTAGTCACAGCGAGATGATGTC
Organism: Ischnura elegans; assembly: GCF_921293095.1. NCBI lineage: Eukaryota > Metazoa > Arthropoda > Insecta > Odonata > Coenagrionidae > Ischnura > Ischnura elegans. The sequence continues at coordinate 10,477,029 of NC_060255.1, read as the reverse complement.
GAGATGTCAATGTGTGTCAATATTTCTCGGAGTCTCAGCCAGGTTAATGCTTTTATATAAGCCGATGTTTCGAGAGACGACTTGTCTGCCATCCTCAAGGCTGTGTTACTTTATGGAAGTCCAATTTCACTCTGAACCGGATCGACCGTTTACCGAGGACAACAATGCGGCTAAGGTGGCTCCGATTGGCTGCAGGTCTTTTGAAATTCTTCACGTTCAGCCCTTATGTTTTTATACAGCTCATAACAGGTCTCCATTTATTGCTAAGATGAAATCCGGTGTCTCGATTGAAATTTTTGGGATTGAGGCGGATCTCTATTGCTTCCTTAGTTATGTAACACAGCCTTGAGGATGGGAGACAAGTTGTCTCCCGCAACGTCGGCTTACACGAAAGCATTAACCTGGCTGAAAACCCGAGAAATATTCGTCTCGAGGATTCGTCGTCTGACTTGGAGCTTGTTGTATACGTAGCAGTCAACCACTACAGTAGTCGGCAACTTTCCATACCATGGACGGTTACTGGGGAATTCCACCGCATCTCGGCCGACGTTTCGATGCACGAGTTGTCCAATCAAGATAAGGGCACTGGTGACCTTCGACGATTCTATACGCCGAGAATCCCTGCGATCATTCTTTGCTTTTTCGTCAGCCGCTTGAAAGTTTTTATCAATCGGCTAATAGAGAATACAAACCAATTCACAGTGGTCCGAAATCGGAAAAAGCCGGACAAAAGTCCAAAATAGCGTATTTTGAGGTAGAGAGTTGAATCTTGACGCATATGCTCAAAAATAATTGATGGTCATGGAAGAATAAGTCATTTTTCATAGGTCTCATCCGTTGCTAGGATACAGAGGACCAAACACGATCAAATTTCCAAAAACAAGCCCGATCTCATTTTTCTTCAAAAAAAACTTAGAAGTTAAGCTGTTGTTAGAGTTTTGGAACGATTTCAACGAGGTAAAAACATTATGTTCCAGTAATATAGTAATTTATCTAAATTTTTTATAATTTTTGACTATTTTAGCTGACATTGATGTGGTATAAAGCCGCAAAATGGCGGCTCTATTTTTATGGCAAAACCTGACATAAATTAGACATTATCTTCAGTTGGGTGACCGTAAGGGGAGAGTATGTGCTTCGCTGCGATGCAGGCTGCTAGCAGGTGACAGAATACTCTGCTAGCGGGTAGCGCTTGGCTTAAATAAGGGTTATTAATACCTTATCAAACGAAGGAAACTTTCCGACCATAGGCAGTTTTAATAGGTGGTTATTAAGATGTGTTTCCCTGGTGTCTGTGCCTCATGCAGGCATTGGTAATCTCAGATAATGTAAAACTCCTATCTACTCGTATAGAAACTAGGTGCCAGTGACGTCACGTGGAGTGGAATCGCATGGGCACCAATCTGGACTTTTTCAAATGCGGTTAAAATTGACCATTGCCATTCCTCTAAACTGGGATTGGTAAAACCAAATAATTTGGATATTATGAGTACACTAATGGTGGGTTACAAATCGCAATCAATGCCTTTCGTTTTCTTTGATGAAGGAAACAACCCTTTTCCGAGTGAATCGCCGCATCGCTCACACTTTCTTATGCGATACTTTTCTTCTCTTCCCGACTTTCTTTACTCAAATGCCGAGAGAATATATAAATATTGTTTGGATTTCAATAAAAAAATGAAAATTTAAGATTGGAGCAGACTGCCAGTTTATCGCGGTACTTGACATCACAATTGACGCCATCATATAGCCTTTTTGAGTACTCGCACGCCCAATATTAATTTACGTTAATTACTTTGTTGCGTTTATCTCCTCCTTGAACTTACAAAAAAATACTTGCTAAGGTTGATTATACGTTGTGAGAAATAAAGGAAATGTTTTTGGTCCCCAAGGCTGAAGTTCCATAGTTCGTTCGCATTATCCACTAAAATTCTATGAAGATTCAAGATTCATAGAAATCGTTGATTCGATTTAAAAAAATCCCAATGTTAAAAATCTTACAATTTTGGCAACAAGTACTAGTTCAGCCACACAAGGGCGTAGCGAGAGATTTTTATTTTTTCAGACACTAAACTATAACATGGAGACGTCAAAACCTGCTGCCTGGACACGCATAACAATTGGTTTTTCTGAATGAGAATTGGAAGGACGAAATATTACACGATTAATTTTATCAAGGCTCGTCCAAGCAGTTTGAATACTCGCATATTCCAATGATTTTATATGCAGTATTTGATGATGCGTAAGTATGCCTAAAAAATACTTTCCAAGTAGCTGCATGAAAATATTCTGAATTTGTACTCCAAATCTAATTAGATAAAAATATGAATTCCAAGCTCAGCATACATCTACATACAACCGCGATAGCAACCTAAAAGGCGTGTGGCAGGGGGTTTTAGGACAAATGGATCAAGGGCAAAGGGGAGCCCTTCAGGGATACAACACATCAGGGCCGGGAACCAAGTCAGAGACTTATACGCCCGATCACCCGGGGAGAGGCTGGAGAGGAAGGAAAAAGGAAAGAGGCGCCGCCGCGATAGGAGCCCGACGACGCCTCTGGGGTAGGGAAAAGGTTGAAAGGGATGGGCCTGGGAAAAACACCTCAACGCTATAGAAGCGAAAAGGGCACAACTAAATAGCTAAACCAGGCAAAGCCATTAATGGTTTAGCGATTTTGGAGGATTATCATATGAGGAAGAATAATCCAACGATTACACACCAATTAGTACACCAACCGTTTACAAAGGCTAGTAAGGAGTAACGCCTATCCCCGACCGTATTGTTCTCGCTTTAAACTAGGGGAATCCAGGAAACGCCATTCAAGAGCCACGGAAAACACCGCAGCATAATGTTACACTGAAACCGGAGATGAGCAGAGCATAGAAGGTTATCCTCTCTTTACGTACACGCAAGTGATGTATACTCAGCTCACGTAATGGCAATAAAGAACCCATTTCTGTGAATAAAATGCCTCCACTATCAACGTTATTAAAGTAATCCACCGATTAAGGTAGGCTTCCATGGAGTGCATAAGAAGAATTCCCTTACATCATGCACTTCCCTCTTCAATGCACAATAAGACCTACTACCTTTCAGTCTGTCTAAAAATCCTATTCTTTTCCATCCCCTCCCACGTTTACCTAACATTCTTCCCTCTAACACTGTTTTCGACATCCCATCCCCGCTAAGTACTAACTCGATCCATACCTTCTGTCTCCTCCGTATCTCATCTAAAAGCTGCCTCTCCTCACCCACCATGTCCAGCACTTCGTCGTTCCTTTTCCTCTCCGTCCAATTCACCTTCTCCATTCTTCTCCACACCCACATCTCGAATGCCTCGAGTCTTCTCTCGTCCTCCTTCCTAAGTATCCACGTTTCCGCACGGTAAAGTGCTACACTCCATACCAGACTCTTCACTGACCTTTTCTTTAAATTCTTACATAGCGAACCTCCCAGAAGCTCCTTTCTGTCCCCACTATCAACAGACCAACGCAAAATTTGCGAGCAACTATGTGAATCATTGCTAAATGTGTAGCCAAAAAAGAGCTTAACAGCACCGACGGTGCGACAAAGAGTGATCGTATGGAGAGTGGGCAATGAATGCATCGATATGGTTCTTCAGAGGCGATAAGCGGCGGCATCGTGTCGTCGTGGGGTACTCGAAAGGGGAGATGTTATCCCGCGTGACAAAGTGAGGGCAGCGAAGAAAAAAACGACTAACGGGACATCTGGAAGGGAAGAGGGGAAGAAATTACGAAAGGGAAGATGAATAGGGGTCCCTTTGGAAGCGGTGGGCTGTTAGGGGGTTGAGGGTGGTTTGGTCTGGCGGGTTGTATACTTATAGGTCTGGAGTGAGGGGCAGACCCCAGTTATAAACAGGAAAGGGTCACAAGCTTCGGCCGCCTTTTTTATCGCACCTCCCGAGGCCTTTTCAAAAGCAAGGGCGGTCTCTCTTTTCACTTCTCGAAGAAGTTTGCCTCTCCCATTCCTTTGCAATGCGATGGGAAATAATACTTGGGGCATTAATAGGCGAGAACAGTTGCTGGATAGGTATAATGGCAAATAAAAATGCGTAAAATGTAGGTAAATATACCAGTGCGAAATTGCCTGAAGACATTGTGAAATTAAGTTAATGGGGAGAGAAAACTGAAGTTGCATCAAGTTCATAGAGTCGTTATTCGCCATGCCTAAGGATAAGGAATTACTTGCGAATCCTAAATACTTAATTCTTACGCTAACAATTACTATCACGATCTAAAATTAGGTTTTTAATTGATAATATAGAGCATTAGAATATAGATGTAAGATTGTATTTACGTAAATCAGGCATTTCGTAGCATTACGCATTAGTTTTGAACAAATTCACGCAAAATAATTATATTAAAATACCATGCGTATTATTTGTTAAAGAAAATTTGACTCAGGTTAGAAGGGTAATCCCAGGGTCACTTTTAGCCACTTAGACAGAAGAAAGAGAGATGATCAGAGCATATGTCGTAGCAAAGCCAATGTATTATCTCTTACTGCATCTACATCTACATAATATCCCGCAAGCCGCCTAAAAGGCGTATGGCAGGGGGTGTTAGTACACCAGCCATAAACACATAAAAAATGAAGTGCTCTTCAAAGTTGGGAAGAGCATTTATTAAAGTCCTTTATGGTTCGGGGTAAAAACGAATTCCCATATCTATCCGTTCGGCAAAACATCTCTCTTAATTTATCGCTTCTATTGGCCCTAGAAATACAGTGTGGCTCAAATATTATGTTCTCCATAGATATCCATTCTCAATTGTTCAAGCAATCTAAGCCTAGCGCGCAGCCTCCGAGTCTCCAGCGGCTCCCAGCCTAATTCGCTTAACATCTGGGTAACGCTGTCTGTACGCCCGTAGCAGTTTTTGACGAAACACGCAGTCTTCTTTGTATTTTATTCAGTTCGCGGATTAAGTCTTTCTGCATCGGATCCCATACGCTCGCTGCATATTCAAGGGGCGGTCGGATGAGAGCGAAATAGCACCTTTCTTTTACTTTCTCATCCGAAAATCTTCCCACAATACGCTTGACGAATCCTAAATTCTTCAGGGCTATGTCGCAAATATTCTTTATATGTGTTCCCACGTGAGGTTCGAGGTTATCGTTACCTTAAGGTACTTCACTTCGTCTGTTGCTTTTATGTTAATACTATCCACTGCATAAAGCTGCATCCACTGCATAACTGCATCCACTGCAAGCATAGCTCGGGAAGTACCTATCTTCTTGAGTGGGGAGGTTCGGTACTTCACTTATAATTAATGTAAATACGTAGCTGCCAATATTTTTAAATAGATATATAAATAAAAGATATGAAATGTATCCTATTTAATGTGAGCGTTTAAAAATATAATAATAACAATGATATTTATCACGTGAACACAAAACATTTATAACAATGACAGCATCTCGCACTTTGGTTAACAGGTTATAAGAAGTCAAACTTACTCCTGCAAAAGCCTTTTATGAGCATAATAAATTCATCATACCGAAAAAATTATTGACCTAGCCAGTCGCGAATGTGACATTAGATAAAGAAATATTGCAGATATTTATTATTAATAAAGTTTTTGGAAATTTAGACTAGAGGATTTCAGATACTCTGAGGAGAAACAACATTTTATAATTTTCATCTTGCTAAATTGTAACACAAATTCTATTTATTTATCTATCAAATTGTCCACAAACAGCATGGTTGCCATATTATAGTGGCACAGTATAGCAAACTTAAAAAGTACAACTACAATTAAATTTATGAGGTTAAAGGGGCGGAAGAGGATGGAATGTTTGGTCAGTTTGGACAATCTGGGAATGGAAATATGGAGGAGCGAATGCGTTCGAGTGGGACTGCATGGAACTTTAAAATTTAGATTGGAGACGAGATCGGAACAGTCTATGGCAGAATTTAAAATGCTGTGAATTAGTTTTAAATCGGATTTAAGGATTAAATTTAGAGAGATATACTTAAAAATTAGATATGGAGAGAGTAGGTATGTAAAACAGTATCAGCAGGCATATTACGAAGATGAGGGACTCCGTACTTAACTATATAAGTGAACACACTTTCAAGAGCCAAAATATTGGATGGGGCTGAGATGGTCCAAATGGGGGAACATACATTATAACAGGAATGACAATGGTTGAAAAATATGCGCGTAACGCTATCAGGTCTGCAGTCGATCGGTCTATCGAGTCTATGGGATCGTATTGGTTAGCCACTATCATTATTTATCTAATTTTTCTTGGATTCATATGACGGAGTCTATAGATTTAGTCGATGGTCAAATTAAATATTAACATAATGAGCTAGATAGAATTTTGTTATTGAAACCCAAATATTTGAAAACATTATCCAGTAATTAGCTAACACAAAATGGGTAACCAAGAGCCATAAAATACATTTCCTCTTAAAACAATTTTTGCAACAGATTTCTTCACCTACAACGGCGTTCGAACCCGTTCCTATGCAATAAGATACCGTTATCCACGAATAACACATACTTTATGCAATAGAAAAGGATTATGAATAAGGAAACTATAATTAATCATAATAATATATAGCAGATGATTTGAAGAAGAAGTTTCAAATACAAATTAAGAAGTGAATTTAGTTCATGAAGTTCTTCAATCACAATTATTTATATTTAACTTTCCACTTGAAATACAGGATCTCACGGCAAAAATAATGACATAAATGAAAGCTGATTGAGCAATTAATTGATTGCTGTCAGCAATTAATACAAAAAAATTATCGTTAATTATAGACGACATTATCTGTTATTATGAATTCCCGCACCCTGAACAATAAATAACCTGCACCCATGGGAGTTGACGTGCATCACAATCCCATTACTTGCTGACACTGATTAGCGATGTAAGAATTTACTGTTCCCATAAAAAATACGCGGGTGGTAGTCATGGTGATAAAAGCATTTACATGGGTTTCAATGGCTCATTCCTATCCAAATGATTAATATGTGTATTTTTACTGCCCATTGAAAAAGGATTTCTATCACCATGAGCGTATATTCCCACATGAACGCTCTGAAACCACGGAGAAAGAACTAGATTCCGCACCCAAAGCATTTAATATCAGTGGCGCAGCGAGGGGGGGGTTTGGGGGACAACCCCCCCCCCCCCAGAGCTCAGAGAAATTTTTAGGGTTTAATCTATTTGACTTAATTGGACTACTATTACTAATAGAATAGTATAAGGATTAATAAAATATTCCTCCGAAAGCCGTAAAACTCACCATTTTGAAGCATTTATCTTAAAATTCCGCAATTTATTAATCTCGCACATACCGCTTATCCTGGTGGGTATTCCATACCACCGCACACCCCGGTATTAGTTGCACCAAACCCCCCCCCCCCCCCTCAGTCTTAATTCCTAGCTGCGCTCCTGTGTGATGTATTTATTCTCGGTGATCATACAATATTCCACAAACCCATTCAAAGCAAAATTTCACACCCACGGTTGAAGTCAATCCCCACACAGCCAAGACAGCGAAAGAGGAAACTCCCGATCTCGTAAATAGGATAAGCACTCCGATGATCACGCATTGCCCCAAAACCGATCCCACTCTCATATTCCATCCGCTGGAGTGTTTTCCTGCATTCCGGGCATCTATCCACACTCCATTACTAACACAATTTCCAACACTCCCATTCAAACTGATATTTTGCACCCGCAATGAGAGACTATAGGGTAGTTTCCTTCACCAAAGAAAACGAAAGGCATTGATTGACATGCGTTACCCACCATTATTGTGTTCATAATACACAAATTATTTGGTCTTAGAAATCCCCGTTTAGGCGAATGGCAATGGTCAATTTTACCCTCATTTGAAAAAGGCCAGATTGGCCAGGCCATGAACATAGATCCGCACCCATTAGTCAAAACTTTCCCACAAGCTCTTTCATAACCGAAATTCTGCACCTTCGGTGACATAATATACTTGTTCCCGTATTTGGGCTCCGCTCTCTTAAACAATGAGCCAATTCCTGAATTTCAATCTTGCTTCTGCAACTCATGCAATACTGCACACACCCATCGCACACCAACATTCTTCAACCGCGACGAAAAGGCCTATTTCAAGTCACCCTCTGCGCCCGTGACGACTGCGGCAATAGGGTGGTTTCCTTTCATTTTTTTTTGCCTAAATCGAAATATTATTACTCCTGGAGTATGCATTTTATGCTTTTATATTTTTTAATGACGATATCTATTTATCGCCATTTAATGAAAAGAGAAAATTTCAAGCGCGCGAAAACGCGATGGCTAAGTATGAATGATGGGAAAACCCCGTGTGACGTCATTCTGGTTCCGTCTGCCGCCGTGTGAGGTGACCTTGGGGCGAGTTTATGTATGCTGCTGCGATGCAGGCTGCTAGCAGGTAGCGCTTGGCTTAAATAAGGATTATTATTACCCTAACAAACGAAGGAAGCTTTCCGACCTTAGGCATTTTTAATGGGTGAATATTAAGAGATGTTTCCCTGAACTCTGTGCCTCATGCATGCATTGGTAACCTCATAAAATGTAAAACTCCTATCTACTCGTATAGAAATTAGGCCCCTGTGACGTCACGTGGAGTGGAATCACATGGGCGCCAATGTGGCCTTTTTTAAATGAGGTTAAATTTGAGGATTGACATTCGTATGAGATGGGATTTCTAAAACCAAATAATTTGTATATCATGAATACACTAATTGTGGGTAAGGAATCGCAATCAATGAATTTCGTTTTCTTTAATGAAGGAAACTACCCTATTGTTGCAACCGGGTGACCAAGCAACAACCATAGCACACCGGCGTAGTGCAGCCACGATTAAACAGCGGATTCTATTCCACGTGCTCTGCACCCGATAATTCCAGCATCCCGAACATGCGTCTACTCCCCGATGAAATCCCCTCGTCACACCGATATTCTGCCCCCGAAATGAACGAGAGATTTCACGTACAACTGCTCGGAACCCGGCACAAATTCAGGTAGTTCTCGCGCCCAAAGATAAACCTAAAATCCAATAGTTATTCAATTTTCCACAACCACATCCCACTCGGATATTCTGCATGAAAGCGCACAAAGTCGCACCATCGGAGTCCGTCAATTTGCACTCCAAACAATTTTCCGCACCAGGTGACCATACAATGCCCCGATACCCAACCCATAGCGATATTCCGCAGCTGAAATGAAAGAGAATACGACCGCTGCACCGCACCGCCGCAGACATCTTGGCCAAGGAAGCTCTCAGTGACGAAGAGTACAAATCAAGTCTGGTTCCCACGAAGACCTGAGAGCTTCGCTAAGAAACGCTGAACTTGAACAGTGGAGAGAGTCGTGGAGGACTCTGAACCATAACAAACTACGAAGTATCAAGGCGACAACGTCAGCTTGGCCCTCCTCCGCCAGGAGCAATCGAAGGGAGGAAGTAGTAATAATACGGATAAGGATAGGGCACTGCCCTTTGACTCATGCCTTTCTCTATCCCGAAGAGAAGCAATCTCCTCAGTGTGATGAGTGTAGGTGACCCTTAAGTATCCGACATATCCTTACAGTGTGTGATAAATACCGTGACGAGCGGATACGGTACAATATAGAGGGTGACCTTGATTCCCTTCTCGGAGACCACCCTACTAATTTGAAAAATGTTATATTATTTCCCAAGGAAATTGGTTTGTTTAGCAAAATACAAAAGCTCCTACTTATTTTATGTTAAAAAACTAATTGACGACCATTTGAATAAATGATTTGAATCAAATGACAGATCAGTGGTGTAGAATGACCTAGCCGTCGACGCACCCGTAAACTCAATTCTACTTCTACGACCGCCGCATCTGCAGTAAGGACATATTTGCGCAACCACACGCTATACACCCGGATTCAAACTCCTATTCTAAACCAATATTCAGCACTTAGGCCATCACAACCTTATTCCCAGGCAACCCACTTCCCATTAGTAGGAAAAAACCCTCTCTACGCGAATATAGGGTGTCTTCACCGGAGACAATATATAAGAGGTGGGTTAAACAGTTCATTTTGATGAACCGTCCACTTTTAACCTGTTCAGTAAAAAGAGCAGTTCAAAATATCTGTTCATGGCGGACAGTCAGGGTCATTCAGGTAGAAAATACTGTTTATCGGACGTTTAGAGTAAATGAAAGCTTAGTGCAGTATCATTTGGTTTGTGCAGCTTGTCATAGTAATTTCAAGCAAATTCAGTCCCGTGCATTTACTTGGTTATCCGTGTGCGGGACAATATCTGCTGTTCACTTGTAGGATAACCCAGAATTATTATTTATCAACCCAGCGTCTGATGTTATTCACGAGTTTAGCACCAGAATTTTTTTTTTAATACTGCTCTTATGAGAATTTTAAGACTTTCATGCACAGCTAACTGTTCTTTATAAATATTTTTATTATAAACGTCATTTGTAAATCTCTCTCTTAGACTCCCCGGTAAGATATCGATTTTTTTCTCCCCGTTACAGCCTATGTCAGGAAATTATCCACTCTGACGATGCAATTAACGGTCAATAATAGCATGCGTAAGACGGTAAGAATTTATCAGTTTCATTGCTAAATTAGTACTTTTGGTAGAATGTAAAAAAATAGTAAAATATGTTACACCCATGGAATTCTGTAACATATATAAATATTAACCGTGGAAAGCAAAGAAAGAGTTAAAGCTTTGAGGTGAATTTATGTGCAATTAATCTAAGTGGTCACAATATAATACATAAAATGTCGCGACGTGAAATGTCATAAAATAAAATCGCCGCAGGTAATATATTGTTTTCATCCCTTCGCATATTATGATGGATATATGCCTCCGTAGAGTTTCTCCGAAAGAGTACCAAGTCCTTCCCTTTCGATGTCTAATTACACTACAAACAAGTAATTTGAGGAAAGTTGGAGCCAAATTTTTGTTTCCCAAAATCATCAGTCCAGACCTCTTAAAGCAACGCAGGGTAAAACACAGATTAACTCAGTTAACAGTTGATTCCATTACGAATAATTAAATAGCAAAATATATCGTGGATATAGCATAGTTAAACAACACACGTTTAACTCTTCCGTTTGCTGAAATAGATTTTTGCATTAATATAACCAATCAAAATAAAGTTTTGACCTAATTTTTAAATTAACTTTGAACCACAGCACAAATTACGAACAGATTACGATTACAAACCGACCCGTAAATTGACCGCGAACCTGAACTATCGCATCCTGTTCATCGAACGCAAATGTTCAAATGAACACGAAATCAAAATGAACGCGAGATCCCAAATGAACGGCCAGAGGAAACGAACGGCTTCCGAAAAAAGAAGGAATTGGCGAGCATAACTGTTGGACCGAATACGCCACACGTGTGCAGTGCAGTCATGAACAGTGAACTGGAAGATTTAGAGAACTGTTCATTTTATAACCGGTTCATTACAGTGAACAGTTCGTTTTGGCAGGTCGGTTCTTTTTGACCCATCTCTACAGTATATGCAATGACTAAAAAAGTAACTCGAATTTACAGAGTATCTCCGTGTTGCTCCCAGATTAATGATATCCTAAACGATTATCATTCTCTGCACGTAATGAAGCCCACTGTTTCATTCATCACCAAAATCGCTCATCAAGAAAAGCTCAATAGGTAAAAAGCCATTATAATATTTCACTGAAATACATCGAAAGCATTTCAATAGGAAATCAAACTCACCAAAGGCGATGAAATCTATATCCTTTCTTCCTGTTCCGCTACCACAGCATGCATAAGACTCCAATTCTACGCCATCTTGGCTGAAAATAAGAAATTGATTGATCACAGGCAAATAGACCATCAGTAGCCACTAGATTTCTCGTCTTACATTCTCTAAGTAAGTTTGATACAATTGTGAGAAATATCAACCAGTAAGTCAAGAAAAAAATTATTTAAGAAAAATTCTATTTCCAAATACATGTAATAATTAACCTCGTAATCAAATGAATTTCGTGCCCCCTAGGCATTAGCTCGTCAATTAAGCATTTAAAACCAGGCAAACCACGGTCTATCAGTCAACCAGCCAATGAGAGTGAGCGTATCACCTTGCTGTTCCCAGTTTAGGATCGGATGGATAAAATCTCGGTGGCCATATTGGGTTTCGCTTCACCGTAGTGGCTTGAGTGGTTACGCCTCAACGAATGAAATTCGTCGCTATGATCTCATTCGTTATAAATTGGTCATTAGCCCAAACTCGCGAGTCTGGAAAACTCTCGTTGCTAATGAAAGCTTTTCAGCGAATTTTTTCCTTCGTTTACGCGACGAACAACGAAGAGCATTCGTTCATAGACTAACGAATTAAATCATATCGTTTGTTAACGCGAATATGGTGGCCTTGAGACGTCTGCTTTTGATGCGGGGAGCTTATGAAGAGGAAAGGCGTTTGTATAGGCGAGAGAGGTATTTAAGGGACCGGCAAATCCATGCGATCTTCCCGAAGATTAATTTATCCAAATATTTCGCCTCAATCAAGAGACAACTTTGAGTTCATTTTCAATGCTGACCATGTAAAACTCAAAATCATCCCCCGGTGCGGCTTCTGTTTATCAATGCAAAACGTATGCACGGATGCCATGCCATGATACTGGGAAAATTAATGAAAACAATTTCTTGGCTCTAATTTTTCATCTATGAGTTTTTTGTTATTTATGACGTGATATCACGTCAACAGCACAGCGGGATTGACACGTAATGCGGGTCTCATGAGGTCGGATTTTTTTCCCCGCACCACCATTTTCTTTCAATTTTTTTTCTCCGCGATGTGTAAAAAAAAGTGAAAGTAAATGAATTTTTAATATTCTATTTGTATCACCATTGGCATTTTGCCACTGTCATATGAAATGTTTTGTTTTAATGGCTGTAATGCAAATTATAAGTACAAGGAATCGCCGTGAGCAGCTGTTTGCTTAGGATGGTAATTCCGCGCGAGATATTTCGGCATATTCCATTGTACTAGTAATCCTAAGTATCGGGGTAGGGTTCTAGAATATTGAATAATTTCTTTATTTTCTTTTCAAGCTACTATTCTCACAAATTCCTTTACTCGTTTCTTGTTTTCAGCTCCAATACCCTTCCTCCCACACGACCACCAGTAATCGAAGCCTTGGAACAAGCAATTTATATTATAAATAAAAATGGAAACAAGATTCAGTTTATGAATCGCTATCAATACGTTGCATACACTTAATCCACTTACTGATTGCAAGAATTTCTTGTGGCGTGCAATAAGTAATTTTAACACTCCTTGTCCTCACGTGGCTAAGTGTACCTTAATAGATCGCAATTCGAAATCTGAAAAAATAATTCCAATCAAATTTGATGGTGGACGTGAGCCCGTTTGCAGGTACACAGAAAGAGTCATCCAATTGCTTTCGGTGATTTTCCTCGGTTAATAGTGCCACACGTGTATTGGCCGATGCTATGATGTGCTCTGTGCGTTGCATCACTCTTGCCATGGCAACCGTTGTTCTCAGCCGTGGCTGCGACCAACTTGAAACTGCTTTAACATCAAAACCATCCATCTACCACCACCTAAATTAAGGCACCACTTAGTGAGGGTGAAAGATCCGATCGGCCTGAAGACATCGGGGGTTTATGAAATACCTTGTGAATGCGGTAAAATATATGTGGGGGAGACAGGCCGAACGATTGAGACGAGGCTAAAAGAACACCGAAGATTTCTCTGATTATCGCAACCAGAAAAGTCGGCCGTGGTGGAACACAGCATTAATGAAAACCATGCTATTAGATGGGAAGATACAAAAATCCTTTGCCACGCACAACGTAACTGGAATCGCATAATTAAGGAAGCAATAGAGATCCGCCTCAATCCCAAAAATTTGAATCGGGACACCGTCTTTCATCTTAGCAATGCATGGAGATCTGTAATCAGCTGTATAAAAGACATAATGGTTGAACGTGAATAATTTCAAAAGTCCTACAGCCAATCGGACGGCACCTGAGCCTCATTGTTGTCCTCGGTAAACGGTCGAACCGGTTCAGTGTGAAATTGGACTTCCATAAAGTAACACAGCCTTGAGGATGGGAGACAAGTCGTCTCCCGAAACGTTGGCTTATATAAAAGCATTAACCTGGCTGAGAACCTGAGAAATATTCGTCAGAAGTATTCACCAGGAAAAATTATAACCGTTTATGTAACTGCTTTAGTTTCGAGGACGCCGCAATTTTGGTCTTATTTTTCCCAAGTGATTGTCCTAAAAACCTTACAGGTTAGAAAAATGGAAATGTGAAGTTATGTCACAAAGGAGTTATTTTATATCTCAAAAAAAAACACAAAAAATGTTAAATAATAAAGTAAAAACAATTTTTTGAGCTTCGAAAATGTACATGAGCAATAAGGCAAATAAATCCATCGTCCTTGCTTGAAGTAAATTCTAGCCTAGCCTTTTTCTCTTACTGACCTGATGCATCAAAAATCAATATTAATCTCTTTTAAAGTTGTGCATTAATCTCGATCAATATTTTGTCTACATTAAATAATAAAAGAGAAGATTTTTAACTATTCCTTTACTAAAATAACATTTACAAAGCATAAAACACTATAAATAAGAGCAGGTCCTTTTACGACTATATACTATTTGGACGATAAAAATTTACATACGCCTCTCCCGCTTTATTCAAAGACATAAAGGCAATTAAAAGCACTACACATTAGTAGGCACATGCATTACTATAGAAATTTCATAAGTAGAGTGAAAGAGTATAGGAATTAATTGTTGAGCAAACACCTGAAATTAAGCTTTGCCATATTTTATTTTACATAACTGAAACACCTCGACATCATTCTCCTAACGATGTTATATATAAGAATGACAAAGATTTTATGTGTTTGAAATCGTGGCTAGACAACGTGCCTGTGATACAGTGATTTCAAATGATAATACGTACATCAAACCTCCCATGTCCACCTCTGTAATGCTCGCTTTAAGGGTTTTAGGATTCGGATACTTCAGTTAATGGTAATAAGTTATATTTTTAAGCAGTAAACTTTAACTGCAATAAACTCCTGCGTAAAATGACAAAAGGTTAATAGGCTGAGGGTCAAAGTTTTCTCGAAATTTTAGTTTTCTTTTGATTTCAAATGATGTCATCCCATGCAGCACCACGACCCCTTTCAACCTTGACAATAAATGACCAATCGTCTTTCTCAACACCATCAATTTCCTCTGCACCCAACCTTAA
Source organism: Ischnura elegans (assembly GCF_921293095.1). Lineage (NCBI taxonomy): Eukaryota > Metazoa > Arthropoda > Insecta > Odonata > Coenagrionidae > Ischnura > Ischnura elegans. The sequence continues at coordinate 10,461,773 of NC_060255.1, read as the reverse complement.
ATGACATTCATTTCAGGCTCTTTCACTTAGCTCACGGGTCTTTCGATGCGAGGGCCGAAAATCGATTTCTCATCGACCGGAGGGCCACAGTCCTCCACGTTCTTTTCCACCACATCACGGCATTAAAAAAACATAATTTCAAAGTGCAATAATCTTTATTGGTTAAAAGTTCAATCAATGAATACGATTTTTGGCATTGTTTATTTTTGACGATTGTATCGATTACAATGTTAATATTTTATTTAGCCTCTAGGGGCCGCAGGAAATTGGCCCTCGATTGACCGGCGGATGGAAAACCCACAACATAGCCCCCACCCCTCGTGAACTTGTATAAATTTGACACTCGCACCCAAAATCTTTGGATTTTCATAATGACACAGTGTATACAAACCAGTGGGGTATATACACGTGGAATAGAAAATTAAAATGTTGTCATTGCCTACATGATGAAGGCGAAATTTCTCTAAACTTATCTAGCAACATTTGAATCGTAGCATTACTATTAAAGTATTCTACCGATTGAGGTAGGTTTCCATGGAGTGCTTAAGAAGAATTCCGGGAGCCTCCCCTTACATCATGCACTTCCCTCTTCCATTCACAATAAGACCTACTACCTATTCATTCAATCTAAAAAAACCTATTCTTTTCCTTCCCCTCCCTCGTTTACCTAACATTCTTCCCTCTAACACTGTTTTCAACATCCCCTACCCGCTAAGCACTAACTCCATCCATACCTTCGATCTCCTCCGTATCTCATCTAAAAGCTGCCTCTCCTCACCCACCATGTCCAGCACTTCGTCGTTCCTCCTCCTCTCCGTCCACTTCATCTTCTCCATTCATCGCCACACCCACAACTCGAATGCCTCCAATTTTTTCTCTTGCTCCTTCCTTAGTGTCCACGTTTCCGCACCGTAGAGAGCTACACTCTATATCAAACTCTTCACTAACCTTTTTTTTAGGGATATTATATAGTGTACACTGCACATGCACGTATATAGTAGAAATGAATGATTGCAGTATTTTTCAAAGATGTATCATGTGTTCCCTATGGAATTTTTCTATATTTTAGTGCCTCCGGATATCAGTGACGCGGAGACGAGCTCGGACATCACCGTGCAGGAAGGAGAAAACGCGACGCTTCAGTGCAGAGCGACTGGCCATCCAACGCCGAGGATAGTTTGGAGGAGAGAGAACGGAGAGAGCCTGATCATCAAGAAAGGGTTCAGAGACATAACGAAGCGTAAGTAAATTATTACCAGCGAATGTAACGTACTTTAGCCTTAAACGAATATCAAATGCATATTGTATTCACATGCATAAGTGTATGGCGAACAAGAGCTGAATACTATTTGCGCCACTGACATACCATAAGGAATAGATAGGGAGAAACCCAACTATAGCGTTCACCTGCTCATAAGATGACACGTGCCAACCGGTCCCTAATAATCAGGTTATATGCTACATATTCATAAGCTATTCGTAGCATCATTTTGCAGCCTTTAAAGGACCTGATGATAACCATAAGAAGAGATGCCTCATTTAATTGATTCTACATTTTCTATTGTGGAAGCAATTGATTGTTGCAATGGTAAATGAAACTTTACAAAATTTACCTTTTTCCTAGTTTATTCGTCATAAAAATAAAGTACAGCCAAAATATTATGATTTATGTTTTAAGAAATATTTTTATTTCATATCAGAATCATGAGCATGGGCTAAGGCAGAACTAACAAAAAGTTACAAAAAAAACTGTTAAAAAGAGTCTATTACCTCACTTAATAAACACTAATTCCCAAACTAACTTAATCCAATCGTGTAAAATTTTGAATGGAGAAGCACTGCCAGTGCTATTTCAATGTTATTTTATCTGCCGTATTGACCAGTTATCGACGCATCCATGCTATAAGGTGGTGAACTCGAAAATCCTTAAATCAGTGCCCACTGTGATGCGGGGAAACATATGAACACACCGATATATTTCTTTGCGTGTTCTTTCGTGAGCGGAAACTGTTCATCGTCCACACGCCGAGTGAGTATAAATCAATTCTACGTCATCATTACACAAGGTAAACAAGCAAAAACACTAGAGCGAATACTAAGTGTTTAACCGTGGGAAAAACGACATCTATAGCTCTGACTGCTTCATCTGGGAACTCGAATCCCAGGGTTAGTACTATGTGCCTCCTTTTCAAAAACAGAGTCCAATCAGTTCAGCCCGGACGAATTTTGGAATTAATATTGATATTACCTCGTGTTTCTACCTTTTATTTGATTTTCCTCTAGCAGCTCGTCATTTGGAAGTCGTTTGATTATGATAGACAGGTAACAAGGAGCTTAAGGGGCCATTGATGGAAAACATTTAGTTGGTTCTTAATTTTATGGTTCCTTACATAGCACGTAGTTACCAGAGCAGTATTTTAAAAAGCGAATTCCTTTAAAAAAGTAAAAAAAAAATAAAAAACTAACACCCGATTATAACAGCAGCATCACTCAGCAAAGTCAAACACAGCACTATTTGGTACACATGAGTAAATAATTCATTGGAAAATACTTTCCAAAACCTACGTAACACGTAGAAAATCTTCATGGAAAACACGATTATTTTCAGGCAAAAGGGATTTTCTCAGCCGAAGGCATGGATATCAAGGTGTGAACATAATTAAAGACAATTTAATGATCTTGAGCCAATTCCTTTCCCCATGCGCTTAATATAGTTCTTCAATTTATTTCCGAATTTTCACTTTAATTCCTTGAACGATGGCCACATAAAATTCCAATCAAATAGAAAATTAAATCAACAAATTTAAATATAAATATGTCAATAAAACCTCACTTCAAAGAAAAAAAAATGACGCAAATATTATTATTTTATTTTGTATCTAGACCACCGATGCATTTCTAAATCAAGCGACATACGTCAGGCAGCAAGATACCAAGTTTGTATGTAATAGGTTAATTGGAAAGTTTTCATTCCTTTTTTGTTCACAACTGTATGAAAATGACTCGGTTATGCATAATTCATAAGATTTCATGATACCATTCACACGGCGGTCCAAAGGTCATTTGTATACATTTGCATTAACGTGAAAGTCGTGAATGTCCACCTGGAAATACGTACATTCGTATACCCAGCTAGGCATAACAAAAAATAAATAAAATTCTGATTATGGAATGCGTGTAAAAGGAAAAAGGAGAATCTAGATGCGAAATTTAATTAATCTTAATGGAAGCTGAACAATGTAAAAGTCATATACAAGAGTCATTGCTGATCGGTTCATTCATATTAAATTAACGTTGCTCGAAGTCAATTAATTATGATTTAATCCTAAATTTTATATTAAACTATAAAAGAATTGACTAAAGAAACATGCAATTTAATGAAAATTTTGCAGAACCAGGAATATAGTACTTCTTCCCGCTATAACAATTAGTTTTGCCTAGCTTCATTAAAAGGTTCCAAAATAAACACAATTTTATCTTCTAACGTGTCATGATTATTAATTTAATTTAGATGCAAGGTTTTAATGACCTCAAAGGAAAGCGGAAGGTTAAATAGGGGTAATATTCTATTTTGTATTGGGTCAATAAAGCCATCAATTACGGTGAAATTATAAAAGTTTGAGAATTGATATTCTATTTTCATCTTGAACGCCTCAAACGCATAAACGGCGTTCTGAGCTTTAGGACAAATATTTCTACAAACGCTGCTGCTGGCACTTCCATTAAAAGCGGCACACTTAACATAAATAAGAAAGAAAGAAAGATTTTTCCTGGAAAGACGCTTTATTCGCGTCGCTGACACTTTCCTGCATCTTTCTGCCACTTTCGCGTTCGCGTCGCGGGTGCAAAAGGTGCAACTTTGATCTGCACCTTTAGGTCCAACTCCGCAGGTGGAGCAAAAGGTGCAACTTCAAGAATCACTGGGAGTAGCGGAAGAGAATTGGCGGAATACAAAACGCCCATCATAGAAAATTGGAAGGCATTTATTTCATTTTGGCGTTACTTCTTTGGAAATAAAGCATAATAATAATAAAATGCCTTCATTCGGGCGAGGTTGAGACTAAGAAGTCCCTTCTTCCTCCTAACTCTTCGATAGCGTCAATGCAAACAAATTAAAAAATGGTAGACAAACGTTTGCAATGCAAAGGATATAAAATATACACTGTTTGTAAAATGTCAAAAATATAAACAACTATATGTGAACATTTTGTGTAAAAAAGATTTCTGTTTGTGGGAAAAACATGAGAATAAGGGTGTAGTATCCTTCAGCGAAAAAACCCACTGCAGGAAAACGCCCACACAAAACATCTGATATCTGAAAATACATCTGACTGGGTGAAATACTTATCATAATAATTTTTTACAGTAATGAAATAGTAAACGAATGCGAGCTTATAATTTATAGTGAAATGACATACATGTTTCTCATTAAGCGTAGCAAAATTGCATCTTTAACCGTAAAATCCCTCCGTTTTAACATGGCAACCCATTCATGAACAATTTTCTAAAAAGCTTAGTTCTCGTCGTCGACAATATTTTTAATAGATGAATAACTCCCGCGACGAGAGACTCACGCCAATTCAATAACAATTTTAATTATCGCACCATAGGTGTATTCTTTTCTCGTGTATGAAACAGTATCGGTGGCGGGTCTATGCAGTGGGGTTAAATGATAGCTATAACAATTGTGGACAACCCGTCAATGAGGATGGAATGATACTATTCGTTATGGAAGGTAATATACAATTCATGAAAATGACTTTTGCTACAACAGACACTTAGAAATAGGACTTCAAATAACACGACGACTTTCACGCCACCAACTTTCTTCTCAATGAATTGCATTGACATCCCGTCATTTTGATTCATGGATGTTAATTAATCTCTCCGCAGTATGGAATGAGTTTTTTATTATTTTCCACCATGTATTTTTATGAAATAGATGGTTGAACGACGATTAAAATAGTATCTTATATTCTAGATAGGGTTAAAGAGTTCTTCTTATTTAATTGTGTCCTACTCTTGGGAATAAAGAGATAAAACTTGTACTGCATAAATAACCTCGAGGCCATTGAACCAACTTGGACCAATTTGTATGGAATGAGGCAACCACAAATATTCTTTCATTCGCATGGGCAGTGGGTACGTAGGAAATGTCAGGAGCAAAAATATTCGGACGATGCCTTCCAAATGACCAGACTGCCTTTAATAATTCTACTCTTAACAATTTCATTACGAATTACTTCTTTTTCCCGAAATATTCGAACGATATTGGCAAAATTGTTAGTTCCCATCTAGTCAGTTTTACATGTCATGCATGCATAGTAGTCATGGATCCTTTTAAAAAACTTATTAATAATTATCCCTATCTACTGTAAGGTATAAAGCAAAGAAATCAATGCGTAATAAAAATGTAATACCCTTTAATAATAACTAGCATGACTAAACAGCATAAATATAAAGTGAAAAGGCACGAAAGAGCTAAAAGCGATATTTTTGACGAAATGGTAACCTGAGAGCATAGGCACCATTTTCACACCAAATAATAAACTTAGGTCTAGGATATCGATATCAAATGTGCCATAATTACACAATTTTAAAACCTTATTTTCAATAATGGAAGATGATGAGGCAATCGTAACGCAATAGCAATTCACTCAAATAAAAAAATAAACAATAAACAAATGTGTTCAATATTAGTTCAACCAGCAGCATGACAAACGCGAGTACATCGCAACAATTAATGGAATAACACGTCTCTATGCCGCGACTGAAACAAAGCTGGGAATATAACATGATAGTCTTCGTAAAAATCCTCCTCCACAATGTTTGCTAAAATCATGTTCCGCGCCAGTTTTGTTACTCATCCGTTAGCCTCGCAAGAGTTGAACCTTTCTGCCCCGCCTGATTATCGTTGCTCCTTCCGGTACAGAAGGTGCAGATCGAGCAATCGGCGAGAACAAAACTAAGAACGCGAGCATAATAAAGCGAGGTAAAAAAGAAGATTGTAGCCAAGCCCCCAGTGAAGATCGAAACAATAGAGTGGTTTCCTAGTATTTTTATTGTCTAAATCGAAATATAATTACTCCTGGAGTACGATTTTCACACCTTTAGATTTTTAAATGACGATATTTATTTTTTGCGATAAAATTAAAAGCGAAAATTTTCAAGCGCGCGAAAACACTACGAATAAGTATGAATGCGGGGAAAATCCAGTGTGACGTCATTCTGGTTCCCGCTGCCGCCGTGTGAGGTGACCTTGGGGCGAGGATACGTGCGTTGCAGCGATGCAGGCTGCTAGCAGGTAGCGCTTGGCTTAAATAAGGATTATTAATACCTAATCAAACGAAGGAAACTTTCCAAACATTGGTAGTTTTAATAGGCCTGAGCTCTGATGTTCATGCATGCATTGGTAATCTCTGAAGATGTAGAACTCCTATCTACTCGTATAGAAACTAGGTCCTTGTGACGTTACGTGGAGTGGCATCGCATGGGCGCCAATCTGGGCTTTTTCAAATGCGGTTAAAATTGACCATTGCCATTCATCTTAACTGGGATTTCTAAAACCAAATAATTTGTATATAATGAATACAATATTGGTGGGTAACGAATCGCAATCATTGCCTTTCGTTTTCTTTGATGAAGGAAACTACCGTATTGTCCGATACTGATAAAACTGGGTTAACACTTGATCTCATAAGATTAACATACCGGCTTTGAAAGTCAAAAACATTGCACATGAGAAAGGCATTGGAACGGTAGGAAAATTTATTTATTCAATTTCACTTCTTGATATTATGAAATATTTTCTGAGAAAGTATTCGCGATTGAAATCTGCAGTTTTTTATTTTAATTTCCATCAAAGATTAGTTTTTTTTTTACATATAATTGAGTCAAAAATTCAACAAATTACCCTTTCTCCCCAGTCATATTTGGAAACTAATGGATACCTTTACGACAAAAGTTTTTTTCCAAATCTAAAATTGCGTACTATTCATGTAATCTGAGGCCTTATGTAGCATTGATAATGTTCAAATCTTCATGCAGAAAACTCAAAGTATCAGGTTTGCTAATTTTTATATAAAGGCTACACTATATTATAGGTATGATTAACCATAAAACTATTGATTATTATTTTTTTTAAATGTTGTTCATAGGATCAAATTATTTATTTTGCCATAATGGCGCCATTTAACACTAGAACTACCGATGGAGTCATTTTGACTCCTCGCGATTTTTATTTCTCTGCCCAGACTAAAATTTTCCGAATTCCGGCCTGAAATTTCGTGACTTTTATTCATTTTTGACACGAAATAAAACTTTGTGATCAAAATAGTTCTAGAAAGTAAAATAGTGCACATTTTTCAAAATTTACCTTTGACTACCAAAGGGAGTCATTTTGACTCCCTATTGTATTTTGCTCGTCTTTTCGCCAAATGGTAATATTTGTTCAAGAGTTTATTTCTTCTTATGTTAATAATTAATTTAAATCAATCGATGGCTTAAATATATAATTATTTCGCTTTTAGGCCAATATTTGCGAGAATTTGAAGGCATTTCTAATTTTACGGGTCCGTGTTTGGAACTACAAACCATATGGATGTCCTGATATCATTTTATCCTGCGATAAAGTGGTGAATATGCCATTCATGTTGAGCATTTTCAAATTCATGTGTTTAGAAGCCGTCGTGTCTGCCCCTCATCCCTTATCCCTCCCTTCTCCCCGCCTGTCAGGCTCGCTACAGCACAATACTGTATACACAGTATTGCGCTGCAGCGCTTTTATTTCACCCTTGACTACGTGGAAGTTCATTATCAAACCTGAAAAAGTATCTTTGTATCCTTCCATTGATATAAGGATGAACCAGGAAAATAAATCAGTAGAATGAAATAAAGTTATTGTCCTAGCATTGTCGGCTCTGACAACGCAGGCTGTCGCGCGCCGCACAGGAAAATCGTGCGCTGTCCTTCGCATTAGTGAATCCAGTGAACTCTGAAGTGGACTGCAGAACTCTAGTAAAGTAAGGCTTTCATTTTTCCTGACTGGCAGCATGACCAGAAGAAGTAGGCTAAAGCGTGAAGTCCTTTCTAAGTTGCATTCTATACCGGATGGTAAATCGGAATGCGAAAAGGAAGATCATTTCGTCTCTGACGAAGTCAAAGATTTTATTCCTCAAAACGTTTCTAGCTAGTCTGAAGATTCAGACATAATACGTGCAAAAGACATGCAGTAATTTACATTTACTTTCCCTTTCATAAGGAGCTACAAAACAAAGATATTATCTACAATTATTTATCGATTCGTGTATACTGACTCAAATAAAGTGATGTAAAATTGTGGAAGCACGCAGACAAAATTATGAAGATTTTACTCTTTTCGCCATATTTTATGCCCGCGAAATATAAGGTACAAATGATCTCTCTATTGCAAGTATTTGGTCAAACGACTGGGGAATACCATTATCTAAAATGAACGACTGGGAACCGGTTTGTATATATTTTGCATTATCTAAGATTTGATGAGAAATCTAATCGATTCCAGCGGCTCAAAACTGTCAATTATGCCATCTTCACAATAGTGTAGGATAGATTCACAGATAATTACATTCCTTGTTACAAACCTGGTCCGTACATCACGGTTGTTGAACAAATTTTCCCCAGTAAAATCAGGTGTATTTTACTCAGTACATTCCTTGTACGCTGGACAAATACGGCCATGAATATTGGCTAGCTGTTAAAATTGATAGCAAATATCTTGCAAATGCCTTCCCTTATGATGGAAAAGATTATTCACTTCATGCAGATTGCCGTGTAGTATTACCGAAACTAATGCAAACGTTTCTGAAAAAGGGTGAAATGTTACTGTAGATAATTACATTACCTTAGTCAAACTCGCCGAACAGCGAAAAAGCTAGGGTACTAGCATTGTGGGAAAGGTAAATAATTCGACGAGAAGTACCAAAAGAAATGAAATCACATATATACCACAAGAACATATACTCAGCGATGGCCTATCCACTCGTTGGAAAATACTTCCGACTTAGCAGGTATTCATGGATAGTGTACAAGGAGACTACCTAAAACATTTCGCGCAAGACGCTTTTGAAAAAGCTCGATACAGAGTCGGCTGATACTCAAATTAGATATCGACAAAAGCGTGGCGTGTCCAATGCTGCATATTCTTCTGACGGGATTCTGCAAAAAAATATTTCTAGGCAATACCAAAGTGCAGAAAGAATCGCTCAGTTTGGAATTGTATGACCTGCCAAAAGTATTTGTATGGGCAATTTAAATGAACGACAATGCTTGAACTGTAAAGCACCTTAGCCAAATGCGTGGCTTATCAAATGCAGTTTTTTGCTGTATTTAATTATCTTCCCAACTTCCATGTAGCCAAGGTAATATTTTTGATAATTCAAACATGATGATAAAATGTGTTGAAATGTCTAAGTTTGCTGTTTTATCCAATTACTCTGTGAAAATCCTATTAAAACAACATAACATGTAGGAAAAAAGAATTTCAAAGCAATACCGTCGAAACTCGCATTTAAAAAAAATATGATTTTTTTGTTTAAATCACGTCTGAATCAATAAAATAATAAAAAAAATGATAAACTAAAGCAATGTACAAATAAAAACATAGATAAACTGGAAAAATAAACAATTATAAGGTAGGAGTCAAAATGACTCCATTTGGTAGTTCTAGGGGGGGGTGTCAAGTCCGGTATTCCTAGTGTTAAAAGAGTTGAAGATGAAAAAAATTGATCAAATAATAGCCTTAAAAATATATTAACCGAATAAAAAGTTGATGCCATTTATTTTAATCGAATGCATTTGAAACTAAGCGCACGGCAGAACATTGGCTGATTCGATGGTCTTCTTTTTCTCTCTTGCATTAGGGCAAAGGGTGGACTCTGATTACTTCGTTACAGCTTTATATGTGGTTGGGTCAGAGCAATGCATAAAGTTTCTCTCCCGAGAGCATCAGACGTTAAAACCGCAGCCTAATCGCTATCGCGCGAGCCAAATGCTTCGAACTTCGAGGCTCCCATTTAACCCACCGTTATTTAGAAGTAGAAGTTAATTGAATGCGATCGGGGAAATCGAGGCCACTTCTTCTACCAGAAATCTTTTGCTCTGTAGACATTTTACTATCATCCACGTTAAAGGAGCGTTCTTTATAGATGCCAGTTGCGATGACTCCCTTGAATTCGTTCAATTGTATTAGGCTCGACTATTTGGAAGTTAAAACACGAAAATGAAAATGAGAACTCGTTTATTTCCACTTATTTTTTATCGTCCGTACGACAGGTTTCGAACTACAGAGGTAACTATCAAGTACAACAAATTTGAATCAAATTTGTTGTATTTGATAATGACCTCTATGGTTCGAAACATGTCGTACCGGCGAAATAAATCAGAGGAAATAAATAAAGTCTCCTTTTCATTTTCGGCACCCTTGAAGTTTACATAATTCCAATTCTCATGAATCTTGAAGAGCCTAAGAGAATATGCCGAGATATAATAGAGATATCTTATTTTCCCAACTTTAAATTATTGATTGAATTATCGATGATCAGTGACTGATTAATGAACAGCTCCCTTATACTACATAAGCAATCGTTTTCTCCGCACCCACCTTGCTAAATGCTACGGATAATGAGAAAATTCCTGCATATTACCTACAGCTCTTTATTATTATTAAAAAAATAGTTTCAACAGGTGAAAGTCCGGCTTGTCACTTTAGAATAATGAAATCTCACGTCGTTAGTAATATCATAGGAATGATAGAGGATCTATCCATCCCCCCTCATCTGAGAATGCAAGGGCTGTTCATCACTAAGCTACGATTAAACTGTTATCATCCTTTCATATAATCTCTGATACAAAGGTACACTCGAATACGTTTTGTTTGGAAGTTACGGAAAGGGAGCATTTTAAATGGATGGCTGTGGGATAAAATTCATTTTGCTTAAAGCAAAACAAACGCTTGCCATAATTGGTGCCCAGTTTTAATATCCGGGCTTCAGCTCGGCCGTGGTTGTGAGAGGAACGCATTAACGTTTAAAATTCAAAGCCGCGACGAAAAAATGCAATCCGATAATTAATTGTGGAATGCTAAGCACGTTTCATAGCATACTTCTGATTGGTCGCCGAGCAAACAGAATTTTAAATGAAACGGTTGAAAAAGTAGCCTTTAGGAGCGACTTAAAAAACAACCAGCAGAGCAAAAATCAGCCCAACCGGTATTCATAACTGATGAAAAAATCCGGGAAAACACATCGGACTGCTTGAATAATTTAGCGGAACAAAGGGGTAAGTTCACCATGGGATATTAAAGAGCACGTATTAGAGGATCCGATCGATGCTTGGGTAGAAATCAAGTACAAATACTCCACTGCTGAAAAAAATGCTGGCGGCTAGTAATATCGCAGAAGCTCAGGACAAAACGAACTCACTACAAAGAATGGCCTTTTACTGATGATTTGGATATAAAGCTGAATAATAATTACGATGTTAAACAAATACATAAATAAAGATTTCATACATTAGCAGCTCTCTACTTTGGTTTAAAACGTGGAAATGTCCGTTGTGTCGAGTAACGAGATTATGTAAAACGGGCCTCGGAACTAAAATGCGGAATTCATTTAATTATAATTATGCACTGAACAACGTTGGTTCAAATGAAAGCGCAAATTATTACGCATAATTTTGACGTGATGGGCATAGCAGAATGTCACCATCATTAATTTCGAGTGACGTTAGACGATTTTGAATTAGTGTAGTGCCGAGTACACAGTATATAACAAACTTTTTGTGGGCTAGAAAGCAATATATATGCAAAATGCCTCAATTGCAATCAATTAATTCTATACATATTTTTCAATCCATAAATATTAACGATACGAGTACAGATGGATAACTCGCTATACCTTGGTTAAAGGAGGTATATACACGTAAACATTTGACCGAGGGAAGGCCGCCAGTCGTAGGACACATAAAAATAAATTAAAGCCATTTTTTTCATGACAAGATTATAAAAGTAGCTTTTTAAGTTTTTACCATAAATTAAAATTAATTAGGAATAGCTCATTCTCATTTTATATTTACATATGCCTCGCCTCAAACATAACTACTAAAATGTCAAAAATTCGAAGGTTTCACGTCGATAGTATCTTACTCATCACTACAATTAGAAAATTCGTTTAACGGGGCAATCACCTTTCGCCTTTAATGCCATCACAAAAGCCTAAACCTAAACTTATTATCGTCAAGCGCTAGTCATAGTATTACGCAATATGATTACCAACCCCCAAAATAGACTCCAAAACCATTTAAGGCAAGAAGTTTTACATTCCATGAGAAAACAAAATGTTGCGATTTCGCCCAAATATAGTGTTTCTTCAGCACTTATAATACAGACTCATTAGATGTACAAAAGAATGTTATCGCGCGCTTCCATGGTTCGATTTAAGAGCGAACTCTTAGATAATAATATCTATTGTATATATAACATGTTTTATCCAAAACAGAGCTATAGTTTACATGATTCATTGCCAATTAATCAACACATGAAAAAATCTGATGATTTCCAAGTTGCCAGGAAACACACCAAAGTAAATTGAGATATCAAAAAAACCTTTAGCATTTAATTATTTTATTTTATTTCATACGCAATTCGTCTCATCTCATAAAAAGAAAAATGTACTCATAGGAAAGATAATCTCTACGTGAGATTGATTTTCAGGCTCGTAAATCTTGAGCTGGTTGAGCAGTTCAACTATTTAGGCAATACCTTAGAGGAAAACGGATACATTAATAAGGATATTAGGAAGAGAATTGCATTAGCAAAGGAGGCGTTCATGAACATAAAGGAACTTCTGGGAGGTTCGCTATGTAAGAATTTAAAGAAAAGGTTAATGAAGAGCCTGATCTGGATTGGATGTGGCGAAGAATGGAGAAGGTAAAGTAGACGGAAAGGAGGAGGAACGACGACGTGCTGGACATGGTGGGTGAGGAGAGGCAGCTTTTAGATGAGATACGGAGGAGACAGTGAGTATGGATAGAGCGAGTACTTAGCGGGGATGGGATGTTGAAAACAGTGTAAAAGGGTAGAATGTTAGGTAAACGAGGGAGGGGAAGGAAAAGAATAGGATTTTTAGATAGAATAAAAGGTAGTAGGTCTTAATGTGCATTAAAGAGGGAAGTAAATGATGTAAGGGAATTCTTCTTAACCCCATTCGCGCTGTAATGACGAGTCTAGCTCGTCATGAACTTTCGATGCCAAATCGCCCAATGACGAGTGTATCTCGTCGTCGGATTTTCATAATTTTAGCACTATTTAGAGGAACAATACACTTATTTTGAAAGCTTAAAAATGATAAAACATGCATAGTAAACATAAATAATTCATATTTAATGAAACATGATGCATTGGAAGGATTAAAATGATTTTATTCGAGTAGCGATAGCTGTGTTCTCCATGTTTTAAAATCGCATTTTATTTCAGGTTTCTACGTTGATTACAAAACATCATTTCATTACCTATCATTTAAAATAGAACCACAGAAAAAATGAATAGAGAATAGGAACACGATATTCAGAAAATAAATTTAAGTGGAAGGGTTTAACCACTCCATGGAAACCTACCTTAATCGTTAAAATACTTTTATAATAATAATAAGCCGCGGCGACAGTTCAGCTGTGAAAATATGATTAGGGGATTGCAGGTGAGAGAATGAGGCGACAGAGGGTGGGAGGGAGGTAACTTCTGGAGGAAACAATCTCGGAGGCACTGCCGGGGAAAATGACTCCGCCTTCGCAGTCCCTCAGCACCAGGCCTCACGACCGACCAGCGCGCTTGGAGCAATCATCCTTCGGACGTAGACAGTTTGTTCAACTCGTCTCACGGTCCGAAAGCCGGGATGTATAAGAGCTATGCGGGAGTAGAGCGATGAAGGGACAGCAGTGACGTCTAAGCTAAGGTGAACAACAGCTGGATCTCTTTCGTTTACGGACGTGGGTTAAATTTAATTGTTATGAATCTCTGATGCACTCAACTTTCATATTTTGGGGTTTGAAAAGGGTTTTCTTGATGATCAAACGTCATGACAAGGCTTTGCGACGACGCATTAAAGGAACACATTGGTGATATCTATAGTCTCAGGCTCAATTTGTGAAAGTTCATTTCAATAATTAAAACGAACAAACTTTGTATTAATCCAGCAAATTATTTTCATGGTACGACTAGTTTCGACGCAGCGGATGTACCTGAGGATGACGCCGCTCCGTCGAAACTAGTCATACCACAAAAATAAATTGGTGGATTAATACAAAGATTGTTCGCTTTAATTAATGACACATTGGTTCCCAATGTGGAATCAATCTAATTTTATCGTGTGATAGTTATCGCGGAGGTTGAACCAAAGGAGGTTGAGGTTGAAAGGAGCCAACGGCTGAGGTAAATATTCTTTCATTGTAGGACTGATTTTATTCATTTCCAAATTGTCGCAAATATTAAGATTGTATCGTCGTAAACAACAATATTATAGTACGAACGACAACCCTGGCAACTGATTTATGGCAAATGGTTTCTTTCCCCTCGTCAAATACTAAACTGGAAGGCAACATTATCGAAGTGTAACTCTCTGATTTCAATTAAACTCGCCAGACTTGTAAATAACTCTAAAGAAGTAAATTCCGTAAATTTTATGAGCTCTTGTGACCCACGAGTCGAAGATTTTAGCGATCAAAATTTGTTTTTAAAAACGCAACCCCGTGACGCAGTGCCGTCACGTTCACCATCTCCACGAGCGACAACTCCCCCGGGAAAGAGAGCGCTCTTGGCCGGGGGAGTTAGTCGGACGGCGCGCGGTGCGAAAGCGTCCCTCCATAAGGAAGGGCCTACAAGCTGAATTCTACCATCGTTTAGAAACTCAGTTTTTCCCATTTATCTCCTACATTTCATGATACCATGCTGGGCAAAATTCCATTCTTACAGGCTGTCCCAACTATCGCATAGATTGTAAGCTCGCCAACGACAGACCCAAGCGACGGATTTATTTATCTAGTCTCGACTAGGCTCCTCTTTAAATATAAATATTACATATCCCGTACTGCAATGGACTGTTGAATGCTCAATACCGATTAAATGTCGTCTTCTGTGCACAGCCTCGCACGCTAATCCTTGCCTTCCTTAATTACTTTTTAACCTAGAAGTAGCATAGTATCAAAAATGAGATTAGTTGTCAGTTAAATTGAAAAAGCAAAAATTTTTCTTTTACATTTACTATTTGTCTTTATCTAGCAAGGGAATCATAGAACTCATAAATTTCAACGCACTACGAAAGTTGCTCTATTGTGTTCCTGCAGTTGCTACGACAGGAGCCATTTTTTTATGTAAACATCAAGTTAAAAAATGAGACCATTAATGAGGCAGACGCACTGCCTCTACATAGAAGATAACTGGCTGGTCAGAGAGGCCCAGAGTAGCAACGAATATCTCTGGAACAGAAATGACTGCGGCGAATGTGGTAACTTCGGTCTCCTGCACCACGGGAATATATTGACTTTCGGAAATAGTAATTGCCCATATTGCTCTTAGATACAATGACGAAATATTAAATATAATATTATAAATAAAAATATAAATTTCAAATACGATATCTTCAACGAAAATTTGGAAATATATTAAGCTCTTTTTCATCTTGAATGAAAGGTAATTTATATTTCAATTAATTTAGACCAACACCCTGTGATCTCTAACTAAACCATATTAATAATATTTTTTATTTAATCTTAAAAAACATCGAAGTAATTTTCTTGCAAACAAATAGACTTTCGAATTTTCATCAAATAACAGATATCATACCACATTGCGGACCGATCACGAGTATACTCCTGTTTTGCGAGCCATCTGTTATGGACGGATCACGAGATAAGTCGTGTTTTCTACACGCTGCCTTTATATGCCACATGCAATGATAAATTGTAACGACATTGTTTGTTAAAATTATTTATTCATATTATGACATTAGGTTGTATCTTAAAGCACTAAAAATTTGAAATAGTCATTGTAATAAGTTATTGAGATGCAAGAGAAATTAAAGTTGCATGAAAAAAACAGCCTGACTTGAAAAATACCCAGCCACTGGGGAAAGTTCGAAAAAAAAATCCGGCCATTAATGAGATACAATTAGAAATTTTAGCATGCATGGGGTATATCAAAGACGCAAATCGCGGCGCTCTGTCGGAGGGATCAACAGGCAATATAAAATGCTCTATGGGAACTAATACTTAAAAGCGTATTAAATTTTAAGCTCATGTAGAGGATAAATAGTTGAAAATAGAAAGCAATTGTTGTTTATGTATTGCGTCATGTTATTCTTCGAGTGCACTATCGGGTATAATGGATTTGGCGGCATGAGAGAGCCGATGTCACCACTTTGGTGCAATAAGCGTTGAGGATGTAATCATCCTCATTCCATTTTTATTTAGAGATCCTATTAGCTCTAGAAAAAGTTAGTTAAATGTCTTTTACTCACTTCATTATTCTTATAAACGGAACAAAACTTACTGGCTACCTAACGTTAAAAAACTTCGATGATACCGATATTTCCTGTAATAGATGCTTTCATTAGAGGTCCATGTATTTAATCATGTGCATATAGATGTTCTAAAAATTTTAATTTTGCAGTTAATCTGAAAGAGAAATTATTCACATATTAAGTCGATACTATTATCCGATTGCGATGCAAAGCAGGCTAGGCAGAGAAGTTCTCGAGCACTGAGCGAGTGCTTATCAAAGGCTCATCTGAAAATTTTAATGCTACTCTGGCTGTGACGGAAAAATGGGGAACAATAACTCTTGGGTTGGTACCCTGCATTCAATTGTTACCTAGTCAAAAAATAAAGAAACAAAGACCCTTGAATTTCGTCAAATACAATTATACCAAAGGAGTTGAAAGCAGTTTTAAAGGGTAGAATGTTAGGTAAACGAGGGAGAGGAAGGAAAAGAATAGAATTTTTAGATAGAATGAAAGGGAGTAGGCCTTCTTGTGAATTGAAAAGGGAAGCTGTTGATGGGGAGGGAGGATCCTGGAATTCATCTCAAGTACTCCATGGAAACCTACCTTAATCGGTAGAATACTTTAATAATAAACAATTATACTTTATGTAACTATATTTTAACTATCACAATTATACTGTAATTATATTTTGACAGCAGGAAGTTTGCGCATAACACTTTTAAAACTCAAAATACGTTAAATTAATCCATTCTTCGTTTGCTGCATCCTGTTTAGGCATGCTGTCATGAAAACTATTTTTTGAGTGCCTTGAATAAAATTCAATTGAAAGAAAGATAGTTATTTTATGCTACTTATTTCCTGCACAAAATGGCTCTTTTAGCTGCTTGAAAGAAAACAACTAGGTAATAACCATGTACAGAACTGATATTATTACCCAAAAATAGGGCGTGATCTTAATCAACTCAAAGGAAAAATAATTTAAGGAAAAAAGTAAAAATGTTTAGTGCTCTAAAGCAACGCCAATTTCTAAGTGCCCCATCATGTGTAGTAATATAAAGAAACTGTAGTCTTGAGCCCTCAACCTGTAAAGGGAGCAGCAAAAAAACTTTGAAAAAGAGTGAGAAACGTAGGTAAAATGAGGCAAAATGGGTCAAACGGCGCACTTGGCGATGTACGAAAATCTCCGCGCTTCTAGGGTTAGCAGCTGTTCACTATGGCCTGTACATTATAGCGTGACTTTTATGAATACTGCGCATAACTACCAACCAACATAATACATAGGAGAAGATACATATATTACTTTGGAGTTCGGGATATTGCAAGTATGGGGTGGTATGAGATTCCGAGAAAGAGTTTGAAGAGGAATACTAAAAAAGAAAAAATCTTGGTCATCATTTTCGGAAGGTGAACGCGTGTGAAAGTTCTGTGTAATGTCTGCTATTTGACTTTTGGGACGCGAGGTGAAGTGCCCAAGTGTCGTGGGGGGGGGGCATATATTTACATGCGTCAAGCATAAGTACTCATCAGTCACAGCTCGGAATACTATTCATTATATTCCACGGAGACGTACACCTAAAAGAACAAAATCATTCAAAAAAGAAATCGTATTTTTATCACTTACCTCTAATGAAAGACGCAATTTTTCAGAATTACTTATACTCGTGCAGATATTGCAAGAAATGATATAAAAAGATTTCGCAATAAAGAGAGAAACCACATTACTGAGCACGCATTGCCAATCAAGTCAAGAGAAAGGATTTGGGATCACCAAATTGAATTTGTAGCGTGTATATCATGAAATTATATCATAAAATTGGAACCTCCGACTGTGATAATTCTTTGTTTCTCCACACGCTCCTTTAAAAGCTAGTTTTTCGTTGCATCGTCTTTGGTTTTGGATACCATTTGTATATTCCCTGGAAGATGAAAGGCTCAAATAACAAAATAACTACCGACGAACGAAATGTATATTTACCAGTTTGTACCAGTCAAAGACCCCAGTTTCCATAATAAATCCTTAGTTCGCAATGGTTTAACCAAAGCCATTGACATATAACACGCATATACACTAATTCGTGCGATAAAAAGCACGTCAATGAGCAATTATCACGGATCATGAATAAAGAACGGATTCGGGAAAAGTAATTGAGTAGAAAGTGATGATTCCTTCATAATTCTAAACTTACAAATCTTGGATGGGACACTCCTCTGTCCATTTGTACGCTTCTAAGTCCTCAGATAATACAGTCCTCCAAGATGAGAGATAAAATAGCAACCAAACGCGCCGGAACGAGACGAGGAGGAAGAAGAAAAGTATGAACTCCCATACACGCGCCAACTCATGTACGTTGAGAGGTGTATGTGGGTGCTGTAAAGGGGAGAGGGATAAGGAGAAGTATCAGGGTGGCGATGGAGGACTGGCAAAGGGTGCTGGGCCGGAAAATTCTTGAACGTGCCGACGGAAACTTTTCTCATTCACTAGACACGGGCGGAGTGGGCAAGGAGGAGGGGGGATGAGTTAGGGTTTCTGGAAAAGGCCTGGGTAGGAGAATAAGAATTCTCGGCTGGAGAGAGGTTTGAGGAGATGCATATAGGGGGAATAAGGGTAGCGGAGGGCAGAGGAAGTGTGGGGTGGGGTGAGGGAGGGGAAAGGATGGAAGATGGAGGTGATCGCACAAGTGCGGGAACGGAAAAAAGTTAGGGTAAGTATATAGCGCTGGACATTTGGTCCAGATGAATAGCAGAGCAAGGGATGAAAGGGGAAGGGCTTGGAAGAGCGTAGATCATGGAAGAAATTAAAGTAAGACGTTGGAGGATATGAATTAATACCTAGAGTTTGAAGTGATTTTCAGCAGTATTACCGCACGCATAAGCGAAGTTAAACACGCGTTTCACCAACCTTCCAACTTACGCTCGGAATCGTAGCATGGGGAAATCCAATTCTGCATATTACAATTATGGAACCCTCATTCAAGAAATAAAGGTGATAGTTGAGTATTAAAATTTGAATGGTGAGATATTAATTTTTTTAAATTAAAGGTTGAAAGAAATATATAAAATACCGACTTTTTAGACCAGAGAAAAAACTGCTTAAAATGAATGACTTCCCAAAAATACACCAAATTTATCAAATTGAAACTATTTTGCTCAAGTGTACACTTTTGCAGAAAAACGCTCCGGACAGCCTTGAAAACGAAATCATTCCTCGACTGAACATAATTAAGAGGCAAATTAAGCCCAATTCAAGTCCACCGGGACTAACCACGGAGATAACTGTCACCTTGACCGTGTGTCCCGATACTGTAACGGATAGCCACTACCCGCTTAGTGCACATGTATATTTTTTTGAGCTCGCGGGCTATGTCGAATTCCGATGCGTCGGCATTCGCATCGAATTCTGAGTTCCGCACGCCGCCGAACCCGAGAGGGGGTATAAAAGGGACAGACGTGAGAGTGAAAAGGGGAGACGGAATAGAAAAGGTGACAAGTGTACCAATGGGCCAACGCAGTGGGAAGAGAGTGGCAGCAGAGGAGAGGGAAGGAGACCAGAGGAGGAGGAATCGGCACCATGGAGCTGTGGTCACCCGGCTGTGTTAAGTACAGTCCTCTACTGTTCCCCCCAGAAGTGAAATACCACTGTCCCCACCGAAGTGAAATCCCCCATCCTAGTGAATGTGATATACGCGCGTGTGTACAATTGGGTGTGGTTTTTATACTTTTCTCTGCCCTAGACGGAAGAGGGCGGTTTTTTAATTTAATTTGTTTTTTCAAGTCAAGTTTCTTTTTTGTTTTGTCCAGCCCAATAGGATGGTTTCCGATTATTTTATTGTTGCCTAAATCGAAATATTTTTACTCCTGGAGTACGCATTTAACGCTCTTATATTTCCGAATGACGATATCAATTTTTCGCGATTAAACAAACAGTGAAAACTTTCAATCGCGCGAAATCGCGACGGCTATGTAGGAATGCTGGGAAAAGCCCGTGTGACGTATTTCAGGTCCCAGCTGTCGCCGTGAGAGGTGACCTTGGGGCGAGGCTTTGAGCACTGATACGACGCAGGCTGTTGGCAGGTATCAGAGTACCCAGCTAGCTGGTAGCACTTTGCATAAATAAGGATTATTATTAATCTATCAAGCGAAGGAAACTTTCCGAAATTAGGTATTTTTAATTGGTGATTATTAAGAGATGTTTCCCTGAGCTCTGTGCCTTATGAATACATTGGTAATCTCAGACGATGTAAAACTCTTATCTACTCGTATAGAAAGTAGGTACCTGTGACGTCACGTGGAAAGGAATCGCATGGGTGCCAATCTGGCCTTTTTCAAATGAGGTTAAAATTAACAATTGCCATTCGTCTAAACTGGGCTGTCTAAAACTGAATAATTTGTATATTATGAATACACTAATGGTGGGTAGCAAATCGCAATTAGTGCCTTTCGTTTTCTTTCATGAAGGAAACTGCCCTATTGGCTGATCATTTTGATCCAATAAATTGTTTTGTGATAATGTAAGGTGCCTATCCGTCTCTTATTAATCGTAGCCACATGCGCATATCCCTCACTGGCGATCCCTAACACCTACCGGAGATTTGTCATTTAGTTAATATTTCCTTTTTTTTAAATAATGATCGATACGTGAAAACTTCTTAAATATGGTAAACGCACTGCCAATGGCGATTATTTCAAACATTGCAACCACTCATACCACTGGAAACGGATAAAAGCAAATTCAAAGTAAACCAAAATCCAGCTATGTTACCTAAAAATCACAAGTAAATATGACTTCAGGCACGGATTGAAAAAGATTACAGTGGGTAACTTATAAATACGATCGTAAACACACAACTGTTATAGACTCCTTTCAACGCCTGGCACTTCCATGGAAAATCCAGATTCAATTGAAATTTTTCATCTCGAATTAAAGGAGGTGACAATTGCCATCACTTACCACTAGAACCGCGGACGGGACTTTTTTGTCCCATCGCCCTTTGCAAATGTTTGCCCTTCATGTACTAGTGGTTTGATCCCTTTGAAATTTACTGAATTTTACTCATTACTTATGCTCTTTCCAATGGTCATATTAATAATATTGTACAATGTTTTGATCGCCAGAAAATCGACGATTTACCTAGAACCGCAGGATGGGACTTTTTTGTCCCCTATGGGGAAAACATACAATTTCAGTTTTTTTTTACACCTACGTTGTATTTAGCATAATAACAGTTTATTACGAAGGGGATCGATGCACAGACACCGTTATTTTGCCAGTTCGAAGCGCAGAAGGGAATAATCTGTGCACTGCGCCGGCCACATACTCACGCAACGCCGGCCGCGTCACCTCTGCCCGGCGCGTCTGCAGGTGTGAGCTTGTGACCAACACGCTTCAAAATAAGTTTACTGTATTCCTATTTATACTTAATAAAACGTTTTAAACATTACCTAAACACGTGTTTTGTTCACACAACCACAAAAAACCGTCAATTATACTTAAACATGACAAGATCAACGTATTTTGTCAATGGGACAAAAAAGTCCCATTCCGCGGTTTTAGTGGGGTTGGAAAGTTCAGCGGTTCTAGTGTTAATGCCCGGCTTGATATATATTGTGCTGTTTGAGCTTCCAAATACCCACAATGGGTAACACGATATATTTAAAATATTAGGTATAGAAACCAACGCTATCCAGGAAAAAGTTGAAATATATCTACAGAATAATGATTATCAACGAAAAATGAATTTCGAATGTCTGGATCTCGAACAATATAGTTTTAAATTCCGCATCAATGTTGCCTTAACCTTGAAGCACGAACCTTGGACTTTATAAAATTAGGCACTATTCAGCAGCCATGGTACGCATACACGATTAAACTCCTCCACAGTGGCTTATCTGGCTTAAATGGCTTATCTCAATGACTCGGATAAAACGTATTCCTCAAGGATTGTGAACCAATCACACAGTTTCTTTGAGACTATATGTGATGGGAATTTTCTCCGTTTACGGAAACTTGACTGTCACAGCTGTGACTCAAATCCAAGCCGGAACACGTTGGACGTCAAATACACTCATTTCTTCGATTGTAAACTCGGCAATACAAATAAACGCATGAAAAATACGTTCCAGATAATACTCAAAGATAATAATGCGAATGAAAAGCGGATACGGAGAGAGATCGACTTCGCCAAAAGAGCAGCTTCAAATTGGAAGGAAATTATTGCAAAGAGTCGCTTCAAGACATGTTCTCATCCTCGGCGCATTCAAATAGGTTTACATAACTCACCACTCGCGTCGTGGTCGAGAACAGCGATCCGAATTTCATCCAAGAAATCAGGGGTGCAGCTAGAAATTAAGGCTGGGAGAGTTTATGTGCAACTAATACCGGGGGGTATGGGGGTATGGAATACCCACCAGGATAAGCGGTAGGTGCGAGATTAATAAATTGCGGAAGTTTAAGATAAATGTTTCAAAATGGTGAGTTTTACAGCTTTCTGAGGGATATTTTATAAATCCTTACACTATTCTATTAGTAATAACAATTCAATTAAGTAAAATGGATTAAAATTAATTTTTTCTGAGCTCTGGGGGAGGGAGGTTTATCCCCCAAAACTCCGCCTTGCTGCGCCACTGCAAGAAATAACCTATCCACATGGCTGTTTGCATAAATTAATATTCGCGATGATGATCCTTATCAAGTTCGTAACTTTTCAATACTGTTCCTCATATAGATTGAAAATATAAAAGTGGGTAAATATTATGGATCGCTCCCACCAGAGTCCTCTAGATTGCTCTCTCAATACTACTCTCTGGTAGTTATTATATGGCAATGTAGAGGACTCTGGCTCCCACATCTTTGTCGCGCCGCACCGCGGGCATTTTTGGAAAAGATAGAAAATGCGCACTCAGTGGCCACAGAAATTGGACTACATATATCTGATAGGACTGGTGCCACCTCCATGCACCCTAGTCAAAGAAAGCACAAAATAATAAAGTATATACCCATTTGGTCTAGACGCTATGAATTATTCTCCAGAGTAATCATGGGAAGAAAGAGTCGACATGTGAATGGGTCAACTTGGCCGATGAAGCGACAAGAAATGCGGATGAAATCTCACCAGAGGAAAAGGCTCAGGTGGCGCTGGCTTCGACAGCTCACTCCTGTGTGTGCGAGGAGTTCTTTGGAGAGGCGGCGACATATCTTTACGACGGAGCGCGTGAAATGGAGCGGAGAAAATTGACGAAGACTTCCACATCGCCCGAGGCTGGGAGAAGGCGAGGAGGAAACAGAGGATAGGCAAGGGCTTAGGGGAGTTGAAATACTTTAGGGGCTTGGGGTGGGGCCGCAAACAACGAAGGCAGGAGAGAGAATGAAGCATCGGAAATGGAAGGAATTGGCGGTGAAAAAAAGTCGAAAAGCAAAGGGAGTTTTGGTTCCTTTCCGGAATTTGATGAAATTTCCAGGAAAATACCCGAATTGATCGGGTTGTTCTCCTTCAAGTCGTCACTAGGACTTACTAACACCTAGATCTCTTCAACTGGGACCACAAGAGCAGCACTTGGAGCAAACAAAACTAAATTAACTTAGTCATCTTTTAGGACAATAATATCTTCGATTATGATGACCGTCCATTTCATTGTAATAATAAATAAGGAAAATAATAGAAACCACTACTTTATTCGGAATCTTCGGTAATATTTTGGAGCTCACCTCGCGCAATGCTGATTTAAAATATTTTGATCATCTGTTACACAAGTGGCTACAGTTGAGTTGATTAAAGTACTACCTCATGCTCATCAGTGGATAATGCTGAAGAGCTCCGTATGCGAGGAGTTCTTTCGTAACGATAGATGCCGACAATCGTGTGTCGCAGTCTCTTGTTATCACCTAACGCCTGATATATTTGTCTATAGAATATTCATGGCAGGTTTTTCCGTTAAGTATATATCCCTCGATAAGCCACGATTTCACGATATTTCGTGGCATTTAAATTCAAAACGCATCAATAGCATCATTTTATATCAATACATTTTAACATGCCAGCAAATTATGATAAAAAATGCAATCATTTACGCTCTTTAAACCAACAGGATGGTATTCCGAATTCATTAATCTAAGTTTTTTCCAAAATGTCAGAAGTCACTCATTCAATCACCAAGTGAAAGGTGGAAATTTGAGGAAAATCTGCTAAATTCGCATAGGCCGTTTAATTCATCAGGATGAATACATTAGTTTGATTATGAGCGTTTTTTTCTTATGCCATTCCATTGCAATTGATGCTCTGGGATTAACAATCAATCCAAAGGAAATCATAATTCCGTTATTCGGGATGACTTACTGCCAAAAGCGAATTTATTTGCTCTCTCAGAAACTTCATCACTATGGGCGATCAAGGCCAGCCTTGGAATCGCACAACCTTTCAAAATTTCGGTAGTGGCTTTACAGCAAAAGGGGTAAATTGTTCCTCGGGGGAAATTCCAGAAATGGAAAAATCATAAATCTAAAATCTACTTCATCGCATTATCCGTAGCCCAACGAATCAAAAAGGAAGCACGCGTACGCAAAATATAATTATCTTTGTTTTGTCTTCTCTTATGTTTTGCATCCGTAATGGTAGACAAATTTATTGACTAATCACCGATACTGGATTGTAATGTTCACAGTGAGAGGCCATTGCCATTGGAACCATTGTAGCGAAGAGTTACGCGAGTCCTTCTTCTACATTCTTCCATATGCGAGTACTTCTTCCACATTCTTCCATAACACTCCCTGGAAGTTTCTATTGTGTTGTCTTCGCCATATGCTTGCAAGCAGGTTTATTCTACGAGTATGTTCTAAAATAAACGTTTAGAAATGAAGTAACAGTCGTATTCATTGCATTCTCCTTCCAGAACTTGTTCTTGTGAGTCCAGAACTTGTTCTAGTTTCTTTTTCTCCCCTTTTATTACTATTTACTTTAGAAAATTTTGTTTGGTATGGAATTAAGAAGAGAAGAAATACGTAGGAGTGAAAAGATTAGCTGATAGGAGAACTGAGTGGAGAGCTGCGTCAAACCAATCCTAGGATTGTTGACTAGTGATGATGATGATGATGGAATTAAGAGTCCTTAGAATAAGGCTTAAAGAGAATTCCATTATTTTCATTCCCAAGGACTTTCCTCCACTATCCTTCCAATCTGAAGTCAACCTTTTATTTTAATTTTCAACTTAACGAACACCTGTCTCGCCAGAGAAAACGGAGGGACATTTCATAAGCTGGGAAGAAAAGAACCATTTTCGTCCGGCTCAAAAGCTGCTCAATAGTTAGAACACATGCGCACGAACTAAAAGGCGTCAGCTCTTTCTAGGAATAACCCGCCTGACTTAGGCTTTCCCCTATATAAAGAAATATATTTGGAGTAGTGCTCTCTTCAACACTGGCACTTTTTTAAAATGTATGTCCTTAATATTTACCTTTTTCGGCCGTAATTTTGATAACGTGCAGTTATGTATGGCATCAAATGCTCCACAACAAAAAGCTGTGAAATTTTAAAATACAAAGTCCATCACTCTGTACAAGAATTGAATATGAATTAAAGCAATAAGCTGGTAGCGTATCAGAATTTGGTGTAATAATCAATAAAAATAAGTCATTTAACGTCAAACACCAAGTTTACCGGGATAGCTGCCATTTAGTATGTAAATGATAAATAATAATGAGGAAAAAAGAAAAGGGAGGGTTTCTTTCGATTTCCTATGCATGTATAATACACTTAAAATTTCTCTTTAATCAACTCTTAGATATTTTTTGCACAATACTGACAAAATCCATGGAAATGTTAATTGAGAATGTGAAAGAGGAATGAAGTAAACGTGAAAGAATCTCCTCATATTAAGAGATTTTAGCAGAGAGTTGCTACCTCTCAGGGTGGCCTCCTATACCAAACACAACTAATATTCTTCTGCCTGCCATTGAACATTTCGGAGACTTCGCCGTCATTATTTGGCTAATCAGCGCAATATTGAAGCTATTTAAATAAAGTGGTGACGGAAAATGATACAGTTTAGCAATACATCGCGAATTAAATACTAACAAGGAATTATAAACTATAAGCCATTTCACTTTTAAGAATGAATCGTATTAATTATGTAAGGATTCACGATCAAGCGATATTCATGCAACAGACAAAATAATTTGAAGGCAAGTGCTCTTTTAAGAGCAATTTGTGCTTGCTGTTTAGGATATTCCCTCAAAATCATCACAGATTATTATTTCAACCATACCCTTACTGATGATTCCAAATATTAGCATTGTTATTTTATGAGCAGCAGTTCTAAGCGGTATTGATCTCTTCCAGATAAGTTATCGACGAAAAAAACGGAGTTGAATTGAGCATCTGGATTTAAACATTACACAACGCTGAAAAATAGTAGCCCTTTAGTTTAAATGATCAAGCGAAATTCATTCCACAATCACAATCTATGTTTAAGCGGCTCTAAAAAAAATTTGAAGGCAAAATCATACACCACGAGTGTTTTACAGAGATACAGCCGGCATTGGTCAACAATTGCGCATTACGAGGCTGAAGGGGGGGTGGGGGGGGGGCAATGAATGCAGATTCCATTGTGGACATTGCAGCACAGGGGTGATCACATCCAAAGTCGCAATCGCATGCATAGTCCGCTTGCATTCCAGAGGCGCACATGTTTTGATGTGGAGGTGAGGCACAAAAGGACACATGCCGGGCGATGCGAAGCGCCGTGGGAATTGTGATTGCGAGGACAGAGGCCGCCTTGTGGGTGTCGCACTGAATAGTAATGAGCGATTGCGCGAAACGGATCGAGATAGATGGAACATTTGAACACAACGGAGTCCGAGACGCTGCGTTCGAATATTTCGAAGTGTCTGTTTAGCACAGGGTTGGAAGGGGGCCCATCCTAGGGGGGAGGGGGGGTGGAACGCATGGCTATTGAGCGAAAGGGTTCGCTTTCATATGCGGATGAAGCCTTTGGAGATTCCCGAACACAAATTCATCGAAGTTTGTCGGGGAAGGCACTCCCGCGCCCTGAAAGTTTGAAAGTCACACGTTATGGCTTAGCACGTGTCAAGCTCTACCCTCAATTATCCATTTCAACCTACGGGTTGAGCGTCTGATTGAGTGATCAGTAGCAGATCATCCAAAGCTAACACATTTAAATTCAGGCTTTGAAAAAGTATGCAGTACATACGGATCTGCATATAATTTAAGTATCACAACTACTCAGGAACTGATTCAAGAAATATCGATTAAACGCGACGCAACGCAACAGCTACAATAGATAAAGAATATTAAATCTCCTGGTCCGGAGGGAATACCCGCGCGTGTCCTCAAGGAGTATGTGCAACAGATCGCATGGTTCCAAGGGAAAATCCATGAAGTCATTGTCTATTTGAAAAACTCCAAAAAGAAAGGGAAATTACAAACGTTTCACCGATATTCAAAAAGAGAAACAACACGGGAAACTATGGACCAATTTCATTATAATCGATTATAGGCAAGATACTTGAACAGCTACTTGGGAGATTTGATGTCAGAGGACCGGGAAAGTAGAGGAGAAATAAAAATAAGGATAGGAATGGCGAAAGAAGTTTTTAAGGAGAAGGAAAGAGTGTTGTGTAACAAGGGACTGAACCTAAAATTGAGGAAGAAATTGGTGAGGTGTTATTTGTGGAGTGTGCTTATGTATGGATGTGAGACTTGGACGATGGGGAAGAGAGACAGGGACAGGATTGGGGCGTTCGAGATGCGGGTTTGGAGGAAGATGGAGTGGATGGAGACGGTGGACGGATCGAGCAAGGAATGAGCCAGTGTTGAACAGGGTAGATGAGGAAAGAACATTGATGGCTAAAATAAATAAAAGCAAGGGTAAGTGGCTGGGAGATGTGATGAGAGGTAATGGAATTCTGAAGGTAGCCCTAGAAGGAACGGTGTAGGGATAAGAAGAAGGGGAAGGAAAAGGCTGAAGACTTCAAAGAAATGGTCGGAAACAGGAAAGAACGGAGACAGGTCGGTGCAAGGCACCTGCCGGCAGGCAGAACACCAGATGATGACGAATCGAAGATATCGTTGCTACCAATATTAACCCTTTGAATGCCAACCGATTTTCTAGGTACTATGCCAAAATTGCCGAGGCTTTTTTGCTGATTTTGCAGTAGGTTAGGGAAAAAATTAGATCTCAAAAACAATAAAGGTATATGTACAAAAACTTTAGGAATTCTTTATTATATGTGGTTTCACCTTTTTATTATATTATTTGACGACCTTTTGGTAATATGAGTTAATTTTTATAATTTGAAGAAAATAGTTAATTTTAAAATAAAATTAATACTGGCAATTGGATGGTTAGTTAATTATCAGCATCTAAGAGTCACATTGCATGAGGACTTTCGGACTGGCACTTTTCGCGAGAGATAGGAGGAACGCGATAGCGCTCCCCAGCACTCTAAGGGTTAAACTATACCGGAAAGTTGTAGCTTACTCCATGGATATCAGCACGGCTTCCAAAATGTTAATAATGAGTTAAACCGCTCACGACCTTTATTCATTACGCATTTAAATCAGGCGAATTGAAAACACAAGTTAAAACGCCTCATTTCTAGATTTCCAGAAAGCTGTCGACAGGGAACCCCATCACAAATTAATGTACTAAACACAGTCATGCGGGTTAAGCGAAACGGTAGTGAACTCAATACGTGACTGTCTGAGTGATTTTAAGCAAAAAGTAGTTGAAGACCAAATTAGCTCCGATGTAATTAAAGTGACATCAGGTGCCCCACAAGGAAGCGTAATCGGCCCCCTTCTGTTCGTTATATACATTAATGACCCACGTCATCAATTTATTAGTAAAATACCTGAGTTTAATTGCTGGCAAAACTATCATATATCGCGAAATTAGTGATCGCTCTAACTCTGAAATTCTATCATCGGATTTAAACAACGTTCAGAATGATTGTCGACGAGTTGACTTTTTGGAGGTCCATAGATAGTAATAATTGAAACAGCTGTAGTAATTTCCCACAATTTTTTAATCTTACTCAACCGTTTTGCATTAATC
Organism: Ischnura elegans; assembly: GCF_921293095.1. NCBI lineage: Eukaryota > Metazoa > Arthropoda > Insecta > Odonata > Coenagrionidae > Ischnura > Ischnura elegans. Next base: position 10,432,179 of record NC_060255.1, on the reverse strand, counting down.
ATTGAGACCGGTTCAGTAAGATTATAAAAGTGTGGAAAATTCACTTCACCTGATTCAATTCTTACTAAACAACGTTCATTTGTGGAGCCAAGAGTGGGAACTCGAACTTAATCTGAGAAAGTGCACGGCGGTATATTTTTTGCAGAGTTCGTCCAACAATAACGATATTCGTGCTCTGGATCAGTTTATCAAATATTCAACAGACGAAGCGAAGTACCTCGGAGTTACGATAACTTCGAATCTCTTGTGGGGAACTCATTTAAGCAGTATTTGCGGCAAGGAACTGAAGAAGTTAGGATTCATCAAGCGTACTGTGGTAAGATTTTCGGATGAGAGAGTAAAAGAAAGGTGCTATTTCGCACTCGTCCTACCACACCTTGAATATGCAGCGAGCACATGGGTTCCAGTGCAGAAAGACCTAAGCCGTGAACTGAATACTAATTAATAGGAAATATACATAAAATAAATATTAATAAATAATACGGAATTAAATACAAATGGAAGCTGCGCTATTCCTCAAAACCGCTACGGGCGCACAGACAGCGTTAGCCAATTGTTAAGCGAATTAAGCTGGGAGCCGCTGGAGACTCTGAGGCTGCGCGATAGGCATATACATATTACTTCAACAATTGATAATGGATGCCTTTAAGAGCGACACAAAGATTATAATATTAGAGCACCACTATATTTCCAGGTCCGACATAAGCGATAAATAAGAGAAATATTTTTCCGGACGGATTGATATGGTAATACGTTTTTCCTCTGAAGCATAAAGTACTTTAATAAATGCTTGCTGTAATTTTGTTTGAGCATTTGCTTTTCATATGTAGATGGCTGGTATCCTAGCACCCCCTGCCACACGCCTTTTTATATAGATTTCATGTAGATAGGTTTATCATGAATCTGGACAGCTAATGAAAATGTATAAAGGCCTCAATCGAAGAGTAGACTGCCTGATGAGAACTCAATACTCACACTTTACCGTCGTATATAGTAGGCATGTATATAAACTTCATTTGCGGTGTCTTATTATTCACTCCAAATTGGGATTATTGTCTTGAAATTTTTTCCGCGTGTAGAGTTGGCATTCGCCAAAATTAGCTTTTCTTTCAAACATAAAAATGTAAAATCTGAGAAATGATATAGGTAAAATATTAAAATTCAAGACAGCCAAGTGTTGATAAGGTACAACTTAGTACTCGGTGAAAATTTAATGAGGATAGTAAGCATTTGAAGGAATACTACGCGAGTAAAGAAGTCCGCGCACTCGGGTGTGTTGGTTTCCCTCTACAACTCACTCAATCTTCTCTCCAAAACGCTAGTGCTCACTATACAAGGTACTGCATTTGCAATTTTTCAACCTAATCGGGACGCTTCTTTCAACCTCCTACAATATTGTGAGCCTTATTTTTATATTATTAGTCAAAGCAATCAAGCAGTCCTACTACATTGTCATACCTAGAACAGAATGATACCCATTCGCTGTAAAACGAACTTGATAATCCATTAAAAAAAACATGAAATAAAGTGGATCAATATGTTGCTTAATTCAAATACAACAGATTAATCACATAATCATAATTATTAAAAGATTGAAGAAATGGAGACTATTTGTTGAGAATCATTGACTTAATGTCGTCTCTTAAAAGAGATATCGACGCAGTGATAAAAAATTGTACTAATTCCAATCTTCAGCAGGAAGAACTATTGTACTACAGCATTATCATCTTTAAATCATCAAATATACTTCAGTCAATGGAAGAAAGACTCACCTCATATCCTTCGATTTTAAATGTCAGAGAGTTTTCACAAAAAGTTAGTTGCTTGCAAGATAACGAAACAGGAGGATCCTATTGGACTTGCTAATAAAAATGCCCAATGAATGATGCATGCACTCGTAAGCAAAAAATGTCTACCCTGCCCTGCTCCTTCCCAATACAGAAAAACTTTAAGCCATGCAGCAAGTCACCTGCGCCATAAAAAAACACTTTATAAGTAACGCTCCCACGGGAGAAATTGCTTGCGGATCTTTGGCAGCCAATAGCTCATACTCACCGTCTGCGGAAAAACTGAGATTCAGTTATCAGTCGCTACTCTATTATTATATTTTTCATAATAGGGTAGTTTCCTTCATCAAAGAAAACGAAATGCATTTATTGCGACTCCTTCCCCATCATTAGTGTATTCATAATATACTAATTATTTGGTTTTAGAGATCCCAGTTTAGACGAATGGCAATGGTCAATTTTAACCTCATTTGAAAAAGGCCAGATAGGCGCCAATGCGATTCCACACCACGTGACGTCACAGGGACCTAGTTTCTATACGAGTAGATAGGAGTTTTACATCGCCTGAGATTACTAATGCATGCATGAGGCACAGCACTCAGGGAAACATGTCTTAATAATCACTTATAAAAATGGCTAAGGTCGGAAAGTTTTCTTCGTTTGATAAGGTACTAATAATCCTTATTTAAGCCAAGCGCTACCAGCTGGCAGGGTACTCAGCTACCTGCTAGCAGTCTGCGTCGTATCAGCGCTCAAGCTTCGCCGCAAGGTCACCTCACACGCCGACAGTTGGAACCAGAAATACGTCACACGGACTTTTCCCATCGTTCCTACTTAGCCGTCGCGTTTTCGCGCGCTTGAAAATTTTCACTTTTCGTTTAATCGCGAAAAATAGATATCGTCATTCGAAAATCTAAGATCGTTAAATGCGCACTCCACGAGTAATAATCCTTCGATTTAGGCAATAAAAAAAATAGGAAACTACCCTACTTTTCAACGATATATATGCATATGCATGATGAGCACTATATGACTTTCTATCAGCGGCCCAGAGATGAGTCAAGCTCGGAGGGAAGGATGCACCTCCACTAAAGACTGCAACCTGAAATCCTCAATGACCGGAGACTCTTCTTAAATATCATTCATGGCAAATAATGATCATCTGACCTTCTTTGTTTTTTTCGCTTCGTATTCCTTCGCGCACGACGAGGTCGAGTGGCCTATTTCATTGTTTCACGCCCCGCTTTTCTGTCTCTAAACGTTCTTTTCTATTCAGGCTTCCTTCTTCCATTAACTCCTATGCCAAATGTGTTCCAAATTTTGATCCTTTTTTTCATCCCTCATCCATCTTGCACCATCACTATCGTAATTTTCCCCCTACTCCTCGCACCACCCGATGAAGTTTACCATTCTTAGGGGGTAAGGGGTTAGGTGGGAGAGGGGACTTCTTAGTCTCAACCTCGCCCGAATAAAGGCATTTTATTATTATTATTATTTGTTATTTATTTGTAAATACTGTTTAGTATTTTTGTTCATTATTGGTTACGTTGCTTAATATTATTAAATTGTTTCTCCTGTTCTTGTGAGTCCTCTGTAACTGACCTCGTGCTGTTTTTGGACTGGATTAAATAAATAAATAAATAAATAAAGATTTGCCACTTGACGACGGGTTATTCCAAAGCAGCATTCTCGCCCTGAACCCGTTCAGTCAACGTGTGGGCACAGTCATGTGCGCGAGCACACTTTCCCAGCCGGGAAGCACGCTGCACTGGAGGTTGGGCAGGAGGGAAAGGGTCGAATGGGGCGGGCTAAACCCGCAAATGGCTGGATGATCCTATCCCCATTCAACCCACCTCTTGACGACCCACCCAAAACACCCAAGATAGCAATCAATCGCCCAAAGCCAGAGAGAGGGAGAGAGAACGGCCAATCCAAGCTCACCCCACACACCACTGAAACATGCAGAGCTCACGCCAGTAAAGCTCAGACCTAGCCCCGTTTTAGCGGGCCGGGACAACCTCTACAACAATGGAGGGAGGGGGTGATTCCTCTGCATGGGAGACAATGCAGAGGAAATACCCTTTTCAGGAGGGGTGGCAGTAAATCCTGACACTCTCTCGCGCACCCAAATCAACCCCTTCACCGGCATTATTCTATCGCCCTTCACCCCTGAAATCCACTCATCCTCCACCAACAAGCCCCGCAGTCACTGGCGGGAACCCCTTTAAACCGACATGCCCAAGGGAAACACTACCAAATGGGTGAGGGAGACCTCGGGAGTCAGCGGGCGGGGAAACGTGTTATGGGGGTGGAGCGAAGGGGGGGGGGGGGGGCTCGAGGAGGGGGGAGTTAATACGGTACACCAATCCAGATAAGGGAGCGGAACAAAAGGGAAACGAATTCGACGCGCGGACGAAATCAAGTGATTAGCCTTCCTAATCCGAATTCACTCGATCACCTCAAACCATACTCTGAGCCTGAATGATGCCACGTACCTCTGTGATATCCTTTCCACTCTCCATTTTGCAATTTAATTTAGTGAATTCTCTTACACTCTGAAACGGAAAAGAAAATTTTCAAATGATATATTTTACCACAATTCTTTGCAAGAAATAAGAATTTGGGTAAACGAAAAAGTCTTCTTCATGCAATTCATCTCTATGACAATCCTCATTACTCACTTTCATGCAATGAATCTATGATAAAAAAGGCTTTAAAATGTCGTCTTTTGAAAACCTTGAATAGAAGCCGAAAGAAGTTAGTCGGTCACATCATGAGATGCGATGAATACAATCGCTGAAGGGCAATAGAAGGGAAAGGACGGTTGAAGAGGGCCATGGATGAAATACATAGAATAGGTAATGAAGGACAGGAAGAGTAATAGGTAGGTAGAGTTATGTGTGCGTAAAATTATCTTAAGTATGATTGGATAAATGGGTGGAGAACTTCAGCAAACCAACCTTCAGATTGCCAACGGTTGAATATGATGACGAATTTTAAAATCTAGCTTATGTTTAGAATGGAAAAAAGTGTAACGTAATGTATTTTAGCCCAAGGTCTTTGCAAGTAAGGTATGAATTGGCATTATCACGTTATTAAGTGCCACGTGAAAAGTCAATATCTCCTTTTACTACTCCAAGAATTCCATCAAGCATTTAGAGATTCGCTTGGAAATAACGGAATTCAAACGAGTCCTCCCGAATTGTAACAAATAATTGTCTTGCGGTATCAACCCAACGGAAAAGTAATAATAACCCCGTATTTAATGAAACGATTGATAGAACGCATTTCAATATGTGCACACTCCATAGGAATCCCAAAAATATGAAGTTCAAACCCTTATTTCGGTCGATCGAGGATCATTTAGTCACCAAAGTTTGAAAAACTACACACTATATATCCTTATACTATTTAACACGTATGTACTCTAAGAAAATTATCACTTTTAACGTTAAAACATGTTTGCTCTTTTTCCCGAACATTTCACCACGCATCGGCTCGAGTGAGGAATGTTCTGTGAATCGCGTTGAGCCCCCTCACCCCCCCCCTCGTCCTAGCGCATGGCATGATCACATTCTCACTCATCAGACGACTATCAACTGAAATCATCCTCTCTCCTTCCCCCTTCCCTTTCCGTTGCATCTATGGACAGAAAATTAAAGGCAAATGACTCACTTAAGAATGATGTGAAAACATCTAAACGAGACGTGTCTACCCATTCGAATATGAAAACAAACTTCTTATCTTCCCACTACTTTACATATAATTTCATTAATGACGAAAGAAAATATTTTTCTAGCATAAGGTGAATACAGGTTTATCTCGCTGATATGGTCGCTGATTAAGTGAAAAGAATAGCAATATAAGATACAATCCAAGATGACAGATATGTATCAGAAGGAAAAGAGTATTGTGTCTTGATGCAAGCGTGTTTTCCTCTGTATGTCCTTCGCAAACAAATCCCCCCGAACAAAACAGTATCTCTTTCATTTTCCTTCGTTCGAAACATGCGAAAGTTCAAAATCGGTCACAACTGCTAAGCATTGCACCTTATGTTTTGACACCAATGTTGGGTTGAGAATCAGTCCATAATAAATTGCTTTTTATTGTCACGCCGTGCACAAATCAATAGAATTCGCGGAGGAAGTATACGAGGTGGCGGCTGTCAGATTCGCTCTAAATGCTGGGAACTCAATTTGTGCACTTTGTCACGGGCGTGTAGCCATTATAGTGGGTCCCTTTTCCTGCTCACGCATATACGACCCTCGTAATGTCATTGGAGCCGTAACGTGTCCCATCCCATACGTGTTTGTGGCCAGGAGGGAGGCTTTTAGAGAGCTCCATCGTAAATCCTGTGTTTAAGGCTTGTCATCGGCTAAAAATGAGCAGGAATGACGTTTGTATCTCCGAAAAGCCGAGCAAAGCCGAACATTTCAATAGGATTCTGCTCTATAAGCAATGCACTTCGATTCATAAACCCAATGGCTTCTTTCCGAGGCTCTGGTTTTTGAAAGTTTTTAATAATAATAATATATAATTTTTTCCATTAACAATCAAATATTACATTTTAGAACATACTTAAATAATTTTGGAATATATAGGTACCCCTTATTGTATAGTTATGGGGCTACCATCTTAAACTTTTTACATAGGTCTGGTGCTAGCACACATGAGAAGTAAAATTTCTTTGCATTCAGTTTTTTGTTCTCTTGCCGATTGCATTCATTATTACAAAACGTATTTAAAATATTTGGACAAGGATAACGATTTTTCTTATTTTTCTTATATATTTTTCTTATATATTTACGCAGCAAGAGCAAACATTTTGAGGCATGAAACAATTAGGGAAGAAAATGATCTCTGATCGTAAACTATGGTTGCACATAGAGCGAAAAAAGTTGTGCCCAGCTTGCTAAATTAACCATTTCAGTGAGTTATAAAAAAATAAAACACAAACATGACACGAAAACGAAAAAAATTGCTCTGTTCAAATTTAGGGATGTATTTCAGTAGAACTAGCGTCAAATAAGCCCAAAGATCGCTGCCGATAAAATATTTGGTATGTTTTCTCAAGTGAAAATCATTCAATATAGGGAATGGACTTAAATCACTAGAAATTTTAACTTTTCAAATGCTTGACATGACTGCCAGAACAAATAACAACATCGAAAAGTTTATATAACAGCTCCGGCTGTCTACAATTGGAAATATAACACCTCAATTTTTGCTATAAAAGTTAATATATAAAAACTCGTTATCAACATTTTTGTCATAACGAACCCACCTCTATTATATTATTATTTAGCCTACATCATCACAAAAAATGCGTGCTCCTTATTACTATAGTATTAAAAACTATAGAGAAGTGAACACTATGTCTGCATAGAAATGACAGAACCATGAAAGAAACACCTAGTAGCAACGTGAAGCTGAAAAAAATAATGAAGCTGAATCCAAAATATTGAATCTACGAAAGCCATTTATTACAATCTATATGCGATGGGATGTTGAGAATATCAAACGACGCACTTTGATACGTGCCAGAATCAGTTATTCCAATTCGAAATTAATATCAATTCATTAATAATAATATGTGATTGCATACAATTTGATCCTGATTTTTTCCTGATTTGATCACTCCCAACATTGAATTATAACATATACATGATATTTAACAGTCACTTCCACATATATCGTGATCAAGCTGATACCTTTGTCGTATTATAGATTTAATTACCGTACCTTGTAATAGTAAATACATGGAGAGGAAATTTGGCGAAAAAATGTCATTTACCCGATTTAAGCTTAAAAATTGTAAAAGTGATAGATAATTATTTTTGTTTTAGCATAAACGAAAATGAAAAACGGTATCAGAATAGGGAAACAAAGTTATCAGACCCAGATTTGAAGATTATTAATCATAAATATACGACCTCCATTTGCAAAATTACGTTTCATAAATATATCGGCGGAAAATATTCTATTGCAAAAAATACTGCAAAATAAAAAACCATTCTACACATCAAATAATTAATAGAGAAAATATAAACAGTCACAGCACCACGATATAGAGGCCGGTAGGTAAAGGCCGGTAATCCTAATAAAAGAAATACTATATTCATGTATGTATGCGTACGACATAGGAAGTCGCCTCAATGTAAACATATCTGGCGGGAACACAAGCCGTTTACAAGGGAATGTGAGAATAGTGCGAAACGACACACGAATCATAGATTCTTCAGGGTTCTGTCACGAATATTTCTGATTTGTGTTCCCTACCACGGGGTCGAAGTTATCTTAGCTCTCAGACATTTCACTTCAATTATTGCCTTTAAGATCGATGAATCAATTTTTTAGTTTGACTGAATAATAAAGGGCATTATTTCAACATCAAGAACATTTATTCAATGTGTGCGTTTTCGTTCAATGCTGAGAGAGAGTATGTTCAACATGAGTATTCACAAAGTTCCACCTTTTAGTCCACAAATTTACCAAAAAAGTAATTCTAGAGTAATGCACGAATACACCGATTTGAAGATTTAATGGTTTTTTTAACATATTGGTATGCTTTTTAAATTTAAAATCTATCAACTAGACTAGAAAAAAGGATGTCATTAACATTTGGTGGCGTCGCACAACACGTCGTAAGACTAATATTAAGAGCATTTTATCCTTCGTCGACTGAGGTTCATTATGGTCGACTGCCAACAAGCTTAAGCCTAGTCTAATGAATTCATATTCTCATTATTGACTTGAATAATCACTTTAGGGAATTTATTTGAGGTGCACGAAATAATCAACGCATGCTATGGTGATGTTACAATTGAATGTTGATGTTAGAGTGGCTTTGCAACGAACGGTTTGTTTGCAGTTCACTGTTACGATATCAAGAGCATTTAAAGCTTTTTTTCTGAATGGAATACATATCAAAATAATAATTTGTAGCTGAACAAAAATTGAGACGTTTGTAGGTTATATTTAATCAGAAAATCTCAATATTTTGCTATGATATTTTTCGATAACTTTGTCTTAACTTGAAAATGGATGAAAACTTCGCGTTATGAAATGTCTATTTTCGCGTCCATCCAATGTTATTCTCACTTAAAAATTCACTTCACGCGACAATTGCAATTTAAACTGTTCGACACGGCCATGGTACTCAGTTTTTCGTCAGTTCAAACCAGATAATATGGCGATGGGTGAGTTGCTCCTGTGTTTCTGTTTACTGCTACTCCGCGAGTGCTAGTTCCGATGTTGAAAGTCGGGGTGGGCTTTTGAGATTGTAAGTTAAGATTTTTGTTGCACGAACGGAAGGAGAATCATAGTCCTCTTGGCTGCTAGTAGTTGGGATAGTGTGGTCGTTGAAATTTCAAGCGTACAACCAATACAGGAAGACATTGAGACCTCTGTAAAGAAGCAAAAGAGTCAGAGTGTGCGATGCATGTTAATTCACCCTCAAACCTACTTTTGCTAACATTGGAAAACAAGACAATCGGCGGCAACAACTTGCAAATAATGCAGGTCTCTGCTATTTTCAAGCAGTTCTTTCTCATAACACTCTGCATGTATTTAATTCTACTCATAGTTTTGAAGTGAATGATCTCTCTATATTCTAGCCTAGGGAAAGTTGCATTATACAACTGTTTCAGTGATATCAAATTTTATGAAAGAACCCACATGACATATTTACTGCTACACTCCGCATTTCCACCCATTCTTTCATTTTTAGTGTTTCTTCAACCCTTTGACTGCCAACCGATTTTCTAGGTACTATGCCAAAAATGCCGAGGCTTTTTTTGCAGTAGGTTAGGGAAAAAATTAGGTCTCAAAAACAAGTAAAGGTATATGTTCAAAAACTTTAGGAAATCTTTATTATATGTGGTTTCACCTTTTAATAATATTATTTGACGATTTTTTGGTAATGTGAGTTAATTTGTATATTATTATTACAGTATTCTACCGACTAAGGTAGGTCTCCATGGAGTACTAAAGAAGTGATCCGGGTTCCTCCCTTTCCTTCCAGCGCTACCTTCTTCAATTCACTGTAACACCTACTCCCTGTCAATTTATTTAAAAATCCTATTCTTTTCCTTCCTCTCCCTCGTTTACCTAACATTCTACCCTCTAACGCCATTTTCAACATCCCCTCCCCGCTAAGTATTCGCTCCATCTATACATTCTGTCTCCTAATTCTAATAATTGAAAGAAAAAAGTTAATGTTAAAATAAAATGAATATTGACAATTGTATGATTAGTTAATTACCAGCATCTAAGGGTGACATTTCATGTGGAGCGCTATCGCGCTCCTGGCACTTTTCACGAGAGATAAGAGGAGCGCGATAGCCCTCCCCGGCACTCTGAGGGTTAATGTGGGAAAAGAGTACATTGGAGTTATGTATATTTGTGATTCTCCGCAGATGACAGCGTCAGTGGTGACGTCCTTACCCTGGTGAAACTCGACCGGAAGCAAATGGGAGCGTACTTGTGCATCGCGTCGAACGACGTGCCTCCGGCGGTCAGCAAGAGAATCACGCTAAACGTCAACTGTGAGTATCACCCTTAAGCAATATCCCCCCCATCCTAACGAGCGTTTTTTCAGCGGGGAGGGCTGGCATGGAAATTACATTTTACTCCCCCGCAAACTGAAAATCCCACGCCATGTACTCCGCGCACAAAAAAAAGAGATACAAATGGACGCGCAAATGAATGAATCACGCCATATCCCGAATGAAGACCATCAATCAAGCTCATTCCGATGGTGGCGCCGTCCCTCATCCCATTTATCAGCGGGGGCGAGGGGAGGAGGAAGTGTTGCGTGGGGGTGGGGGGGGGAGGGGAGAGGTTGTGGAGGGGGGGGGGGGGAAGAAGAGATATTTAAAGGCCCAATATTGATAAAGAGAAATGAAAACGAGAGACTGGAATAAATACGGCGCTCGAAATGACGGGACTGAAAAAATAATGTCGCTTGATAGCCAGCCAAGTGACGCGAAAGAATTTCTCGCCTAGTTTACATACGATCGAGCGAAAGGAACAGGTTTCCAGTTTATCAGTGGATTCATTTCAATTTGATATTAGCCAGAATGGACTTCCATCTAAATAGGCAAACTCAGACGTAGCGATATTAAAGGTTTTCAAACAGCTTCAATGCTTTCGACTACAAGAAAAAAAAGTCTACAGCTATCACACAAATGTGCTCTGCACAAATTTTAATTCAAGTATTATAAACTAAAAATCACATTTCTCAATGATAAAATTAATAACTTCATCCCAATACAAATAATTTATTCTTAAATAAATTAATATGTGGAAGCAATATGATGAAGCAAAGATCTGTCGAGGTATAAATATTTCGTACCTGACTAATATGACAAACAATTACAATATTACTCAGAATAATCCTTTGTCTATTTCAATGATTTGTTGGCACCACCTAAAATTATTATATACAATTCAAACTAACTACATTAGAGTTTGATTTAATTTTTTGCGGTACCATTCGCATTGGAATAAGTAGCGTTGATATTCTTGTGAGAGGGTAACATTGCAATGTACAAATGAAATATTACACATAATTGGAAAGCCAGGCTCAAAAGCGGATAGTAGGTAATATCAACATTATGCGGCAATAGCATAAGCTCAAGCCCACCCCACCCATTCCTTAAGATAGGTAGTTGGAGGGGGGAAGCATGGGAAAAGAGGTGGAGATATATTACAAATTTTTCGAAATAACGTTATTCAATTGAGCAATTAAATTTAAACTACATCGATTTGTTATCACGATGTTGCCATAGCCCACTCTGTCCTCTTCCCCAAATAACCCCACTGCTACAAATGCCATTCACTACACGCGATCGATCTGGTTTTGATTAACGGTGTGGGCTTTAAATTCTCGAAAGAAGAGCATTTTCAAATGACATCCATTTTTTTATTTATCATTCATCTTAGTCAGTAATGAATAAATAACACTGTGACAACCTGTTGGAACCATAAAAGAGGTTTAAAGTGAGAATGACACTCACATGAGCGAAAAAAAACTGCCAATAAATAGCTGCAGAAAATAATTTAGGAACGAATTAATTATTAAAAGTGCAGACAGACGGGAAAATTTCCGTGAATTTTAGGCTTTAAATAATATTGCAATTGACCAAAAACGATACGAAAGAGTTTAACGAGAATAGCATTATTTTGGAAATTGATACAAAGATTTCAAATCGGGAGTAAGCATTCTTGAGCCACTTGTCACTGTGGCAGGCAGTCCATAATGGATCCTTGAAAGCACGTAGTAACATACTTAGCAAGCTCCTCACGCGCGCTTACGCGCCTTGGCTGCAGAATTCACAGATGACAATCTGCAGTCCAGAAGTGGGTCAAGTGATTTAACCTCCATGGCAAAACAAATGGGCATTCTTGAATTTCCAGAGCGAAGTTTTCTGTTGGATAATATTGCTATTACTTACGTTAATCCTAACCTACGGAATGATTAATGAAATTATGTAATGAATTAGAAAGGGTACTACTGTCGTCGAGTTTCAGATAAAGATGGTTGAAGGATAAGGCTATTATATAAGGTAATCTTATACTTGTGAGAGTTGTTGTACATAGCAATTTCTCTTACTTTAAGTGCAATGTAATCGTTTGTATTTTGTTTATTTATTTCTGTTATTCCGTTGTGTTCATTTTTTTCTTAACGTATTGTTGAAGTTATTTATTGATGCCTTCCTTTAAGAAGGACGTTATCAATCTTGTTTCTGAAGTATTATTCAAATTGATCAACTTGAATATCCTGTCGTCTGAATAAACCTAAGAAAATCAACAAGAGTGAATCTATTTCATTTGACGATACATCTCTAAAGATAAAACCAATTATGATGAGATAAAATCACTCTACACCAGCGGTTCCCAAACTTTTTCTTTCTGCGACCCATTTTAGCCCATACGTTTTAGCCGCGACCCCCTAAAAATGGTTGTCTAAGTTTAAGTACATAGTTCACTTTATTATTCGCACATCTCGCGACCCCTTTCCGAACGGCCCGCGACCCCCCTGGGGGTCGCGACCCCCAGTTTGGGAACCGCTGCTCTACACCAATAGAGGAACAGTATAAATTGAAATATAAATTCAAAACCTCTAAGAAAATGTGAATTTTTGGTTACTTATTACAAAAAAAATTAAATTAAAATCGATAATTTTCTGGCAATGAGCAAGCGAATTCTTAATTTTCTTGATAAATGCAAATTAAGTTGTAACAGCGTTCTAAAATATGGCGATGAGTCCTCCATTTATGACAATAACTCCTACTGAGAAGAAGAATGAATGAACTGATTCTTGTGTAGCCATGGGTGACCAAAATATGGACTGTAAATGAAACCTAATCAGCTCAGTAAAAAAGATTGAAAAATAAAAGCACATATTAAGAGCTATACAAGGATTCCCTCGCATGAAAAAAAGAGATGAAAACTCAAATTTCCTTTGACAACAAGCGAGCACTTAGACTAGAGGGCTTAAGTCAGGGAAGTCTTCGATTATTTGCTCCGAAATCCGAATAATTACAAGCTGATGATCCTAAGCGCGGCGGTGAGGGATATGATTGTTCTGGAATATATTTCTGGGACTTCATAATAACTTTGAGCAATTATATATGTAAGCTCCGATGCATCAGACAATCCGAGTAGGTAGAGGTGTTTTATCTCTCTAACCAACAAGTCAAATATGTATTTTAAGGATGAACTTTGTCGTACAGATAGGTACGGGAGTTTGTTTCCATCTATGCACTATTGCTATTGAGTAGTAATTAAAATTGAGTAGTAATCGAATAGCACCAACATGGATTTCATCACCTCTTGGCCCCGAGTGAAGTCTGTGCTCTGAAACCTCCGTATGACGGCTTGGACGGAAGTATATCGATGTAGTTGCAGGTAACCAAGAAACTGTAGGCTCACCACAAAATATTAAAGTTGTTGTTTTTCGCCTCCTCGCTGGGTCCCTGTAATTACAATCGGCAGCTCACACCCAGTCATACCCAATATTTGGAATTAATATTTTTGAGCAAAAACTAGTTTTTTGGCTATTTTTTACACGTAATGTATAAAACATAGACTACAACGCTGCCTCAACAAACCAATTGATAGCGAATAAGCTTATATGTACAGCTATACTTTTTGGTTTCAATAGACACTCGTGAATTGTAAAAAAAAGACAAAACTATAAAGTTCATATCTTTACATATGTACGGAGTTTTTCGACGTGCATCTAAATTGGTCAACATACATTGGCTCACATGAAGCTAGCAAAAGGTCTGCACACAACTGTTATGGATATTCAATTTTGTAAATAAATGAAATAGTTTCACAGAAGGGAGATCGATCAAATATTTTTTAGATCATTTTCAAAGCAAACGGTCCTCTAGCTCTTATTTTTATGCCTTTAAGACATGCCTAGATAGATTCTGAAAGTAAATAAAATGACCAATGATTCATATTTCCAGTTTCCTCAACTTTATGATAGTAAAAATATGATACTGTGAGAGCTTTAATGATAATGTCAGTATCATTAGCTATTACGACACGAATTCTTGAGAAATATATATATATCTCAACCTTAATTGACGCTTACAAAAAATTTTAACATGTAAATTAGCCACATTAGTATCGACATGATTTCACTGTATTTGAGCTCTATGAGTTAAACCATAACAGCCTCTAAGCCAAGGCAAGATTTTTCAATTTCATCTCCTATAAATTGGCAATGAAATTTATTCTCTTAAAAGGTGATGGCGTCAAATAGTAATATAATTCACAGTTTAATGCTTGAGTTATACGTAAAATGTAATGGTGACAAATAAATATTTTTTTAACGATATGAATTTTCATCGCACTCTTTTTATTTCATGTGTGACGAATAAGCTGGTAGAGTTTTCCTAAATAATATTGATATCAGTTACAGCTTAAATGGTTGCCATTCTGCCGGAAAAAAATAACTATAGACTTCTTGAAAAACTCGATAGTTCTTGAAACATCACATGTCACTTCAAATGCATTGAAAAATAACTGTGTTTCATGTCGGGGACCCATTAGAGTAGGAGCTTGGGGGAGGGGGGGTGGACGATGACCAGAGCATTTTAATCCCGCCACAATGATTCATCTCTATTTCTTTCCGACCCAAGGAAACAGCCTGGGTCGTGAGAAGTGTCACTTAATTTGTGATTTATTGCGTCCATTTCAGTCGCACCTATCATCAAGGTTCCGAACCAGCTCCTTGGGGCGCCACTTGGAACAGACGTCTTCTTGGATTGCCACGTGGAGGCGTTCCCCAACACCATTAACTACTGGATCAAGAACCGTGGAGAAATGCTCCTGGACGGGTGAGGAGAATAATGCCTTTTCTCCCTCCAACACATAAGATACCTCTCCCTGCCACAACCTGAGCAACTACCTTCAGTGGCGCAGCGAGGGGGGAGTTTTGGGGGATAAAACCCCCCCTCCCCAGAGCTCAGAGAAATTTTTAAGTTTAATCCACTTTACTTAATTGCATTGATATTACTAATAGAATAGTATAAGAATTAATAAAATATACCTCGGAAAGCCGTAAAACTGACCACTTTGAACCATTTATCTTAAAATTCCGCAATTTATTAATCTAGCACCTACCGCTTATCCTGGTGGGTACCCCCACAAACCCCGGTATTAGTTGCACCTAAACCCCCCCAGCCTTAATTCCTAGCTGCGCCCCTGACTACCCTAGCCCATAATTGCCCTCCTTGCCTAAGATACCGGAGAGGATATGGCTCTACCTTGCGAATAAAAAAAAGAATAGGAATATCTCCAAACCTATCATTTGGGCTTCAAATAAATCACCTGGTGCAGAAAAGTTCAAGTGATATACATCATGAAAATGCCATCCAAGATTTTAATAAAAAAAGGATCGTGTAGTGAACGAGAGGAGATAGAAATAATTATTTCACTAAGAAAGAAGTTACATTTAATATTCTCGTAATTTTATGCCAAAGCGGAATGAAATCACTAAACAAAATACGAAAAATAGATTGTATTGGTCATTCATTTTGCATCAATAAAAATATCATATAATAATAAATACATTAAAAATGAACATGGAAACAGTTTATGCCGATCCGATAAACATGAAGTCGGATAATAAATAATCGTGAAATGATCAATTCTAACTAACGAGGTAGAACTCACTTATTTTATAAAAACAGCATGTTGCATTAAAATCATTAATAGGTTGAAATTGTGCCTAGTTTAATGTGTTTAAAGTTTCATTCTTGCAATGCTGTGTCCATGCTTAGAACCAACAGCAAGTCATCTTATCTTTTATTAACCATATTAACCGGCAACTATCGGAATTCCGACGGAAGTAGCACTGCAGCAGTAGATGAAAAACTAATATCACTATGCTTATTCATGTGATCTAGATTAATAAGAGGCAAATAGATTTCTCGGCTTTAACTAACTAGCTTTAACGGCATGTAAGGAAGCTAAACATTTATCATGAAGACAGTGAATAGGTTAGTCACCTTCTTATCACTTCAAATGAAAGATTCGTCAAAAACAGTTTTAAAATAAGGTACTTATTTACTACAGTAATAGACATTGCATTGCTGACCGTACTTGATCTCTACCATTTAATGCAAGCTTAAATCCCATCCCTTTTTTCATAGGTAATGGTTCTCTATGTCAAATTAATTTTGCACATCTTTTTCCAGCAAGAGCTTGAAAAAATCGCTCAAATGCTCCAATTTTGGAGCATAGTTCATTCAACCACCCGTTTTATGGTGAAATCGGGATGCCCGGGAACAATTTTCCAATGCAGAAACAGCGTTCAAATATTGCGGCTCGGCTACGGTAAACATGGAAAAAAAAGAGGAAGGGAATCGGTGGTCCGCAAGAGGTCTCTGAACGGGTCGAAATGATAAACTCACATGAGGTTACCCGAAAGAAACAAGAAGAGCAAACGGAACGGAGTGTGGGGAATGCCCAATTTCCATTTGTTTCCATGGAGAGGTGGGCATATAGTCGCTGCAGATTAGGACATGGCTCTCGCGCGGAATAAAAAAAAAACAATCAGTCGTCCGCCAGAGTCACGACCGAACAACTGGTTTCGGCATTGTATGTACAGGGGAGGACAACAACAACTGGAACAGGCGACCCAGAAGGACGCGGTGATAAACAGCAGCGTTGTGATTGCAAGGGAGAGGGGGGGAGGAGAGGGTGGGGTGGTGCGGGGCGCAGATATTCTTTCGCGGCCAAACATGCCGAAACCTCACTCGCACGCAATCCGGACTTCATCTTTTAACCAAATAAATTCCACCGGTCACCCCGCCCACCACCTTTGTCCCTCTAGGAGGAACTAATCGAACCAGCCCCGCCGTGTTTTCAATGAATGTAGCGAGCGGAATGCGCTTCGCGGATGAGTTTAGGCGGATGCGCAGTCGATGGACTTGGCACTATCGGCCAGGGGCGCAGCTAGGAATTAAGGCTTGGGGGGGGGGGGGGGGTTTCGGTGCAATAAACACCGGGGTGTGTGGGGTATGGTATACCCACCAGGATAAGAGGTAGGTACGAGAATTATAAATTGCGGAATTTTATAGATAAATGGTTCAAAATGGTGAGTTTTACGGCTTTCTGAGGGATATTTATTTTATTAATCCTTACAATATTCTGTTACTAATGTCAATCAAATTAAGTAAAATGGGTTACACTTAAAAATTTCTCTGAGCTCTGGGGGGGGGGGAGGTTATCCCCCAAAACTCCCCCTCGCTGCGCCACTAATACTCTTATTCTGCTGGAATCATAATGTACGGACGGCAATAATGAAAACCACTTGAATAGAAGAGAAACAGAAACTATTCGAACGCACTCCAATAGTCAAAGACATTACGAAAAAGTGATAATCACCAAAATGGGATCGAAATTTTCAATTTTTGATTTCGAATCGTCATCAGAGCAACGCATTCATGTAATTTTTTAATCCATTCCCACAAAACTTCATGATTGGCTATGATTGCATCTAAACGTGCTCCTGATTCGACTTCAATTTATGGCGCTGATTGCGCTCAGCGCTGAACTCAGCGCTGTTGGTAAATATCGGTTTCATAAGGCAAATTTGAGATAAGAAAATAATATAAATAGGGAAATAAGTCCATGAACGGAATGTTGTGAAGTTTCAATTTCTAATGCCCAAAATGTGATTTTTGAAAAAAATGAGGTTAGTCATGAGGCTATAAAATGGCTTATCAGGGGACCCAAATATTACAATTGTTACAATTGCAGAAATAATTACTTCACGTAACAAAATTTGCAGATTAATAAGGCTTAAACACTACAAATCTTGTAAAGGAGAGTGCCTGTAATCGTAATTCAGAATATATGGCTTAATAATTTCCGCTTAGCAGTCCACACAACGAATTATTAGCGTGGAAGCCACAAAATGGCTTCTTGTTAATATAAAGCATTTTTATACATGGGAATATACAATTAATAGTAGTCCTTGATAATGTTACTCTGTAACAAAACCGTGGCCGGTGTCAATAAATTACTATGAGGAAATAGCAAAGTTGTCGATCCTTCTATTCCATGGGCATATGTTATTACTGCGAAAAAATGTGAAATTTCATCATTGAAGGACAACTCCCCGAGTCCTATAAAAATCGGCATCATAAGTAATGCCCACTAGAGATCATAGGATTTTCAATACTCATTGAAAGAGCGAAACATTCCACTTCATTCCCAAGAAGCTAATCAAGCAGCTGGGTCGAAGTTGACTATGGCGTACACGAACGGGTTAACTAGGGGTCGGGGTTGAGGCCCTGCATGACTGCGATAGGATTATTCGAAGCCAGTCCCAATCCACCGGACAGTTAGATCGTCGAGAGCAACGTTTGGGCGTGTGCGTTGAGGGACCGAGATAAGGGCTGTATTTGTGGAGGGGGACATCTCGCACGGGTGACGGCCGTCGCGTTTCTTTTGTTCCTCGGGTTTCACCAACGATCAGCGGTGTTTTTGGGCTGGAGGTCACGCCATGGTTTAATAGAGGCACTCCGGGATAACTGGGCGCTCGGTCAACACACGTTTCGGTGCTGTGGACAACTGTCAATTGTTTTTCCAGCGTGACGTCACCCCTCTCGGCGCGCCACCAGTGGCGTTGTTTCCGGGTCATTGAGTCCGCAGCTCGCCGGTTTTGGCGGGAACTCGGTGGGGACAGGGGAGGGGGGGGGGAGAGTTGCAAATTACGAGACCGTGCTAAAGGATTTGCGTATTCGCAATAGGTGCTACGGAAGAGACCGCGATGCGAGATCACGCGGAGGCAAGTTTCAACGGACGCGTGAAATCGAACAATTGCGTTCATTTTTGCAGCTGCAAATTTTTTAAAAGATGCTTGCTTTATATTCTTAAGCTTTCTCTACTAAATACTCTCAGTAAAAATTGGAGAACTATTATTTCTCAAATCAAAGATAATGTCTACTTTATGTCACGTTTACCCATTAAAACGGATCCGCCATTTTGCGATATTATACCTCATCGATATCAACCAAAGTATTTAAAAATAATTGAAAACGTAGATAAAGTACCATGTTACCGGAATATAATGTTTTTTGCTTCATCCTTCAAAAACTCCACCAGTAGCTTAACTTCTAAGTTTATCGAAGAAGAAGGAGATCGGGCGTGTATATGGAAATTTTGTTGTGCTTGGTCCTCTGTATCTTAGCAACGGATGGGGTCTATGAAAAATGACTTTTTGTTTCATAATCATCAATTATTTTTGAGCATATTTGTCAAGTTTCAAGTTTCTACCTCAAAAAAAACTCTATTTTGGACCTTTGTCCGGCTTTTTCCGATTTCGGACCACTGTGGGACGGTCGCTTTTGAAAAGCGCAAAAGACCAACGGTTGATTTTCAATCGATGATAAGCTTTAAAAGCGTGAATGTAGCGAATCGGGATATGAGGTCATTTCCGGTGGTTTTAATAATTTTAAAGCTGTGCATTTAAATGCCGTCCCGATCTGAAAGCCGAAAGTCGTAATACAAATTTATGGAAATTTAAATTAAAACTTTTTTCCTCGCACACATAAATATATGAACTAAATTTCTTGCTCCGAAGGTATTTTGTTTTCGGAAAATTATATTAGACACTGTCGATCACACCAGATATACATGACATCATCCAAATCTAGTTGATGAAAAATATTTTGGCTACGTATTTGCATACCCAATACAGGATATACTCTAAGGAAAAGGTAAACAAGGAAAAGTATGTTTTATGGCTTAAACTGAAAATGTACCGAAGAATTCTGTCCATATCGAACATTTTTTATCCGAAAAAGTATTAAATCCATAAATAATGAATGAAGGTCAACATAAATGAATCGTGAGTCTTGCACGAGGGTTGTCCGTAAAATAAGTTTCCCTTCGAGTTGCAGTCGATGATACGAGGAGTGCGGTGACACGGCCGTGTAGCTTGGATCCGTCCCTTGAAGTCGCCGTCAGAGCAAATTGTCCGCAAAAATCAGCATTGGCTCGGCAACCTTTAAAGACAGAGCTTACACTCGCTTCTTCCGCCAGGTGCGAATCACGCTGTGTGATTTGATTTTTTGGGCTAAAAGCGCAAAATCCACGGAGAAAAAAAATATCATTCGCCTTGACCAGGACTAGAGCCAGGATCCCCCGATATCCCGTCGAGTGCTTTAGCCAGTTAAGAGGACACTACCAGACAAGGTGTTGCTGGATTGCTGAGCATATGATGCCGCAAGCAGTCCAAATCGTGTGCACAGCGCCACAGAAGGAGAGCAAGACCCGGCCTTGAGGAACACACAGAAGTGTTCCCTCTGGACTAGTTTAGATATACCGGGACTAGCCACGGTGATAACTTTACGGGAGTCTCCTGCAATGCACAAATTGTGCGAAAAATCCACAGAGGAATCCAATTTTCGCACAAAGGGAGGAATATTTTTAAAAGGTAACTAGGTAACAATAATAAGATAAACAAATCATAATTTGCGCCTGGAGATGATGATAATTCATTGAAACCCGGGTCGCGCTCTGATAAAAAATAAATGGTATAAGTATTTGTATGATGTCCAGGAAAACTTATATGTACTCTATTTTACGTCCAAGTTTATACTATATTAGTCGTCAACCGATCGGTACATTTCTAAAATATTTCTAGCTTGATGGAATGTATTTTATTTCGCGTCAAATATATCCTTCGGAGTCAGAATTTTTATCAAAGCAAGTGGCAACGCCTCTCTAATAAATGCCTTGCAGATTCAACACGAGGATAAAGTATGCCACAATTCTCTTTTCAGTGCCATAATTAGTCAAAGTTAAAGGGTGATTAGGGAGGAGTACATACGAATACACACTTCGTATATGGAGGCGCCGCTAAGCGACAGGTGCCGAGTGGAACTCCTGAGTCACTCATAGCCAACCTTTGCTGCCCATTACTCGCTTTCTATTAGTCCTCCTCACCCAATATTTCAGTCAATAAAACAGCCATAGAAGAATGCTTGGGTTACCCGTTGATTTCGTAAATGGTTCGGTGCTATGAACCACTTCAAAGGGATTTCGTAAATGGATTCCTAAACAGCCAAGAGTTGGTGGTGGCGACATATTCAGTGGGAGAAATTGGAGTTTTCAACCCAAGGAAGTGTGAAAATATTTCCAAGAATTAAAGAAACGTCATGAGAAAACTAAACTGTTAAATGATAACTAAAAGGTTGAAAATTCGTTTTCTAAGTATGTAAGTGACTCAGTCCTCAGACGCAGGGAAACGTTTTCAATTAAGTATATGGATTGAGGTGAGGGTTGAGATAGTATAAAAAAATTTTACTCAATTAAAATTAAAATTGTCATTCAAAACGATAAAATTATTACAACCATTGGTTTTCGCCACTGACATCCGCCGAAACCTGCGAAAAAAAACCCTTGCGTCGCGCCTAAGAAGTTGAAAAACACTTTCAAACACGGCTCGGCAGGGTAAAATATTGTGCGATCGATCGGATTTTGCCGGTGGCGTGTTTTCAAATGCAACTTTACCAAAAAATTCATCCTAGAATATAAATTCAAAAATAAATTTTAAAACCACCATCATAAGCCAATTTGCTCACTGATTTATTGCCAAATTATATTTTCTGGAGAACATATATCATTCCATATATAAATTATTATCCATTAAAGCAATTGGAAACAGCAGTTGTGATTGAATGGTTACGGTAGGAAATTAAAAAAAAATAAGGAAAATATAAAAAACTTATTGAACAAATTGTGACCAATAACACTTTGCCAATCATATTATTTTTCCACATCTTTATTTCGACTTTTTTAAGGCGGTAAGTGATTTTTAAATGTGAATTCTTGGTTACTTGAACAACAAATTAAACAGGCCTACAATTTCATAAAAAAGCGGCAAAAATTACTCTAAAAAATGGTTATTTAGATGTGTAGCCTCAATTAAACGCTAAAGACTAGACTGAATCGAAAGTGTTCAGAATAAGATTCGTCGTCATCATTAGGGAGAACTCACTGACTGAATTTTAGAATTATTATTCTGAAAGGAATTCTACAATACTTAGAAAGCCTAAGTTAGAAACACCTGTCTAAATGCTACGAATGCAAGTCAGCTATTTTCTATTAAAAATATATTCATTAAGACATCCTCTTCTTTCAAAAGTACATAAAAATAATGGCAGAGATATCACCATTTATGTAAGAAAAGTAATCATAAAGTAATCGTCATCAAAACTTTTATTTCAGACGGAAACATATAATTCAAGAGGAGAAGACTTCCTACAAGGTTCATCTGAGGCTGACCATTAGGAGCTTTAACAAACGAGATATTGGAACCTACACCTGCGTCTCCACCAACTCGCTCGGAAGGGCAGATGGCACTGTGAGGCTATATGGTATGTACCTACTGTTCTCTTAGCTTGGTGGTAACAGCCGGACATAATTTCACAAACCATATCCATTTAATCGAAGAGCAATAGCACTTCGGAGATTGATTTTTTCCTGTTTTAAAAGCTTTTCAAATTCACCGTAAGTGAAAACCGCTGCGAAATACCTGACTCTAGATCCCAGAAAGGGTGTAATTGCTTCAAAACCATAATATATCCAGAAGTCAATGACCTAAGCAGTGATCTAAAGCTAAGTACTTTATTAGAAAAAGAATAAAAAAATATCAAAAAATCTTGAACTTATTAATATTTCTTACGACGGCTTTTTGAAAATTACATTACGTTTCAATTTCCTTGGCATGATAACGACTTAATTTGCTACAAAACACAATTATTTTTTAATAAAGTGTATGTCACTATGGCTCTTTATTGTTATGCATATAAAATTTTGTTTGATACTTCATGATAAATGCAATAAGTGGTTAATAGCTGCAAATCTTTACCACAAGTAGTTGTACATTTTGCACAATTACACTTTAAAATGACCACTATGAGCTATTAAAGCGGTATCGTTTAATGATGATTGGCCAGCGATAACTGCCACACACTGCATCGTCCAAAAGAGAGCATCAAAATAATTTTTGAAATGCAATTTTGATCTAAGAGTGATAATAAAATCCCTGAGTACTTACACAGCCAATGGTTGCTCTACAATTCCTGACGAGGTAGGGATGCATGAAGAGTCATTATTTGAAAAGGTAGTTGAGCACAATTACCTCATTGTTTTTAAATCAAGAAAGACCTCATTTTCGTCCATTCTCATGCATAAACAAGTCTACCGCAAGGAAACAAAAAGTAAACCTATTACAACATGAAGAGTATTTTGAAAAAGAAAGCCAATGACGATCTCCTATCGGCTGTTTGGTGGTAAAGCGAATCGTAGCTGAAGTTCCACAATGCATAAAAATACATTTCCAAACTTTATCAACTTATATTACATTTCAGAAGCGTTGTATGTATGCCAAAATTAAATTCAGTTCCAAACATTGTTATTTGGAGTATATAGTTAAGCAGATATCACGCCGTTTCTCATTCCGACGCTGGAAAAGAAACGTGAAATTTAAACTGTCGAGGTTAAAAATACAAATAATTGATATGTTTTCCAAGTACTTGTGAATTCTGAAATTAAAATAATATAGTCAAGTTTCTATGTTTACTGTTTTTTATGTAGGCAGCTGATAAATAGAATAAATGGGCTAATTCTTGGATGCCAATTTTGTTTTCATCAAAAGCGGTATTATAAACAACAGAAGCTAAGAGGTCTCGGGTAGTACATGGACAGGGTATGCACATAAAAAAACACATCTCCCTCCTAAATGGTGGACGAATTATTGGAGAAAAAGTTTTGCTGCTTAGACGGAATAATACAGAGAAAATCATGTAATCGTCAATAAAATATGTAAATATAACATCCAGTCCAGCCACCATATTAATTTAAAAATTAAAAATGAACTATTGCCACGCGTTTTATAATTTCTTAATTAAAATTATCACGTTTGTTTTAATTTAATTTTCCTCTGATAAATAGAGGCTAAATTTTACTCTCCGATCATGCATGTAGCTCAACAAATACCGCCCGTGGTGAAAATTAAAGTCTCCCATTTTAAGATTGTGGTCCAAACAGGAACGGAAAAAATGCCTTATTAATGCTTCTCTTTTTCCCTAGTTGTGAATCATATACTCGAGGAAATGCTTTGTGGCTTGCGACATAGCTGACATTACGCTTTCACTTAACTTCCAACTAGATATGGAAAATAAATCCTGTAATTTATCAGTTGTTCTCCGCTATAATAATTGGTTATTAGTAATTACATATATCCTAGATAACGCTGTTTAGTTAGTTACCACTTGAATCAGTGTTCATCGCCAGTCTTTCAATTCCTTCTTTGAAATTAAAGAAGGTAACGTGCAAAACGTCTTGTTCCTATTTTTAACGCTATATTTTTCGCTTCCACATCCACTTCTTCCGAAATTCTGCACTTGGCCAGACACACAAGTTACAGCTGAGGACAAAACAGCGCAAAATTATAACCCCACAAAACCTCAAATTAAAAATAGTCCTTTCGTGGCGTCCGTATTAAGGCTGCAAAAAAAGGGAAGAGTAATTTCCCGAATTTCGTGAAGAAAGTCACGAAAAGCACGGCTCCTCAACGCTTCCGCTACGGTGTAGGGACTTCTGGATTCTGATGTAACGGCTCGGAAGACGTACGCCATCGGTGGCTTCCTGACTCATTCTCAATTCTGCCCACGGCCGGCGTGGATTCGGAAAGGACTGAGGAGGAAAACAAAAAAGAAGCGAGGCAGAGGGGATAAGCGTGGCATTGGAATGCGCTGGCGATGAGAGGGGGGGGGGGACTGCAGCTTGCAGACGCGTAAAACAGAAGAATGGGAACAGAAAGGATATGCGCTAGGCCCAAGATGGCGCCAGGGGGTTTGCAGTCGCATGGGAATCACGTAAACAAGGATTAATACCGAGGTAATGCCACAAAAAGAACTCCAATTAAATCCATAAAACATTCGCAAACGATCTCCGAGGCGGGAGATATAAAGCCAGTAGCCGGCATCTGATTTAACAAATAAGTTCGTGGGAAAATACTGAACCGGATTTTCTAGAAGAAACAGCAGCCTCATAGACGGAGATAGCTAGGACTAAATGGAGCGAATGAATAAAATCCATTCATTTACCAAATTAAGAAAGTAATAAAATATACTCTCGAATATTTGCCGTTAAGATGAGACGGGTTTCCTCCACGCCAGATAATGTTATTGAACACTGGATATATTTTTTCAAAACATATATTCAATTCTATAGTTTTTAAAAAATTTCAGTAGAATTTGCTGAAAAATAATGTAAAAATAAATGTTGCTAGGTAGACTTTATTCAAGGAATCAACGAGGTGCCTATTAGTTTCTATGTTTATCTCTTATCATCTAACTATTTCATAACATCATTTTCTCCTTATTTCCCTACCATTCACATTGCTGACAGCTTGGTGGCTCGATGAAGTTCGTACTTCCTAGTCCATATTTGGAATATGCAGCTATTTCCTAATTGAGATCATTCCGGAATACTGAAAAAATCACTTGTTTATGTGCGCGGAAACACAAAGACGTTTGCAATCGTGCGAGAGAGATAGGAGGGGTTCGTCAGCACGGGCACTATTTACTCCGATGCAACTATCTACATCTACATAATACCCTGCGAGCCACCTCTAGGGTGCTTGTCAGGGGGTGACAAATCACCAACATGCAGTATGCAATAGGGCCGCCATATGCACACCGCACGGTCATAGAAATATTACGCATACTAGCAAAATATACATGCTTATTCATAAAAAAACTTGCTGGTGGTTAGTAATTCCTAGAGCAAATACATGCAAGGTTAGAACTATAAAAAAACATGCAATGAGTGATCCTAGCGAGCGACGCCATTAATCCTATCAATTGAGACAACGTTGCTATCCTTAATAGTACGAGGGAAGAATGACATTTTAAATCTCTCTGTTTTGCAGCCTATTTCTTTTCTTTTATTCTCATGATCACGTCTACTATAGTACGATGGTAAACGAAGGATGTGATTCAAGTCGTCTGAGAAAATATCTTCTTCGAATTTTCTAAGTAAGCTAAGCCTATACTTCGATCTATGCTCCTGTAAAGATAAAGTCGTGTATAGATATAGTCAGTCGTGTCCTCTCGTCGACAGCTGGACAAGGGGCGAATAAGACTTGGGATCTTGACTGACGCTTAGGGTTTCCGGACTGCGAAAGTGGTCCTCTCGGAGGGAAAGTATCGGCGAGAAATGAAAGATACGGAGTGTATTTTGAGACAGCGGGTTGTTGAGCAAGAGTAATCTCCTCCCTCGGTTACTCCGGGTGTATCGTAGAGCTTCCCTTCCACGGACCTGTGGGCCCCGGCTCTTGGCGAAAATGATATCGAGTGAATGATGCGTGCAGTTTTTAAGGCATCACGGCATCCCCCTCCGTGCGTTCTAGATTACTCGTGGACAGGGGCGAGGCTAAGAATTAAGGCTTGGGAGGGGGGGGTTTAGGCGCAAGTAATACTTAGGAGTGGGGGGTGTTGCATACCCTCCAGGGTAAGCAGGAGTTGCGGGGCCCTCCTCCAGAAAAAATTTAAGAATAATGGTTCAAAATGGCGAGTTTTACGGCTTTCTGAGGGATATTTGATTAATCCTGACGCTATACTATAAGTAATACTGATCCAATTAAGTAAAATGGATTAAACTTAAACATTTCTCTGAGGTCTGGGGGGGTTTTATCCCCCCCCCTCGCTGCGCCACTGCTCGTGGAGACGGTTTTACGCAGTTCGTCCGCTGCAATTTAGGTTTGACTGTCTCTGTATTGCAGCCGCCCCTCCAATGCTGATGGGATTATCTGTAGCACTTTGATGTGTATCACCATCAACATTCTCCGTCGTACACCTAGGTCTCCTTCCCCTTCTCCGATTATTATTTGATACCTCATCACCCTCCCTGTGGCGTTTCACCCAGTAGTAAACAGTACTCTTATTGATGTTCATTCTTCGTGATATTTCCGCTGATATTAAGCCTGTCTCTAGTAGCCGACTACTTTTCCCCCTCACCTGGTGACAACGGCATCTCAAATAGAGATAGTAGTACATCCCTCTCCATCTAATGAAAAACACGTTCTGACAATGAGCTTGTCAGTCCCTCCAACAAAGCTAAAACTTCCTCAGAATCAAATTTATTAAATTCGAAATCTCAGCAGCACTTCGATGTATTATATGTCAGCATCAACATTTCCGGTTGTACACATAGGTCCTAATCGGTCACTTCTCAGGTGGAGGTTTTCTCCGATTTTTCAATGCCTTATTACCCTCCCTGTAACGTTTCTCCGAGTGCTACAAGGTACTTCAATTTTTATTCATCCTTTGCTACGTTTCTGCTACTGTTTAGCCTGCCTCCAACAGGCTGACTACTTTTCTCCCTTTCGCCTGCTGACAAAGACATCTCAAATATAGATAGGAGCATATACTTCTCGGTACAAAGAAAAACGCATTCTGGCCAAGTGCTATTCAGTCCTTCTGGAAAAGCTAAAACTTCTTCAAAGTCAACTGCATTCAAATAAGTGGCCCTTAGAATATGCTCGTTGACTGTCTTGTTTATCTCAAGATAAAGCTTGCATTGGCTCGTAGTGGTTTATGCCGTTTCGTTGAGACATGCCAAGGAAAATTCAAAGGTACGGTTCCAATGTGCGCACTTGATGCCGTCGAATTCGCCTCTATTTTACGGAATTCATCGCGAATCATGCCCTGGGCTGAGGGAGACTCAGTGGTCGGTCGCGTATTTGGACGACGACGAAAGGCGAAGAAGGTCTTGTTTAAATTTCCCACTCAGACCAAAGAATAACAACCCACTGAAAAGGAAACGCATTTTCCCGCGGAGCGATAGCGGCAGCACACCCTTTGATGGAACACTTTTTTCCCCCATAGTACGCCTATTTGAACTATCTTCACAACTAATTACTTCAAGGAGTACGGTGTAGTAATAACGACGTAGGAGTGAAATACAATTGCCGTCAAATTTCAGCAAGAAGAGCGATGAAAAAATCGGTCGGTGCCCAGAAAACAGAGCGAGTTCTTTCGTCGGTCCAGAAGCAAGGTGGGTCGACTCAAAGAGCACGTAGCACTTAACGCATCGGGTTGCAGAGAAAACAGTGCCCGTGATCTCACACCATTCCGATTTCCTTCCCATAAGCACCCACCCTCCCACCCTTCCCTTAACTCCGCCTTATCCGCGCGCATTCCTCCGCAAACCTTCGCTTCCTTAGAATCGAATTTGGGAAAAAAGAAGGAGCGGCAGCCGCGCAGCAATATATACTTCCTTCTCCCACGGAAGACGATTGCTGAGGGGTCGCTCTCCTGGAAAACGCTCTAAAGGCCGACTCCGCCCGGAATGCAAATCCCAACTTTTCGTGGAGTCGGATAGGTTTTCAGTGCCGCCCTCCTCCTCCTTCTCCTTGGGGAAATCCCTCACCTCAGCCGAAGGCCTCTTCGGGCGTATTCTTTAAGCAAAGGTTACCTAGGCGACGGAGGGGTTTTCTCCTTCCACCGGCCAGGAAATGTGACTAAGTGTCGCTCCGATTCAGGCTGCTGGCCACGTAGAAAATCAATTTCGCCTTCGACAGTTTTTTTAGAGAATCGGAAACAAGTAGAAAGAATCAATCCCAAGCAAGGGTGAGATTTATAGAAGGAAGGAGTATCGAGCCCGGCAACTGTGGTTCTGGATGAAGAAGTGGCTAAGAATAGTTATGGTGGGCAATACAAAGCATTTAATACTAACCAGTATCACTAATAAAGGGGAAAAGTTATGGCATTGATCACTCCATGCTTGAACTTTTTATTTGAAAGGAGTAGTTTGGGCGTTTACTACCAAAGTGAATTCATGAAAATTGGATAAAAGTGATTCGCATTTCAAATACTGGACATAAAATAGTTTGAACATAAATTTAAAAATAAAATCGCACAAACAGATAATAACATCGGATTTTAAACTTATAACATTTAGGGCGGAAAATAACTTCACGGTGCAAAATACAAATCAATTTTCAACAAACCTTTTATAGCTTGATAGACATAGCACCACTAAATTTATGACTGCAAATGACATGACTGGTTCCAAAACTACACCACACAATAATTAATTACTCGACCAATCCCATATTCCGACTCGGTGGATAGATGCCCCTAGGCAATTTGTACCAAAGCATAAAAGTTTGGGTGAATTGAGTACACCAATCAGTATCAATTTGAAAGAGAAATGCCATATTTTTTATGTTACGACTGAATCCTTTCATAATATCTAGTTCTAGGCAATTACAATAAAAATAATATCCAACGCGCCCTTTCAATTTTAACGGTTCGAGAGTTTAGGGAATAGGATTTAGGATTCCATGATTAAAGCACAAATGGTAATATCCACACTATTTTATTTATCACTTAACCGACCATGGTTTCGACCCTTGGTGTCATTTTTAAGGTCGAAACCATGGTCGGTTAAGTTATAAATAAAATAGTGTGGATATTACCATTTGTACTTTAATCATGGATATGTCATTATTTCACAAAATTAAGTTAAACGATTTTATTGGATTTATGAAGTTTCTTTCCAAACGAAAAATGCTTGATTTTTTTCTTTCAACGGTCATTAACCAGTATATCCCTACGTTCGACGCCACAGTCTCATCACCAGCTGTTCCTATCCAATATCCACCAACCGTGAATATTACAGGGAAAAAAGCCACAGCCTACGGTCAAGAATGTATCAGAAGGTCTTGATCACTCTTTCCCCATCCTGCTTTATCCGCCGTAAGGACGCCACGATATCTTGGGTTCGGCGAGGCTCTCATACGTCAGGTGCGTAACACTTGAAGCGAATGGAGTAATGATATTCTCCGACCGACAAAAAATTGAATGAGTGAGCTTTGAGGATTTGGAAGATTTGATATTCCTCCCCCCCTGAATACTCTCGACCGGCGAAGAGCGCCACCTTTCCACCATCGACTCACATCCTCGGAAATGGCTCACACTTGGCTCACACAACGCTATCTCTTTCCCACCGCATTCTCGACCTCCGCACACTCAGGATAAAAAAAGAACTTATCCTTCACCGCTGGCAATGGCGTCGTCTTCCACCCACACACCCATTCTCTCCATTGCCTTAGTTTTCCATTTTTCTGGCCGTAAATCATACTAGCACCTTTCCGCCGCGGCATTTTCTTAGTGAGGCATATGTGTTATGATATATACATATATACGTATTATAACAATCTTGAGCGACTGCCTTTTCTCACTTGGTATCCTTGCAGGCGCAATAGAGCCAGAAGAGGAGGCAAGAGGTATGGGAAGGGAAAGTGCGCCAGAGGGCGCCCTTGTGGCATAATCTCACTTTTATCCCCGTTTCCCCTTCTTTGATCAGCGCCCACACGTCATCGCGGGAGCCATAACCCCGCTCAGCGCGTTCCTTTTCCTGAATAATAAAATGTATCTCCCCGTGACTTATGCGGCACATGACCTGAGGAAAATATACGTCCATATCTTGCCACCTTAATAAATATGCATATATATATATTCCTTTGTGAGACTAAAGATAAAGGTGGGTGGTGAAAAACTTGAAAATGTTGAGCAGTTCAACTATTTAGGCAGTACGTTAGAGGAAAACGGATACAGTATTAAGGATATTAGGAAGAGAATTGCATTCGAAAAGGAGGCTTTCATTAACAGGAAGGAGCTTCTGAGAGGTTCGCTATGTAAGGATTTAAAGAAAAGGTTAGTGAAGAGTCTGATCTGGAATGTTGCGCTTTACGGTGCAGAAACGTGGACACTTAGGAAGGAGGACGAGAGAAGACGGTGTTCGAGATGTGGGTGTGGCGAAGAATGGAGAAGGTGAAGTGGACACAGAGGAGGAGGAAAGACGAAGTGCTGGATATGGTTAGTGAGGAGAGGCAGCTTTTAGATGAGATACGGAGGAGACAGAAGGTATGGATGGAGCGAGTACTTAGCGGGGATGGGATATTGAAAACAGTGTTAGAGGGAAGAATGTTAGGTAAACGAGGGAGAGGAAGTAAAATAATAGAATTTTTAGATAGATTGAAGGGGATTAGGCCTTACAGTGAGTTGAAGAAGGCAGCGCTGGAAGGAATGTGAGGCTCCCAAATCACTTCTTTAGTACTCCATGGAAACCTACCTTAATCGGTAGAATACTATAATAAATAATATAATCCTTTAAAACTTTACAGGTTAATACTGAGTAAAACGTAGAATAATGAAAATATTAGGCTCAATTTCGATGATAATACTCGTAAGAAATTAGGAAAGAGATGTAGTTTATAAAACAATGGGAAATTTTTCCGTTGTATTTATTTAACTATAGAAAAATGTAATTTTTCAGTCTTTCACAAAGAAAATAAATGAGAAATCAGGATACACAGCATATCTCCATCAGTAACATTGCAGGAAAGCAAAGTTGTATAATTCCTTAGGAAATATTTTCGACTAAATATTGTCATACATTCTAATAAAAGTTATTGATAGGTCATTTATGGCAAGCAAGGACCCAATGCTTGGCTGTATAGCATTCGATAATTATGCTTGTCATAAAAATGCCTTTGCAACCAAACATTTCATCAGTGCAGAGAGGTGTATTTCATTTGATAGGCCATACGTTGGACCGTATCTTACTTCGAGGAAGGAGTGTTTGTCATTTTCACAGTGAATATCATACGGGGGAATGGGTGACTCAGCTCAATTCTATGGGCGCTACAAACCATTTGTATTCTCTGACGCGAGTTAGTGGAAGAAAGAAGAATTTTTCTATTCCTGAGAATGCGAGCACAGAGCCAGCAAATCCTAAAGTCAGAGCATACATGGCTACCCCAGCAGAGCTATTCTGCTAAACGGGGCAATACGTATGGCCGGCCGTAAGTTTCGTATGGCATGGCCCGAAATTACGGACTACACCGATTCCACTCTCGAGGGGCCATATCGTATGGCCCGGCCAAAAGTCTTAACGCCCTTACAGCAGGCTAGTATGAGCATTATAATTGGTAATACAAGTTGGGATCACTTTTATTGAACACTAGTCCTTTTTTGAGAAGGAAGTTTGTTCCAACGTGGAGGAAAAATTAATTCTATCATCCTTAACCGAAATGGACTCTTATCTATATATATAAAAGATAGTCGAAAATCGTGTTAGTTAGAACACTTATAACTCGAGAACGGCAGCACCGATTTTAATGATAGTAGGTTCTTTGGATTCGTCTCAGCCCCGGATAACATATAAGACATTAAAAAGAGGATAATTTCACAAATAAAGGTTCATCTCTTTCTTAGTGATATTTATTTAGGAGTTAGTAACGCAACAACAATTGATAAGTCGGTGAAAACTACAAATTAAATTATTTGTTTTGTTTTTACCAATTTAATAACTGAACTTCGTAGCAATATAACATTTTAATTACTAAATATATTCAAAATATTGAAATTGTATTTAAAAAATTTAATTCGAGCTCATTGAAAGACCAGCTCGAGTTGACTCTTCACTACCGTGTTTGTAAACAAATCTCCAAGCAATAGTTGACAAACGGTAATGTCCGTGTTCCTGTCGAGGAATCGAGAAAACAGAACACTTCGTCGGAATTTTTACAAATTAGTTTCACCGGAAGGTGAGCCCATCAACAAAGTGTTCCAAAATATGATTGATCACCACAAAAATCAAAAATGGTTGATTGAGCGAACAATTTTGACGGCCAAGAACGAAGATGTTGATGACTCAAACTAGGTAAGTCAGGATCAAATAGTTCATACTCTGCATAAATTCAAATCTTTTAACTGTGTAACAAACGAAGACGAAATCACCAATTATCTATTTGAATATTTAAAGTCCTTGGACGTACCTGGCTTACCAAGGCACGATTTACAGCTAAATGTAGGCTCTGTGTTCATGATCTTTCGAAACCTAAACCAACCAAAACTATCCAACAGAATGCGTTTGGTGATTAAAAAAAACTGATAATAAATGTGATTCACGAGACTTTACTCAAATGAAAATCAAAGATGAGGAAGTTCTCATTCCGAAGATTCCATGATCCCAACTTATATACCCTTTTGAGCTTAATCGTATTCAATTTCCAATTCGTGTTGCATTCGTGATAACGATTAACAAATCGCATGGACAGTCTTTCAGTTTTTGTGATTTTTGTGCTCATGTGCTAATGAAAACCCATGATTTTCTCATGGTCAATTAAAAGTGGTATGTTAACAAGTCGGTAAACCATCCGCTTCAAGAGCGCAGCTAGGAATTGAGGATAGAAAGGTTATAGGCGCAGCTAATACTACGGGCCTGTAGGGTATATAAAACTCGCTAAGGTAAGCGAGAGGTGTGGGACATGTGCACTCTAGACATTTTTTAAGATAAATGGTTCAAAATAGTGGGTTTTGCGGCTGTGTGAATAGTTAAATTTGTTTTGTTTGTTACTCATCCGTTCCCTAAATATTAGTAACAAAAGTTTTTATAAAAAAGTTCTCTGAGCTCTTGGGGAGGTTTTAACCCCCAAAAACCCCCCTCGCTGCGTCACTGCTCCGCTTTGCTATATTTATTTAGCGTCATCCGCTTTATCTTGCGCCTGATAACAAAACAAAAACTGTTGTTTATCAGAAGGTGCTTGACGCAAGACATTAAACCCGAATGTGTAGGGCACACCGTGGTGCGTTTACGCATGCAGCACGTTTACGCAGTGCATTTTTTCCAAATAGAGATACTATTACTGGCGCGCCTCAAGTCAATTGATACGAATGCTGCTTCATAGTGGCTTTTCTTACACGATTTTGAGCATCAGTCAAGCGATGGTCTGGCGTTGTGTTAACCTACCCCGTGAACGGGCCAAGCTTACGCAACATACTTGGGCCTAAAAACATTTTTTTACGGTTAATAACACAAATAGCCAACAACTGAATCCGTCTAATTTTTATTTCATTAACTGATTCATTTTTATTGAATTTGTATCCTTATTTTATTATAATAAATTAAACATGAATAAAAACGATACAGCCGCTCTTGATTTATAAATGGTGTAACTAAACTGTAAGTTCATTGATTGTTAGGCGGTACGAAGTTCGCCGGGTCAGCTAGTTAAAGGATAAATCTGGATTTTCTTTAAACACTGATCCGGCGGCAGACTCTGGAGAGCTTTGAAAATAGTGAAGAATGCAAATCACGGACGAGAAGCAGCAGAATAAATTTGTACACGATTTGTACAGTACAGAATTATAATATTCGTCAATTGTATATGTAATGGATAGAGTTAGAACATTACATCCTCTTGTAGTTTTAACCCCTTCCTCTCCTTCCAATGATGTAACCATTGTCTCATGGCTGCAATCATTTGACCCCAAAAGCCTTTGAAATCCAGCCAATGCACGAAATGCAAAGATGAAATTGAAACTTTAACTTTCATTGATTTTATTATCAGAGGCTTATGTTTAGGTAGCTGTATAAAATTATGACATGAATTTGAAATTATTATTTCTTTCCTTGATTTGTGGACGGCATTTGTCCTTCACGCATCGACTTACTGAAGATTGCCTCACTGCCAAAAAAATGTCTTGCCCCATGTTTCTTTTATATCCTCCCTTGTGAACAATAATGCAACGATAATCTTAAAATATAAAACATTTTATAGCGGATTTTTCAAGTTACCTACAGCTTTTCGAAACAAATAAGTCAGAAATCTGCTAGCAAATGTAGCACAGAAATAAAATAAAAGCCCGTTCCTCCGTTCACTTCAACATAGCATCCATTTAAAAAGGTATCTCTAACTTTTTAACTACAAGTGAACTTTCAGTCCATCCACTTTATCTAATTACAAAGTAAGAAATAACTTATTTTGACGCGCGGAAATATTTAATGAAAATATCATCATCGTATGCGAACGGATTATACGTATCCCGTATCCTCTTTTCTTTCCAGATGAAATCGACGTCTTTCTTTTATATCTCTAGCTAATGCTCGCCGAATCCGTATGTGCTCCCTCGCAATATTCATGTATTTCTCGAAATAATCTCAATGTAATCGATGTCACTTCGTAAATTTCTTTGATAACTCATTAGGCGAGCAATGTTATTTCGTATGGCCCGTTTTATGACGGCCTCCTAGGCAGGCCATAGTATTACGGCCTTTAGGCCATAGTGACCGCCCGACTAATGGTCTTTCGCTCATAGCAGAATCGCTCGAAGCCATACGTATGTCTCGAGGTCGTAGTTATGGTCGATTTCGACTTATGGCCCAGCCATACGATTAGTGGAATAACCCTGCAGTCACTGAATGCTGGGGCTAAGCAGAGATTGTGCGAGGGACTCGGTGTGGCCGCTTAGTTGAGAGGCGCTTCTGCCAGGGCGTGGATGTGAGAAACACCAATTGAAATATCATGGAAAAATCTGAGATGAAAAATCTGAACTCGAGCTGTGATACCGTGAATTCGCAGTTTTGTGTTATCAGCCACCAGCCTCAAGCCACATGCTGGAATGTGAAAACGAATGTGGTCCTCGGAGGTCCATAGAAAGGAAGGCTACCCGTTTCGTCAAAAACTGCTACGGGCGTACAAACAGTGTTACCCAGATATTAAGCGAATTAGGCTGGGAGCCGCTGGAGACTCGGAGGCTGCGCGCTAGGCTTAGATTGCTTGAAAAATTGAGAATGGATATCTTTAAGAGCGACACAGAGAACATAATATTAGAGCCACACTATATTTCCAGGTCCGATAGAAGCGATAAATTAAGAGAGATGTTTTGCCGAACGGATAGATATGGGAATTCGTTTTTCCCCCGAGCCATAAAGGACTTTAATAAACGCTAGTCCCAACCTCGTTAGAGCACTTCATTTTTTTTAGCCGTAAACGGCTGGTGTCCTAACACCCCCTGCCACACGCCTTTTAGGCGGCTTGCGGGGTATTATGTAGATGTAGATGTAGAAGTTACGAGAAATATTTACCGAACATATCGTCTAATCTCTGACAACACTGATAATTTGATCGAAAGATTTTTCATCTCCTTCTTCTCTCTGTGCACTTTCATCTTCACACACCTATTTATATTCAATTTTATACTTATATGTATCATATATCTTATTAGGCGAGCAAATTTCAAGCTATGCGTAAAATTAAATGTTTGTCTTTTGAATATTATAAAATTCTAATTAATATATATCAATTCTAAAACATATATTTATCACCACGCCTATTAAATATTTTACATTTGCTAATAATACACCAATATCAGCAGGCATAGTTAAATTTGTAATGCTCAAATTATTTAAAATTGGCATCAACAAAATAAATTTATTCAAGATACTATGTGAATCTTATCAACGGTATCTATAACTAACGCCAAGTAATTAAACCTCACTCGCAATTATATCAATCATTTACCACGAGATTGTAAACTACCTGAACATTCAGCCTTCACGATATGAAGTACACACCATCCTGTAATATACTGTCTGCCAATAGTCGCTTTCTGTCGAAGCCCTATTCCAAGGCCCCGATCCGACTAATTAATCTGCGGACGTCCCCACGTCTGAAATCTAACCGGGGAAAATGAATTTAGAGTTGAGATTCAATGGAGGTTAAAATAGATGATACATTAAACGTGACAACAGTGTAATGCATCCAGCTAATTAATAAGCCACCAAAGAATCCATAAAATAATGTTATTACCTAAATACTGGCAATCTTCCATCTCACGTCGTTCAATCTGCTTAAAAATAATTTCTGTACAGAGAGCTGTAAAAAAAGTCGACGAGGATAACTGCGGAAGTAACAAATGAAACCGTGGCATGAGCAAACAATGAACTCGCGAGTGACTAGCATGATATCGATAGTCTCCGCCTCCGAACCCATGCTTCGCCCTCATTTTTTTAATGCAGCGCTATCGTCCCCAAACAGAGATTCGCTGTCACGAGATAGTCTCGCAGCCCATGCGCCACGCCTCAATAGGGCGCATATCTCTCGCTCCATTGGTCGATTTCCGTATTTTAACGAAGTCTATTACTAGCTTCAAACTTAAGGTATCATCAAAAATTCTCCATATTCAATCCTAGTCAACGTCCACCCTTA
The DNA here is from genome assembly GCF_921293095.1 of Ischnura elegans. NCBI lineage: Eukaryota > Metazoa > Arthropoda > Insecta > Odonata > Coenagrionidae > Ischnura > Ischnura elegans. The sequence continues at coordinate 10,394,781 of NC_060255.1, read as the reverse complement.
CCACAAGCATAAAATGTATACCCTCAAGAAAATTTTTAAGGCGATTTGGTAGCGCAAGATATGAGCTTAAGTTGACATGTGTCTATTCTATTTATCATGGAAATTTCATGGAAATCATGGAAATTTCTATAATATAAAAATGCCCCAAAGAGCCAGTTCAAGTCCTATTTCGATCAATGACTGAACTTCAAAGCATAGTATCTCCTCGTAAAAGCCGTTATTATAGAAGTGGGCAGAAACATGAGGACTTTAATGATAAACAGTAGAATGAACTATGTTCTGCTATTTTTCCTCACTCCAAAAAAATAGAAGAACTTGTTTGAATGGTCGAGATGAATTTTCGAAAGGGAATGAATGATTTTACCAGCGGAGAGGGAGCGTAGTTCACAGACTTCCATTCCCGCTACCATCAGGACAAAAGAGCGATTTCCTCATGATGAATAAATTATTTCGAACCACCTCTCACTTCCCACAGCCATATCTGTTTGCTCAATTCCGATTTCTTGCGCATCTGATGACATTGGCATGACCTTTTAAGGACGAAAACACAGCTCTTCGTCTGGAGCTGCCTAAGGTGAAGATTGAACGTCACAAAAGACCCCGAAGATAGAAAGAGAGAGAATTTCAGGCAAAACAATATGAGTAAGTGAAAGATAGACGGAAAATACTATTATAATGACAGACTTTAAGGCATTTCCCTAGGGTACTTAACTATTCAACGTGTTATAAGGTTCTGCAAATTTCAAACGAGGGATTTTGAACTCGATTTGTGTAGCTTGAATGTCACGACGTTTGTAATTCAAATGCCACGTTCAATTACTACCAATGATAACGGTTCGCAATAATACCTACATCACTTACCTGATTCTTCCCAAGATTAAAATTAAGTCACAGCCGCAGAAAGACAAGTCGAGCCTCCTCCATTAGATATACTCTCTCCCAGAAGTTGAAATGCATGCAACGGGACAACGAAAGGCATTTCTTTTGAGCATGAAAAAAAAGGGAAAGATTTTCGACTATAATTGGCCCAGAGAAAATAGGAGCACAATTAGAAAGACAAATGAAGTGATTTTGTTGGACAATCACCTCGTAAAAATAATTGTAATAATGTAGGAAAAGTAAAAGTCCATTAGTACTATTGTTATGTAATAAAAATAGATACTGAAGGAATGTTTTAAGACTGAATACTTTCCTCGTTTAGAAAGTGAGTGAGTAATTAAAAGATTGTGCAGACAACCACCATGTAGAAATAATTTCAAGGAACAAAAGAGAAATAAAAATGGCTTTCATCTCATAAACATTGATATCAAAGGACTTATCGAAGAATACTATACAAAGACTACCACTACTGCATTCACCTCCGAACGGTCACTTTTTGATTTGCATTTTTCACCCTCTTAAAAATCGTTTTCCATAATAGTCTTAACCGTTTGCGATGACAGAGAACGAATAGACCGATGGGTTCATAAACTGTCTTCGGTTTAACATCCATGGTGAATTTTCAGCGTCTTGTGTAGCTTCCCTAGAGATAGAAATCAGCGTGCTATTCTTTTTTGACGTCTCAACTCGTTTGTCTCCTGTAACATCAGGTGTTCCGCAAGGCAGTGTTCTATGACCATATCTATTTACTTAATTGATACATTGAAGACTTCGCTTCCCTAATCCCAACTCGCAAGCTCACATGCTGTTGCGATACGCTGAAGGCTGAAAAATTCTGAAAACCATCCACACTCATCTGACTGCCTCGAACTTAAAACGCTTTAAATACCATTTCACGTAGGTGCTTTACCTGGGAACTAGGGCTAAATGAGCGTAAGTACAATTCCATGTCCGTCAACCAAAAATAAAAATCTCTTAACTTCAACGACACTGAAAACTCAATGCCCCTGAGCCGCCAGTCGTCAGAGAAGGATCTTGCGGTAATAATTGATAATAAATTTAATTTCTCCGAGCACATGCAAACAGTCAAATCTAAATCATTTCCCTTTTAGGCTTGCTATACATTTACTAGGAAATTAAAGTTGCAAAAGCTCTTTGTTGCCATTTTTCAACACATGTCCTTCATGTGATAACCCATTGATCTCCTATTTGAGCGATGTCAGCTGAGCCACATCTTTGTCTTTATATATCTTACTTACTTCTTCTCTAGGTTAGACTTCCTTATTCTCTAGATTAGTCTAAAATATGGAGTCCCTCTCGTACTTAATATGATCACTAACGCCAGTGTGACTTCTCTCTCCATACACAATCTTCCTATTCTACTTCTTAAGAGTGACCTTAAATTTATCTACAATTTCCTTAACTCAATCATAGACTGTCCTGAACTCCTTTCTTTTCTAAATTTCCGCGCACCCTCCCGCCCTACGCGCACCCACTCACAGCCCCAAACATCAGTTCCCAGACTACCACTCATTCAACGCTCACTTTTTCTCCGCCTCCCCTCACTCCTTAATTCTCTTCCTCCGAATATTGATCCCTTTTACCCATCCCCGAACGCCTTCAATATCTTGCCTCTATTTTACCTCTCTGCCATTCAATATCAATACTATCTATACTGCTCCGATTCTCTTTTTATGTACTTGTATTCGTCATTTTCAAGGATTTGATTCTCGTAATATGTTATGTATCTTATTCTCGTTTCAATTCATGTATTTGTTTATCGTTATATATTCGCTTGTTATTGGGCCACTATAAATTGCCAATCCGATTTTTTTTTACATTTCCAATCCATTTATTTACCTTTTCTCCTCTTTTGCAGAGATCAAAATGCCGACAAGAATGCCAATCGTTTCCACAGAAAATCATGTCGTGACTCAATCAGGTGGGTGTTAAACATTCTCTGGGAAATATTGTTCCAAAACTGGGACGAAATCATGATGTAAAAAATTTAAACTTAATTTTAATGAATTTTAAATGTCGAAAAAAGAAAATTACACGGACATGAATGATTTTTCGTATGCATACCAGGTCTTGATATTTACGATTTAATGATATCAATTCTCTAATTACTTTACTACGTGAACTAAATTCAGAGTAAATTGATGAATAATTATATTCTATTAGACAACTGTGGAAAGATGCAAACGGAAGGAAACCTTTGTGGAAGTGGAGGAAGTGCCTACGAGTGATTATTCTAAATGATTCGTAAATATTCACTTGGTGATAAATAAATTGGTTTCATAATGCTTATAATTAGAAATATACATTTAAGGCCAGGCAATATACAAAATAAGTACCCATTTGACTGCAGTAATGACTTACGTGAGTCTTAATTAAACTTAAAGTTTGATGCAAGACTAAGATAAGATGTAATAAAAATTCAATATGCATCTGGCATATTCCTTAGTAATATTCCAAGCCAAGAATAGTATATTAAATTTAATAAGGTTGTAATCGATTCTATGTATTTTCAGGGCTCCATCTTAGCACGCTTGGTACCAAGAGCAAGGACACTGTTTTCACAACACTTGGTAAGAAAACACCTTCCTAATCAATTTACTTCCATTCATTCTGTGAAGTGGTTCTGGCACCTGGTATAAAAATCAGTAAAAATATTTTAAATTTCAATAATATTCTCTAATATTATTTTTTTATTTACAACTATTTCCGCATAAACCTTGGATATGTGCTATTTATTAACTCGTAGAATTTGTTTCATTCTCATCTTGAAATTATTTGATGAAATTATTAAATTCAAGATCCAATGGCAAATGTTGAGAGGGTTATATTCCATACAACGGCATACTAAAACTTTCCAGATGATAGCCTACATTTTAAAAGACTACATCACCACGAAAAGAGAACGGACAAACTGGAATTACGCGTTCTCTTCTTGAAGATTATCTACATTCCATTTTTATACTCTTGGCACAAAATTAATTAACTATCAACATATGGTACAGATTTTTACAAGTATTTCCCATGTTTTTCTACCAATATAATATTTGGATGTAGGAGAGGGTACTCAGGTGATGCAATACCTTCCTTCGTTAACTCAACCCTTGGCAGTGGTGCAGCGAGGGGGGAGAGTTTTGGGGTATAATCCCCCCAGAGCTCAGAGACTTTTTATAATAAAAATATTTTAATGTGACAAATTTTTTAACTTATATGAAGGGGACAAACCTACGTGAGATGACAAACAGACATAATATAATTCACACAGCCGTAAAAATCACCATTTTGAACCATTTATCTTAAATATTTTCAGGGGAAGTTCCCGCACCTCCCGCTTACCCTGACAGGTATTCCATACCCCCACAACCCTCATTGTTAGATGCGACTAAACCCCCCCAGCCCTCTAGTCTTAATTCCTACCTGCACCGCTACCCAAGGGTTTTTCCTGAAATATGAGCATGAACACCGCCAAGTATCATAATGATATAAATACATGGACAGTATTTGGAAATCGTTGTTGCTAACGCTGAAACTGAGAGTATACAGTAAGTTGCTATGCACAAATATTACTCCAGATGTTAAGCGAATTAGCCTGGGAGCCGCTATAGACTCGGAGGTTGCGCGCTAGGCTTAGATTGCTTGAAAAATTGAGAATGGATATCTTTAAGAGCGACACGGAGAATATAATATTAGAGCCGCACTATATTTCCAGGTCCGATAGAAGCGATAAATTAAGAGAGATGTTTTGCCGAACGGATAGATATGGGAATTCGTTTTTCCCCCGAACCACAAAGGACTTTAATGAACGATAGTCCCAACTTCGTCAGAGTACTTCTTTTTTTTAGCTGTAAACGGCTGGTGTCTTTCCACCCCCTGCCACACTAAATTTTCTTCGTATGATAAACTTCCTTTTTTTTTGCAGTGTCGTCGGTGGCACCGGCGTCTACGGTGGAGCCGTGGCCAATGGGTGGAGCGGAGGCGCCGGTCGGGGAGGCGCCGGCGCATCGCAGGCCGTCGGCCGCGGAGACGGCATCGGTGGAGGCGGCGGTGGCCGCGGCCGACGCCAGCGCAAGCGGCCGGGCCGCGTCCGCCGCCTCCGCCGGCCACGCCGCGCGCCCCGCCCGGCAACCCTTCTGCCTCGCGCTCCTCACCCTCCTCGTCGCCCTCCTCCTCAGGCCACAGACACAAACACACCTGCCGCTCTCGCCAGCCAACAGGCCCCCTTACAGGTGACAATCTTCCGCAGTGACGATTCAGCACGCTGTTGTTTTTAGGCCCACCAAAGTTTGTTAGGAAAACCAAAAATGGAATCATCTAAACAGCAATATGATTCGAGTGAAAGAAAACACGTTATCTCAAGGATTCATACCCTAATGCGGATTGGTTTAATACCCAAGAAGATTATCCAGGAATGAAAATGAATTATTATATAAAGACACTTGTCGCATTAATGGACGGATCGAAGTGTGAATAGCGTTGTGCGAAATCGTGTAAAAATCCAATATTAATCAGAGGCTACTAGGACGGAGCCACTGTAAAGACATTAACGCACGCCAAATAAAATATGAGCGTGCCGAGATAAAGTGAATAAAAATATGTGCTTCCGGGTGTGTGATGTGGTGTCTTAACTAGTTTATCCTTAAAAATTCAAGAGAGAATCGGGTTCAAACTGAAAGTAAGAATCATATTTGTGCCGAAAATTTTAGTGCTGCATGTGTGGTTGGATTGCAACTGTTTTTGAAAACCAGCCGCGGAGCTAACGGCAGTGTACTGGATATACTGCCCTTCAAGCCCAGCATGAAAGAACCCAAATGAGATCCGAGTGCCCAAGATCTACGTAGTGTCATAAGGAAAACTTGAACAAAATATGTTATCTCACTCAGAGGAGGAAAAAGAGAAAGTAGGCTGACCATAAAATACAGCTAATGATAAAATGGTGCGAATACAGGAAATAGAATGCTCTTTTCTTTTGTTATTTAACCAGTGAAACTAAGTTAATGAATGGAATTCGCGTGAAAAATAATGAAATGCAGGTGCTGTCTCGGCAAACAATGTTCCTCGACTTAGGTGACCATGGACTACAAAAGTCTAAAATTGGAACTTTACCCTCTACGGTTGGAACAATATCTGGTGCATGAATTCATGGCAATGCTTGAGTAACGATTGCATCGTAGTCCACACGTGTGATGACCGTAATTTTAAATCTTCAGAAATAACTGAATCTAACCGGTAAAAAAATTATGAAGCCTTATAGAATACTTGTTTATATACTGAGCATTACTGCTAAACGCAATAGGCACGGCAATTGAGGCATGTTTAACACCATTCAACAGTATTCAATTTTGTCAGTGCCAACCAATCATATCAAACCAAGGCTAAAAGCAAGAGTAGAACAGGATTTGGAGTAAATTAAAGTAGCTACTTAATATAAATTGCAGTTCGTATAACCCGAGATGGATGACTGTTGGAGATTAATCTATGTTTATTGTTCATTTACTAAATGAGGCGATGATAAGGAAAGGGAAATATTGTTTCGGACAAGTACTTAACTTTTGTTCGACTTTTCTACAAGTATTTAATTATAAAATTCTTGAAACAGACTTGATTAGAGATAAAAAACCAGCTGGGCATTTTGACATTCCTGCATAATAACGCATGGAAGATTATGGGTATGGTTATTTGAGCCCTTTCATTACTATAACACAAGTTCACGTTGTGAAATGGAGACAATACATCTTCTCTGGAACAAATTTGGGCTATTTGTTTTATTAAATATGTAATTTGAAGATCTCTTGCGCATATCTGGTTGAAAAAAATATATCATATCCGAAAAAGCGTGAGTGTCGTAACATGCAATACCAAAAAACATTATTTGTAAGTACTATTGTCTGATAGTACTCCCAGACTATAAGCTATAAGCTAAAAGTAATGTTTGTTTGTAGTGGATAAAAAGTGATGATCGTATATATCGGATCATAACTTCACCACAAAAGGTAAAAGAAATGTATATTAACCTGAATTCAAATTTTTGTTTTATACACCTCAAAATAATCGTCCGACATTACTTCTGTGTATGGCTAATAATAAATGCATTTGAAGAAAATAAAATGCCTTTCAATTCTTAACGATTCGATTCTTAGAGTTTGTTAAAACGATACCATCCACCTCCTCACGCTAAGTTTCTCCACTGAAATTAGAAGTCTTCAAAAGAAAAACTACGTCAACATTTATTTGCTTTTTTGAGGTACAAAATTGCACTAAGTATTTATCTTAGAGTATAAAATGATACTCAGAAAAATGGAAACCAATTATTAGCATCTGAATCGAGTATACTGTAACGGTGAAAGGTTATAACCTTTCACCGTTACAGTATACAGTTCGGGTTATAAGGTGAGGTCATAATTGCTAATTTGGGGCAGTCTGATGGGCACGACTAAAGGACACGAGTAGTACCTGATGGCTGAAATGCTACAGTGAAACTTGCAAAGATTTTTTCCACTCAGACGTAATATTGTCTCGCGTGGGATGCTAACGGACGAATTTATTCCGCAAAAAAACAACCAAGCAACGACACACGATCAACTGGAGATAAGGAAATGACCACGGAAACGCCAAATTTAGCACTTTTCTCGTACGTCATTAACCGTTAACCGGTGACGTACGGTCTGAGGGACCGCTGCGTCTCTAAAATTATGAATATTTTCAAAATTGATATTACAAAATATCTATAATTCTCGTGAGCGTCATACTTTTGTATAATAAGGACATAGCACTCTTAAAATTTAACTTTGTTATTATTTATGCATGAAAATTTACAACTGAATTTTAGTAATGGTCTGTGAGTCCTGACATCAATAAACGTAATGCTGGTGGAAATAATTCAAAAAGTTGTTAAAAGCAATTCCTAGTGATTTTTCAGGAATAATAATAATAGTAATTAATAATTTGTAAGGAGGAATTTTTAGTTGCATAGCGTGAATAATTTAGTATTTAATTGAAAAAGTACTATAATAATAACTCAAGTGTTTTTTAAATCAGTTTTTTTATTGTTTCAAATAACAATTTTTACTGAAACAGATGGTTCGTATTCGGAATGCATACTAACAAATATAAGTTTTATAATATTTAAGGAGTTAAAGAAACATTAAGCTAAGCAATAAAAGTGACTTTGCAACGGTTTATGAATTTTTGTTTCATTGTGGTCTCCCAGACCGCACGTCACTGGTAGTTTAACAATAATTGTATGTCACTGGTTAAGGGTCTAAGCCCCTGGAGTGATCCAACAAGCACAGGATATCGATGAACTATACTGCTGGTCAGGAACTAGGCTAAATGAGAGATCATGATGTCCAAGGCCGAACAATCAAATGACATCCCGTATTACTTCATTTTATTATTTCATTTCCCCACGTTATTCCATTCTATTCCAATCACAAAATGGCACAGTCCTACCTTTCCAAACGCGGTTATTTTAGTTCCCGGAGGAATTCGTTCTCGCGCCCATTTCAATAGAGTGGTTTCAGATTATTTTTTTAATTGTATAAATCCTCCAGGAGTAGGTATTTCACGCTTTTAGATGTTTTAATGACGATATCTATTTTTCGCGTTTAACCCATTTACGGCCAACGTTGCGAAAACGCAACATTATTGAGAAATGCAAAAAAATGTTTCAATTGAATTGTATTCATGTAGAAATCGCTTTTTTCGATAAAAATAAGTTTAAACTGATTTTTAGTGTGATTATAATGACATTTAATAAGTATTCCAATATTTATAAAAATACTCAAAATGTGTCAATTTTCGAGTCTCCTGTTAAGCCAGATAAATAATTTTTCCTAAGAGTAACTATTCCCTTTATTAAGTTTTTTATTCGTCCATGTGTACGCAGAAATTTCAATTAATAGATATTAAAGCTTATATTTCGTCAGGGAGTCAACATTAAGCGAAAATCAGATCCGGAAAATAATGTTGCGTTTTCGTAACGTTGGCCGAATTCGATATCTATAGGCAGTTATGCAAACCGCTTTATCACATATTTTCGTCTCGTAGGAATATGCCGTTTTTACTGTCAGATATAATCCTACGCATTTTTATGCCTCGTATTAGATAGATATCGCCATATTTGATTATTAAAATTCTTATATATTATATTTCCAATGAGATGCTGCATTATTTTACCTAAATCCAATATAAAATTGAGATGCATTACGGCTTGAAAGAAATGAGTCAAAGTGAATATTTTTACAGAAGATAACGTATTTTCCAGTTTTTAATTGACATTTTTATCACAAAAGATTGAATTACAACAAATAATGACTATTTATGAATTACATGAAAGCGTTCCGGGTGCAATGGAACACAAAACTTTGTACTTTAAATCCGAATTAATCCTTCCTTACTTCACGATTCAGCGACTATCACCGACTTCCACAACAAGATATTGGGTGAATGAAGACGATAAGGCGTAGATTGGGTTCGGAAATGATTGAACCAAGACATATTTAGATTACTAAAAAATAATCTACACTTTTCAGACAATTCCTGTCTGGACAAAAATGACAGATTTGTAAATTATGACCTCAATTTGACGACTTGAATAAAAAATTATAACAATTCGGAATATTTGCGCATAAATTTTGAAATAATGTGCAAATGGTACCTTACTTTGGTCACTACAGTGCATAAATGTTCTTTTAAAACAAGCCATTTAGATTTTGCTTTTAACTTTGGTGCTTATGTTATTCAGACGGTTTTAGGGTTCAACCAGGCGATATAAAATTGCTTCTATCGAAATTTAGGCTTGGAAGCAAGTGTTATTCTGGAATTTGTCAAGGTTATCCCTGATCCCTCGAATCATCGTATGTTTTTCGATAACTTCTTTTCATCTTGGAGACTATTTATTGTTTTGAAAGAAAAAGGATTATTTGTCACTGGAGCCATCCGTGAAAATACGAGTAAATACGTATAACGGAAGAGTGTCTGATAGAATATAATAAAACTATCGACGTGAAACCGAGAGGAACATGAAAACCAACATTTGATAAAGCCGAAGGTCTTAGTGCTGTTCGATGGAATGATAAATAGATTGTCCCTGTAGACAGCAATACAAGTTTTTCGCTTCCATTTGGCACAGGGAAAAGTTTCAGCAGAAATAAGAAAATACTATTTCACATACTATTCTATGTTAATAAAAGAAAATACTATTCGTGTTATTGGGGAATATAGTAAATACATGGGAGGTGTGGACCTACTTGATAATGCAAATGCAAATTACCGCACTAGAATTCAGGGGAAAAAAGGTCCTAGCTTATCAACTAACTGGACAGCGTTTGCACTAATGCCAGTAGATTGTACAGGTTATGCAACGGAAGTAAATTTCACTGGTAGACTTCAAATCGTATCTAGCAGGGACGCATCTAGAAAGTGAAGTGAATCAGTCAATAGATGACGTACCCCTATATAATTCGCGTCCATAAACATAGAAAAAGTTAGGCCATATAATTCATTGCAGATTCGTGAAGCATGAAGGGACGAATTTGGCCATAGAGTTAAAAAAAATTCAGTAGTTGCCGAAACACTGTAAAAACCAAACCATGTATAAATGTACGAAATTTTATGTTCCATTGCACCCAAAATGCTTAAGTATTTCATAATTAGCCATTAATTGTTGTAATTCAATCTGCAATGATAAAATTAAAGTCAATGAAAAAATGTGAAATACATGCTCTTCTGAGAAAATTTTCGCTTTGACTTATTTCTTTCAAACCGTAAAGCATGTCTATTTTATAGTGGATTTAGGTCAAATAACAACAACATCTCGTTGGAAACATAATATCTAAGGAATTTATTTATCCAATATGACGATATTTGTCATATGCGTGGCATAAAAAGGTATAGGATTATATCCGACAGTAAAATCAGCATATTCCTATGAGACGGCAATGTATTGTAATGCGGGTTGCATAACTGCATACAGATATCGGATTCGGCCAACGTTGCGAAAACGCAACATTTTTTTTTTACCATAAGCAAATTTTTTTGAAGGCCCATATTTTCAATTTACCTTATTTAGCATGTTACTAGGTAAAATGAAGAGAAAAAATTATGTATTTTCAAGTATTTCTTTACTCGGCCGGTAATGGGTTAAATGAAAAGTAAAAAGTTTCAAGCGCGCGAAAACGCGACGGCAAGGATGAATTCTGGGAAATTCCCGTGTGACGTCATTCTGGTTCCCGCTGTCGCAAAGTGAGGTGAGGATGTGTGCGCCGCTAAGATGCAGGCTGCTAGCAGGTAGCAGAGTACCCTGCTAGCAGATAGCGCTTGGCATAAATAAGGATTATTAATACCCTATCAAACGAAGGAAACTTTCCGACCATAGGCAGATTTAATAGGTGATTATTAAGTCATGTTTCCCTGAGCTCTGTGCCTCATGCATGCATTGGTGATCTCAGACGAATGATGGGAAAACTCCCGTGTGACGTACTTCTGGTTCCAGCTGTCGGCGTGAGAGGTGACCTTGGGGCGAGGCTTGAGCTGAGCTGAGCTGATACGCAGGCTGCTAGCAGGTAGCTGAGTACCCTGCTAGCAGATATCGCTTGGCTTAAATAAGGATTATTATTGCCCTACCAATCTAAGGAAACTTTCCAAACTTAGGTATTGTGTGATAATTAAGAGATGTTTCCCCGAGCTCTGTGCCTCATGCATGCATTGGTAATCTCAGACAACGTAAAACTCCTATCTACTCGTGTAGAAACTAGGTCTCTGTGACGTCACGTGGAGTGGCATCGCATGGGCACCAGTCTGGCCTTCAATGCCTTTCGTTTTCTTTGATGTAGGAAACTACCCTATTTTCCCTCCTAGGTACGCATCCCTTGCCTTTATCGGGGGACCTCTCCTTCAATTCATCGCATGCCCAAGGTGATTATAGCAGCATGAGGTTAGGCCCATCCCCCGAGTCTATCCTTCGCGGATGATGCTGCGCGCTCAGTCTTATTCTTTTGTTCACTGAGTGGATCCCTTCCTCCTTACCTCCTCATTCGTCCATTTGATCCACAGTATCTATCTCCCTATAGGACTCCCTCCTGCTTATCGAAGACATGTTAATTTACATTTTGCGATCGGCATTTGTTATGGCACAACCATCAGCAAAAGCAAAATATAGATTCCGGATCGATGTGAAGCGATAATGGAAAATGAGGAAAGCCATGGATCAAGATTTGTGATGGCGGAGATTATTGGAATCATTGAGGAAGGTATTAGGTTATCGCTTACAAGTTATCTCGTGACAGAAGTCATAGTGTAAGGCCGATCCTAGCATTTACCTGTGCGGAGGAAATTCATTTTTAAATAAATGTGGGTCATGGTCTATATAACAATGAATTGGGGAAAACCATATCAGGAAACTCCTCAGCCAAAGGAACATCGGGTTACAACTAAAATTAAGTACGCTAGTAGCAATACAGAACATTGGAAAAGGAAAGTAATACAGTAGTACCTCGGACAACGACCAAAATCTTATTAAGAAAGCTGGTCGTTATCCGAAATGTTCGCTATCTGAAACAAATTTCCACATAAAAATAAAGGTAACAGGAATAATTGGTTCCTAGCTCCTGTTAACTCGCTATTATATGAAAGTTACTGGCTATACAGGTACTGTATTACATTGTATTACTTGTAGACGTTATGTTTCTTTGTATCCATTTGGGATCTCACAGCACCGAACACAAACATAGCCGCTACACATCTGTTCGCTAATCGAAATCTTGTTCGCTATTCGAGGCAAATCTTTAGCGAAATTTTTGGTTGTTATCCGAATTGTTCTTTATCAGAGGCGTTCGCTAACCGAGGTTTCACTGTAAATATTTCATGAAAATTATTTAATTGTCTAAGGACATAAGAACTTCTGGGGACAACTGAAAGACAAGAGCAATAGGTAGAGACCTTCACGGAGAGTAAATATCCCATGAAAGGATCGATGTGTATGAAGATACACAAAAGGCTAGTGAAGAGTCTGAGATAAAGTGTAGAACTTAGCGGAGCGGAAAGAAGGACCTGAAGGAAGAGAGTGGAAGCGTACGAGATGAAGGCAACGAGAGAAATATAGAAGGTGAGTTGGAAGGAGAGCTACGAGGAAGTGATGCAGATGGTGGGTGCTATGACGAAACGTCTACAAAAGATACGGAGCGCACAGATTTGGGTGGTTTGACGGGCGCAAGCATGCACTAACAATAAGCGGGTTGGAGAAGTTGAAAACTATGTTAAGGAGGAATGTAAGGTATTTTCACAAGGGGGAGGAAGACTGAAGGATACCGACATAAATGGAGTAAAATGCCGTAATTTCAGTTGAACATTAAAGTTCAACGTGTTAGGGGGACGGGCCGAGTTGATTAACGTAACAATAGTCTATGCGAAACCAATCCCTAGCCTTTAAACTCCAGTTAAATTAGAAAATTGGGACCACATTAGTTCCTTAATTATGATGATAAGTTGAGAACGGCCGCATTAAATTTATTGGCAGGAAAGGTACTTGGTTTTTTTATACAAGAGATTTAGTGAAACCTTCAGCTAGGATAGTAGTAGGCATTTTGGTTTGAATCACGTAGGTGTTATTCGTTTAGGAAGAAACCGACGTCTTCATCCAAACAATTCTGCTAGTTGGCCATTGATAACACTTAATAGAAAACGCAGCTACAATAATTGGCTACGTTAAATTTAGAAACGGATACTGAATTGAAGAAATAACTGAAACGCTGCTAATCTCCCTCATCTTTTTAATGCCTCCACCTTCCGAATCACGTTTTATGTTTCTTTGGGCCCTAATCGGAATCCAACTCGTTTAATTTCTTCCGGAAAACTTAACGATGTCCGACAGCCTCTCTTCGAACTCACAAGTGTCTGCTCCAAAACCTCCGCCCGCCCTCCCAAATCAAGGGTAAATAATAAAGAGGGATCAGAGACCGGAAAGCAAATAAGAGGGGCCTCGCAAATAAAGGAGCAAAGCCGTACTTCACCGCATTCAATACCGCTCTCCTCCTTACCAGACCCCAAGACTCCGAAATCGAAGCACTTAAAAACTTCCCCAGCGAAGGCATAAATAAATTAGTCTCCTTTTTTTCTCATCTTCCTCCGTCCGGATTGTTTGGAAAAAACAAGCAAGCAGGGAGACGGGAAAGGAAAATCAGTTAGAGATTTTTATTGTGTGAGTTTTTGCTGCTCCCCTTCCTCAGAAACTTCTCCTCCCTTCCCTGCCTCTGGAGCTCGCCCCACAAGACACAAGCCCCCACCATCCCTCCCCCGACTTCTTCCCTCCTTTCTCTTCTTCTTCTTCCTCCGGTGGATTCCTTCCACCCTTATATTTGTCTCCCCCAGGAATCACTTCCACGTCGTTGCGTAGTTGCCGTTCCATCTGTCGATTGCAGTTGGCTGCTTTGAAATCTTTTATTATTTCTCTGACGCAATTGTTTTCTAAAACTCAGTGAGCGACGGTCACGATGAAGCGAAGGAAAGCGGTGAAATCGAAGTGATATAACTGTGGAAACTAATGTTAACACTTGAAAAACGTTAACAATAAACTTTTCTAGATTTATATTGTTTCCTATTTTCCACCTGAAGGTGCACACTATGTGGGAAGTAGCAATAGCTGTAAATGATAGAATTCTCAGAAAATAATTCAACAAAAGAAAAACGTTAAAGTGGCAAAAACATGGAAAAATGCGTTCAATGCACGTCGTGTATTAAGCGTTTTCCATAATTTTGTGCTTTATTTTGTAAGTACTGGCTAATTAAAATTTTTCCTATGGATGGAGATTATGAGAAAGAAATTGAAATTATAGAAAAAATATCCTTGATATTAAAAATCCAAATGATTTTTCTCAAACGAATTTAGGTATGGATAAACCGCTGGAGACGGATGAAGGTTTAGGTAAGTTTTTTTTTCCGGAGAGATATCGCAGATGAGCATTCCCTTACCCCGCGCCTTTCCTTTCATTTCTTTGTGACATGATATAAGTCAGGAATTTTATTGAACTCTTCTGCACGATGAACTCTTTGATAACTATTTTTCTGCGCTTCCTTCAGCCATGTTTATCTTGTGATCCCACCCCTCCCGCGACTTTTGAAATTATAAATTATGTGTGTGTACGTAATAAAACAATAGCGAGCCACTAACTCTGAAGAAAAACACATAAAAAGAGACACTCACACAGGAAAACCGGTTACCGGAGCTTTCAAAGCCAATAGCTTCTTTCTCTACGCCTGAGGAAAAAATGTTTTGAAACTGAAAAACAAGGGGAGGTACAAGTGGTGGAGGGAAATAGCGGGGGGCATTTAAGTTTGGGGGGAAAGAGGCTGGGGGTGGAGAAAATATCTTATAGGTTTTACCTCTGGTAGGGTTGCACGGTGAGGGTGGGGTGGTGGTGTCTAGGTGAAATTTTTGAAGAGGTTAGGTGGCTTTTAAAATGGTTCTCAGATTTGGAGGTCTCTTGTGGGTGTTCCGTGGAGTGGTTGGGAAAATCTGGGGGGAGGATTTGTGGTTGGGCTTTTACTGTAGGGCACGAGAGCCAGGAAAATGGGTGGAGAGCAGAGGGGGGGAGCATTTTTTTACCCCCACGGGGTTTATTCGGGATAAATGGTTTAAGCCTAATTTTACTGTTTAATTTTATTCGGGGTACCCGTGGTGAAGAAGAGAGGTGTGTAGTTTTGGGAGGAACTTCTGCAGATCATCAATTTACAGCATTTAGCCCTTTTTGATTGTTGCGCCGCGTAATATTGTCAGCAAACCTCAAATTCAGGTACAGCACACCAAAAGATATAAAGGTTAGAAAATGAAAAGGGACAACAGTCCGTGAAAATCTTTTCAACATCGCTAATCGGTCACATTCAAAATGCAAAATATGCTATCAAAAGATTAGATACTGAGTGTGCTACCTGGGATAGGCTTGGAAACCTGGTACTGTGGCTTCATTTTCTGCGAGCTCTACCCTCGCCTGTCCTTACCAAACCAGGGCTAAACCACCGGGTGAGACATTGGTCAGATTTGAAGAGATTTATAACCTAATTTTTAGCAGACTTTTCGTTGGAGGCGCTATAGGTGGACTGGTAGATAGCATCGGTTGCAAACAGGCCACACTTAGACTTTATTTCTACAATAAAAGATACCGTGTCCGGCGTGATACGGTGGAAATCTTTGATATTCAGCTTAGTAAAACCTTTTGTCTGTTTCCACACACTTTTATTTAAACCGACTATGGTTTCGGCAACTCGTGCCATGATGAAGGTACATAGCCTTGGGTGACAGCCTTTTTATGGTGGTAGAGTTTTTCAGGAGGGGGGAGGGTTATTGGGGTGTGTTCATTCCAAGGTTAATGATGACGTCAATGGGCGATGGGTGGGAGGTAGGGTAATGTTCAGGAGGGGTGAGTGGAATGGGAACACATAGTGGTTACATAATTTAAAATTAGCGGGCCAATTAACAATTTCAAACTGTTCTGAGAAATCCAGTTTCCGCCCCTTGTCATGTACATGTAAAATTTTTGTATCAAAATTACACCAGCGGTGTTCGTCATTCAAATGTCTTGCAATTCCTGATGAGTCGTCGTTATTTAAAAAAAAATCGTCTATGGTCTCTCATTCTCGTTTTAAATTTCCTCTTAGTCTGGCCAATATATTTGGTTTCACAATCGTGACAAATCAGTTCATACACTCCACTTTTATTATCATTACAATAACCCACCCCTCCTCCTGAAAAACTCTACCACTATAAAAAGACTGTCACCCAAGGCTATGCACCTTTAAATTGAAACTTGAAGCTTTTACGCGGTGGAAGGGCTCTATATTAATAATGAAAAATACTTTGTTACTTCCACAAAATTCACTGAGCTTCTATTTCATTACCGGTTTCGGCTGTAACAGCCGAAACCGGTAATAAAATAAAACTGTGAATTTTGTGGAAGTAACAGTGTTTTTCATTTGCTTTGTACCTTGATGATGGCACGAGTGGCCGAAACCATGGTCGGTTTAAATAAAAGTGTGTGGAAACAGACGAGTGGTTTTATTTCTACCTTTGGAACTCCAAAGAATCGCAGGATCAACGTCAATACAGCAGTGTGTCTCCAAATGAGAGAAGAACGTGAAGGAGAGATGAGGATAGAGTGAAAGTGTTGTGCCGTATTTTTTCGTCTCCTGGCGACGTCAACGTGTTACTTGGGGAAGGAAAGAGGGCGTGTTTGCCGAATGTCGAGGATGAGGAAGAGGTTGGCGAAGAATGCAGGTGACGGAGCAGAACATGGACACCCCTCCCCTGCCTCGGTGGCTTAGAGAACGCCAGCGACGGAAAAAGGATTGACGAGACGGAAATTGAAGAGAAATTAAGGCAGGCATCTTGACAGGCATTCATGAACTTGGAAGAGGTGAGTCCTTATTCGGGAGATAACTACCCAAAAGTATTGATTCCGCAGTCACTCAACCATTAGAGATCAAATTCCTAGAATTCAACCATCGAATGCAACTGAATTTGGAATAATATAAAACTATTAAGATTATGTAAGCATATTTTTCACGAAATCAGGCTTCTTTTCGTTGATGTTAATTATTTTTATCATTTTATATTTGCTCTTCTCCACTGAATTTTAGCCGTTTTACAACATGTTTCACGACTAAGTGGCACCATCACGAAAATTACCTTTACAGAAGTTAAGAATGAGCAGATGTACGTGATTTTGTCACTTAGCGATGACACATGTTGTAAAATAATTAACACTTATTGGATATGTACGAATATAATGAAATTATAACAATTAATAGCAGCGGGAGTAGCTTGGTGGAAATCCATAATCGCAGGAATAGAAGGATCAACAACTTTGCTATTTCCACCTGGTTATTTATTGAGACCGACCATGGTTTCGTTACAGGGTAACATTATCAAGTGGCCACCTTGATAATGTTACTCTGTAACGAAACCATGGTCGGTCTCAATAAATTACCATGTGGAAATAGCAAAGTTGTTGATCCTTCTATTCCTGGAATTTATAACAGCATGTCATCAAACTGGTGTAGTGCTCTCTCGGTAATCCAACAGATTTCGCACCAGAACATTGCTGGATTACCGAAAACAACGAATTGCTGGAAATCACTAATAATGACGTTTTTAAACGTCAGACTTAATTTTTCATGCACTACATTAGTACATACACGCAATCGAAGTGCTGGCGCGAAGGGGAACTGCTTAAAAGAAAAATAAAACCTACATTACAGCAATGTATTCTTTCGTATCAATAGTCCACATTGAATTGGAAAGGCTCCCTCTCAGTAAGCTCTACTTCCCGTATTTTCGGTGTTGGAAAAGGCTCATCTGCAAAGTAGACTACTCGAAACAACCGATCTGCCCGCTTGGTAGCAACCTGTATAGAAACGCCGGATTACTGCCAGGGCCGACCCAAGTGATGTGGCGGGTTGCAGAGGGAGTAGATACAAGATTCGAGGCTATTCTTCTAACTTGCTGGTAAGTAATCAAAAAATCAGCATAGTTTTAGCACCATTATTGGCCAAATAGGATGTCGAGAATGCAATTGTCTGATAGGTGGAGTGTTATACTGCTATCCGAAAGATGAAGCTGGATAACAACAACTGAAAACCCTAGATACGGTCCGCTATAAGGTAGGTAGTAGGCTCCTTCCCTTAATGCATGGTATCCACCCACCTTAGGAATTACACATTCACATGCTCAAAAGTCAACCTCAGCAATAATACCGACCTTATCCATCATGGATGCGAGAAATCCCCACGAATAATCCAAAACGGCGATAATGTGCATGCATAAATATTTACAGCGGCCAGTTAGTCATGGTACGTTACACCAAGTTTTAATTAAAAAAGGTGCAAATTTAATTAGATAGAAAGTGGAAACCGACGTGTGACATAATAAAATATCTTTCCGTGTATGAGACGGTAAGCTTAAAGAAATCAGTAAGGGAGAATATTCCTCTTGGCTAAATGCCACCTACTACATCTTCGCGTAAAGTTAATCCTTAATCTATCAAACCATCAATTATAGACGACAGATAACATATTACACTGAACAAATGCGTGAGTTTGAATTTATGAGGACACAGCGAAAGAACGTTTTAAAAATTGTGCTCCCAAAAGAAGGGGTAAAAGATGGCTTCATATTGGCAAACGGAGTCTGCCATGATCAGGGTATTGCATACGACAGCTCTCATAAGTATACTATTTGTAAGCGGTCATTCGTAAAAAAGTCATGATGTATCTAAAAGTGGAAAAAAGTTTCAGAATGGAGGTATGTGTATTAATTAAGTAATATTGCTATCAAAAACTGCTCACGAAGATGCTCTTCCGAAATATGAGGGAAATTAAAATAAAGGAGTAATTCTTTGAACAATTTTTAGAATAGATAATAAACACCTTTAAGACGGGAGATTAAACTTATATAACCAATTATACAATGGTTGTTTCATGTTATCACCACAACTAAGGAGAACTTCAATAGTTTAGCCTCAGCCATAGCGTGAAATATTAATAATAATACGTAATAATATACAATATTATATATCATTATTATATAAAATTTTAATACATAATATACAAGTTTACCCGGCAAACGTTGTTTATTATACGGCCGTCAAAATACCACCAAAACACCACGTGGTCTCGTGCAACTGAAGTCTGCAACGCAACTGCAACCGCGGGCCCACGGTTGCATGTGACTGGTTTCAGACTGGTTTGAGATCGTCAAAAAACAGTCGTTTCGTGTGCGCCTCCACACTGCACTCCAATACATTGTCGAGGTCACAAAACAGTTGCGCGCGCAACTGTTTTGCAACGGTAGTTGTAAAACAGCCGCACGGTGTGCGCTGGGCCTTAGGCAACGTAGGACATCGCCAAATGTGTGAGTGTATGTCACTCTCTTGACATAAGAATCGTATTCATTCTCATGCGTCACATCGCTCAAGTAACATTCTCAAGATAACGATGCGAATTTCCCTTTAAAGAATAAATTTAATGTTTTAATTATAAAAATCGATCAAATTGTGCCAAATCATCGAATGTAAAATTAGTACAACGTGAAATCATCAAAGAGATTCATTCTTTTTCATCTCAAATGAATTAGGAGATGATTTTAATGAATAGATCAATAGAATAGAGCTGGGCTATGCCACGCCTATCTTTTCAGAATAAGCACAAGATCAGATTGAAAATTCAAAGATGATGCGATGCACGCGGGAGATTGGAATGGAATGCAAGAAGAGAAAATAAGAACATCAATGGGAGGGAAAAAGATAAGTGGCATTCAAGGGGAATGAATGGAATGATTCAAAGAGCAAGGACAAGCTGCTGCTGCTGAAGTAGAGGTTCGAATTTTGGGGTAGTGACTGGAAGATAAACACTCTTTTAAAGGATGGCGGTGGGGATAAATAAGTTGCATTGTACAAGTAAGTACGTGTCTATGCGTTACTTTTCTAGTTAAAGACCGTTGTATATCCATAGAGAATGAAATAGGGGCAAACGGAGGAGAGGTGATGATTTAGAAGTGAACAAAGAGAGTGGCCGGAAGCAAATCAAAGAGCAGGATGATTGGGAGGAGGGCATAAGAAGGCCTTGAACTCACTCCAAGAGAGACAAAAGAAGCAAGGGATTAGGAAGCATCGCACTTGGAATAAAAAGACACAATGGTGGCATTGGCCGAAGGGATAAGCAAGTCGCTTCTTAACACTTTTAAATACCGGTCACTAATTTAAAATCCCTACTGAAAAATCCAGCCATTTTTACTAAATTCGTATATTTTTTAACACATTAGCATCAAAACTACATTTGTAACGATTATTGTGAATAACGATATAACAAATGTATTGCAATAAAAATGAACTTTTCTCTTGTCAATGAATGAGTTTAATAAAATTTATTGCTAACTTTTTAATATAAAATTTAACAATGAAAACGTACTGTTTTAGAAAAATAAAAAGTTGCAAAAAATGATGTTCAGACATAAAATGCATATTAATTTTTTTATTACGCTCAATTTGAACTCTTTAAACCAAGGAAATCATGAAAAAATCATTTTTCCAAGAAAAGCATTTAAAATTCCGGATGACAAAAAGGGTCGCTACGCCCTCAACGAACGGCTCTTTCCTCCAAAGAATTTTCTCACAAGATGAGCTAAGATAAGGGTGCCAGTAGCTGCACAGGAATTTTCGTCCTCAAGACAAAAAGTGAACTCTTTTTCCATCGGGGAGTTGATTTTTGAAATAACAGAACCACTAAGTAGTAAACTGGAAAAGTTCCAAGGGCGAAATATTACGGCTTCACGCAAACAAAGTCAATAAAATAGAAATATGTAATATTACGTCCATGGCATTCTTCAGAAAGATTAACAGGACGTAATATTACTTCCATGGCACGCAAAGTGTTAAAAATTAACTCCTTCGCCCATTCACCCTCTTTCCTTGCCTCTCTGCGCGAATCTGTGTCTGTTTCTCACATTCCTTATCCACTCTCACGCATAGGCGCCGACTCCATGGGGCCTGAGGGGGCTCGAGCCCCCTCAATAATTTGTTTGGGGGGGCGGAGCCCCCCCAATAATTCAAGAAATTAATTAAGTTATGTTATGCTTTGTAAAATCACAAAAATATGTTGGTATTTTTTTATTTTCCTTGTTTGACGATAGTTACCTTTTAAAATAAATTCAGTGATGATATAAAACAAATAATTATTACGGTATTAAACAGATTAACTGAAAAAAGTGGTGTGAATCGTGATAGTGTTTTGGGGCTGTGACACACTTTGAACTTTTCCCGGTGCGTGAACCTTCGGGTACAAACTGGCGGGCCAAGAGGGATGCAAGCTGCCTCCCGGTTGATTTAAATGGAAGAATGACTAATTTTATAAGAATGGAAGAATGACATAAAAAATGTGTCAGGCTTGTAGAGTTTCCCGAAGTGTCGAGTTATAGAGAGTCGAGTTTTCGGGGTTCTAATATTGATCATATGACCCCTCGAAAAGGCTTTTAAAAAACTTTAAAACTCACTATTTTCCATCTAAAATTTAGAAAATTTCCCGAGGCAAGACCCGCGGTATGGCCCCCCCCAATATTTTTTATAAGTCGGCGCCCCTGCTCTCACGCATGCATAGCGACTCGCGTCTCCACAGCCACCCCCTCTCGGTTACGCTATAAGACAGGTTTCACTAAAAATGCGTGGACGGAGGATATGACTGGCAGGAACTGTTTCAAGAAGAGACGCGAATACGTATAAGGGACAAGCAGAAAGTGTAGACGGCGGAAAAGAACAAGGAAACCCTATTCTATCTCCAGAGGGACGAACCGGGGGATAAGCAGGTGACGTGCCGCCCACGAGCCAACCATCACACCCGGGAGAAGGAGGCATTTTCGGATAGAAGACAGGAAGGACGCGCGGGTCATTAAATAACGATCTAATGGTGCATCGATCAATTTTCCCAATAGGGTGGCTTCCTTTTATTTTTTTATTGTCTTAGTCGAAAAATTATTACTCCTGGAGTACATATTCCACGCTTTTAGATTTTAAATGATGATTTCTATTTGTCGCGATTAAATGAAAAGTGAAAATTTTCAAGCGCGCGAAAATGCGATGGCTAAGTATGAATGCTGAGAAAAGTCCCTGTGACATCTGGCTACTGTTGTGTGAGGCCATCTGGGTGCGAGGCTATGAACGCCGCTACTATGCAGGCTGCTTGTGTGCCTGAGTACTTTGTGAAGAGCCAACTTTGATATTATGAAAGTGAACTTGTTTATTTTAGTTGCTATGTAATGTCAAGGATATAAATTTGTTGATTTAATCTTGCTATTACCAATAAAAAACGAAACACTGAATCAATCGGTCAAAACTTTAAATCCCTCAGTCGGGTAGACGAGAGGATTTTACACTCTGCTAGCAGGTAGCGCTTGCCTTAAATACGGATGATTAATGCCTTATCAAGCGAAGGAAACTTTCCGACCATAGGCAGTTATAATAGGTGATTATTAAGAGATGTTACCCTGAGCTCTGTGCCTTATGCATGCATTGGTAATCTGAGACGATGTAAAACTCCTATCTACTCGTAGAGAAACTAGGTCCCTGTGACGTCACGTGGAGTGGAATCGCATGGGCGCCAATCTGGCCTTTTTCGAATGAGGTTAAAATTGACCATTGCCATTCGTCTAAACTGGAATTTCTAAAACCAAATGATTTGTATATTATGAATACACTAATGGTTGGTAACGAATCGCAATCAATGCCTTTCGTTTTCTTTGATGAAGGAAACTATCCTATTGAAGACTTATGAAAAGAGATGAAGTATGCAATAACGATAAACGTGAACTTAACTCCGAAATCAAATCTAATTACTCAAAATCCTTGCAATGATTATAAAAATATTTGACGCATTATAGTAGGTTTACGAGGATGGCGCAAAAAATCGTTGAATCCCTGCCCCAAAACATAATCACTCATTTATCCAGCACAAGACCAAGTGCAAGAGTTATTTTGGAATGTAAACCAAAGTAAAGACACGACACGTGTTGGAATGGCTTGAGGAAATGAGGAGCAGAAAAAGATTTGAGGAAAGAGACGAGGGTAAAGAGTTGGCCGGAGGGATAGATGGGAGAGCCTATCTTATCACAAGAGAGAGAGAGAGAGGCAAGCGAGGGATCTATTTGGTGCCATCGCACTTGGAAGGGGAGGAAGGACACGGAGGCTGGGATAAGCAGGTCGCTTTTTATCCCTTTTCCGATCGATGGGAAGGGATCCGTCGGACGAGGGATAAGATGGGGTCAGCATGGTTTGAGGATAAGTTTTCGAAAAGAAAGCCAATTTTAAGGAGAGGAGGGACACCAGGTCCCTCTGCGAACCGGGTGAGTGTTTTTCCCGGGGCATTGACGGATGACCTTGGGCCAGGGGAGCGGGGCGAGGCGGGGTATGGAGAAATTGGCAACAGAGGGCGGGGGAGAAAAAAATGCCCGATAGTGTGGGCCGAGTCGCCATCTGGTGGCGAGCAGATGCATACATTACTTCTCCACTCCGAAAACTTCAATTTCAATTTTTTGGCAGCGGCACTAATCTAACGCTAGAATGCAAATTTGAGCTAGCCTCGCTCCGCCAACAGAATGGAATGTAATGGCCGAGGGAGAAGCAGATTGAATTTCAAGCGGTACATCACCGCACCCCAGCCAATATCACAATTGGCACTGCACCGAGCTAACTTAAATCATCCCTGCAACAAGGGAAGGGATTTTTGTCTACAAGAAAATTGCACTTCTGAAATTCTAATGGGGGAAAAATAAAAATAATATTTATCAATTACTTTTAAATCAAGTTCTATATAGATAAATATCGAAAAACATCGCATGTGAGACTTGAAGATAAATCTATTTTACTGTAATATTTTTTTAAATATAGCAACGCATTTATGTGAATTTCTATTGCATTTCAACTCTACAGTATAATTATAAGTTGATTTTTTTCTCCTTTTCTTGACCTCTATGTTTATTGTTGATTCTGTGCTTAGGTGTAGAGGTCCTGAAGAATTTTAAATGCAAATTATTGCCAACTTTTTGGTATTATTATAGGTGTATATGAGGGCTATGAAGAATGGCGCATCAAGGATAGGGACAAGGGGGAACTTAGTTGTGGGTAACCTTCCTGCAGTAGTGGAGGTCCGAACAAAATTTCCATTTTATTAACAATTAGTGTAAATTGGATACCCAAAGAGGGAGCTATATCTGCCACTATATTGTAACACACCAAAAGCGTGTAAATAGTCCCTAAGTTTATAGCTAATTTGTATTTAAATTCGTTAAAGTGGGTAAAAATATCAGAAAATATACCTAAATAGGGACGTACTAATGTGCAAAGTGGTAGCCTCCAAAAATTTCGATTTCATCTAATGTGTGTTCCAATGAGGGGGGACTGATGCCCCCTTAATCCCCCCCGTTGATCCGCCACCGGCTATGAGTACATATGAGTACACAATTTTGATATTTTGACATCTTAGGCATATTTAATTATTATTTCATTTACAAAAATGATAGGTAAGTATGAACTGTTTTAATTTAGTTACTATCAATAAATCAATCATTGCAAAATGGTGCGTCAGAATTCAAGTCCCTAATTTTTAATTAATTTACGACTGATTTCTTTTCCTTTTATTTACTTTTATTATAAAAAAATATCAATTTCTCCTTATGTGAAAACTACATATGCAACAATTGCCATGAGAAAAAATTTGAGCCTCGGTATAATTGCCATTGGAATTAAAGAACCTGGATAGCGTAGTGGTCTGCGCAGTGGCCCGGAAAGCCAAAGGTCCGTGGTTCGATTTCCGGTCCAGGGGAATTTTTTCTCATGGCAATTCTTGTATATTTCAACGCCGTTCACGCGGCAGGATTAGAAATATTACACATGAAAACTACATGCTTAAGATTATAATATTCTGGGAAAATAAAATAATTTCAGGCATTTTTTCCAATAAAATATAAATTACATTTAATAGCTCTAGATGTAACAAACAATTTCACTGTCGCCGCCGTTAAATCTCATTTTCTGTCACAGTACTTTTTCTATACATGCACAATGCATTCATACTTACAAAAAATCACATTTACCCGTGGTCATTGGTCTGTGAGATGGATCAGCATACTTTAATTTTGCAGTGACAAGAAATACGGATAAATACGAGAAAGGCTAATGTTTTTGTTTCTTTGGTCTTCATTATTTTCACGTTTCCGGCTTTTTTCCGCATTCTTATTCTCAATGAAACCGCCACACTAACTCATTAATTTGATCGGAAGGTTTTTCAGGGTTGAGCTCACCCCAGACAAAGCCACAGGTGTGTCAATTTCACACATTTAGGGCCAGTTCCTGACCCTGGGCCATCTCGCACTTCCAGGATTACGAGTGGACGTATCCGATGGCTTTTCGCGGGATATGAACCGGAGACCTCTTGACCAGCTGCCAAGTGCTCTAACAACTACTCCCTCTACTACTTAGCAAACCACAGTGGCAATATTCTCCATCATTCCGCTTTGAAGTGTCAGTCTAACGACTCAGCCTTCTTAACGAATTAGGATTTTCACCAAGTATGCTGTCACGATCGCGAATTAAAAAGAAAACATTGGCAAGGAATTTATGGACTTATATTATTTTTCTGCATGGATAATTTGAGCGTTGATATATATTTTTACAAGGGCGTTGTGTTTTTGAAAACTCACCCACTTTCTCATGAAATTTATTTTCAATTCCCTAAGATTTCATCCGTCCATATTAGTAACACCCTCATTAAGGAATGCGTGCCTTAACCCTTTCGAGATGGCGGAGTTTTCGTCTTAGATTGACTGCTGTACTGAGCCCCAAGAGACTCTTCTTTCTCGTGGTGCGGAGCAGTTTTGGAGGGCATTAGTAAAGAAGGGTCTCGCGGATAATCACAGGCTTTCAGCTCCAACCTTTTTCGACCCCTCCCAGCGAGGACTCCGCATTATCGCGGACTCCGAAGGTAGTTGTGCTCCCTCCTTTCCGGGTTTACGGCTATACCTATGGCTTTGGTTCGCGGTCAAGTTATGGATTGCTTATATGTATTTGGCACATGGATAATTGTTGCTTGCACGTAAATTGCAGACTTTGAATTGAATTCCTCAATTTTTTCTGAGCATTGTCAAATTTTAAACGAAGTTCTAAGGTAATATCAACGCATTTAATGCAGCAACAATTTCCATGTTGATGTTTACACAGAACTCGAAGTGTAAGATAGTAATAATTTATCGTAGAATTTTGTCTAAAAATTGTAAACTCTGCTCAAAAGAAAGAAATCGCAGCACTTGACTGAAAGTAGTTAGCTAGTGGGTTGGTCAAAGAACTCCTCAATGGACACAGAGCGGCAGTTGTTTAAAAAGGCATCACGTTCCTGAGTCAATCCATATGCCCAGCTCTTCTGCCACCCATCAATCGCAAACCACATCCCCTTCTCGTCATCCATCGTGGTCTCGACTCTCCTGCTACAAAGCCCTTACCACTGCTGGCTTTATTACATTCCATCATTTTCACCGCCTCTTCTATTCCACTGCTACAGATGCAAACAGGTCATTCCTCCCTCTTTCAACCAGTCAAACTCATCCTCATTGGCATGCCCTACTTGCAATACATCATCGAAACCGCTGCTTTCGCTTTCAAAAGTTTGGTTCTCGTTCTTCTCTTTTTAACTTTCATGGCTTTTTTAGCCAGCCGAGGTCATCTCGGTCTTGTTTTCTAGTGTCTCCTCACGCGCGTAACTACAACGTACCATGGTTGTTTTTGTCCATGTTCTGTCTTGATTAAAATATAAATGGAAAGAAATTTTACAAATTGCTGAACCAGAACAAAAATAGTTCCTTAATGGGTTGGGAATGAACTTTTCAATGGACACAGAGTTGCGATTACTTGAAAACACATCACTAACACACTATTTTTTGAAAATCTTTATCTTGATAAAAATATAAAGGCACACAGTTCTGATCTGAATTTGCGCTCTCTTTGAGCGCCTTGAAAATCGCGAATTGAAGTCAACGTATGCCTTATTTACATTCGTGAGCATTGCGTACATCATGTTATCCATCAATATGGTAATCATATAATCAATTCTTCATTGCATTATACTATTCATTGTTATAAAAAAGAGGTGAAGGATTGAGGCTCCAAGTTACCACAGCATTTAAGTTATTTTTTGGATAATTATACCAATAACACAGGTCAGCGACATGCAAATTGTTTCAAAATTTAGTAAGTGATTTTTATTGTGTTTTCAACATTGATTTCGGGAAAAATTGTGAACAAATGCATCACGCACAGTTATTTCACAAACTGATTGTCTAGTTTTAGATTTTTTAGATATTTTTATACATATTTCAGCACCATATTGAGTTTGAATTTTGGTTTTAAGGATCTCCATGAACTGCTATTTGGCCGTTTTTATTCTAGATATGCGTAATTTAAAGAGTAATTAGGAGAAAGCAGCAGTATTTTTGTGCCAGCACTTGTCCTTTCCGTTCCCCCTCCCCCATCCCCTTGCTGACTCTTTCATATCAGAGCCTGTTTGTCCTGCTGCCCCTTCCCCCACCATCGCCAAGCAGTGAACCTCTCCCATTGTTCTTTAGTTCACAACACCTCTTCACTCTGTGCTGTTCATGTGTTGCTGTTAGTGTTTTTTTAAAGTAGTGACCGTTTTCTTGTGTTGTGAAG
This sequence comes from Ischnura elegans, assembly GCF_921293095.1. NCBI lineage: Eukaryota > Metazoa > Arthropoda > Insecta > Odonata > Coenagrionidae > Ischnura > Ischnura elegans. The sequence goes on along the minus strand of NC_060255.1, from coordinate 10,366,654 downwards.
TTGTTGTATGGACAGAGGAAAAGGACTACCAGAGGATGTGTAAACTCGCCAGTTTGCTTCGGCTACATTTTTAAATCTACATTTCTTCTAGATTCTGCGACATTTGAAATATAAAAACAATCATTTTCCTTCATAAAAGAAAAAATATTGAAAAATCATGGATTCACAAAATATTTCTTCAACAAATGAAATGTTTTCGATCATGTAAAGTGTTAAAATTAGCTTAAGACCCTCTACTTTTCAAAAATTTCCCCCCTTTGCGTTGGACCCCCCCTCGAATGAAATTCCTGGCTACGCCACTGACTGAAGCGTTAAAAAGCAACACAGAAACGTTTCCGATTTTGTTGAAAAAGTATATTTCGCCAACTTAGGTATAAAGTTAGGTGATCATGATAAGCTTCGGACCCCACAAAGTTTCCTCAGCGTGTGCTGAATAACAGAGGCAATGGTTTCAAGGTAAAAAGCGGTCCTTACGTTTTAGAATACCAATGGTTTGAAGGGAGCCTTAAAATCGTAGTGATGACTGCTATTTTTGATCTAGCGACGTACTAGGTTTCAATTTGAGAAACAGAAAGAATATTTCTTACCCTAGCATTCGATCAGCCATTCGACCTGTTCCTCATGGACCTCAAGTACCAATACCCTCTCCTCCAGATTCTTTGGATGACATACATGATGACCAAGAGTCATTGGCTCAGCAAGGTGATAGCGAAGAAGACAGTGATTGCTACTATCCTAGCACAACAAATCCCATTCGATTCTCACAATCTGAGCTGAACGATTTAGTTAGAGACCAAGGCCTTTCTAAACAATCGGCTGGGGATTTAGGATCTAGGTTGAAAGATAAACATATGTTGGCTCAGGGTACATCCTTTTCTCGGTATCGATTAAAGGAAAAGGAGTTTGTGTCTTTATTCTCTCAAGAAGATGACCTGGGGTTTTTCAGTGATGTGCCCAGACTTACGACACGTTTCAAAATAGAATAAACGTCTGATAAGTGGCGACTTTTTAGTGATTCTTCAAAAAAAAGACTCAAAACAGTACTTCTACAAAAATGGCAATAAGTATGCTTCTATACCTTATGTTACAATGAAGAATGTTACGGAAACCTAGTACTGATTTTATGCAAACTCTGTCATTCAGACCACAAATGGACACTACGTGGTGATTTCAATGCTACTTAGTCAACAAAGTGGCTATAAAAGGTTCCCTTGCTTTCTCTGTGAATGAGACAGTAGAGACAGAAATTAACACCGCATAAAAAAATCTTGATTATTGAGAAAAAGGTTGCATGTAGGGGTTAAAATGTTGAGACAAGCCTTGTGGATCCCAAAGAGGTGTTACATCCACCAATAGGGTGTTTCCTATAACTTTTTTATTTCCTAAATCGAAAGATTATTGCTCCTGGAGTTCGCATTTCATTCTTTTGGATTTTTAAATGACGATATATATTTTTTGCGATTAAGTGAAAAGTGAAAAATTTCAATCGCGCGAAAACGCGACGGCTAAGTATGAATGCTGGGAAAAGCCCGTGTCACGTCATTCTGGTTCTCGCTGTCGCTGTGTGAGGTGACCTTGGGGCAAGGATGTGTGCACCGCTTGATGCAGGCTGCTAGCAGGTAGCAGAGCACCCTGATAGCAGGTAGCGCTTGGCTTAAATAAGGATTATTAATACCTTATCAAGCGGAGGAAACTTTCCGACCATAGCCAGTTTTAATAGGTGATTATTAAGAGATGTTTCCCTGAGCTCTGTGCCACATGCACGCATTTGTAATCTCAGACGATGTATGACTCCTATCTCCTCGTACAGAAACTAAGTCAATCTGGCCTTTTTCAAAGACCAGATTGGTGGTTAAAATTGACCATTAGAATTCGTCTAAACTGGGATATCTAAAACCAAATAATTTGTATATTTTGAACACACTAATGCTGGGTAACGAATCGCAATCAATGCCTTTCGTTTTCTTTGATGAAGGAAACTACCCTATTTGCTAAGGCATTGCCAAAAGAAGCGGTGCCGAAGGTATCTCTGTGGTCAGTTTCCTGGTCCATCCGGGTCAAAGGTAAAGGAAGGAATCTTTGTCAGGCCAGACATTAGAAAACTAATGACAAATCCCAACTCAGTGGACAACATGGAACGAAAGAAAAGGAACCATGGACATTTTTTACATGAGCTGTATCCGGTTTCCTTGGAAACAAAAAGATCCAAACTACAAGAGAATCGTCGCAGACATGTTCGACAAATTTAAGAAGCCGGGATGTGACATGAACATTAAAATTCATTTTCTCCACTCACATCTTGTCTTTTTTCCTGAAAACCTTGGTGGTGTAAGTGAGGAGCAGGGCAAAATACTCCACCAAGACATCAAAGAAATGGAAAGAAGAAATCGAGAAAGATGGAATGTCCAAATGATAGCGGACTACTGCTGGATGACAAAAAAAGACGATTCCCAACGATTCCACAGCCATACAAACAGTAAAGGAAGCTTCGACAGAAATCAGTGGCGTAGCCACAGAGGGGGTCCGGGGATTCAGGACCCTTCCCCCCCTAAGTATAAGAACACAATTATTGTCCTTCACAAAAGAAAACAAAATATTGAAAAATCAGGAATTTACAAAATGTTTCTTTAGCAAATTAAGTTTTTTCGATTATGAAAAGTGTTAAAATTAGTTTAAAACCCATTCTTAATTGCCCTGTTTTTTTCAAAAATTTTCCCCCCCGGTTTTGGACAAACCCCCCGAACAAAATTCCTGGCTATGCCACTGACAGAAATTGAAAGCGTTTCTAAGAGAAATGGAAGTAAACTGGAAATGTGGTTTAGAATATGATTTATAAATTAACTGAAACTTTACAAAGGTGGAAACAATTAGAAATAATGCTTTCATATTGTAATTATAACCAAACATACTCTACTTTTTGAGAAAAGCTGACGTGATAGACAAAAATAGATAGCATTTTTGAAATCGGTGATGAAAATTACAAGAATGTTAGTAATCAAATTTCAAACAACTTTCAAAAAAAAAATTATTCCAGACCTGTGGTACTATTCCAGTTAACTTTTAGGGCTAAACACGACAGGCACATAGTGTGAATATTCGGCAAGAGATGGAGAACCTTAGCGCGGTAGAATGAATGGTAACTACGTCCAACATTTCCTAAAATCCACCATCCCCCACCCATCAGTCCTCAGTCCTCTCCTCTAAAGATTCACTCCCATCCGTATCCCCCTAACAAGCGCCTGGCACACCAGGCAATTGCTCGCTCAGGTTTCATATTACGAAGACCATACGGAATAAAATATCACGTTACACGAGAGAAACGTATTTCACCCCTCCCCCATTCTCGCCAACTGACCTTTTTCAGCAAACCTTCTTCAAATCTCCCAGTATCTCAAGCCCAAAAAAATGAGTCACGTGGATCGTGTTAGTGTGGTGGCTAGAGTGTTGGCTTCCTACCCGGCGGGCTTGGGTTCAAATCCCGGCGTTGGGAGAGAATTTTCAGAGACTGCCCGATCCCTGCTTGAGTGTTGTGTGGAGGACATTTCAAGCGCAACACTCCGTCCGTCGGATGGGACGTTAAGCCGTGGTCCCCTTGGCGCCTTTCGTTAAGAGCAGGCTAACGCCGACGCCGGGTTTCTCTCCACCCTTCCTTCCACACCCTTCCCTCATGGCGCAAATGACCTCAGCTGTCGATCGCCTCCTCCAAATACAATACCATACCAAAATGAGTCACCTATTGGGCCCTAAAGTGCGTAATCATGACTTTAAGCAAATAATGAGGTATCTTCATTTGACTAAAATATTCGTATTGTGCACAAAGTTAAAAAGAAAATGACACCAAACACGGTGTATTTTGGACATTTGTTTCAACATTTCAAGCATGGAAGTATTTTTCCCGTTTAAAATAAAAAAGGAAAGTAGAATGGGGAGTATGAATGGATTGAGATCGGAGTTCTATAGTCAGAGAAAATATCACTGAGGTCGAGTAAAAGTTTCAAGTTACCTGAGAACAGCAGGAAGTGGTTTCTTTCGAATAGCTTCCCCCTCTCCTTCTTGCCAGCTTCCCTCTTTTCACTCGACCTCCCTTCTTGGTCCCCAATATTTTTAAACACGCTAAGTCACATACCTAATGTGTTCTTTGGTGACAACCAATAGCATTCCGCAATTTGTGTTTTACCTCCCTATGATTTCAAGAATGCGCACCAAATATAAAAATTAAAGAATCCAAGTAATACGCATTTACGACATAGTTTAACTTTGTTAATCATGGTTCCTTCACTTTTATTAACCGATGTTTTAATGAATCACTAGTTCCTATATCAGACCGCACCAAAAAGTGATGAGAAGTTTTCACCACGACAACATAATTTTGCTTGAATTAGCCTAATAGTAATAATTTAATTTCCACTGTTTCAATTCATGATGAAAGTAATAAGGATTACATGCAATAACTCGATTTTGCTCGTTCGGGGGGTTCTGACGTAATTCCAATTTCAAGTAAAACGAGCGCATTGTACGTAGATGTGGTGTAACCATTGTGTGCATACCGTAAATTGGCGCACGGATCCGCGAAGTACCTGAGCCGCGAGCAAAGGAGGGGAGGAAAGGACCGACAAAAATACTGTTTTGGGACCGACAGACACAGGTGTAGGTGCTAGCGGGTCCGTTCGCCCATCCCTTTCCTCCCCCCGACGAAGGCAACTAGCACCTCTAAAGGCCGTTTTACACGGGGCACGGAGTTGCGCAGGTTAGAGCTGCATTAATTTCTAAAATGGCGTGGAATTGCGCGAATGCATGAACGAAATTAGAGCAGGGGCTATTTTGCCGTCTCGCATTCACGCATTCTCGCATGTGTTCTAGCGATTCACCGCTTTACACGACGCAATTTTGATTGCGCCTTCGCACGTACGTCAGATTGCGCAACTCCGTGTACCGTGTAAAACGGCCTTGCCGTCTCGCATCCACGCATTCTCGCATGTGTTCTTGCAATTCACGGCTTTACACGACGCAATTTTGATTGCGCCTTCGCACGTCCGTCGGATTGCGCAATCCCGTGTACCGTGTAAAACGGCCTTAATAGAATTATTAACTTTTTCTACCTTCTCATAATATCTCAATCTAAATAGCATAAGTACTTGTAAAGTACTAAAAAAGCTAAGAAGAATGATATAAAACACGAAGTGCTCCGATCATAAATAACGAAATGGTCGAAAGTTAAAACAAAACATACAGTGTAATGGCTAAAAAATAACTTTCCACCATTTCGTTATTTATGACCGGAGCACTTCGTGTTTTATGTCATACTTCTTAGCTTTTTTAGTACTTCACGAATATGCTATGCCATCTACGGTCCATGAAGTCCTGATACATGGAAGGGAAAGAGCAAAATTCTCCCAATGGGGCAACTTTTCAAAGAGGCATTAGAAGCTAAAAATAAGAACACCCAAAAATTTCGTCAGTCAACAGGAACCACTCAAGAAAGACCGCAAATAACGACATCTTTTAAAGACTTTTGATTACGTCGGATCCATTTAATTCATCTATCATAAATATCAAGGAAGGTGCCCAAAGAATCGAGGGAAGTTTCTTCTTTCTTCTGGTTTTAGAGGAAAGTGAAGGGAGAGAATCAGATGATAGTGATGACCATGATTCTTAGGAGGACTGAATTCATGAATTTATTAAAGTTTCAAACTATGATCATGAAAGCAAAAAACTAGCTCGGTGTAAGGTTAATTCAATTGTGTACATATTTGTAGTCCTCTGTCCTTCAAGTTCATTGTATTCCATTCGTTGGAGTTATATTTAAGTTGTTCTGCTAATTGTTTCATTAGAATTGTGATTTAAAATTATTCCCTTGAGGAGACTAAATCCAACATTTTCTTCATATTGCTTCACTCTTGTTATCATTCTCTATTTTTTAGCATTATATAAAGAAAATATTGTAAATAGTTTGTATTCTGATGGGATTTTCAATGCTAAAACTTTGAATTATTTTTTATTAAAACATTTTATTATTAAATACGAAAAAAAAATGTTTTACAAAAGCTAATAAAGCATTTCATTATCCCTTAATTACTATAATTTCCTCGCGGTAGGTCATTTGGCATTCTAAGAAGGATAGGAAGCGGAAAAACGTCTTCGGAAACATCTAATATATAGCAACAAAGATTGCGCGGATTCATGAAATGTCTACTTCCGCACGCTCCTCCTCGGCGAGGATGAAAAGGGAATTGATTGGTAAAAGAATGACATTTTTCCCATTCCTGGTAAATATGCATGTCAATCTTTGCGGGAAAACTTCAATCCTACTGAAAGGATACTCGTAATATGCGACTTGATTCCGTTGAGTTTGGAAAACCAAAGCATGTTTACTAGAGATACGCATTTCCTAACGATCCAATATCCTAGTAATATCTTCAATTGAGTATTTCGCGTCAATAGATACTGTATAGTGTGCATTAAACAAAGATTTTAAATAATGTAGTTCCAAACAACATGAAATATCCATCGGTATCACCGAGTCTCTAAGCCTTCGCGTCGCGGAGTCGGGACTCGAAGCGCGATCGAAAAAATCCGTTCATTTTTGCAGTTGCAAATTTTTTTCCAAGATTTTTGCTCTATACTGTTAAACTATCTCCAATTAATAGTCTTAGTAAAAATTGGAGAACTATTATTTCTCAAATCAAAGATAATGTCTACTCTATGTCACGTTTAGCCATAAAAATGGAGCCGCCATTTTGCGACATTATACCACATCATTATCAACCAAAGTATTTACAAATAATGGAAAACGTAGATAAAGTACCATATTACTGGAACATAAGGTTTTTTACTTCATTAAAATCCTTCAAAAACTCTACCACTAGCTTACCTAACTTCTAAGTTTATCGAAGAAAAATGAGATAGGACGTGTTTTTGGAAATTTGGTTGTGCTTGGTCCTCTGTACCTTAGCAACGGATGAAGTCTATAAAAAATGACTTATTGTTTCATAGTTCTCAATTATTTTTGAGCATATACGTCAAGTTTTAAGTCTCTACCTCAAATAACGCTATTTTGGACCTTTGTCCGGCTTTTTTCCGATTTCGGACCACTGTGCGACGGGTCGTGTTTTTGTCACTATTATTATTTGATTTATTACTTTACACCTGCTAATATCTTGGTTTGAAAAGTTGAATTAGATTATTAACTTGGCTAGATTTCTTTTAATGCCACTGTTTTTGCTAAAGATGCAGCTTTTAGATGAGATAAGGTGAAGTCGGAAGGTATGGATGGAGCGACTACTTGGCGGGGATGGGATGTTGAAAACAGTGTTAGCAGGAAGAATGTTAGGTAAACGAGGGAGAGGAAGGAAAAGAATAGGATTTCTTAGATAGAATGATAGGTAGTAGGTTTTTTTTAGATAGAATGTAAGAGGAGGCTCCCGGAATTCTTCTTAAGCACTCCATGGAAACCTACCTTAATCGGTAGAATACTTTAATAATAATAATATACTCAATTAATTGCAAAATGTAAAACTTACAATTACCAGTGTATACCAATTTAGATGTGATAGATAGAATAAATGCGGTGAATGTAATATATTAGAGAAGGTTTCACGTCAGTAGTATCGTACTCTTCACTCCAGTGAGTAAAATCGTTCAACGGGGCAATAACCTTTCACCTTAAATTCAAAATGTTATCGCCATGTAACAGTGTCATTGCAGAAATGTGGATCTGATGCGAACACTATTTATTACCAATTAATGGAAGTGTGAGGAAAAGAGGAGTTTAAGGGGAAGAGTGGATTGTTGTCCAAATGGAAGGTGGAGGAAAATCGACTCCAGGCGATTGACTTTTTAGCGGAAATGGTTCAGATAGGATTAAGAGACGTGGAGGGAAATGAAAACATGAGCGTTAGACAAGGAAAGAAGATGAATGGAAAAGTAGCGAATTGGCTCACGAAGAAACGAAGTTTCAGCAGGCGATATTATTGAGAGAAGTAAGGTATGGATGGCAAAAGTAAGGGAGGGAGTGATTGAAATATATGGATGGAATGCGAGGAAAAGGACGAATAAAAACTTGCGAAAGAAAAATAATGGATAACAAATAGAACTGTAGGTTTTTCTCCATCATTTTACTTAACCTGTAAAAATACTACGAATTATGGTGTTTCTGTGTGAGCCACTATGCAAGTCAACAGCGGTAATGACCTGACTCACTCACTGTGGAACACAGCAAATCATTGTATTTTTCAACCGCAAAAAAACGGCCATAGCGGTAATAGGGTACTTTTCTTCATCAAAGAAATCGAAAGGCATTAATTGCGATTCTTTACCCACCATTAGTGTATTCATAATATACAAATTATTTGGTTTTAGATATCCCAGTTTAGACGAATGGCAATGGTCAATTTTATCCTCATTTGAAAAAGGCCAGATTGGCGCCCATGCGATGCCGCTCCACGTGACGTCACAAGGACCTAGTTTCTATACGAGTAGATAGGAGTTTTACATCGTCTGAGATTACCAACGCATGCATGAGGCACAGAGCTCAGGGAAACATGTCTTAATAATCACCTATTAAAACTGGCTAAGGTTGGAAAGTTTTCTTCGTTTGATAAGGTATTAATAATCCTTATTTAAGCCAAGCGCTACCTGCTAGCATCCTGCGTCGTATCAGTGCTCAGAGCCTCGCCCCAAGGACATCTCACTTGCCGCAGCGGGAACCAGAATGACGTCACATGGAGTTTTTCCGGAATTCATACTTAGCCGTCCCGTTTTCGTGCGCTTGAAATTTTTCACTTTACATTTAATCGCGAGAAATAGATATCGTCATTTAAAAATCTAAAATCGTGAAATATGTCCTACAGGAGTAATAATCTTTCGATTTCGGAAATAAAAAAATAATAGAAAACCACCCTATTATCGCCAGAAGCGAAGAATTTTCAATCTTCAAATCGTACGAATGCCGAAATGCAATGAACCTTAAACCCTCACACGGAAATTTCCATTTACGTTCCCAGAAGACTATAGTCCGATCCATGATCGCGTCAGCTGCAAATAAAAACGAAAGAATTTGTCTTTATAGAAAACTAAATTCCGTAGAAGTAGTACCATTTCGTCAGGAGCGATATGCATTTTCATAATTCCCAGGATAAAAGTGGAACCAGCTCAAAGTAATGTTAACAAACGAGGGACATGGGATAAAACACGGGACTGTCATTTGAAACGACGAGTGGTACGAATACAACGGCCCCGTGCCCACTATAGAGCCCCGTATACGCATAAGTGCCCCATATTGCGAGGCTTAAGCAATATGGGCAACGACAATGATGAAAGTTCCATTTAGGAATGAGTTAATTTGAATGTCGATAACTTGTGAACCGTCGACTATACTCGGCATAACGGCTATTGTGATGGTGAGTCCGAAATAAATTTCACCATAATTTATAAAATATCATGATTAGAGATACGTTCAAATCGCACTTTCATTTTTATTTTATCCCACTTTCAAGAAAAGTTTATCGCATTTTGTAGTGCGTATTTTTTTATTTTCTTTATGAGGTAGATGACGATAAAATGTAGTGTAACACAGTTATATGACAAAATACAGAATAATTTTAATAATTAATTAGTAGAGCAATAGTAAATTAAGGAATAAGACATGTAGTGGCGGAGGTGTAGCTTGCCCGCGCCCACTTGTACTTCGCGGCCTCGTAGAGTCCCAGCCCACTAGCAGCATGCCAGTCGCTCACTTGCTTTAAGCGGTGAGTGTCGGAGGAGCATTTAAACTGCACCCGGCACAAAATGCACGAATTTTGCCGTCGAAAAGGCAAATTTGCGTAAAAATATCGTAAAAGTCCAGTCATCGCATCTATGTCGCATTTATTTGCGCACATCGCATTTATCGCATTTGCGATTTTCACGCATCTCTAATCATGATATATCACTGCATTAAAATTCACCACACGATAATTAACCAAATCGGTTTATATATCGCGATATATGTTATGTATCGTATAGATCGTGATAGATAGATCGTGATCAATGCTATCGGTCAGTAATCATCGGTGATCATATCACCAATGGTCAAGCACAATGTCATATGATACATTTCAATAAGTAATTCGTAAATACATCCGATAATTCGATACATCGCCCTCACCCAAATCAATACGCTTAACGCGATGCTCACGATCTCAGTATAGGTCTAATTATAATCACCAGGCGCAGTCAGAATTCGCAATAATTCCGAAGCAGGTACCGCTGAACGAAACCTTAAAATTGCGTCCACACCTGCGCCGAAAATTGGGTCGCAAATATACGAGAATCTTGCTCGCGGCACTTTAAAAACCAACCCCTGAAATTAAAGCGAAGACCGCGACGTGTTCGTGAGGTCGGGAAAATATTCATATAGATAATTAGAAAACATCATTTTAAGCCATAGGAAACGAAAAATTTAGTCGAGTTCATTGAGCCAAAAACGCTGTCAAAGGGGTTATGTTGAAAATTAATGTGACCACGACATGTGCACGAGCTATTGAAGCAGAAATTACGGCGTTTGAGAGGGTGTGAACGACAATAACTTTTTAACGACATTTTTGAAGTGATTAAATCATTTCCATAAGTGTTATTATTTCCAGGAATATTATCCAATGAATTAAATACTTTTTCATAATTTTAAACATTTTCGTCATAAAATAATGAAACCAATTATCTGACAAAAAACATTAAACCTGCATACTTAATTTAATACAAAAAGATACAATTTCAAAGGTATGATAAAAAAATCTGAAACATTGACCGATGGATTCGCACATCTTAATCAAGCAAGAAATTAACTGATTATGGGAAATAAAATCTAGATAGAAAAATGCAACTTATTTTGACTGCATGTCATTCGAAATATTAAGGATCAATCGTTATTTGGTATGCATTCTGTAATAAATATGAGCTGTGAGAGTTAAGTCTATACTTTTCTACCTGAATCCTCAGTTAAAAATTGGAGATTGATTCTTGGTATCTATTTTGGTTAACAATGACCATTAGCGAAGGATGCAGTAAAGCGCTGCATCTTGATACAGTATGAGCATCCAAGTTTCGAAAAATGAAATTATTTCTCAAATTTACGCAGAAAACCAATTAATATCGCCAACTTCCAAAGGAACTTCCGATGGAAATAGGTTTTCCAAAACTTCAAATTTCATGTTTTTATGAGGAACATGCTTCTATTTAGTTTTGGTAGCTTCTATCAATAGATTGCACTCCAGAGGACACTATCTGAATAGGATCTATCTACAATTCTTGAAGATATGAACACCAAATTTACATAGTACCTAGCACTAAATTTTGAAGATGTTATACCAACCGTTACAAGCAAAAGGGGTAATTTTGTTACAAAACATCGAAATATGCAGACAGTCATGTGATACAGCGTGTTTGAAATCGATTTTCGTACCACCACCAATTCTGGGGGACTTAATCGTCGCCGCAAATAATAATCTTCCGCATTATGAAGGCTTTAATTCCCTTGGATTAAAGCGAATGCCGGAAAGCGAATCGGAATGGTAGCCAAGTAGTTGCTCAAGGGAGGCAAGGGGAATAATATATGAGTTACGTATGAAGAGAGCAGAACAAAGCTCTTTCAGGTGACATTGTTTCCTTTTACTTTTGGGTATCCGTTTACGAATTTATGTAATAAATCGCGGCACTCGCTGGGACGTCTGATTCAATGTTTCCATCAGACAATTTTTTGCTGTATTTTTCAATATTTTACCATTATTTGTCCCTCATTTCTTAGCTGAAAACTGATTCTAACTTTGTCTAAATGTACTTATTTAAATGAATAACATAGCATGATATTTTTACAGCCATTACCAGCGCTGTAGTGCTCATTCGGCGTACCCAATGCATGCTGCAAGCTTTTGATTACTCACTCTCGGCCAAGCCTCCTAATGGTGTCTCTCAAATTGTAAAAAAGTACAGATGTATATTACACGTACATGTCTAAAAAAATTTTATTACATGGTTTGTGCATTGTATTTGTTGAAATTTAAAAGAACGCTTCTCCTTTAATAGCGGTTAAAATTTATGATTAAATATTTAAACCATATTTAAACTCAGTTATATAAAAACCTTTAAAAAAAACTTACACCCACTTTTTTTGCTTCTTTCCAGGCGAAACATGTTCCAATTTCACCTAGAAACTGCAGGGCTACCGAAAGAAAGTAATTCGTAGTCGTGGGGTGTGCCAAAGACGAAGATCGTGGAGGCTGAAGATTTGTGTACGCTTTGAGAGTTGTATCGGGCGTGCTGCGACTGTGCCTCCAGGATAAGAAGAGCGGTCTGTCTGCGCAAAGAGCGAATGATACTGTTGATGATGTGGACTGAGTGTATTGGTGGAATTAAAGAGAAAAGTCAGACGCTGTGCAAACGCGTGCGCAAGAAGTGAGAGCAAGGGAGAGTTATGTCCGGATTACGCACAGGCGAGCATTTTGCGGGAAGCTGTACACTTTGAAGGGGGATGAGGGTCGCGGGGAAGGGGGGGGGCGAGGGTGGTGGAGAGGGGATGCGAGAGGACACAGTCGTATGTCGCGCACAGTCTCTGCGAGGGTTAGGGGGCCGAATCCCTAAATTGGCTGTGAAACGGTTGTTGAAACGGTTCGTGTTTTTCTGGCAAATGAGATTAGAAGGCAAGCGCAAGATTCTCCAACAAGGTAAGCCGGAGGTGGCTGAATAGCGGAGGCGTGTTGACTCAACGGGTTATCTTTCGCCAAAGGTAGAGGGAATTTAACGCAAGGCTGAAGACACGGTGGGATGAGAGGGGAAGGAGAACGCTCTCTCAAGGCATGCATCACCGGAGATAAAATTTCCCGTATTACGACTAATTAACAGCGCATTTGATTTGATTTAATCACGAAACTACGGCAACAGTCACATAAAAAGTCTATTCTCTTATTTTTATTTAATTATAGCAAGACAAAGCAGAGCGATAAATTGGAAAAACTAACAAAATGCTACAAGGATAAATCTTTCGGAGGGCACCTGTCAACACGCACAAAAGCTTACGTCAAAGTGGAATGAGTGTTAAAAGATAACAATAAAGATAAGGTGGTTGAGCACGTGGGGTTCATGCATAATAAGCACTTGCACTCCCAGGGGAATTTATAATCTCACAAGAAGAAAATGACAATTCTACCATGAGGCAATAGTTAACCGCGAATGATGCATCCAACATGCATTAACATATCGAGGAGCATATTAACCATTAACCAGTGACGTGCAATTCTTGTTACACTACCAGTGACGTGCGGTCTGGGAGACCGCAATAAAACATAAATTCATAAAACGTTGAAAAGTCATTTTTATTTCTTAGTTTAATGTTTCATTGACTTCTCAGCTATTATAAAACTTATATTTAATATTATGCATTCCCAATACGAACCAAATTTTCCAATAAAATTGTTACTTGAAACAGGATCAAAAACTGATATCAAAAACACTTGATTTAATATTTTTATCAAAGCTAGTACGCAAGAGTTCACAAGACTTCAAATTAAATCCATAGGATCTAACCCAAATCAAAAAAAACCTTGTGCAATCAAGTGATATCAGGCAAATCAAATGCACAAGATAAATATTAGAGTTTTTTAAAGATTATAACAGGTGTAAGGGAAACGCAATGCCTCTAAAGAGCATTTGCTTTCGGATTATGCAAGCTTTATTTCATAACGATCACTCCATTTGCAAATAAGCTGCGGTTTATTTTAAAATGGAGAAGATTTGCTAATAACAACCATCCATAAAATAATAACCAGTCACATGATACTAGATACATGCGTGCTTGTGTAATATGTCAGAATTCAGGAATAAAATGTTAACAGCATTTACACCTACTTACTATCCTGCTAGCCGCCACAATAGGCGTATGGAGAGTAAGTTTGGACAAGAGCCGTCGAGAATAAAAAAGGATATACTCTGACGATGTTACGCCTAGAATTCGATATGTCTATAATCGATGTTTATGAAATTGGTCGATAGTTCCCTGGGTTGTTTCTCTTTTTGAATATCGTTTAGCGTTTGTAATTTCATTTCTATTGGTAGTTTTCCTAAAGACAATGGCTTCATGGATTTTCCCTAACAACCATACAATCTTTGGCACTAGCTCCTTGAGGACACGCGCGGGTATTCCCTCCGGAACCGGAAATTTACTATTATTTATCGATTTTAGCTGTTACGTTGCGTCGCGTTGAATCGAGATTTCTTCCATCTGTTCCCTAGCGAATGCAATGTCGAATTTTATGCTGTATCGTCCGTATGGTTTCTATACACTTACGAAGTGGGACGCGGACACACTTTCTCGTGAGAGTGCGATGCTAGAATCCACGAAGTTATGGCATTTAAAAACCCTATAAATCGTAAGCCGTGCTAATGATAAGGCTGAGCAGAAATGCTAGTTTCAATTCCATTAATTATCAAAGATAAAACTTAAGTAAAATAATCAAATAGGATTAAAGAAAAAGATGGGATGGAGATGAACGATTCATATGGACAGATGCTTAATCATTGTGAAAAGAAATAATTATATCACACATTTCGAGTGAAAATGTAAAGAAGCAAATTGCTATGAAATTGTCTGAACGTATATTTATTTTTAAAGTACAGCTGATAATACTACTTACTGTATTCGTGGTGGCAATTAAATAAAAGATCTCAAATTCCTGCTAATCATGAGTAATAAATGCAAGCAAAAGTAAATTTGGTCCTTCGAGAACCTTGCGTACAAAACACGGTCAACCTATGAGCAGAGACTTGACATTTCGCAGCTTTGACTTCCTGCCTGCGGTTAAGTGGGCCAGAAGTGATTCCCCAAGTTTACGAGATATCCTTTGTGACAAGAGTTCAGCGAAGAGAGAAGGACAAGGAGAGAGTGTGAAGGGCAGGAGAGAAAGACGTTCCATCTAGTGATAAAGGGAGTAGGCGATGCGTGTCGCGGATCAGCGTGTCAACCAGGAAAACAGGACAAGGCCTTCTTACGTCCACCCGCCACAGCAAGACCAGTCGACGAACTTACTATAGGGGGGAGCATCGCGCGGCTGCAAATTTGTCAACACAGGCACACAGGGCAAAAGTCACTAGCACAGTACGAAAATCCGTGATCGGTGGAGGGTTGGGAGAGGTAGCCGGGCGCGGGGTGGGGAGAACGGTCAAAGTTACGTTTGCTGAAATACATACAAGATATCACTGCTTCTAACAGAAAAGTAAGAATGCAAAATTAAGCGAGATTAAATTCCTTAAAAAGAGTCCTTAACATTTTGTTTGGGACAAGCAAGCAAGGATAGGAAACTTGCAATTGCGAGGGAATCTTCCCACAATAGCATTAGATTAACTTCCAATTTTTAAATCGCCCTAGAACTGTAGAGTAATACAGTATTAAACGAAACGTAAATGAAAACCATGGTTGATAAATCGAGTAGGTAATTCGGGCAAATTTGGGCATCCTGATTCGATATTCAGCTTAGTAAAACCACTTGTCTGTTTCCACACACTTTTATTTATAACTTTTATTCCACATTTTCCACACACTTTTATTTAAACCATTTGAGGTTTAAATAAAAGTATGTGGAAAAAGACCAGTGGTTTTACTAACCTGAATATCAAAGATTTCCACTGCATCACGCCGGACACTGTAACTTTTATCCTGATTCGAGTCTAAGCAAATGAAAACGATTTCTTCACTTGGGCATCGCCAATAGGGTAGTTTCCTTCATCAAGGAAAACGAAAGGCATTGATTGCGATTCGTTACCCACCATTAGTGTATTCATAATAAACAAATTATTTGGTTATAGAAATACCGGTTTCGAAGAATGGGCAATGGTCAATTTTATCCTCATTTGAAAGAGGCCAGATTAGCGCCAATGCGATGCCACTCCACGTGATGTCACAGGGACCTAGTTTCTATACGAGTAGATAGAAGTTTTACATCGTCTGACATTACCAATGCATGCATGAGTCACAGAGCTCAGGTAAACATATCTTAATAACCACCTATTAAAACTGGCTTAAAGCCTCGCCCCAAGGTCACCTCACTTGCGGCAGCGGGAACCAGAACGACGTCACACGGAGTTTTCCCAGCATTCAATCTTAGCCGTCGCTTTTTCGCGAGCTTGAAATTTTTCACTTTTCATTTAATCGCGAAAAACAGATATCGTCATTTAAAAATCTAAAATCGTGAAATACTTACTCGAGGAGTAATAATCTTTCGATTTATACAATAAAAAAATAATAGGAAACCACCCTATTTAGGCCTGGTAGTGGCGGGTGTTGCTCTCCATCACTCGAGGCATACTTGGTCTAAAATGGACGAATAGGCGTGGCGGGGCTTCGAGTGGGTTGGAAGAGGCTGGCGGGCGAGCCTATCGCCACCCATGCCGCGCGCATTCCCAAGGGACCATGGCCTCATCCCGTCACAGATGCGAATTCGCACCAGCCGGCTGCCGCCTCGACTCCTCTACGTCTTCTTATCGTGCCTTGCGTCCTCTGTTTCCTTCCCCCGCACTACTCTTTTCCAACTGCGACCCCTTCGGACACCCTGCCCTGCCTTCCGTTCTCCCTCGAATGCTTTACATTTTTACCTACGGCCCATAGTGGGCGGAATCGAAAAAAGCTTGACATAACTAATATCTCCGTTATTATTCAACGTAGATTCACGATTTTTTCGATTCACAAATATTTTTACCACCTTAGTCCGAATCTAATGTTATTTTTGCTCTAGAACAATAAGGGATTCCCTAAAACAAAATGGCGGAAAAAGTAAAAATACCCTAATTTTTATATTAAAAGTGCTGCATGTTAGATGCTTATTATATTCATACAAGTACTATCAATGACTTGGAAACTTCGATACATAACCCTAAACAACTTTACCGTGATGTATCGAAACATCACAGAATATGTATTGATGCGCGGTATCTATATAATATTAAGGATGTGGATTTAATCAATGTATTACACGGAAATTAATGGAAGTATTTTTCGATTATTTTCATTAGAAGTTAAAACCATATTTCTGTTTCTGAAATGAATGACTAATGAAATGGATATAATGCATACCTGAGTAAGTACAGCTATAGGTCTTCGTCACCTGAATCAATCTCGTCTCCATCCGACTCTGCGTTCTCGTCAATCAGAAGGAGGTTCCTAGCTCCTTTAGGCACCGTAGACTACGACTAGCAGATCGCATTCATTACTGCAGCTCCATATTGACCGATATTACACTCAGACACCACCGTTTAGGCATAAAAGGCATTCGAGCATATACTTCATGGATATTCAAGCATGCATTCGTAAAAATTCAGAGTTTTGTTCCTGAACAATTAAATCATGCATGGGAAAAATCAAATTCTTCGGATAGAAATAACGTATTTTTTGAAACTCATTTATAACGCTCTAGTAAATACTAGGCTAAACTACGGTGTATTTAGTTGGGGTGCAGCTCCATTGTTATACTGCAAAAAAGGCTTATTAGAGTAATTTTAAAAAAGAACCGTCTTGAAAGTTCCTTTCCTTTATTTTGTAGTATAGGTTTGCTTCCCTTGAGATATCTTTTTATTTACAAGGTTTTACGTCGATTTTTCATGAGAAGTGGAATATTTTACAACCGTCCTTCCTTCACCCTACGAAGATCACGTATTACTTTACCAAGACCTAACCTTACGCTGTATAAACGTTGTTTCTTGTTTATAGGCCAAAAAGTGTATAACTTATTACCTGATTCATGTCTGAAAGCAAAAAATAATAACGCAATCATGAAAAATATACAGTCTTGGTCGTTTGGAATGCAAAGTATGGAGGATATTTTTCTCTGATATAATACCATGTAATACATGTACGTACTTACTTCAATTCAAATGCTATACCTAAAATGTTTCTATGTCAGCATGACCCTATGTAAATGATGGTAGCCATAAAACATGTTGTCTTTAATGGCTACCTAAAGTTACTCCTTTTTATGTAATTAATTCGATTCTGTACTTTTTATTTTTTGGAGTAATAAAACCTTATATTTATTTATTACTTATTTATAACAGTGTTTGCACTGAGGATGAGCCCCGAGTCGGAGCTTGAAACGTTTGCTTACATGGAGAATTTAACCCGAAGGGAATCCCGAGAAAAGTTTAGCCACGACCAGCCCCATGATACTCCCTATCCCTATCCCATTGGAGTCCATGGTCTTTTATTGAAGTCGTTTGCTCAACCTGCCGCACGCTTGTCGGGGCGGCGCCACCTATACTGAAGGGCATCGGCGGATAAGTTCATTCCCTTATCGCTTGAGCGCGTGCGCATTAGAGAGTTTGTCCATTTACTGCTCGTTAATCGTGTGCTACAGGAGAGCGAAAATGGTGATTTTTGCAATCAATTTAGATTTAGTTTTAATTTATTTTCGCACGTTAGTTTTCTGCTTTATTACTATATGTTCTGCATCAGCATTTCGTGGATATATACTGTAGATAGGGATGGACCGAGCCAGGATTCTTATCGGATCCGGATTCGGATCGGATCCTTGATTCTCGGAGCCGGATATTTCGGATCGGATATTTTCGGGTCCAAATGCATTTTCAAATTCCTAACGCTGAGATTCCCCCGATGATTGTTCAATCTCTTGGGAAGAGTCACACTATGTGCCAGTCGTATTTTGCTATTTTTATTTTCCACGGCTAAAATTCTCCAACGTAACCTCAAACAAAACGGTTCATGAGTAGGACAAGAATCGCATGCGACGGCGTATTCGAAGATATAATCGGAACTCTTTCCACCCTTATGGGGCGTTGCATTCACTGAAGCTATTATTCAAAATTTCGGATCCAGATCCGATGTCTTCTGCGACTTTGGATCGACTTGGATTTGGATTTTACTCTGACCGCCAATTTGGCAGCCAGAGTAAAATTTATAAGCAGTTTTAAGAATTAAAGAAAGCTGTTATTGTTGCGATGTTCAAGTCAATTCACCGCAAACAGCTGAAGCGATGAGGATGATTTTTACGCACGCGTAACATAATTACACATTAAATCACGGTAATAATCACAACTCAAACCCACATACTGACATTCACTTGGAAAAAGCCGGAGTAAAACAACTTTTACTGTTTTGCACAATTTAAACTACTTTGAAAAAAGGACCCTTGTCCAGAACACCGAAAGAGTTGACTCTGCGATCACTAGAGGTATACCGAGGGAAGGTGGCGACAATTTCCTTGTAAGTACATAATTGATTTGAGAAGCTGATACTTTGTGGTACTCCATGATTAAGGAGAAAGAATACTTTTTTAACTCCAATGAGAATATAAAAATCTCAATATTATATTATTCGTATAATTAGAAAGTATTACTTTTCCTTATTTAGCTGCGAAAGCAAGAGAATTGCCGTCCAAGCCTGAGCGGCCAGCGTAGTAAAGTTAATCTTCCGAGCTATTGCTAAATATTTTAATTATTGTTGCTATGCTGTGCATTTAAATATTTTTATCATTACTGATGTTTCTTGTTGTTACATATTTTTATCATTCGGGGGAGGATGATGTGAAATGGAAGCTGAAAAAAATATTTTTTAAATACGTGAAAATTTGCAAAAAAAATGCCAAATTGATCATTTTCAATGCATATGATTTTACATGCTGTCAATCTTCCGTTATGGCTGTAACTGATTTTAATATTAAGGCATGACAGCAGAGGAATCTGAAATTCTACACCTTCCATTTGATTAATACTCACGTATGAGAACGTATTCAGTGCACTTGTGACGCTATAAAAAGTTAAGTGCATATGAATTTGTTAACTAGTAACCACTTTCTTTGTGTTAGCATCATTTTTTCCATAATCAGTTCATATATACTGAAGTTTCGTATCCAGATACACAGGAAAATTGCCCAACAGAAAAGGTGAAGCCTCTACCGACCTCCACAGGAAACGACTTCATTAAATGACTCTGCCTGGGCGAAAGGTTTCCAAACCTTCTCTTCTTTTTCTAAGACCGTGCGCATGACGTATTTTGTTCCTAATTTCGTTCGGAATTTTTCCGATAGAAATGAAATTACCTAAATTATTGAAATACATTCATAGCATAAATAATTGAGGATCCTTTGAGTTATAATTTCATTTTCCACTTCAGCACGACGTAACGGCGTTGACGGATTGAGGACATAATAATATTAAATAAGATTATATGACCACCGAAAAACGTTTGTAAGGTCCACTGATGTTTTATTTGACCTTGCTTTCAAAAGCGCCATTCTCAAGGTAAAGTTATACATGATGCGAGCTCATTGACGCCGTTTTTGGGGTGGAGGGTTTGGGGTGGAGGTTTATAAGGCGGCAAAGGGTAAACATGAGAATTCTACGCCTTCCTACAGGGCCAAACGGCAGACGCGACAGATGTATAACCTCGTCCTGAAATTCGTTCACAGAGAACCGCATTTGCACCTACTCGTGAAATTGGATCCCAACTCTGAGGTTATTACTTTTTCACATAATTTGCATAGCCATTACCACAGGAATACTATTTAAATGCCTTTTCATTCTTCAGCTGAAGGAGTGAGATGCCAAGGGGTGCAAGTGACTTTTTTTGTACACGGAGTTGGGTACAGAAATTAGGAATAGAAAAAAAACTATATTAGGCAGATACTATGTAAAAGTACAATTGATTTTTCTCTTGATCTCAGCACAGAACAGAGAATAACCCGTATCCCTCGGGCACCAAGCGTTTGTACATTTATTTTATCAATTTATGTACCGAATTAACTCTTTTCAGGAGTAAAATCACTTTTAATCCTTGGCTTCTCACCCCCTCAATTGCACTCTTCAACGTGTATATCCAATACATATGGTTGAAACTCTAAACATAAATAAAATCACATTTTTTTAGAAACCACATTATCCAGGTTATCGTCTAAGAACGAAAATCAAGATTGTTATCCTTTGATTGCCGAGGTAATAATCTCTGCATCGGGAAGCCATTGAAAATAAACCTTTTTCGTACCTAACAGTTGACAATGCGCCAAAATTTCGCAAAGATTTAAGGAAATATTTTTCATTGTTTCGGCAGTATAATTATTATTTCAATATTCTAGCGATTAAGGTATGTTTCCATGTGGTACTTAAGAAGTATTCTGGGAGCCTTTCCTTCCATCACGCACTTCTCTATTAAATTCACAAGAAGGCATACTACCTTTCATTCTATCTAAAAATCCTATTCTTTTCCTTTTCTTCCCTCGATTACCTTACAGTCTACCCACTAAAACTGTTTAAATATGACCCTCACACTAAGTACTCTCTCCACCAATGCCTTCTTTCTCCTCTGTATCTCATCATGAAGTTGTCTAACCTCACCCACCATGTCCAGCACTTCTTCGTCTCTCTTCCTTTCTGTTCACTTCACCTTCTTCATCCTTCTCCACACCCACATCTCGAACGCCTCTAGTCTTCTCTCCTTCTCCTTCCTAAATGTCCACGTCTCCACATCGTAAAGCCCTATACTCCAGAGTCTTCACTTGCATTTTCTTTTAACTTTTAAATAACGATCACTAAGGAAGAAAACGATTATTATAAGTACCGTTCGAGTGCTTAAAAATGAATTTTTGCCCGACTTGGGGCTAAATGCCCCTATATTGGGTTTAAATGGAAGTCACTCGTGGATTATGGATGAACAAGATATTTAGGATGGAAGAATAGGAGAGGCACCCACGCAGACAGATTGACCAGCTGAGAGGAGAAGACGTTATTTCGGGCGGAGGTCAAAGGGAAAAGGAAGACTAGTCTACACCTGATGAAGCCGGTCAGCCGTGATGGGGTCAACGACGCGGCGGCGAGTAGAAGGCGTAAACAGCGACACGGGGGCGAGGAGACAGTAAACACTGCGTGAGAGGGTGTCGAGAGGATTAAAGAGGAGAATAAGATGTTGCGTGGGCTCTCTAAATCATGAAGCAGTCACTCGCAATGGCCTTGGGTCACGAGGCTAGAGGGAATTGGAGAAGCCATCTCGGGATTGATGACGTCGAAAGACGGGAAGGGCCAATTGCGTGTGGGGGCAGCCATGGTTTGTGGGCTGGCCAGGGTTGTCAACCCCCCCCCGGATTTCCCACGAGCTCCTTACCTGTAGGGAAGATTACTATCTTCATAAGCCCACAGTGAAAAAATATCCCGGCATTCTATCACTTTTGTGCGAAAGATCCAAAGAGAAAAAAATCATCCGCCTTGACCGGGATTCGAGCCCGGATTCCCCGATTTCCGGTCTAGCGCTGTAGCCAGTTAAGCTACCGAGGCGTCATTCTTCCCTGCGGATCTTTTTGAACGCTACCGGACAAGGTGTAAGTCCCGGTATACTTAAACTAATCCATCATTTTTAGCTATTCACGCAATTTGTCGGTCTTTGAGTGCACGTGGAAATTTTTTTACAACGCAACCAACACAAAAAGTATATATTTGTTATTAAAGTTTTAGAATTTTTGGTGGCAAGCTTAACTTTATGAAATTATATTACTGTGATAATAATTCACTCGAATTCAACTTCACATACTTCTCAGACAGATTGCCCTGTTGAAGGGTTATCCCCCCCTACCTCACCCCAGACCAACGGTCAGTTTAAAATTTCCCAACCCTCCTTTCCACCCCCCCTTCCACCCCCAATTTCTCAAATGTTTGCGAGTGAGCATTTTTGTATATATATTGGTATGGTTTATTTCTTGGTTTAGTGTTGATAATGCTGCAGTGCAGCGAAACATGCCGACTATAGTTTGATAAATTTTTATGTGGACAGTGCAAAGTGTTTCACTTCATATCTCATAATGGATCTCCAGAAAGTATCTGCCTCATCCATCCACCAGGAAAACGTTGCTGACGTACCGAATCACAACTGAAAATCATAAAAATCTTATGAAATGCCATTGGAGCCCGATCTCACGATCATTTTTCGTCCCTCGGAGTGATAGCTTCAGCAATGGCTTTTAGGTGCAAAAAAATGATCGCACGGCCTATCAGTTTATCAAACACAATCCGGGAAAGATAGTGTGATTGAGTTTGGCTGACGCAATGGAGTGCATTGGGGCGATCCTTCTGAATGCTGCTACATGCTGATGATTGATCACCCTCTGTCAAAAACTCTAGAGGTGGTTCGCAGAGTTTTCTGCAGATGTAGATACATGTGATTTCATCGTTTCTCCTTCCATCATTTCATTCGTCCTTTTCCGTATTCGCAATTGTCATCCCATTTAAATACGATCATAGCGTTCCGATCATGATTAGCAGCCGCCTGCTGCAATAGGGTAGTTTCCTTCATCTGAGAAAACGAAATGCATTGATTGAAATTCCTAAGCAACCATTAGTGTAATCATAATATACAAATTGTTTCGTATTAGAAATCCCACTTTAGACGATTGTTAATGGTCAATTTTAACCGCATTTGGAAAAGGCCAGATTGGCGCTTATGCGATGCCACTCCACGTGACGTCACAGGGACCTAGTTTCTGTACGGGTAGATAGGAGTTTTACATCGTCAGAGGTTACCAATGCATGCATGAGGCACAGAGCTCGGGGAAAATTGTCTTAATAATCACCTATTAAAACTGCCTAGGGTAGGAATGTTTCCTTCTTTTGATAAGGTATTAATAATCCTTATTTAAGCCAAGCGCTACCTACTAGCAGGGTACTCCAGAATGACGTCACACGGGATTTTCCTAGCATTCATACTTAGCCGTCGCGTTTTCGCGCGCTTGAAATTTCTCACTTTTCATTTAATGGTGAAAAATTGAAATTGTCATTTAAAAATCTAAAAACGTGAAATACTTACTCCAGGAGTAATAATCTTTCGATTAAGGCAGTAAAAAAATAATAGGAAACCACCCTATTGGCTGAAAAGCGATGCCAGCTATGATTCAAGTGACAGAAAAGGAATGATCGTAGCTATTGTCAATGGGCTGGGATTCCCATCCAAGCAGCCATTTGGGATTATGGTCGGGAGATTCAGTCATCCATACGTGTAATCATTTCCACGAATGAAATTTTGCCCACTTCACGACCCCTCGCCCTTTTTTTAAGTTGGCATTTCCGGGTGGGGGAGGGCCGAGGGTGGACACGTGGTGGATTTGAGGTGGGTGGCAGGCAGTGTGCTATCAGGGTAAAGGCTTCCTTTGGGCGGTTGGCTTCTGCTGCTGGGGATCGACCAATTCCAAGATGATAAGAGGGCTACGAGAGTGATAAGGTTTCCGTTTTTAAGAGCCAGCCGTGTACGCACTTGGGGGGGAGATGTGGGGGGCTGTTCTCCCCCGCCCTTTCTCCCTTAACCCTCTTCGTCGTACCGTAACGGGTCGGAGCCTTTTCCCGTGGACGAAACAAATGGAAATTGAAATGAGAGCGGTGGTTGGATTCGGAGTGAAGTCGCAAGTGGAAAGCAAGAGAAGATAACAATTCTTTCTTCGAGACACCATAAAATATTCAGCACAACCCATCGCAAAGTAAAAACAGTTGGTGGAGGCAAAAACTGGGATCATGCAGGCTGTTGCGAAATATTATTCTAGAGACCTGAGTTCAGAAGTGCAATACTCTACACGAAGTAACAGAATGGATTGGTACAATTACATCTACAGGCAATACTAGAGAGGTAAAATGATTTTTCTAAACGATTAACAATATGTGCTGATATAAGTGTTGGTTAAGGCTATGAACCTTCCATAATATCCCATGCTTATTTGTAATAAATGACTTGTAACATACCACCGACGCTCATCACTTGTAACATATCACCGACGCTCATTTAGAATTTTATCCTCTTTGGGGTGACATTAAAATAGGAATAATCAATACTTAAAACATGGTAAAGGCTAAAATGCCCACAAATAAAATAAATTTATTGATTATTGCAATTTCGTAAACGAATGAAAAATTCCATCGCATGGATGGCGTTTTTACCAATTATGTATTAACTCCCGGAGAACAGAATCAATAACGTTTTCCCGGGTTTCCGTGCGGGTAAGAAATTGTAAGAGTGCCCACGTTTCAGGTTCCTTCTCGTTACTCATTCTCAAGGCTACGGAACGAAACGTCGGCGCTCTACAATTTCTTACCCGCGCGAAAACCCGAGAAAAGTTTATTATTTTTTACCAAATGCTTCTCTATTCCGGCATAATAACAAGCAATCTCACACCAATAGGCACAAAAGTTATCCACAAAGTCCAATCTGATTTTTTCGAAAATATAGATACAAACAGAAGAATTCCAAGTATAGGCACAAGTAGTATAGGTGTTCTTTGCTTATGATGACTGTTGGTGAAGTAAAAGTGGCGCACAGTATTGAAATCTGATTGGTGGTTTTAGTATAGGTTTTTTCCAGAAAAGAACGGCAGGAATTGAAGCCACAGGTGGCTAAATCAGCAGCAATTTAAAATTAAAATGTAAGAAAAAGAAATTTTAAAAATTTTATATATTCCATTGCCTCTAAGGACACAGGAACAGAAACGCAACATTTAGCCACCAGAAAACCCTTTCCTATATTATGTTACTCATTCCCCTTTAAATCTCCAAGCCTCAACTATTCAGAAAAAGGCGATGAAGAAAAATTTTTATATGCAAGTTAGTATTTCCATGAATGATGTAAATATATTTATGTGTTGTCGCTAATGTATTTTAATTAATGAAATTGTCTTTAAATACTGCCGCAAACATATTTTAATACAAAAATACCTACAGCTCATACATGAACATAATAATTTAAATGAAGACGTTCCTCTTTGCAACTACAGAGCGATTTTCGGAAAATACATTTCGCTAGATTAATGCATAGATATGTGTGCCCATTGAGTCAAAAACTGATTTCATGCATGCATTACCGATCTCGCATCACAAATTTACTGTACCGTATTTTTCAGCGCCTTGAATCCAATCTGTGCGCGTAATGGAGCAAATTCAAAACCGAGACTGCCTTTTCAAAAATCAAAGCGACGCAAAACGAAAATAAATAGGAGTGGGAGCTCAGAGGCGGAAGCTGAGATTAAATTTCGCTCACAGCGGCGGCGGCGCGATGGAGATACAATGTATGGACGTGACACATGGGCGCAGCGCCTCTCACGGCGGCAGACGCGACGCCCCGCGCCGCTTCCTCCAAACACGCGGAGACACCAACGGAGCGTGGACCACTCCCCCTCCGCTCTCATCACCGCGCGACCAGCCGCACTTCAACGCCCCCCGAAAATGAATAAAACAATTAAAGCCGCCGGAGTTTAATCAAGGCAAAGTGGGAGCAATATGCAACCTTTCCCGCCGAGAATCAGGAATTCTGGAATTATACTCTACAAACTCGCGGCCTCCTCTTTCTCTTCAAGCACGGAATTTTGAATGTATTTCCTCCTTGTTTGCCTCTGCAGCACACCATTCGGCTCCTCTGTCTCCGACATTTAGCCTCAGAAGGGAAGATATCCAGCTCCAATGTGCACGGAGGACGCCCTCGCCACATTCTCCCTTTCTAGACCCCCACACGGCCCTGCCAACAGCCCCCAAACCCCTTGCAACCCAACCCCCTCCCCCACACACATTCATTCTCGGGCACACCTATGCATAATAGCACTCACTTTCATTTCCTCCGCTTTGAAACGCTCCTCAAACTCTCCTCCGTGTCCTCCGACACAATTTCAACACCCTACTTCCGCCCTGCACCCAGTTAATTCCACCTCGCTCAAATGCGCATCTTTACTTCCACCTAAAATCCTTGTGCTCACTCACTACTGAACCTGACCTAATTAAAATTTCTCTCACCACTCACCCTCGGTTCCTAACAGTCCCAATAGTCCTTCACGAATCGCAAAAACCTATATCCTTTTCTTCCAAATCAATGGTATTACCAACAACATGCATACTGCTATTTTCGATATTTCAGCTACCATGAGATACATAATTTTATATTCAGTAGGGCAATTCCATTTGTGACGGAATTACTTTTAGAGAAAACTATGCAATAGGATATTTCGATAACATTTTAAAATGCATAATAATTGCAAAAATTCTAACTGTGCGTGATCAAAATACATTTATAAAGGTGATGTCACTTAATGCCTCGGTCGATTCATATTCTTATTCTCAGGCGGCTGGAGTGGTCAAAAATGAGCGGTAGGTATTACGGAAAAAAATTTAAAGAGTCGATAAGATTTTTTCTTTATTGCGTGTTCAATATAATGCATACCAGTTGAAAAACATGCAAATTTACTAATTATGCATTCACCTTATTTATCTATAAGCATACATATAGCTACCAATATTGAGTAAACAAGTTTACTAACTATTTGCTCATAAACAATTAAATATTATGAAGGATGTCGCTATAAAATCATTTCATATGGTGAGTTAAAACTGCAGCTTGGCGGAAGTAGTCATTGATTTTCACACCCTTGAATTTGTATCGGTGGATCCACTTTCAGCAAGCTACTAAGCACACCTTTTAGCTACCGATACAACCGAGCAAAGGAAAAGAAATTTCACAAGGATTCGGAATTGCATTTGCAAGTAGCAATGCAACCATTGATGAGATATCCAGAATCGTGATTATGGAATTTCAACTTACCAACATAGGTATTTGATTAACATCTTGTTGGAATAAAATTTATTACACAAACTCATCGACTATTTATCATGGAACGAAGAATTTCAATTGTAAGGGTTTCAGAAGCATCATTACTTCGTTTATTACACCAATCAGTGATTTTACAATCGGAAAACTCAAATCAGCATTTAATCGAAGTCTTCGTGTGTCACTAGTTAATTTATGATTGTACTGGTTTCCAACCGCTATTCACGACAAAATCAACTTATGTACAAGGTAATCATGACCACAGGAAAAATACGAGACTAAAAATCGTGTGGATGCTGATTCAAGTTAAATGTATTCATCGTCTTCAAAAATCGATGATGTCCATAAAAGTACCAAGTTGAAAGGCCTCTTATCATAGTGTCATAGTCGGGAACATAGACTTTCTATGGGGGATACGCGTCCCTGAAATTCCATACAAATGCTGCTGAGCACAAACATATTAAATTTCTCATCCTTATCTAGAGAGCGAGCGAATTGAATGGGGGCATAAAGGAGTGAAATTTGAGATATCAACGAAAAAGGGAAGAGAGAGATAGAACGAAGAATGGTTATAAAAAAACGTGGAAAGGAAGGCATTTCTTCTCCGTCTTCTTTATTCAGTTCCCAACTTAGGGGAGAGGGACTTAAAGATCAGACGGGTGCTCCGATACGCAAGGTTCACAAAAGAAGAGAGCATGCAAAAGAATTTTTCCAAGCTAATCGCTTGAGGGATCGCAGAGATTTACGAAAACTATTCTCTCCTTCGCCTGTGCTTGCATTTGCGCGCGCGAGGACGACGGCTCTTATTTTCACAAGCATTTCTCCGAATCCGCGTCAGATAAGGGAGAGCGACCGTGTGTATGCAAATGCAGAGGATTATTAAATAAGCGTCGACAAAATGAGGTCTTGCGTTCTGCCATAGGAAAATGAGGTCCCGATATGGATAACAAGTATCTAGAAGGATGGTCCATGGGCGTAGCAACGGACGTCATTATTCCAAATAGGGTGGTTTCCATTATTTTTTTATTTCCTGAATCGAAAGGTTGATACTCCTGGAGCACGTATTTCACGCTTTTAGATTTTTAAATGACAATATCTATTTTTAAAAAGTGAAAAATTTCAAGCGCGCGAAAACGCGACGGCTAAGTCTGAATGTGGGAAAACTCCGTGTGACGTCATTCTGGCTCCCGCTGTCGCCGTGTGAGGTGACCTTGGGGCGAGGATGTGTGCGCCGCTGCGATGTAAGCTGCTAGTAGGTAGCAGAGTACCCTGCTAGCAAGTAGCGCTTGGCTTAAATAAGGATTATTAGTACCTTATCAAAGGAAGAAAACTTTCCAACCTTAGGCAGTTTTAATAGGTGATTATTAAGATATGTTTCCCTGAGCTCTGTGCCTCATTGGTAATCTCAGACGATGTAAAACTACTATCTACTCGTATAGAAACTAGGTCCCTGTGACGTCGCGTGGATTGGCATCGCATGGGTGTCAATCTGGCCTTTTTCAATGGCGGTTAAAATTGACTACTGCCATTCGTCTAAACTGGGATTTTTAAAACCAAATAATTTTTATATTATGAATACACTAATGGTTGCTTAGGAATTTCAATCAATGCATTTCGTTTTCTCAGATGAAGGAAACTACCCTATTGAATAGATAATAATTTGAGATTCGTGAAAATCGCACTTTCATTTTTATTTTATCGCACTTTCAATAACAGCCTATCGCATTTTGCAGAGTCTATTTTGTTATTTTAATAATGAGGTAGATGACGATAAAATGTAGTGAAACATAGTTATATGACAAAATACAGAATATTTTAAATAATTATGTTGTAGAACATTAATAAATTAAGGAATAAGACATATGGCGGCGGAGGTGTAGCTTGCCCGCGCCCGCTTGTAGTTCGCGGCCACGTAGAGTCCCAGCCAACTAGTAGCCGGCCAGTCGCTCACATGCTTTAAGCGGTGAGTGTTGGTGGAGCATTTAAACTGCGCTCGGAACAAAAGGTACGAAATTTGCCGTTGAAAAGGCAAATTTGCGTAAAAATATCATAAAAGTCCAGTCATTGCATCTATGTCGCATTTATTTGCGCACATCGCATCTATATCGCATTCATCGCATTTGCGATTTTCACGCATCTCTAATGATAATTATTGTGAATAATTAAGATGGCTATCCGCAGATATTTGAGAGAGCAATTAACCTTGGTGAATATGCTTGCTGTGAGCTTTGCTTGAGGTTATGTAACTAGTTATGATTCTTCAGCACCAATCACTCTGGCTGTCATACCAATCAAGCATCAGAAATAAATATTTAGAAAGTGCCTACTTAAATGAAATTTAATATTAATTTCGAGAGATATTACATAAATCAACTTAAAACACAAAGCAATCGTGAGAGATTCGCCATCGTTGGAGCAACTTCTCATCGAAAGCGAGGAAATCATTCCGAGCATGATGTTACTCTCAATCCAGCTGTTTTGGTCATGATTTACTCTGCCACATAAAGTCAGCAGCTTTAAGACTGATGAGAACCAAATGATGCCGCGAGGGGTCCGTCGCGTTCTTTGCTGTCTGCGCACCAGGGAAAGGCGGGATTAAAAGGATGAAGGGGAATATTTTCTTCCCGTTTCCCAAATCCACCGCCGAGAGGGTCACAGACGAGGTTTTTAGAGGACACCAACGCGCTGGTACGCACACGCACGCATGTGCTATACGCAGGAGGAGATGCTGCATCAGGGAGCAGAGAGAGGTCGGCTGGTGTGCTTTCAGGGGGAAGGACTCAAGATGAATAGGAAACCATCCCTGCGGGCTGAAGGAAGGCCGAGAGTCCTTTGGGGGGGAAGCGGGGAAGAAGCGCAAGGAGACGCCCGCTAAAGAGAAGTAATGGCGGCCGGGAGACGCATGGTAAATAAGGAGTGGAAGAGGGGGGGGTATGGGGAGGCGCAGAAAGCGGTCGGGAGCTCTGCTTTCGGGGATTAAGCCGCGTGGAGTTGGACGGGAAGTTTTATGTCCGCCGGCGGAGGAAGTGAGGGCAAGGGGAGAAATTCATTAATGTGCGGTGAAAAAATTCATTCCAACGAATTATAGATTTGACTTTAGCAGTTAATGTCATCCATTAGCCACGACATTATCTACTTTCAAAAGCAATTTTCAAACCTCCTTGCTTAACTGTTGAAAACCCTCCTAAATTTTAAAACTTTTATCATCTCTCCGAGAGAAGCAAACGCTCAAAAAGGTACATGTATTTAACAATGTGTTAGATTTACATAATTGATGCGCTAATTTGTTTAAGGATTAGTTTTAATAATTATTTAGAGTCTTCAAAAAATGCGATGAAAACAATTTTGCATTATACTTCAACTGATCAGTATTACTTGCCTGGTGAGAGGTTAACTCACCAGGTAAATATTGCAGATGCTTGTTTAAATCTTCTTATTAAAAATTTCCGTAATTGTAAAATTTATGATGCTTTAAGTTCTCTTTCAGTGACAAGGAAAAAATGGAAAATATTGCAAATAGTAGGGAATCGATGAATAAAATAAACTATTTCGTTATTCACCAGTACCAATTATTCGTTGACAAATTTTTTAATATGCAAGTTTTCGAATGAAGCTGCATGCCCTTTAGATGGCAAATAACTTTGTAGAAATTCTGGCAACCGACTGAATGGGCTTTAAAATACGAAAGCTTAACTAAAAAAACTTATGCTTATTTTAATGCTATAATGGATTTCATTAGCATTTATTTAACAATAAATGATTTTTTAATGATAAAGCATTTGATTTTTATAGATATATCTCACGAATATCTCTTTTCCACATCTACTGTTAAAATACACGGTTTAATGATTTGTACAAATAGTGGTGTGAATTTAATTCGATGCTTTTTAAAGTATGTTGCATATGCAATTAATGGAAGTTTTAATCCAATATTTGCTAACTTTATCTCGAGTGGGGGCAGAAACTGATAAATATCGGATACTTGAAGGCAATGAGAAAGGGAAGCATGAAGACTCGTAAAAAAGGCAAGTTAACCGCAGCAGCAATATACACCGAGTGACACTGAACGAGACCACTCTGGCCATTTATCAAGATCTCAACTACTTAACCCTTGACCGGTGTCGTGCGGTCTGAGAGACCGCTGCATTTCTAAAATTATGAATATTTTCAAAATTGCTATTTCAAAATATCTATAATAAGGACATATCACTCTTGAAATTGAAAGTTCTTATTATTTATTTCCGAAAATTTGCTGCTGAATTTGATAAGTGGTCTGTGAGACCTCACGTCACTAAATTGGAAAAACTAATAAACGTCACGCTGGTGGAAATGATTCAAAAAGTTGTTAAAAATAATTCCTAGTGATTTTTCAAAAATAATAATAGTAATTATGTTAGAACGTAGGTTTCCGCGGCGATGGTTTAATCTCTGCATTTCTTCCGGGTTTCCTTCCGCGTCAGCTTGTTTGTGGACAACAGTTTCGCTGGCTATCCTGCCAGCGTCTTCAGGTCGAAGGTGTCTGCTATTGGTTTCCGCCTCGCTTATATACTGTTGGCTGGATGAGAGCTGCACTGTGATTGGCTCTCTCTCTGATGACTCTTTTCCATGTATAATAATAATTATTATTATTAATTTGTAAGGAAGCATTTTTATTTGCATAACGTGGATAATTAAGTACTTGATTTAAAAAAGTACGATAATAATAACTAATCAAGTGTTTTTGATATCAGTTTTTTGATCCTGTATCAAATAACAATTTTTACTGAAAAAGTTGGTCCATATTGGGAATGAATAATATAAAATATAAGTTTTAATTATAGTTGAGAAGTCAAAGAAACATTAAACTAAGCAATAAAAATTACTTTGCAACGTCTGATGAATTAATTGTTTTATTGCGGTCTCCAAGACCGCACGTCACTGGTAGTATGACAAATATTTCATTTCACGTCAGTGGTTAAGGGCTGAGGGCCGTATCCAGGTACCATGCTTCAACTTGTAGCGGCGCGCTCCGCTGAATGGTATATCCAGAAACCTCACTGCTCCAAATCGTTCCAAATTGGTGGGGGGCAGTGTTACCACATGTATTTTGGGATAGATTGATGACATAGACGAATGTAGCGCCATTATGTGCCCCTATATGCGGGCATCGAGAGGAACTAAGGGCAATAATTGAATAACGAATGTCTCAACGTGACTTTGTAAGCAAAATGGAAACGGAATGGAAGTAGAATTTCGGCGTAGGAGAAGAATTTGATTTTAAAACTAATTATTGATAGGAAAGTTGTATTGGTGTGCAGGAAAACCGATGCTGTGGGTCTTTCTTTAAAGATTATGGCATGGAAGAAGGTGGAGCTCGAATTTAATCGGCATGACGGTGTAGCGTAGGTAAGCACATTAGTAGGCCATGATTTGTAAAATTTCTGCAGAAATCTTTTGTCTTGTTCTTCAGATCTGAATGGAAATTATTGATAAAATTTCTCTTATTTAGTGGTGTTCATGGAAATATGGTGTCTTTGGAGATGCGGTATCTCGCACGGAATTTATTCTCCGTTCCATGGGATTTTCCTGGTCCTTCAAGTTTCTTCTGTGAATCTGGTTCCGTTCATTGTGTAAAAAGTCTCCCTTTATCTCGGCAAAGTTATCATTGAGCATCTGCTGGTACATGCTGATTAATCTGCGTGCTCAGAAATCCCGCGACTTGTACCAAGTGTCTCGACTAGTGTCGATCGCCGATGGTTGCCGGCTAGCCTCGGCTCTGCCGCCGGGAAACGCCGGCCGATGCCCCAGGCCCCGCACGCCGAAATTGCACCAAGTTTAGTTGAAAAGAGTAACCTCATCAAGTTTTGTTAAGGACACCCAAGTTTCGGAGCTGACTTTATTGATGATTTTTTAAATAAAATGTTGTCATCTTTTGCAATTATTGTTGACGACGCGAAATGAAGGGAAAGGGAGTATTGCAAAAAATAGTGCCGTTGTTAAGTTGTACGGGTCGTCGCTGCCGATGTTTCGCTCTGATTACTTATTCCTTGTGTTCGCAATGTGTGTGTAATTTGATTTGTGAAGTTACAGTTAGTGTTTTCGCTCCCGATTTTCTTCGTGTGTACATTTCCTGGACAATTGTATTTGTAATTATTGTTAATTACTAAAGCCGAAGCGCCTCGAGGGAGAGAAAGAGGGGGGAAGGCAACTCCCCTCCCAACTTCTCCCGCGACGACTCCGGGGAGAAATTTGATACTCAGGATACATATGATACGGGTCGCTGGATCAGGTGTCTCAGTCGGAGTTGATACGTGACACCTAAATGCCAGCGAGCTAATTAAAAATAGCAGAAGCCAATTAATGGGAGCCGTGTTCCTCTCTCAAGCGCTGAAAAAATAGGCCTGTGGATGCGAAGGTCCTTTTGAGTTTACACCTTTCCCGAAATTGTTGACGATGTTATTTTTATTACATTAGTATGCATATCGTCAAAATCGCTTCGCCGACTTCGGTGGGGGCTGGGTCAAGTCCTCGCCTGCCATACAAGAAATCGCGGGTTCGAGTCCCGCCTGGGTAGGTTTCCCCTATCCAGGGCTTGGTTGTTCGTGTAATTAATTGTTAAATTTGTTGAATACCGAATGTATAATTGTTCAATATGGTCTTTATTCCGTGGTTTGGGAATAAAACCAAATTAAAAAATAAAATTTCAGTGTTGAAATGTGTTTGTTATTATGATGTTATTTTGACGGAATGTAGAGTCTTTTAACGTAATGGAGATGCCATCGCGCGCAGTTTTTGAAACGGAAGAGAAAAACGGGTGGCAAACGAAAAATGGAAAGGTTTCTCATTTGATACATACGCGAAATATATTCAACTAACATAATAAATTATTAATAAAATGTAACAGTATATGTCAGCTAGCTTGCTTGAAAGTCACACTTGCCAAAAACAATGGTTTCTAAAGTTACAGCTAGAAAAAAATTTTTTAACACCGATGAAAAGAAGCAATTGAACAGAACACGATGAAAAAAATTCTGTGAGAGAGCCGAAACCTGCGTCTCAAGACATAAGTAGTAGTAGCTGAAATTTGAGTCATCATTTTTTCTGATATAACTCTCATCATTAATCACCACGCAAGCATTTTATATTGCAACTGAAAACATGAAATTATTGATGAAACCTTGTAAATTAACATAAATATATAAATCATAAGAATACATAACTAATAAATTCACTAGTTCTACAACTAGTTTTCATTTGCATTCAAGGGAATAGTTGACTCCGTGATCATCACTGAATATTGGCATTGATGCTATGATGCGCGAGGCTGTGTGGTTCAAAGCCCTTGAAGATCCACTTTCATTTTTTTTCTTACACTGATATCCCCTCTGGGTTGAAGATTTTTTTGCATCTAGCCCTTTCATAACTAGGATAAAGCTGGTGGCCACTGATCTTGGCAGTCTTACGAATAATTTTATATAGAAATGTTGATAAATTGCAATCAACATTCGGCCAAAAAGCTTCTTCTGCGGTCAGTTCATTTTGAGTTGTAGGGATTTTCCTCCATTTCTGTAATGTCCGCTTCCCTCGGGTCGTGGTCATTTCCGTGATTCCTCCGTGATCTTCGTTGCCGCTTCATTCCCTTGCGAGCGCAGTGTCATGGATGTGGCTAGCGATAGCTCAGCCGCTGATGCTTTCTCAAATGAGTCACTTTTCTTCTCTTATTGTTGGACCTATCACAAGACCTCTTAAAGTGTTTCTTAGGGAAAACAAGGAATTAGATGTCAATAGTGATATAAAATCGCCTAGGAGGAAAGTAAAGCCAATACGAATACGTTAAACAATAATAGGTTACTACCTGAGCAAGGAGTCTCAAGGAGATTATTATGCACGTCAGCTGGGTATATCTTTCTCTAACCAACATCGACGTTTTTTTTCAAAGTTGCGGGTTCTCTTGCATTCGTCCCATTTCTGGAAATACGTCGGCAAATTTACGTTTTGAGGACAACAAATTTCCTCTTCCATTAATAAAGGTAATGAAATTTTTCGTGATACTTTCTTGCGCTCAATTTTTTCTTATCCGAAATATCAACAATCTGAATCCTCGAAGAATAAAATTCCCTACACAATAAAACACACAAAATCATTGAGATATTTAGCTAGGAAAACACAGGAACCTTTTCATCATTGCAAGATATCCTCCAGTAGTGGTAGTTCGACCTCAACGCTGAAATCTCACACGGTAAGATGTTGGGTCTCCAAGAATAAGAAACTATTTCCTTGCTGTCGCGTGGTTTCCGAGACAAGCTTCTTACTTTCCAGCGCAATCGTTGAGTCCGTAATATACCTATATTTCATTAATAAAATCGTAATTTACACATCTTAAAAATCCAAAGATTACACTCTAATGGACTATATAATGTATGTAAGTGTAGAAAACTGTAATGTCGTCTCATCTTTAGCGAAATATCCTCAACTATAACTAAGGCTGAACAAATTTCCGCATCTAATCGCCGCATCAGGTGGTTGGACTACTCAGGACATAACTTGATAGAAGTACTGGGGTGGTAGGTTGGTGCAAGATTTCTCTTTTGAGAATTAAAGTTGATAATTTGTTTTGTAATACGGTGTAAAACCTTAAGCGTAGCAATGTGAATAACACGAATTTTTTATTCTAATCATGTTATCAATACGTGAAAAATAAAACATGAAAACCGTTTAATAAAAATAAAACAAGCTATCAATAGAAAAGAAATTTTCACTACTACGGATTCTAAGCATATTCAATCTTGTAATGGCACCCTTAAAAATTTATCATTTTAAAACAAAACGCAACTGTACACATACACTTCAGACAATTTGCTCAAAAAATAGAAAAACATTTTTGAGATAATTTGATGTTAATTTGACTGACGTTTCTGTTTGTTGCACGCCTTCCTTTTCTAAGGCTTCTATCCTTTTCGATCTCTTCTATTGCACCACAAAAAAAAACGCAGAAAGAAAGAACGACGATTCGACCTCCAAATCAAGCGATGAAGAAGACGTGTGATCGGTTGGCCGGCGGTTTTGCTGTTGAGGGGAAGACCTGCGCGCCTCGGAGGCGAAGGCCAGAAGGGGAGGCGTAGAAGTGAAGGATGACTTGCGGAAGGAGGAAAGGCGTTTAGGATGACTCAAAATGATTGCGCGTATTCGAAAAACTGGCAGCAAGGTCTCACAATTTCCCAAATTGTAGCTTTGATTTATGACGTGTGGCATATGTGCAGCCTTTGCTTGTGGTTGAAAGATTATATTTTGCTTTGGTCGCTTGAATTTTCATTACGTGATTTTGCGCCGTG
Organism: Ischnura elegans; assembly: GCF_921293095.1. Lineage (NCBI taxonomy): Eukaryota > Metazoa > Arthropoda > Insecta > Odonata > Coenagrionidae > Ischnura > Ischnura elegans. The sequence goes on along the minus strand of NC_060255.1, from coordinate 10,329,763 downwards.
GTGATGGTCGTTGAAAAAAATCAAAATTCGTGAAATTAAGCGACAAGTATCTCCTCTAAGAAACTTGGTGAAAGACCCTTTATTGTCTCAAGGCACAGATTTAACCTTTGTTACTGTTCTGAGTCAAGAAACCGCTATGTATCTATGCCGAGCGAAGCACACAGTGATTAATAGAAAGGGTCTGCATCGCCTTCCGCGACAGTGCTAGGGCGCCCCCGCAATTTTAATGGGTGAATATTAAGAGATGTTTCCTTGCGCTCTGTGCTTCATGCATGCATTGGTAATCTAAGGCGATTTAAAACTCCTATCTACTCGTATAGAAACTAGGTCCCTGTGACGTCACGTGGAGTGGCATCGCATGGGCGCCAATCTGGCCTTTTTCAAATGAGGTTAAAATTAACCATTAACATTCGTCTAAACTGGGATTTCTAAACCAAATAATTTGTATATTATGAATACACTAATGGTTGTTAACCAATCGAAATCAATGCCTTTCGTTTTCTTTAATGAAGAAAACTACCCTATTGGATCGCTACCGCACCGAGGAAGATGTGAAGAGCAATTAGCATGACAAGCGTCCAAAACTTACGATCAAGTGGAGATAAGCATCGGACGCAAAAGGAAAAACGAATACGGAACATCTCTCCAATTCCTGACTCCCCGAAAATTCATAATCGGCCAATCAGCAATCCACCAATACGAAAGGACCGCTCTCGTCATCTGCCCGTTCGTGACCTGGGGAGAAACCCTTCTTTTCAATCTAACGAGTCAACCGAAGTTATCCAAGGAGGCTGGAAGATTTGGCCTTTGTCGGCAATAGTGGCGGCGGATGCGAAGCATAATATGGCCCCGTCGCCTAGGCGACCTCATTAAACATTCAAGATGAACCAATGCTGTTGCGCCTCCCCACCCCAGCATCGCAACACCCCAAATCCACGAGCAAACCCCTTCCACGGCAATCCCCCTCCAAAGCGAACACGCAGCTAGGGCGCCTATCCCCATTCCAAATGCCCCGACCTGCTCGGCACTCATAAAATATTCAATGCACACTCTTCCATGCCGCAAAAGAGGGATGATTCTCGACTAAAATGGAAGGGGTGTGTAGATGGGGGTTAAAAAGCAGTCCCGCTACAATTTTCACGCCATCGCTCCCTTTTAATGCAAAAAGATAGCACCCCCCAACCCCCCAAAACCATTTCTCATCGGGTGCGCCGCTCCTCGCCCTGCTTACTTCATTTTTATGCCGCTAGATGGAGTGCAAGATGCACGGCGGCGGGGGAGGGGGGCGAGGAGTAAGAAAGGAAGGAAAAAAAGTAACAATAATGAGGAAGTCTGGGGACGGCGATGAATCCAGAAAAACCCAGGCGAGAGTTAAATTCATTCATGCAAATTGAGGATGCAAGTAATCTTTTGTTCGCTCCCTGTAATTCCTTTTTCGTGCGGAACTCCGAAAAAAGGTGAATGTTTGCAGACAGAGAGACAGGATGGGTGGTGGGGGCGGATTTGGAATGGAAAATACCCAAAAGGGAAATTAAGAAAGGTGTTGAAACAGCCTCCAATGATAAATGGAATACAGAGATAACGCATGGTTTCCGAAATGGGCACGGATTCTTTTGGTTCATACGGGTTAATAAAAGTTTCGCAGGGTTCACGGAATAGGGTGGTTTCCTTTTATTTTTTTATTGCCTAAATCGAAAGATTATTACTCCTGGAGTACGCATTTCACACTTTTAGATTTTTAAATGGCGATATCTATTTTTCGCGATTAAATGAAAAGTGAAAATTTTCAAGCGCGCGAAAACGTGACGGATAAGTACGAATGATGGGGTAAGCTCGTGTGACGTCATTCTGGTTCCCGCTACCGCAAAGTGAGGTGACCTTGGGGCGAGGACATGTGCGCCGCTAAACGCAGGTTGCTGATGCAGGCTGCTAGCAGGTAGCAGAGTACCCTGCTATGAGATAGCGCTTGGCTTAAATAAATATTATTATTACCCTATCAAACGAAGGAAACTTTCCGACCATAGCCAGTTTTAATAGGTGATTATTAAGAGATGTTTCCCTGAGCTATGTGCCTCATGAATGCATTGGTAATCTCAGACGACGTAAAACTCCAATCTACTCGTACAGAAACTAGGTCCCAGTGACGTCGTGTGGAGTGGCATCGCATGGGCGCCAATCTGGCCTTTTTCAAATGCGGTTAAAATTGACCATTGCCATTCGTCTAAACTGGGATATCTAAAACCAAATAACTTGTATATTTTGAATACACTAATGTTGGGTAACGAATCGCAACCAATGCCTTTCCTTTTCTTCGATGAAGGAAAATTCCCTATTCTGAGCCTATGTCCACAGGGAGTCTAGGATTCATTTGGATTTCACGGTCAAAACGGACTGTTTAAAATTGGGAAAACCGTTGTCTACCTTGTCTATGGTGGATGCGGAGTGCATTCAAAATTGAGAATTATTCTCAAAATCACTGGATTGAATGGCGTACTCCTACCAAATGGATCACAGGAACCGATGTAGATTCCAAGGTTTGATTAATAATCAATTGCTGGAGTTCAGTTAGCCTGTGAATTTCATTTGGCCTTCATATCCCAATACGTCCCTTCAAACAGCCAGCGTATTCTGCAGGACTTGGAAAACAAAAAGCCTACTTCATTGAGAGATTCAAGATACGTTTTTTAATTCCATTACAACCGTGCAGAAAATGAGAGTATATTGCTTTCCAAGTCGCCATCGGACTCACCCCAGCTCTATATGCATTCAGATGAGAATCGGATGGAATTAAAAAAAGATATTGGGGATGGATTTTTCTTTAATATAAGTATTTTAACTAAAACTACTTATTCCAAAACGTTACTCTTAAACAAAGGATACAATATTTCAATTGCCTCACTGTAATTGGACTTTATAGATAAATATATGCATATATTTATCTATAAAGTCCAATTACAGGTACAGTAATTTTTTAAATTGCAATTGTTTCTCTGACACTGGTGGTCCTAAACTTGTCAGTGAATATGTTGCTCCCGATTCAGTGACATCCAATTTTTTTTCTGTGCATTTCCCACGCATCGATGCAGAAACTCCTAATACCTAAGCAGTGATCTCAAAATGAAATAAAATAGCAACTACCAGAAGAAATATGTAAAAATTAAGGAAGTATCTGTCACAGTTTGTATTTTGACTACCAGATTGCTTTACCTCAAACAATATAACCATAAAATGATAATTTCACCGTAAGGAAACAGCACTTACAATTAGCTACATGGATATGAAATTAAATTATAAATGCTATTTTAAAAAAACATCAACATTTTAAATAATATCAAGGAATCATAAATAAGTAGCCATTTTAAAAATAAGCTGAAAACGGCAGTAGATGCATTGGTTAGCTATTTTCTTATCAAAAACATGACTATACGATTTCAGTTCAAATTAATCAGGACATAAATCTAACGAGTGACTAATCTAATGGCCCTCTTCTCAACTAACGAATTGCTTTCAGATATTACACTCATCTACAATCTAATTAAGTTTTACATGCAGAAATAGCTCAAACCATATAAAGGAATTTGCATAAAGCTCTCCCTTCATTAGCCTTGGTAATAAAAATGCCACGTTGGAATAAAATATCATGATAGAAATATATGCGAAGGTGAACTTATATTTTACCCATGAAGAATACCAAAGTCGAAGTGCTTGTTTTAATTTTGGAGGAGAGGTACGATCTCTTCTAGTTTCCCCACACTTGCAATATCTCTCAATAACATGACTCAAAAAATTCTGTTGAAGAATAAATATTTCAGTACAAGCTGTAATAGTTGGATAAAACTGCTCTCAATGGACAACTGCTTGAGGATACATCTTTTAACTGAGTGAGAGACACAAAGAAGAGCTTCAACTTAAGATTGAGATTATTATTTTCAAAGGTTATGAAAACTATATTTTTTCACAGAAATGGATTCCGATGGCACCATTTATCTTTTTACGACGAATTAACCCATGCAGTTCTGAACGCCAATATTACAGGCATTATTACTCTACTTTTCCTTTTCAATATCTAGAAAGTTAATTCAAAAATATGCCCTGGAATTTTTCCAACAGCCCCCAAAACACAGCTTATTTCCATTACCATAGCGCACATCGGAGAAAATACCTCATCCACACGGGTATAAGAATTGACGCAAGAAGTGACACGACCATATAAATACATTCATCGAATTTCTATAGAATTATTTAGTTGCAAACCTTACTTAATCCAGTAAATGAGAGAGTTTCAAAGTTGAGAGAGTATTGACGATCGCATCAGACGAAGGAAAACCAACAAGGCGACACGCGAGGAAGAATTTTCGGCAAAGATTTTCGGAAAAGACGGTTCTTTTCACGGCGAAAAATTCAGTCCTCATGCAAATTTAATAGCATCGCTCAAAAACTTGCGGTACTCAAACTCTCAAGTTTCACATTTTATGGATTAGGTATTTACCGAAATCCTGGCGGGGCGGCTCGAGAAATTCTTCCCCGAAAACTTCTTTAAACTCCGCCTCACTCTCGCGGAGTTCGACCCGTTAATCATTAAGGTGGTAAATCCTCGGATCCCTCGTAGCGATATAGAAGATAAATGAAGTGATTGCAAGGGTACGGGTGAGAGAGAGGCGGGTCAAGGCGCTGTTTTGACCGGATCTCTTTAAGGATATTGGTGGGTGGTGGAGCAGGGGATGACTAGCGGGTTGGACCCTCGCGACAAGGAGACCTTTTCCAAAGCGTATCCAAGAGAGGGTATTTTGCGCGGAAAAATCAATTACGGGTCTCAACCGAATAAAAAAAAGAAAAAAAATTGAAATGTCACTTGTCGGAGTGGCAGGAATGGGTTAGTCTTCTAATGGAGGGGTATTTGAGGGCGGATTGCCAAACAAATTTCACGGTTGAGGTAAGAAAATCCGGGCTCTCACGAGATTTGAATGAAATTATCCCGACGGAGCGTCAGAAAAGGTAAAAAAAATGAATGACTGATTACTAGGGCGCCTAATGGTTGTATAACATTGAATTAAATCCATAAAAACATGAGATCCAAGAGGTAAAAATTCCATTAAAACATGAAATTCGACAGATAGAAAAGCTGAAGCTATAACTTTTTATAAGTTTAAAGCATTCAAAGTTTTTGAGCGTCGCATTAAGCGCCTACACCAATTCAAAATTAATTATTTTTCTTTAGAATGTATTACAAATAAATTTTATCTACACTGAAATACATAACATAGATTTAAATATTGGTAAAACTTTGGCTTTTTGTATAAATTATTTAGAAGAATTGCGATCGATTACAGGACAATTAGCATAGTTTACTGTCTCCAGTCAGAAGAGACCATGGAGGCGTTTACGCATCTTCGAAACCTGAATTTTCCGGAAAATTTTAATTTTTACCAAGAATGAAATTCCCATGTTGTTTCTCTACCGTAGGAAAATTTGTTCAAAATTAGTACCTCCACCCGTCATTAATTATTAAAGCACAATTTTCCTGACGAATCTATTATCATCCACTTCGCATAATCATTTAACATAATTTTCTATCATTGACCATATGAATCGATTTTTTATACTAGAAATTTATGCTCTTATAATTCAATTTCTTAATATTTAAGTGGGCATATTTGAGCCCTAAACGTCCATTTTAGACCGTATACTTAGATTCCTCTGCTTAGTATTAGATTGAATGCATTTCAATGAGGAATTTAATTATACCAGGCCTGGCCTCGGTGATAACCTTACGGAGTCAACCGCTATGTACAAATTATGCGAAAAATCCAAAGAAAAAATCATTCGCCTTAACCGGGGCTCGAACCCGGATCCAATCCATACCACACCATCTTGCCTGGTATAGCCCACAAATTTCCCCAAAGGAAAATGATGCTTCGGTGGCTCAACTGGCTAAAGCACTCGGTAGGAAGTCGAGAGATCCGGGTTCCAATCCCGTTGAAGACGAATCATTTTTCTCTCTGTGGATTTTGCACATATATTTCAATGAGAATGTATTGGATTACAGTTTTCTGGATTTACAAAAGCCGGACAAAAAAAACATATTTCACAACAGCCAAATTTCGTCTGGCTACTTACAGACAGATCTCTTCAGTAACCACGGGTTAATTTCCTGAATTCCATCTTCCTATGAAAAGAACAAGCTTGAATCTCTGGAGAATGACGCATTTTTCAACTTACAGCATAAAAAATGTTCCACTTCCACCGTTTTGCACAGACACATTTTTAAATCTAAATTTATGCCAAGTATTCATTTTCCCTGACTCTGTGCTACTCTCCGCCAGAGAAAATGTGAAAACATGCATGGAGACTACCCTCGTTCGTTCAAAGAGAAAGGGTAATATATCTAATTAACATTCATAACAGCTGAATTTCGAGATAATGAATGCCTTTGTGGGAAACGTAATGGTGAGTCTTCACGAAAGTTTTTACTCAATCAAGATATCAATTACGTTCAATAATATCATCTTGAAGTGTCCAGCTTCATTTATGGGAAAGACTATCGTAAAATATAAATAATTCGGATATGCAGAATAGACCTGTTCGGCTTTAATCGTCATGATTGGGCTAGAGATAAAATGACCTTTTATAGAAACATGAAACGTCAGCACTTTTCATTGGCATAAGCAAATACAAGGAAAAATATCAATCGAAAAAGCATATTAATCTGTATCCACTTATTAATTATGTGTTTTGAATATCAATAGAAGCAGTCATGTGATAGCAATAAAACATGTTTATACTTCGTTCATTCTATAATTAATTTATGCGACTACAATTAGATTGTACCAAATGGCATAATCAAACTAATGTCGTGTGCTACTGACAGTAAGATGAGTTTAAAAAAATTAAGTGGACTCAATAAAACTTCATTATAATTTCTATGATGGAAAAAATCTTAAATGAAATTTGTATATAGAAATAATTAGCTTTTCTCTGTCGTTACTTCTACGTCATTCAAATAAAATTACCTTTTGATGTAACTGCTCGTCCTAAAAACTATAACAGCAACTGGAAACTGTGTAACAATGCGTGAAATACACGTGTGAAATAGGTCACTGCAATTTCATTTGAAGCAGCAAGACTTTTTTTCATGATGCTTATATTTATTCTCTACGTTCAAGTATATAAATTCAATTGCCTTCACAATAGCACCGATATTTTGAATCTGAACGGATATGCGAGACGAAGGAATAGCCGCGTCTTCTGAATATGAGACATAACTCAAATAAAAAGCCGCTTCACCAAATTCAGTTCCTGCTGTTTCAGTGTTCCAGTTCTCCATACTGCAGCATATGAAATAATCGTCAGATAATAAAGCGTGAGAGTTCTTTGTTATCAGCGAATCAATCAATCCTTTTCCCGGTCCTGAAAACCCCAACATTTCCCCTATTTTTTTGGAAGGGGGTGGGCTGTTTGTCGATATCCAAAAGACAAGGCAGACGCCTCATAATGGTGCGAATATCTAAAAATAAACGGCATGAATTGCCGGGAAAAAAATAAAGATTGTCAGATGAAGTGAAGCTCATTGAAATTCTGCAGTACGAGCAGCGATATCATGCATCGATTGCTACTGGCCATCATCATAAGATGTTAATCAGCCATCCAACTTGTTCACAACAATGATCCATCATCCATTGGTAGAACTAAGGGATGCAAATCCGTGAGTCTAAGCGTTGAACGCTTTTGGTCTCAATAATCCCCCACTGAAGATGCGCAACGCTACTGCCGGCATTCGTGTAGTATTTAGCAGAGCAGCACTAATTTATTTTTCCGCCTTCCTACAATTCAAACATATACTCTTTTAAAACAACGTATTTTTATCTTCATCGGCCCAAAAAACAGCTCATTTAATGCCATTTACATCGAGGGAAATAACACGCAACAAAGACTATCACACACAGCCATGCCCTGGATAGGGGCAACATACCCAGGACGGACTCGAACCCGTGACCCTCGGTATGGAAGGCGAGGACACTGCCCCGTCGCGACCGAGGCCGTCTAATATAGGGGAAAGATGAATTCTCACGGAAAATTCTCAGTGAGAATTAAATCTCTTGAATTCAAGCACCATTAATGAGCAAATGGCTTTGATATTTTTAGTTTATTCTTTGAAAACCATGAAATGTCTCCTAAATACTATTTGCAGATCGTCTTAACATACTTAAAGTGGGAGAAAATGTTACAAATATTACTGCATGACTTCAGCAGAAGTATCGATAAAATAAAAATTGAGAGGGTGCAACATTAGATAGCACCGCAACAAGAATAAGAGAGAGTTACTTGCGCTGAATAGTCTGTTTTTTTCGGCATTCATCGAATAGTTTAATACCATCTCGACATATATTAGGATTGGCATGTGAGACTACAGATCAATTTGGGCAAAGACATGCACGTGTGCAATAATAGCTGTAAGTGTGACAATCATAATTCCCAGATAAGGTCGATTTACAGTTGCTACCTCTTATCAACGTCTATCATTGAAATATGTTCAAAATCTTCGCCTATAATTAAACCGAGGACACTTCCATCACTTACATAATTCACAGTGTCCGGCGATATCTGGTGGAAATGTTTTATATCCATGAGAATAACGAACATAAAAGTGTACGGTGTATAATTGCTAAAGTGTAATAATTGTGACATTCGTTATGTAGGACAGACTGGGAGGAGATTTAAAGATCGAGTGATTGAACACAGGAATAGTTTTATCAATAATGACGAAAAATCATGTTTTGATAAACATTTGAATCATTGTAAACATTTTAGTAACTTTGATTTTGATATTTTACAGTACATAGAAAAAGGGCAAGAGCTAGACTTTTACGAGAAATTTGACATTTTTAATAGTCCGCATAATCTTTGTAACGATGAAGTGTATTCTACCCAATCGCCTCTCTTAACCCTGAACATTCCTGCCCGCTCTTAGATGTTTTTAATTTCTGACCTTCGCCAACACCCACTCCTCTCCTGGTTGTTATGACTTCTCTTCCTACCTCACCGATTCACTGATTTACGTAATCCCTAGTCCCCCCCCTCCCCTACTTCAAAGACCTTCCCTATTACGCATATTTTAGTCAAACTGTCTCCCCTCTCCCTTGCTATCCTTTCCACCCCACCTTTCTCTTGCAGGAATGTATAATGGTACCTTGATAATGACACTACGTGTCGAAACCGGGTCGGTACTTTGTAAATAAAATTGTGTGGAAGTTAACCATTTTATTCTCTACCATCACTGATGCAATGCCTCACTATCCAAACGCAACACACCAATCCTCTTGATTAATGGTGAAGCATATTTTGAAACAACAGATTTTAAATTCAAAATAAAGGAAGAGAGAATAATATTGTAACTGTTTAATTCGAAGTTTCATCTCCTTCCAAAAATGGTAACTGATTGATGTCCGCTCAAGTTTAATTACTTGGTCTATCTACCTCTATCATCCAGCAAACGTTTGACCCTTAGCGCATAAGATTGTGATGAATATTTCTGTGGGTCTGTATTCATTTCAAACTAATTACCCCGAGGCCATTTTGCGAAATGTAAATATTCATCTACAACTCCATCTACATACTACCCCGCAAGCCGCGTAGAAAAGCGTATGACAGGGTGTGTTAGGACACCAGCCGTCTACATATATAAGGCAAACGCTCAAGCAAAATTACGACTAGCATTTATTAAAGTCCTGTATGGTTCGGTGGAAAAACGAATTACCATATCTATCCGTTAGGAAAAATATCTCTCTTAATTTATCGCTTCTATCGTACCTGGAAATATAGTGGGGCTCTAATATTATGTTCTCCGTGTCCCTCTTAAAGATATCCATTCTCATTTCTTCAAGCAATCTAAGCCTAGCGCGCAGCCTCCGAGTCACAAGCGGCTCCCAGCCTTATTCGCTTAACAACTAGGTAACGCTGTCTGTTCGACCACAACAGTTTTTGACGAAATGCGAAGCTATCCTTTGCATTTAGTTCAGTAATCCTATAGTCATTTTGTACATATTCCCAACTGGACTTAGTATTCAGTTCACGGATTAAGTCTTTCTGCACCGGATCTCATGTGCTCGCTACATGGTTGGACGAGTGCGAAATATCACCTTTCTTTTACTCTCATATCCAAAATTCTTCTCAAAATACGCTTGACAGTTCCTAATTTCTTCATGTATACGCCGCAAATATTACTTAAATGAGTTCCCCACGAGAGATTCGAAGTTATCGTAACTCCCAGGTACTTCACATCGTCTGTTGCCTTTATGGTAATACTATCCACCGCATAAACCTGGTTATAGTTGGACGAACTCCGCAAGAAATGTACCACCGTACATTTTCTCAGATTAAGTTTGAGTCCCCACACTTGGCTCTACAAATGAACGTTGTTTAAATCCGATGAGAGAATTTCAAATTCAAGGCGGTAACTAATTTCACGATAGACGACATCGTCGTCAGTAAATAAACGTCTTTATCAACTCTAATCCGGGAGCAGAGTTTATTAATGTATATTGTGAACAAAAGGAAATTAAGTGTGCGTTAAACATATTATAAAATGATATGTTCGTTTTATCCGTAGTTTGATTTTTCTCAGTATGGCCAAATGAAGTGCCTTGGTTCATATAATACGTCCCCTTTCAATACCAAATTGTAAAAGAGTCTTGAGTTTTGCCTCAAGTTAATACTAATACTTTGCGTTAGATACCGAGTGTTATCTGACTGAATGTGTAACTGTTATCGAATTCCCTTTTTATAGTTGTTGAACATAACCGTTTAAAGATTTGGTAATTTACTTTTCTAAAAATACTCCATCTCACAGTTGGCCCAACATTATATTTTATAGTATAGAGAAATTTAACTTGCATTTCCAAAAAGAAATTTATAGTAACTCCTTGATGGGTTTTCGTAAACAAATTTCATTCTTCTCCGGCGTTCCGACTCCTCCATTAAGAATAGAAAGAATGGGTTTGTATTATACGTATTTTACTGATGTTATAACTGGTCCTGGCCATACAAATTTGACGAATACCTTCAATTATAAACTATCAATGAATATAAACACACACTGTAAATTTTCACAGAAATAATTTGCTGTTAAGTACTACGCGTTTCGACGCTAAGGTGTCTTTCTCGAGTACAAGCTTCTCGCGTTTTCCCGCAATCTATAATGTGAAAGTGGATTCATGCCTACCATTTTATCACTAATCGTAAGATTCTTTTATGGATGTAACGCCACAAATCACAGGAAGGCTAACCAATGATATTCTTTTGTTTCCTATTTCGGTCAAAAAGTATTCAACAAGTGAAATATTCTCAATATATATTTCTGTAGTGTTGTCGAAAACTTTCAAATAAACTCTTGGCTCAGGATAAATGCGACTCAACTATCCATTGTGATCTATTTATGACAAAAAAATGTTTTGTGAAGACTTTCAAGGGCGGTAAAAACTGCTTGAAATATGTGCACAGTCTGCGTTGCATTTTTCAGGCTACTTTTTCAACATGTACAAATATATAAAGATGGCAATGTGTCACAATGACTTTAATATTATGGCGATGACAGAAATAAACTGCTTTAAGTTAAGGAAATATATTTCTATTTATCGATAGATTAATTTTGGTAAATATTTCATTTCAACTTTGGCAATTAGATTTTGTATACTAATTCTCATTGTTTAATTTTCACTCTTATAGAATGTTGGGCAAACGAAGGAGAATAAGGTAAATAATAGAATTTTTAGAAAGAATTAAAGGGAGTAGGCCTTATTGTGAATTGAAGAGGGAAGTGCATGATGGCGGGGAAGACTCACGGAATTCTTCTCAAGTACTCCATGGAAACCTACCTCAATCGGTAGAATACTTTAACGAAAGCGAAATCTAAAGGTAGTTATTTTACCGATGAAAGATGGTATGCATAGGGCATTGTCACCATTCTTCATGTGCTTCCCTCTTAAATTCACAACAAGGCCTACTATCATTCATTCTATTCATAAAAACAGTAATGGTCATCAAAATCTGAAACCCTGAAGGAGAAACGTTTGTTTAATATTGGTCGAATGACCTATTTTCTTAAAAAAGATAAAATTCCACGGATTGAGAAAATTTTGGTTTCATTTTTTCTCAGATGTATACGAAAACAAATTATTAGAGAGTGGAAACGTAGGACTTTCAGTATTGTCCCCTTAAAGGATACAGAAATTAAAAAGTTCAAAGCATACGATTCGAATTTGGGAACTGGCGCTATCTTCAATGATTGGATTGGAGGTCCTCGCTATTGATCTAATGCTGAACTTTAGTTCTCCAGACTCCCGTTGGAGCGCGTGAGCGTGGAAAACGGAAAAGCAGCCAGCCGTCGTGGAGCGCCACGCAGTGCCAAAAGATGAAATCTACACATCCAAAGGCGCCAAATGGTATTTTCACAACTTATGGTGACATGAATAGATGGAATAGAGTAGAGCGAATTATAAATTGCTACGGCTGCGCAAGCACAAAATTAAAAGTCTGTTTGAGTTGGGCCATGAGTGAAAAAAGCCTTAAACGCTCCAGTTATAAGTTAATAATAAATGTAGGTTTTTAATGGTTAACTTGAATATGGAATTCCATATGTGATGCAAATAATTAAAAAAAACATTAATCATTTAAAAGAAAAAAAATAATAAAAAAATTGTAAATAAATCCTTTGCTGATTCCACAGCAAAAGAAAAAAAAATATATATATATATATATATATATTACGATTTATTAAAGCAAATCGTCAAATAATTATTTCTTTTCTTTTTCTCATAACAATTCACTTACACTGACAACGATACATATGCGCCAATTAATTAATTTCTTTTGTAAACTGGCTGGTTGTGGTGAGTTTGTTCTCATCGGTACAGCGGAGTAAACGCGCCTTCGGCGCGGACAATCGGTGGATGGTATTCTCGTTGACAATTTCAGTGACGGATTTCCTTAAGAGCGATATTGTAATCAGTAGGGATGTACGGATCCAGGATTTTTTTTGGATCCGGATTCGGATCGGATCCTTGATTTTCGGTGCCGGATCTTTCGGATCGGATATTTTCGGATCCATATGCGTTTTCCCGCAATTCCTGCTATCAAACGAAGTAATTATTCAATTTTATTCTGGGTACGTACAATCGAAGGAATGCTTTTTAGATTTTCATACACATTTTATTATTTTTATAAATAAGAAATCATTTTTATAGGCTTTCAAGTGGTATTTTTTTAAACATCTTTACATGCCCAGGACCTAAACTGTTAGCCTAGGGTTTGGAAATGAAAATAGGAAAGTTCTTCGGATAAACCACTGACCAGTGGCGTAAGACAAGAATCGCATGCGACGGCGCATTCGAAGAGAGAATCGGAACTCTTTCAACCCTTATTGGGCGTTGCATTCACTGAAGCCATTATTTAAAATTTCGTATCCAGTTCCGATGTCTTCCGCGACTTTGGATCCGATGTATCCGATGAAGGGCAATATCCGCGAATATTTGGATCCGAAGTATCCGATCCGACCATCCCTATTAATCAGTATGAGGTTATTTAACACGCATCATGTTAATTGTACATTTTTAGCCCATATATCAGGGGTGGTTTTGAGTATGTTAAATAAAATTAATTTGATTTTCCGAACATTCCTTATTTCACTGCCTTATTAGCACCTAAAACAATGGAAATCCTATTCATATCTTATTTATGAAGGCTCTAAATTGAAGTGAGAGGAGAAATAGCAGCCCATTTTTCGATAACTAATCTCCGTGTCATCATACTCAATAACCTAAATTAAAGAAATAGTAATGCATTCATTGAATTAATAGTATGATCATATCCGTATGGTTAAGGGGGTATATTGATGTCACGGTAATTCTGAAGCTTAATTTTTATGCTTAAGATTGAACGCAATTGGCAATGCACAATCACAATGATGTCAGCAATTGCAATTTATACGCTTCAGGTAGAAGAGTGGCATATTTAGCCGGTCAAAATAGACATTGACCCTTGCATAAATTCTCAAAAAGCTGAAAATTTCCATGAGCCTTAAGGATACCACTCTGAGGAAATACTGGAAAGTCCCCATAGATCCCGTGTGTGCTAAAAATTTTATTCAAGGTCAGAGGTCACAAAAATGGTTTTTTTGCATTTTTTGGCCAAACGGTTACTTTTATGATAAAAATTGCTCAGACCAAAATTGTGGGTCAGAAAATTACCCACAAAATCGTCATTCTACTTTTTTCACTAAGATTTACCATTTCTGAGAAAAAGCCTTTCGAAAGTTAGCTGGAGCTGTATTCTCCGTAATATGCATGACTATGTTCTTGCGCTCTCCGAACATTATTGGACGCGTAACTCGCATATCGGTTACTAGATCTCACCTGTCCATCCGCCAACAATCGGGACAAGGATTTGGTTTTAAATATTCCCTCTTAGTGAAAACATTTTATCATTGTTAGAATTGTAACTTAAAATTTGTGCTATATTTATTTCTTAGCAAATTTTGGGCATGGCTTCATCTGTAAAAGTGGATTCCGGTGGATTATGCAGCCTACAAATGCAGGTTCGCGGGATCCAAAACTCATTTCGAACACACTGTTGAGCGTAGAAAAGATAAAAATTAGCTTCAGCACATCTCAGCGACGTCTTATGTGAGCTAAACAAGTAGCATGACTCCCTTTCAATGAAGCAGAAATATATATATTCAGCTAACAATTGCTCTCATTACACTAGCTACGTCTGATATATTTTAAGGGAGATGAGGATTGTCCTCTCACCCAGCAACAATACTATTTGCTAGTTTCTACAAAAAACCACTGTTCCTACCTACTAAATAAGTAACCCCTTTAACTAGTTGCGACTCTAACTACCATTTATCCATGTACTTATCATAGTAATTACCACAACATTTGAGAAAAACGCTCACATTTTTAGGCAATGACTTTCCGAAGGGAACGTGTATAATATTTTTAAGAGGCCCAGATGCCAATACGCTGCAAGAGATGCTGAAAAATATCACAATCTCAAACCATCCAAAATTGATAACAATTAGGCACAAAGAGAACTCATGTGACGCCACACAGCCTCCTGCTGCCACCTACATGTCCCTCTTAAAACTTCATCTTACAGCCCAGCTGCAGCAGGAGAATGTACGTCAGAAAGCGGGATATTTCAAAAGAACAAATCCGAAATCCCTGCGTGTTGTTCGTGAAAAACTGTAAGCAGCGATTGCATTAGAAAAAGGCACCGGCTCACAGTGGTTCTGATTCGAAAAAAGCTGGCCAAAATTAATTAAACGCTCTTATTATCACGATTATATATATGTTGCGAAGGTGAATTTCCATAATTTTTGATCCGCTCATTCTGAGTTTTTAACTATTTTCACGCATTTGCATTACTTAACACTAGAAGGACGGCAGGGGTCATTTGACCCATTTTCAGAATTCAAATTTATTTTTCTCTTATTAAAATATTTTTTTTAATTTTGAAACTTTTTGACTTTGTTCATTTTGGTCTATATTTTGATAAATTAGTGAAAATTCAACAATAATGTTTTGTTTTAAATTTTTATGACGTGTTATACCTAGAAGGACGGCTAGGGGTCATTTGACCCACAACTGGTTTTCGCGCTATTTTCTTGCCCGTGGGCCTTGTAGTGCCATGTATATCATATAATCAGCAAGAGGCTAGTGTGGTAAATGATTTGCTTCATTTTGAATCTGGAAGTACCCGGTTCAATGCCAGTTTCGCCCCAAGGGCTCCTATCTGTATTCGAAAACCTAGGCATAAGGACTTATTGTGCACAATCTTTCGAAAGTTTTTGGGCAGCTAAGGGAAATAAACCCTTTTCAATCCTTGATTTGCGTAAGTTCATGTAATTATGATATTTTAATTTTGTTTTATTTATTGTTCAATGATTATTGTATTACCCACACCGGAAAATCGTCACGTATCCCAAGAATTGTTTTCCGTCGTCCAAGATTCAGAGCTCTTAGAGACATTGTGTTCAATCTCATCTCATCGACTCATCAGGTTTACGAATAACTTTCATTTTTCTAGCCTGACGGCACTGTCACTTGATCTAGCCCCTTTGCCGTGTGTCCAGCATTAGTGCCGCCTGACCCCGTCGGGTTTGGGGCGGGTTGACTGCACGCTGCGTCCTGGGGAAAAATCCTGTCTCTTTTTGAGAGAGCGGAGGAATTGGGTGGACTGTAAAATTCTACTGTAAATCCTACCCTTGGAATCCGCACGTAGGTCGGAGAAGAGGCATTACTGCAAGTTCCTGGAAGATACGAATCAGGATACGGTTGGCGGTTGAGTCCCTGCCTTTCGAACGGCAATTAGCGTTACTTCTGAAAATTTTGTCCTTTTGTACGAATTTCTAATGCTCTCCAGCTCTCTATACCTCCAATGCAACTAGAGAAGATTCTACCATGATGCGCTTTCGTTTGTAGATTTTTTTGCATGCATATCAGTAGCGAGTTGAGGAAGAAAGTAAGAAGTCGAGAAATATACCAGGAGAAGAGAATCGTCGCGATTCAAATAGCTGTGGGCAATATTGAAGATTAGTCTGGCAGTGAATCGTAAACATCAGTTCAAGGGCATTCTGATCAATCCATCAACATCTGCGTGTGATGGAAGCGAGAAGTCCAAGATAGTGAATCCGATGGCGACTTTGGCGTGATAGTAAATGCACAGATCTATCCAACAAAATGCAACTGTCCTTTTATGAGGTAAATTCCAAATAAACCAGACAAATTTGGAATCGAGTACTGGGTTTTGACAGATGTGAAATGAAAATACAGCCTAAATGAATTTCCATATTGTGGCAAAGATGATGATTAGCCATCAAATCAAGCGTTGGGGAAATAAATAGTTACTAAAGTGACCGTAACATACAAGAATTCAGGAATAAATGTAACTTGTAACAATTATTTTCCATCCATCCAGCTGGCAGGAAGTCATAAAAAATGGAAAACTTCTCTTGCATGGACGATCTGAAAAAAACAGGCGTGATGCACAAATATCCATGACCCCTAAAATAGCCATGTAATCCATTCAACGCGAGTGTTCAAAAATACTTTAGGCCATACTCTTACGTAGAGTCAGGCAAACTAGAACAATAATGTACTTTCACTCAGCAGCATGATCTCAGACGACACTATTTCCGAAACGAATAAAAGAGTACCAGAGACCATCCTATTTCATAATAAAAACAAAGCGGAAGAATATGATAGATAGCATGTATCACTTTAGTTACACGTCTCCAAATCCAACAGCCATATCTCCACGGGCACAAAAAAGAAAAAGATGCCAAATACCATCAAATTGAATCATTGCACCAATTTCCTTTCCATTTTCCAAATTCCTTTTCATGTGCAAATGGCTGGTGTCCTGACACCCCCTGCCACACGCTTTTAATCGGCTTGCTGGTTAGTGTGTAGATTTAGATGTAGATGAAAAAATCGTCCAATGAACGCATTCAGCGCAAAAAATATTTTGTGGAAACAGCGCTGAAAAAATACGGTCTGTCTGAGATTTACAACAAAGTAATTAGTTTTTAAAATTTTAATGCAAATTTTGTAAACCCAGTACCCCTATTGTTTACGCATGTAACACAACTTTTGTATTGAGTGTATGTATTTTCATTATTTGATTTGCAATCGATGACTACATACGGTTTAATTCATGATTCTTTAAAATAATTGTTATTAACTTTTGACGATGGAAATAATATTTAATAATGTTAAATAGTGTTTTTAATGAACTGATTTAACAATTTATACGATTAAACTGAATATTGGTTGAAAATTAGGCGTTTTATTCCAAAATACATTTTAGGGGTCAAATGACCCCTGGCCGTCCTTCTAGGTAGCGCGAAACTCCCGTCCTCCTAGTGTTAAATTGTTATTTCACATTTTCTTTAAAAAATTGGTCATTCAAGAAAGCCAATGGACTTGATGGTTGTTTCAGCGTTAATAAATACAGATTATGAACCTTATAAAACTGAATTACATATTTAAAGGCATATGTTTAATGAATTTTACAATTTGTTCTTAGAAAATATTTGAACAATTCTTTGTGAATAAACCAAGAGAACATTTGCCACCTTCTCATATGTCTGAATAAATTTTATATTAAGATGTTTGGAAGTATATATTTTAAGTGCATGAAAAAAATCAGTGTACTAAATTAATTGTTTATCAAATATAATAACTAATTCTAATCAAGTAGACGCAGTCAACTTTATAGTTCCCTGAAACGAGCCGATGGATTTGGAAACATTATTAAACAAGGTTCCTTCTTTTAGAATTTACAATGAAGGTAATGATACAAGCATTGAATCTACAAATAATATTTCACAACTCCAATGAACTCAAGATAAATGCCAAATGTATTGTTCCGATGGCAATAAACTCTTTTCACTGTGGGAAATCCAATTACAGGGCGTAAAATTGGTACTAACGATTATTTATTGAGGTTTTCCATTCAGTTGTGTTTATTTACCGTCGCAGAAATAAATGAACAGTTTTCCTAATCTTTCACAGTTATTTAAAAAAAATAATTCTAAATGCGATCATAAGCTAAATGCCAACTTTACAATAAAGCTCTACTCGCTCTAGCGATTTTTAATTACATATTAAAGTAAGGAATATGGATATCACTCTACACTCACCTCAAATCTTGCATCATATATTTGCCGGATGTAACGGGAAGACATTTAAAAACTTTTCCACAAAGCTTTTTGAATTAATTTTTCACTAACGTCCACATCCAACTTTAACTTAAAGTAGTCCAATACGCATTGCCTCCTAAACGACATAGATCCTTTTCCACTTTCAAGAAATTTTTGTGAAACAGGTGAAATTTTCTTATCCACTGAGGTCTTAGCCGAGTTGTTTTCAGGTAAAAACAGCGATAACTAAATCAAATGCCATTATTGCACCAAAAATAATTATGGAATTGCAAAGGGTAATTGAACTACGTTACACCAAAACTCAATGTCTTTTCGCAATCTTCTTCTCAAAACGTCGAGGACACTCAACCTCTGCTTTCACGCCTTTCTTTGGCCAACTCTGAGTTAAACTGAATGGGGTGGTTTCCTATTATTCTATATTGCCGAAATCGAAAGAAGTACGTATTTCACGCTTATAGATTATTAAATGACAATATATATTTTTCGCGATCAAATAAAAAGGTGAACATTTTCAAGCGCGCGAAACGCGGCGGCTAAGTATGAATGCTGGGAAAACGCCGTGTGACGTCGTTCTGGTTCCCGCTGCCGAAAGTGAAGTGACCTTGGGGCGAGGCTTTGAGCGCTGATACGATGCAGGATGCCAGCAGGTAGCAGAGTACCATGCTAGCAGATAGCGCTTGGCTTAAATAAGGATTATTATTACCTTATCAAACGAAGGAAACTTTCCGAACTTAGGTATTTTTAATGTGTGATTATTAAGTGATTCTCTGTGCCTAATGCTCAATTAGTAATCTCAGACGATGTAAAACTCCTATCTACTCGTATAGAAACTAGGTCCCTGTGGCGTCACGTGGAATGGCATTGCTTGGGCGCCAAACTGGCCTTTTTCAAATGCGGTTAAAATTGACCATTGCCATTCGTTTAAACTTGGATTTCTAAAACCGAATAATTTGTGTATTATGTATACGCTAATGGTGGTTTATAAATCGCAATCTATGCCTTTCATTTACTTTAACGAAGGAAACTGCCCTATAATAGCGCGAAATTTTCGGACAAGCGTTAAGCATAGATATTTCGTATCTTTTCTGAGCATAAGATAAATCTCAACCCTAAATTAGATTACAATCACTGAGGAGCATAGATTAGCATAATATATACCCGTCAATGGTATCACAAGCTAAATACAGCGTGAGAGCTCCTTGTTGGTGCCTACGGTCGTTTAAATTCCAATTGATATCTAATAATTGTGCCCTCATTATCTGCTCAGTTGGAGGTATTTAGATAACATGACTACGACAATCTGTTTGAACAACAGTTATCAGTAATAAATATTCCTGATAACATTCCACGTTACTCATTTTCACTGAGTGTATGTAATTTGTTATTTTTCCAATATTCCGAGTTAGTAAATAAAATTTAATGGTCGTAAAAATGCGTAGGAAAGGGCCATCACTAAATGCATGAATATCAACTTTATGGTCGCCATATTAACCCTTAACCGGTGACGTGCGGTCTGACTGAGAGACCGCTGCGTTTCTAAAATTATGAATATTTTCAAAATTAAGATTTCAAAATATCTATAATTCTCGTTAGCTTCATATTTTTGCATAACAGGGTCATCCCACTCTTAAAATTTAACGTTCCTTTTATTAATTTCTGTAAATTTGCAATTGAACTCGATTAGCGGTCTGTGAGACCGCACGTCACTTACTAAGAATGCATCAAGAAAAGGAATAAGCGGGATAAATTTCATGGTTACTTACTACTTAGCCTTCCAACTTTAACATTAAAGGCCTTTTTTGAATCTGGCGAAATATTGATACATAAATATAATAATTATAACTCAAGTGTTTTTGGCATCAGTTTTTTGATCCTGCTTCAAATCATAATTTTTTTATGACAACTTGGTTCGTATTGGGAGCGTAAAAATTTTAATATAAGTTTTAAAATAGTTAAGCATTCAAAGAAAAATTAAACAAAACAATAAAAATGGCGTAGCAATATTTTATGAATTTTTGTTTTATTGCGGTCTCCCAGACCGCACGTCACTGGTAGTGTAACAAGAATTGCACGTCACTGGTTAAGGGTGAACATCAAATGCGATTTATAGTTAAGAAGAATATTTTTAGAAATGAAATTGCGTAAAAATGCACAAAACAACATATGTGTTGTGCGTTTGTCTCGAAATCATGAGATAATACGCTCCTAGGCCGATTTTTAGGAGCCGACGCTTTTTGCCTTTCATTTGTTTTCGCAACGCAGAGCTGTGAAGGACAAAATTTGCTGCGGGGCGGGAGGTCTCGTGGCGTCGACGCAATGCTGAGCTGTGAAGGCACCCTTACTCCGTTCATCCCCGGAGGTCGAGGTTCAATTTATGACCAAAGAATAGAGAGCTATGATTGGGTTTCCCAGGTCGGCGCAGCATTAGCTTGGGCCTTTTCGGAAGTCTGCATGCGGTTGAGGATCTAGCAATTTAATAGATGGATTTTTCTTCCTCATAGGAAAATGCACTAAAATCACTGGCACATTAATTGCGTATGCTTGGTTTCGCTAATAGTAGGACCCGCCCGCCTTTGTGACGGTGCGGGATTCCTCGTCCCTTCCCTTCCTTCCCTATACCCTCCCCGGAGGCGACGTCGGGCTCTCATCGCGGCGGCGCCTCCTTCCTTGTTCCTTCCCGTTCTTCCCCTTCTGGGTGCAGTGGAGAAAAGCTAGCGCTTACAGTCCCTGCCCCAGGAGTGTATCCCCGCGAGCCCGCCCTGGAGTCTCGTTTCCACTGCATGCGGTTGAGGAGGCCGATATGAAGTGTCAATGTGCCGCGTGAGGACGAAAACTAATCCGTCAAACGACAGGACAGGGTGTGGTAGCATTTTGAGGGATGTCTTTGCTTCTGAATGCATTCAAGTGTTAGCAGATAAAACTACATACAGTAGATCCTCGGGTAACGACCACAATCTGTTCCAGAAAGCTGGTCGTTATCCGATATGTTCGCTATCCGAAACATTTTCCACATAAGAAATGAAGGAAATAGGAATAATTGGTTCCTAGCTCCTTTGACTCGCTATTATATGAAAGTTACAGGCTATATATGTATTGTATTGCATTGTATTACTTGTAGACTTACTATTGTAGACATTGTATTACTTTGTATCCATTTGAAATCTCACAGCACCAAACACAAACATGGCCGCTACACATCTGTTTACTAACCGAAATTTTGTTCGCAATCCGAGGCAAATTTTTAGCGAAATTTTTGGTCGCTATCCGAATTGTTCGTTATCAGAGGCGTTCGAAAACCGAGGTTTCACTGTACTCAGCTGCATACTTTCGTTCCGCAATTATTTCTCTCCGATGTATTTCTTAGGAGACAATTTTTAGGAGAGCATCGGCACACACAAATAATAAATAACGTCAACTGGAAACCATTCATAGATGCAAGAATGTGCTACTTATTGAGAAGAGATGTTTATTTACGAGATACATATTTGTAAAAGAAAATAAAATATGCAAGAGCTTAGAATAATACCCATAAATATTGGAGCTCCTCGATCCCAACCACGCGCCAGCCTGGCCGCCGCCCGCGTCAGCGCATTTCATCATTGTAGTGAAATCAATGCCGTCATCGACGCGAGTGGCGACTTCGGTAAACTCATTTTAATGCACGGCGGTGACAACACATTTATAAGCAGATTTGTGGATGCTCTTTTGTAATATTCATGGGTGAATCCATTCTGGAGGAGTGAATCCATTTTGCTGAGGCTACGATTGAGTTCGCAGATGAAGGAAAGAAAATGCTGACAAAAGCTGAAGTACCCACAGGAAGAAATGGTAATTATTAATGACTTCATTATTATGCCCTCCGTTTTTACCCATAACATATATAATAGGGTGGTTTCCTTTTATTTTTTATTGCCTTAATCGAAAGATACTCCTGGAGTACTCATTTCACGCTCTTAGATTTTTGAATTACGATATCTATTTTTAGCGATTAAACGAAAAGCTCGCGAAAACGCGACGGCTAAGTAGGAATGCTGGGAAATGCCCGTGTGACGTATTTCTGGTTCCCGCTGCCGCAAATTGAGGTGACCTTGGGGGGAGGCTTTGAGTGCTGATACGACGCAGGCTGCTAGTAGGTAGCAGAGTACCCTGCTAGCAGGTGGCGCTTGGCTTAAAAATGGATTATTTCTACCTTATCAAACGAAGGAAACTTTCCGACTTTAGATAATTTTAATGGGTGATTATTAAGAGATGTTTCCCTGAGCTATGTGCCTCATGAATGCATTGGTAAACTCAGATAATGTAAAACTCCTATCTACTCCTGTAGAAACTAGGTCCCTGTAACGTCACGTGGAGTGGAATCGCATGGGCGCCAATCTGGCCTTTTTCAAATGAGGTTAAAATTGACCATTGCCATTCATCTAAACTGGGATTTGTAAAACCAAATAATTTGTATACTATGAATACACTAAGGTGGGTAAGTAATCGCAATCAAGGCATTTTGTTTTCTTTGATGAAGGAAACTACCCTATTGCCCCGAGCTTACTCTACCTCCACGCAATGCAGCGTTCCTTTTATTCCATAAAGTGCCTACTGCCTCGACGCTCAGCCGTCGTGGGAGTGGGGTGAACCTTGCTCTTGGTCCCTCTCAGCGCGTGAGGGAGTGGCGAGTGTGGAAAGGGCCTGCCTTTTCAGTGGAGGCATCCCTCAGCACGGGTTCATTTCTATAATTTTGATAGTTTTTCGCGACTGGTCTCCCGATGATCTCAAGGCCGCCTGCTCTTGCTCCCATCAGCACCTAACACGTTAAGGATCGGATTTTTTTTTCGAACTTACCCCAGTGGGCGGGTATTTTTCAAGGTAGGCTGTTTTTTTTGCATGCAATTTTAATTTGGTTTACATCTGAATAACGTTTCACAATATCTCTTTCTACGTTTTAGTGTTTTAAGATAAAACCTAATGTCACAATATGGATAAATAATTTTTAATGCATGCCTAAAATTAATAATTTTTAATTATGTCGTTAAAATGTATCATTGAATGTGGCATATAAAGGACGCGTGTAGAAAACACGAGTTATCTCGTGATCCGTTCGTGACAGATGGCTCGCGAAACACGAGTATAGTCGTGATCCATCCGCACCTCTCAAAAACACTTTGCATCCCTTCCCTGATGGCACAACCACTCGCCTTATCCTCAGATTCGTGCTCATTAAGTACTTCCTATTAGCCTGTGATCCTGTGTTTTTCTTCACCTTCGCCACGTAAATATGCGTCAACAGAATGCATTTATGATAGCAAGCTATAGAGCAATAGACTGATTCTAAAACACTTATTTCCATTAATCCTTTAATTGAAGGTCACGATCTCTTTGAAAATCCAATAAATGTGTAGCCTTTCCTAAGCATGGCTGACGCATTTAATCCTTTACGAGTACTCGTACTGGTCATAAATACTCTGGCATTGATTGATAAAAAGATCTAGATTTACGCGGTAAATTCACCCAGGGCTTTTTTCCCGACTGGGTTGCATATCAAGAATGTATTATTAACGTCAGTGGATGTCCTAAAATTTGGGTGTAAACTAAATATGGCAGTCACCATCCATTAATGCTCATTCAGGGAAATTCAACGTATGATGTGTCAAGACACGTTAACATATAATAGATCGAAGGTGGATGCGACAATGCGTCCATGAGCAGAAGTTAGTTGGTAGTAATCTCATTAAAAGAGAAGTAATGCAATGCTTCATTTACATCAATGGCCTTGAAACATAATAATACTGGCTGAAATAAACGTACTAACGCATTATTAATCGAAAACTCAGGCAGAACACCCAGGTGTGACCCAGGATTAACACCCAAAATCTGCGGATTGTGAAATATTTTCTCCATCATAAACGAGCAGTTAGTGCGGTATTTTTTAATTTAGCACATTATCTCGAGAGGAGGCAATAGTTAATTTAATTTTGCCGGCAAATACTAATCTAATAAGCCGTTAATATAAATTTAAATGCTATTCGTGGAACAGCATTTTCATTGAAAACTATATATCAGAACGATCAACCTACGCATTGTTATTTTCTCCAATCAGACAGTTCATTCTCATTCAGACCCATTATTGCAACTGCCAGCTTCTACCGTAGATCAGCTCTTCTTCATATGTGCGACGGTGGAGATCATATTGGTCGGTACAGCAACGCACATTTCACTACGGGCGTGGTAACATTTAACTTACTGTAACGGCTACTAACGTACTTCAAGGGCTGTAGTACGGCAATGTGGAAGGCAAGGGGATACCACTACATCCCGAGGAGTCGCAGTTACTCCACTCACTTTATACCATGACATGATGGAATTCTCTCTCGAGTAAAATATTCCGGAGATAAACTAGTCCCCCATTCGGATCTCTGGGTGGGGACTACTCGAGAGGTTACATCGCTCAAATGTGATAGAATAGATAGAAACTAGGAACGTTATATTGCTTCATACGTGCGGTAGACTAAAAAAATTAAAAGGTTGGTTGGTTAAAAGGAGTTGCAACGAATTAATCTCCGCGTTTAAACATCCGCGAAATGAAGATGCTTTAAGAAGGAGACTTTTGGAGTGAAAGTTACAAAATGATACATACAGGATCGCAAAATGGTAATGCTGGAGAATGGATAATGCTTAGAAAGAGCGCCGGGATGCATGATAAAGACTGCCTGAAGTTTAATGAAAGGATAGTGATGGTGAAGATAGATACTAAACCCGTAGCTACTGTAGTGGTGCAGGTTTATATGCCTGCATCAAATTATGAAGATGAAAAAGTAGAAGATGCCTACCAAGATATAACGGAAGTATACAAGGAGGTAAGAAGAGAAGAAAATGTTATTATTTTAGGTGATTGGAACGTCGTAGTCGGCGAGGGTCAAGACGGGAAATATAGATTAGGAATTAGAAATGAAAGACGAGAAAGGCTATTTGAATTCTGCACTGAACACAGGCTAGTGATTGTCAAAAATTTATTTAAAAAATATATTGACTACATATTATATTGACCAGCATTAAAATGAGGAAGCAAACACTGATGTATGTAGATGAATTCTGTTACTTGGGAAACAGGATAAATAGCAACGGGAGAAGCAGGAAAGATGTTTATCAGCAGAATAGTCCAAGCGAAGAGAGCATTACACCCAAAGAGAGACCTGCTCATAGCAGGAAACTTAAACATGGAAGTAAAGAAACAATTTATAAGAACCTGCATTTGGAGAAAGCTTCTATATGAAAGTGAGACGTGGAAAATCACAGCAGTGGAAAAAAGCATGGATGGAGGCCTTCGAAATGTGGTGCTACAGAAGAAGGATGAGGATCAAACGAATCGAACGAGCTAATAATGAGGAAGCCCTTAGAAGAGTTGGATGGAATAGAAGCCTCACGGAAACCTTATTAAGAAGATTAAACGACCTTATATGTCACATTTTGAGACATGATGGCCTGGCGAAGACAATCTTCGAGTGACAAGTGGATGGCAACAACGAAAAGGAAGTAAGTCCTGGAGTAAAGTATACGGAACAGGGTAAAGAAGGATGTGAAAGAGAAGAAATACGTAGTTGTGAAAGGATTGTCTGATAGGAGAGTTGAATAGCGTCAAATCAGTCTCAGGATTGTTGACCAGTGATGATGACTCTACATCTACTATCACCGTACTCCATTTATAGATTATTAAAATAATCTAAGTCATCCACGATATTCGTAATACAAAATGCGATTACTTCATCGTATCTACAAATCGATTTTCTTATTAGATTTGGAAAAACTTTCTCCAAACCCATAAGAAATCCGAGATACAAAGTAGATTACACCGAAAGCCCATTGAAAAACAATAGGGGCAGTTGCACACGTAAGATCATATTCCAAGAGAGAGACTATAATTTCATAGCGAAGTCCATGTCAAAGAAATAGCCATTTTCATTATTTATTTGAAAACTAAAAGAGCTCATCCCATGTCATTTTGATAACAATTTTCCGATGATATTTAGACATTATAGTCATGACCCGGAACATCTTTAAGTACCATGTACATAGTCTATAATCCCATTTCCTCCATCAAAGCGCTCGGAAAAAGTGGAAAACACCATAAGGCGCCAAGTCAGTTTTATGACGCGACTCCCCTTCCGTCTCGAGCAAGAGAGCTTGCCTCACGCTTAACCCTTTAGCTATCCAGCGAGCCGCCTTTGTCTAGCACAAGAGCATGTACAAATTGAGACCGTTAAGGTAATGAGGTTGCATCCATTATAAACTTTGCCGACACGACAGGAGATGTTAGCTCGAGACAGATGCGTTCGTTCTCTCTCTGCACCATGTTCCGCCCTTCCCTTCTCCGCCCCATATCTGCCCCCACTCTAGGCCTGGCTAGGGAATGCGAGGCACTGCGCTGGTGTGGCGAGGTATGCGGCGAGGGGCCCGCAGGAGCTGGCAGAGAGCGCGTCACTCGCGACTGACTCAAACGAGGCTCCGACTTGGGCGCCGCCGACGATGCAGATCGCTGGCCCCGCTCCCCGCGTGGGAGATCGCCTGGCACGGACCAAGCACGAGGAATTAGCGAGATTTGCGGGATTATGGAGCGGGTTCGCGCTCTCCTGCGAGGAATGGAAAATAATCAACGAGAAAATGTAGCTATCTTCAATTTTAGCTGCTTTATAAATTAGAACCAAGAAATAGGGAAGTAAAATTCACTAGTTAACACATAGTTTAGCCAAAATCATAGTCACGAATCAAGTATGAGCTTCAGAAAGACGAAATAAATGAAAGTTCACATGATGATGACATTATTTAACCTTTCCGGCTCAAATTTAGGAAGCGCTTTATAGGCAAATAAACTCACTTCGTGTGCTTCGCACTGAAAATTTACGACCTTGGCTTAGACTATTTGATAGTGACATTGGGTGATCGGCAATAAATAGTCTAATTGCAACTCGCACGTTATATTGATAATGACATCTTCCAAACAATGGCAAGGGAAAAATTAAGGAATATAAAATGTGAATTTTTAATTGAAATGTATCCATGGATATTTCCAGTGATTGTAAGCTTGGTTAGCAATCTATGTATAATATTCATATATTGTTTACGGCTGCCTCAAAGGGATATTAGTGGTACTAGTACTTGGTTTTGATGATATAAATAACAGGGCTCAAAATTTTCCCCCACTTTTTCCTGACTACCAATTCTTTTTTTAATTTCCCTGACTTCGTATTCAGAGCAAAACTCTTTAATGCATGGGAATCGTAAAAAAATTCTTCAAGATACTTTACGAATCATAATTTCTTTACTCCAGGAATTAATCATAATCCAATCAAATTTGGAAAACAAAGCAAAATGAAAGAAGAATTTGCTCGATTAGGGATGATTATATTTTTTTTAATCTAAAGGATCGTCATATAAAAATTAACTTATGCAAAGCCATCATTGTACACAAAGGACCATCCATTGCGTTCATTTCAGCAACATTCTCATGCACTAACTCACATAACTTCACATTCTTAGTCACTAGCTAAACCCAACTGCGTAAAGCCTTCAGATCCACCAAATTTCGTGCCAATGACATCATCCTTGCTTTCTCCTCTATATATGTTTGACAAAAAAAACGCTAATCACAAAAACTCGGCAATTCCATGGGCAAGCAAAAAATTATTTCACCCTTTCGCTGTAGCTTTCCCCATACTTCCAGTCCCAATCCTTGATTATGCTATATTCACCTGTGAAGGGCGTATGTATGCCTAAAAGAGTCTAGAGGGTGTGTGGAGATACATAGGTGGATATAGGGGGGGGGGGGGGCACGGGGGCACGTGACCCCGTAGACACTAAAAAATATACAAGATTTTAAATACGGTCCCACTATCATTGCGTTCGTTTTGTATTACAAGGTATCTTTGTGCCCCCCTCAAAGCAAAAAACTGGATACGGCCTTGCTTGTGCCCCCCCCCCCAGAAAGAAATCCTGGATCCGCCCCTATGGAGATATCAGATAAAAGGGTTTAGGAACAAAACGAAAAACTCGCGCAGTTACTTAGCGGCGGACGCGGATTCAGATCACAGCCTAGAGCTTATGAAATGTAGCGTAAGATTCAAAAGACCAATGACAGTTAGAAAGGCAAAGAAATGGAATGCAGAAGCTCTTAATTATGAGGAGAGAATACTAGGAACTAGTGGAAAACAGTTTCGGGGAAATTGTAGATAGACTGTAGAGGAAGGGAAATATATATTAAAACTGTAATGGTCAAAGCGGGCGGGAAGTTAATTGAATTCGTTGACAGCAAAATGATAAATAAGCCGTGGAAAACGTAGAAAATGACATTAAGAAATGGGAAAAGGATGTACAGGAAGTACCTGTATAGAAAAAAAAATCATAGAAATCATAGAAATAGATGTGAGGAGGTGAGGTATCCAGCGGGAAACCAACTTTTTAACACCTAACTCTTCGCGTAAGATCTTTCGACCTGAGATCCCTGAGGTGTCCAATGATGCTTGAATCTAAAGGCACTTAATACGACCATTTTTCATAACCATGTTACGTACAGTATCCACGTTATCTTGAGTGGCGGTGGTTTTTGGGCGCCATTCACGCGGTTCGTCACTGAGGCTAGAGCATCCTCGCTGAAACTCTGTATACCAGCGATAAACGGTTGTCTTTGATGGTGCTTCTTCGCTAAAAACAGCAAAAATTTCTGCGACGCATTCTTGCTGGGTGATGCTTCGTCGCAAGTCATAGAAAAAAAATTATCGTGCGGTATTGTTCTTGACCTAATTTCCATCTCGTATGGCGATTTAGGAACTTTGACATGCCACTGATCACTATCAGGCCGATATTAATGACACTTTGCATGGGCACTAACCAACTCAAAAAGCTGTTTATAAACACCATTTACAGTTGCTATATGACAAGGAACGTTTTATCCCCGACAATTAAAAAGGATCATGAAAAACATATCATTGAAAACGATAGTACATCGAGTAAAGAAAACGTGTCTCTGACAAGCCATTATAATGCTTATTTTTGTAATTTTATTGAAGTTTTACCTTATTTTATTATTATAAGTAAAATAGTATTAAAATCAGTAGGGCCGCCCTTAAATTATAAATGGTGTAACTAAACTGTTCATTGATTGTAAGGCTGTACGAAGTTTGCCGGGTCAGCTGGTATGTTAAAAATATACTATGGTTTTTTCAGGTAACTTATTCTCCTCTAGGGCACTTCTGGAAGTTACTATAAAATAATTTTAACTTGAATTCTACTCCTTCGGCCCAAAAATATGCCTAATTTGAGTCCCTTAGAGCGAAATATTAGAAAAAGAGTTTGGTGAAGTTCAGGTGCAAAGACTGCTTCTACAGGTACTGTAAGAGATTATGGGTGGGATAAGGGGATAAAACCCTACCACATGCATTTTACATAGTTAGTACGAAACAGTACGAAGGACTCACTTTGCTATAAACCCTTTTTGATCTTCGAGTGCCACTACGTACATATTTACTCACTATACGTGAAAAATAGCCTTTGTTTATGAATATTGCGAAACTCTAATATAGTGGAACAATGGAGAACGGCCTAGCTCCGTAAATCTCTAAGCAGTGGATTGAATGTATGACATAATGGTGTCCTTTGCCGAGTGGATATAAATACAAAAAAATATCTCCTCCTAGGTTATCAAACTGACAAAAACTAGTTATTAGGAAGACTGAAACAGAACTTCATCTTGCAGATTGTATGTCACCAATATTTTATGAGACGTACATATTGAGATGAAAAAGTCACTACCGCTTCAAACACTGCAAATGGGCATGTGGAGGGATAACATATTCGCCTGTTTCGACAGTCATGAAGCCATTGTTTTCATTCTGGCATCATTTGCTGTAAGTAGCAGCGCATTGATGCTGAGCGCAGAAATGAATGGCAATCAAAATTGAGTTAATTATGCAGATAGATGAAGGATTAGGTTGCTGTAAGTACAGTAATAGGATGTCACGGTCATCTTCTACGGTTTCAGAAAACTTTCCTTTGTGAATTGCAAGCATGTAGGGGCAACGTTAGGTTTTCTTAATCAAAAATAGGTTAGTTATCCTTAGAGAAGAAAAATTATAATAAATTGCTGATGCATATGAATTTTCAAACTCTCGATATTTTCAGTTTTAAAGCAATACATCGCGGAAAAAACAAAGATCCATTTTTGTGAAAAATATAGGTTCAATGACATTCATTTCACCCTCACTAGTGAACATATTCATCAGACCCATCATCTCTCATCACTAACATTACGCAGTCCCTGAGCTATTGGAATTAAACTGTCTAATAATTTACCTGCCGCCCTCAAGTTAGTAAAAGAACTAAACATATTCAAACGTAATCTCAAGAACTATCTGTTATTAAATGCTTTCTATAGCTTGGACGAATTCAGTGCAAAATTCATATAGGCATCCTTCTTTTGTCTATTGGCTATTAATCTTGTTTAAATCTCCATTTTTGTATCACCTGATTTACTTATGTTTGAAAAAAATTATGTGTTTCATTTTGATGTACCTATCTATCATCTTTGTGTTTATATCTATTTGCTCCTTTTTCTGATGTATCCCATGTGCTTTATGCCTAATGAAATTATATGTGTCATTTTGACGTGCCCCATATTTGCTTTTTGCAAATCATTGGGTAAATAAAGATATCATTATTAATATTATCACTATCTTTGATTTTCTTCAGTTTTCACTGAGTTGTTTTTGTGTAAAGAGCACGGGTTTTCACCAATGTAACTCTTTACTGTTAAATTGCGTTGATAAATTTTCTCGTGATATGACAGGTTGAAATGATTACAGCCTTTTGGATTTTGATGTGTGTATTTGGATGGAGATTGAGTATTTTGAAACTATTTTGTATATGTTTTGGGATGATACCGGTAGCTGAGATGACAATTGGAGCTATATAAACCTGTTCCATATTCCATATTCCTTATATTTCTATTGCCAATTCTTGGTACTTGTTTATTTTTCCGGCTATTGTCTTTTCAATGTTATGCGACAGTGGCACAGCAATATCATCTATGTAGCGAGCTCTATATTACTTGTCAATCAGCATTATATCTGGTGTACTATTAACTTTAGTTTTATCTGTTTGGATAGGCAGATCGTAGTAAATTTTAAATGCGCTGTTTTCAAGCACTGTTTCGGGGTGGTATTCATAGTATGGCATCTTGCTATCTGTTAACTTGTGTTGGTAGGCCAATTTTTGGTGGATAGTTTTTGCAACTTAATTATGTCTACTTAAATATTCTGTATTAGCTAACATCTTACAGCCAGATATAATGTGTTGGATTATTTCAGGCACTTGAAAATATCTTCTACATTTGTCACTATTAATAATAATAATAATAATAATATTTAGTATTATTATTATGGCACAAACTCCGATGCCTTGAGGAAACACTTATTTTTCTTGGCGAGCCAATTGAATTCCGAGTCCTAAAAACACATACACGAGGCCTTGCATCACCCATTTGACCCAACTTTTACATCGCCAGATAAATGCCTATGAACTCAAGAGGAGAATCCAGTTACCGAGGACTTTCTTGGAGATCCGTGGGCCTAGTCGACCCCAGCACAGCAAACCATTCCGGGAGAAATTGGGCGTTCAAAAATTCAACGCCGCTTGACTCGAGATATCACGAGGGAGGGGACGGCGGGGAGGGGAGGGGAGGCGAGGCGGCGGCGTGTTATGGAGGCTATGACGGATGGGATTAGCAGTGCACGGGGAGGATGGTAGCAATTCCACTTGCGTGCCGTAACGATGAGTTATGCCCGCCCTTGCCTCAAAGGCAATGGCCAACCGTCATAATGCACGCTCCGTGAAATCTTTATTCCCGAACTGAGGAGCATGCGATCCGATGAGTTTTCGCGGAAAAGAATGGAGCCAGATAACTTATACAAGCTGCTGCAGAAAATCATCAACCGCGAATTCACTGCGTAGAAAAAGATTACAGAAAACAAGGAAGAGTGCTAATGGATGAATGTAACAAACTCTAAGTAGGATTTTTGTCTAGAATGTTTTTTTATGGCACTGAAATGCCACCTAATTGGCGCTGAAAAGGTGGTCAATAGAAATAAAATATAAAAAATAAAGAACAGGCATCTTCCAAAATCATTATAAAATGCAACAAAGTGTAAATAAAAAAAATAATCTTTATATGACTCGAAGGGTAGAGCGTGGGGGCTGCATTAAGTTTATATGTAATAATTAAATAGAAGAGGAACATGAGAGGGAGAGAGAGAGAGCGGAAGTGGGAATGACACGCAATACGCAATGCCTCCCAATCAGTCCCAACGCGCTCTTCTCCGAGTGACTAAAAAAGCTATTGTTTAACTTTTTTGCACATTTAATCCTTTTTTAAATCGATATGTTTTACCCCTTATGCTTAAATTTCTATTATGGATGGTCGGATCGGATACCTAGGATCCAAATATCTGCGGGTATTGCCCTTCATCGGATACATCGGATCCAAAGTCGCGGAAGACATCGGATCTGGATCCGAAATTTTAAATAATAGCTTCAGTGAATGCAACGCCCCAAGGGTGGATAAAATTCCGATTCTATCTTCAAATACGCCTTCGCATGCAATTCTTGTCCTACTCATGAACTGTTTTGTTTGAAATGTCTCGCAGAGGTTACGTAGAAGAATTTCAGCCGTGGAAAATAAAGATAGCAAACTACGACTGGCACATAGTGTGACTCTTCCCAAGAGATTGAACAATCATCGGGAGAATCTCAGCGTCAGGAATTTGAAAATGCATTTGGATCCGAAAATATCCGATCCGAAATATCCGGTTCCGAAAATCAAGGATCCGATCCGAATCCGGTTCCGAAAAAAATCCTGGATCCGTCCATCCCTAATTTCTATGTTTACTTTTTAGCGATTAATCATTTAATCGATTAAAACCAGAGCGATTACAGAAATTTAGGCCGAAAAATGTTTAACAAACGCCATCTGTTGAGAAAATTTTAACAATTACATAAGAGAAGTTACATAACGAGAATAGTGCCCGAAAAGAAACTGAGTAAGGAGAAGGATGGATTTGCAAAGTAGACCACAAATGACGATTCCATCAGTTTGAAGAATCGAATGCATTTCTAGTAAACGGAAGAGCGAATCACGGACACGTGAGGGAAATTTCGGTGAATCTTCATCGTGGATGTGAAAACTTCCGGGCAGAACGCAGCCGAGGCCTGTAATCAAAGGTTTGCCCAGTGCCGTTGGGAACGGGAATGATTTACGTTTCGATGACACCGTGAGGTCCTTGCTAACCACCGTCCGACGCTTGAATGCAGCGTTTCTAGGAGGGTCGCATTCCAGGCAAGCGGCACGAGCACTGAATCTCAGATTTATGGACACCTAGGGCTCATGGGGACGTTTGCTATAGAGGTCTCGGGATATGAACATATGCAGCCTGCACCAACAGTGTCAAATCGTAACATCAGTGGTTGCATTACACCAAGACAGCGGTGATTTGCAGAGAAATGTCGCTTCAAAATAAAAATTACATCACTTTAACTATAAACCTTTCAAAAATCAGTGCAAAATCACATACTTCTATCGAAAATCGCTGAGAGCCATGCGAAATTTTAGCTATTTCATTCTCCCAGCACTATTTCAAACCTCAGTTTTTCAGATAACAAGTTATTTGACTTCCACTTCAAATTTATAGTGGCGCAGTTAAAACAGCGACTTTTGAGGGCAAATTATGATTATAGACTCAACATTTTCGTTAGAAATGCGGATTTTTATTCCCTCTTTTCCAATTTCTTCGTCGTTTTTTGGAGAAAAAGTGAATTGAAGCTTGTTATACGTTTTGTTACACTTTTTTATGACTACATGCATTGCGTAAGGCAAGAATTTTTTAGACTTTATTACACACTTTGTTTGGCGTGATTCAAGTTTCGATTTAATTTTGGAAGAATAACTCTTCATGTTATAAGTGGCCCGTTTAGAAGCAGAAAGTTTCGATTGTTTTCAGTTAAATTGACAAAAGAATCATAGGCAGCTATCACAACTTTTAGCATGAAACGTACTTGTTATTTGATCTTTCTCAACGCATCCCATGTTGTCAGAAGCCAGAGTGAAATTAATCAACTTAATTTGCCTAGAACTCTTTTATGATTATGTCTTTCATACAATAAGTGATACAAATATGACTTGCACGTGTACACCAAAATTGACACGGGTAAAATCAGAAATTATCAAACTATCAAATGTAGCACATATTGCCATCTATACTTTCCAATTAAAATGAAATTATAATAATATATAAATGCACACTATCCAAGTGTTGCATTATCTAACATAAATAATGCGTGCATAAAACCACACATGGAGGCGTTATTTGAAACAGTAGATATCGGAATTAAAGCGTTTTTCTTCCGCTCATATTCTGTTGGAATTATATTCACATCCGTATTAAATGAGATATATTTTTAGCGTGTTGCTCAATTTCTGTAGCTTTTAAGTGATGCATAGTATGCCAACTTCATATTGAAAAAATAAAGCATGTGAGTTTTAAGAAAACGCCTGGCTGAAATTGGCAATTGGATGACAAGAGGAATTACAATAGTGAGACTTGGATAAAATGAATGGCAAAAGTGCATTCGGGCCAAAGAAAATTATAGTAAAAAACCAAAGGATAAGTAATATCATCATCTGTTTATAATCTGATAATTATATTCCTAAGACTTTACAACAACATAAATATATAACAATGATTATTATTGCAAGAGTTTGCTACACATTTAAGGAAGCTTCGTTTGAAGCTATTTCGAATTTCCCCGGCCATCCTCCCCACTCACCCTCTTCCATTCACAAAAGGGCTTTCATTCTATTCATAAACACTATTCCCATCCCCATCCTTATAAGAATTCTGCTCTGTTATACGGTTTTCAAAATCCCCTCCCCGATTCCTCGCATTCCGCATAGGCGCGTAACATTTCTCCTCTCCCCTATTCCATTATCATTATGAATACATATTTGTGCATTCTAGGAAATCAAAAGCACAAATAGGTTTCATTCAACAACAACGCGTATTATTCTATCCAAAAAGATATCTTGGCAACATTTTCCATGCCTTCCTTGTCATCGTATTGGGCAGCAAAATAATTTTTTGGAAAGCTCTGTTTACACTATTATATATCATTCATAAAACAGAACATTTAAACCTGTGAGGCAAAGTGCTAATTGTTCATTCTGTGGGGGTAATTTCCAAACGCTTTACTCACAAGATTAACGAAACCCACAAATCATTTCTATACCTTCTTATCATCACTGGTCAACAATCCTAGGATTGGTTTGACGCAGCTCTCCACTCAGTTCTCCTATCAACTAATCTTTTCACACCTACGTATTTCTTCTCCTTCACATCCTTCTTTACCTGTTCCATATATTTTGCTCGAGGTCTTCCTTTTCCGTTCTTGCCTTCCACTTGTCCCTCGACGATTGTCTTCATCAGGCCATTATGTCTCAAGATGTGGCCTATAGGTTGTTCCGTCTTCATGTTAAGGTTTTCATGAGGCTTCTCCTCTCTCCTACTGTTCTTAGGACTTCTTCGTTACTAACTCGGTCGATCCATTTGATTTTCATTATTCTTCTGTAGCACCACATTTCGAAGGCCTCTATCCTTGCTTTCTCCGCTGCGGTCATTGTCCATGCCTCACTTCCGTATAGGAGCATACTCCAGATGTAGGTTCTTATAAATTGTTTCTTTACTTCCATATTTAAGTTTCCCGCTGTAAACAGGTCTTTCTTTTGGTGGAATGCTCTCTTCGCCTTGCCTATTCTGCTGATGATTTCTTGCTTCTCCCGTCACTAGTTGCTTCTATCTTGCTTCCCAAATAACTGAATTCATCCACCCCTATCAGTTTTTGCTTTATACCTTCTATCGTGTGAAAATATATTATTTGGGGTATTTGAATATTGCATCGATGCAAAGACTGGAAAGGGTAGACATGTTTATTCCAGAAACCCTCTTTCCTATTTAACCCCTATCTAAGCTCATTATTTTTTCTCCTTAACTATGTCAATCACCCCGTGGCTATGTCATACCCACCCTCTTCTGTTCCTCCATTGCAAATTTTCTCCCAGCCCACTCTCAAAAGAGAAAGAACATCTAAGTATGGAATTAAATTCATTGATCTCAAGTTGCTTTTCCACAAGGAGAATCCGGAGCTGAATCCCAATTAATATTTATTTTCTCTTTATTGACCGTTATTTTACTGTTGCGATTTATTAAGCAATTTCAGTTTTAATCCTGCACTTTTTTTTACCTTTATTTTATTGAATGTAATCCTTCTAACCTCTGCATTCTCGTCCCAGATCTTTTAATTACCTACTGCCCATTTATTTATTTATTTCCATGTGTAAATGAATGGAGGTCCAACTCCATCACGTGAGGCGAGGGAGGGCGGAAACTACGCCTTGCTGACCTCCTGACTTGACGTGGCTGATTCACCATCTATGACACTAGCTGCCCTGGCTTCACACATCAGTTAACAGCCTGAACTCTAAAAAAAATGCTTGAACTCTGTAAAAGCCCTGGACCGGGGGAAGAGTGGACCGGATTGCGGGCTAATCCGGTGCCAGGTAAAATAAAATCCTAAGTCAAGTCTCAATCGCCGAAACGGTATCCGAATATTCACCCAATCCCATGGCTCATTCCAGTATCACTGAACCCTCACATCTAAAAATGTTCGTATCTCTCACCTGTGGCAGGAGTGGAAATGACGGAATTGCCGGATGGCTGCGTGCAAAGAGAGTAGGAGGACAAGTATGAAGGAATATTGGGAGGGTAAAAGTGGTAAAATGAGGAGAGCCGGCCTGCAGCCTGGCAGATGGAGGGGCGAGGAAGGGAGGACTTAGCTCATTCGGAGACATTAAAACATGGGTTTCGAATGGAGGTGAAGATGAGAAAACGAAACCGAGATTTTTTAAATCAATCACGCAATTGGAGAAGAGGAAAATAATTTTTCCAGCACGTATCGTTACTCTTAATTAGTTAGAAAGACACGACTACCGAGCAGGAATGTAGACTTCCATACCTCTCACCAAATTCTTCTAACTTTCCCGGAAACTTGTGGTCCTCGGCCACTCGGAGTTACTGCGATGACGAAGGTGAGATTACAAGAAAATATCAAATATTCACCGCTATCAATAAGAAATTGCACGAGAGTAAGGTATTATGTGGCTGAGAAAAATATCACATACTAACTATAATTTCGTTTATATTAAATCGTCATGAACTACTCATTTTTCCTTGCTACGGGTTTAAAATAGGGATGGTCGGATCGGATACCCAGGATCCAAGTATCCGCGGATATTGCCCTTCATCGGATAGATCGGATCCAAAGTCGCGGAAGACATCGGATCCGGGCAATCCCTAATTAAAATAAATAGGTATGAAAATAGATAAGTATGAAAAATAAATAATGCCAAACTCAAAACAAAGTCTAAAATTATAACCTTTACTTTTATAAATCAACCGTAGAAATAAAAAATGCGCAATGGTTTGAAAAAAGAATTGAAAAAGTTGCCGCGGGCGACTTTCGTAAAAATACTGCGAGCGCCGCAGCCTTCTCTCTCCGCCAGATCCGAGCGTAATCCACGGATACGGCAAAAACGTCCTTCAAAATATATATAAATATTTTTTGCATAACGACTTATTTCTATAATTTTGTTCAAATTTAACACATCTAAGCTGAAATGACGAACACAAAATGTGCATTGTCCCCCGCAAATATTTATATTTACAACTAGGAAGCCATTGTTGCAACCAAAGAGAAGGCATTTGGTATCAAAATCCGAAGTGAAAGAATTACTAGGCTGTGATTTTCGGACGAAATAGCACTTATTGGCAAGATAGAGAAGGATTTAAAGACTTTGACAATTATGGAAAGGACAGTGACAAGATAAAAGCTGAAAATTAACTAAAAGAAGACTGAGATTTTAGTATGCAGAAGAAAATAGGATGCTTAATCTCCAGGTATGGCTGGTTCAGATGACAGATTCGGAAAGCAAACTTCGGAGAGCAGATTTCAGAGAGCAGAGTTCGGAGACAGAGTTCCGAGACGGAGTTCCGAGACTGTGTCTCCGAGCCTTTGAGTCGAAGGCGTTAGTGCGAAAAACTGATGACTTTTCCCTCTAAGTTCTGCGGTTAAGTTTGGACGATTTCGGAGGAATTTCTGGAGGGGTCCAAAGATTTCGGAGGGGGGTACACTTAAATGCCACAGCTCAAACTGGGTAAATCAGGATCAAAAGTCGGTACTCCGCATTCATTCAAATGTGCTGACTGTATAAAAAACGAAGACGAAGTCACGAACTATCTATCTGAATTTTCAAATTCCTTGAATGCTGCTCTCTAGGGGCCATTCTTACACGATTTTGAGCATCAGTCAAGTGTCAGCATAGCGTTGCGTTGGCCCCGAGAACTGGCCAAGTTTACGCATCAGGCTTGGACCTAAAAACATTTTTTTTACTGTTAAAAACACAAATAGCCAACAACTGAATGCATAAAATGTGGAATTTATTTACTGCTCTGTAAAACCACGTTTTCTAAAATTTCTTAAGTTAAAACATTAATATTATAAAATTCATTGAAAAAAATCCGCGTAAACGTGCCCCGATCCACCGCATGTAGATTTCAAAAGAAAGTGTCTTTCTGACAAGCAATTTTAATACCTTTTTATGTATTTTAAATGAATACGTTTCCTTATTTTATGGTAATAAGTCAAATATGAATAGAAACGGTATTGACGCTATTGTTTATAAATGGTGCAACTAAACTGTTCACTCATTGTCAGGCGGTGAGAAGCTCGCCGGGTGAGCTAGAATATTTGTAAAGTGGCTTCGGCAGATAAAATAAGTGCGTTTAAATCCAAAGTATGCCTTCCTATTATAGAGTACTGTGAGATAACTTCGTGACTTGAAGCTTGATCAAGGAAAATTACGAGTAATGCTGTCACCAGAATGTATGTGTAAGTTTTTGGAAATAATTGTGACTTGCCAAACGAAATATGATTTATTACGGTTAAGTTTACCATCCAATGCAACTTAAAACCCATAAAATAACTTAATCTCCAATGTGTTATGCAGGTTATTTTGCTTTAGAAGGGAGACTATATTATAGAAGCTATATTGTTGATTGTACATCTTCCACCTGGCCCAAAGACGGAATCGATGATAGTATTACTCGACAGCTGCTTTCTCTCTTTTCCGAGGAAAATTAAACAAACTTGATTGTGTATATGTACCGGTAGATTGATATTTTTATTTATTTGTAAAAATATTATGGAGTCATGTAGAATTATGCCTCCAATGGAGATGAAATTTCGAAATAAAAATTAAATATACGAACTCAGGAAGGGAGGGTAGAAATCTGAGAACCTGATCGTCTGGTACGGGCTCTCATCCTAGCCTCCTCTAGGCCTGATTGTGTGATTGATACAAATTAGCAGCTCAAACTGTGATAGTTGTGGGTAGTTGGAATATTGGACGTAAAAGTATTAAAAAAATTCGTCGGGAGGAAAAATCTGAAAACTTTAAAAGGCCGATTAATTTTCGAGATACTTGAATTAGCATGGGAGCCTCATGGAACTAAAACTTTTTCGCGTTTATTTTGTATTTTTAAATGTATGAAGAACATGGAATTCCCTTGGCATCAACTAGATTTTTTGTTGATTTTTTGATGAGGTTATCATCGCGATGAATTGATATTCAGTATTTTTTATGATTTTTTGAAAGTGTCCCATGCTTTTCTTATGGGACTAACTTTGGAATTTTTTGTCCACTTTTGCAATAACTGCAGGACAAATTCCTTGAAACGCAAGATATTAGATTTTTTGTTTGATTTTTTGGCTTTCTTGGAATTTTCATACGTCAAAACATTCGATTTCGATTTTCCATTGTAGAGGTGGTCGAATTTTCAATCCCAGATTTCGGCCTTGAGACATGTGCCATGTGAAAATTTGGAATCTCCGTGAAAAACCGTTTAGGGTGCTTCACATCCTAACGTTCTACCCTGCTTTTCCCGTAACCCTCTTGGTTAATTCTTAATAAAATACCAAAAAATATCCTGCACGTGAAAAATCATTGTCGCCATTTTTTTGTGGAGCATACAATGTTGAATATCTTAGCAACCTTTCTAGAAAGATGCATGAAAAATTCAGGGGAATACTATCATCAAAAAGGTCAACTTTTTCAATGATGGCCATTCCACTCTATCGACTCATGTGCGAGTTATATCGATACGAAACTCCATGGTTACGCCTTCACTTATGCCACCACCCGGGTTTTTTCCCCGTCCTTTCACATGGACCTCCCTCATCCTCTTCGTTTGTCTCACGCGGTCTCTCTTTCTAAACGGTCGGCAATCGAGGCGGCCGATGGAGGAGCCATAGCGACGTGTCATGCAAGGGGTGCGCTACCTCGACGGAAAGCGTAACGCTCTGAAAGTGACGGCTGCCATTGGCTCTAGGCCATTTTACTTGGAAGCTATTTAGCACACTACATTTAAAGTATGAATGTTTTCTATCTACATATAGTCAAATACACA
Organism: Ischnura elegans; assembly: GCF_921293095.1. NCBI lineage: Eukaryota > Metazoa > Arthropoda > Insecta > Odonata > Coenagrionidae > Ischnura > Ischnura elegans. The sequence goes on along the minus strand of NC_060255.1, from coordinate 10,288,438 downwards.
CTACTCTGCAAACCGCCTGAATAGGTTTTTAGTTATGAGTTTTAGCACGCCTGCCGTTTATAGGAAAGTAAGACCAGTGTTTGAGACATTTCACGACCGAATGAGCCCCAAATAGCATTTATTTAGCTATTATTTCGGATAAAACAACAAATTCCTTCGTTTGTCCTCAGGAAATATGTCTCTACTTTTATCGTTCCTGTTGGACCGAGAAACATTGCAAGGTTCCCAGATAATATTCCCCATGACGCTCTGACAAATTTCTGTTTTTAACAGCTCAAGTAGCCAGCCCTAAGCCTTGAATGTCTATATAAAATACTATAACGAATGTTTCGAGCTTCGCCGATATCGCCGGCCAAATATCAGCGGATAATTTCGAAGTATCAATAAGCATTTTTAATAGTGTATTATCATAAAAGAATTAATGAATGTCATTTATATACAACTATTAAGCGCCATTGTTCGCGCCCATCACGTGATATGTTTAATTTTAGGGTCTAAACTGCGTTAGGCATGTGCAACACAGGTACAATCTAAAGGGAAATGCATGTTTTAATTCCATTTTTCTTCAAGTACAACGCTAAAACGAGCTATTTCTCGGATTGAATTCAGAAAGCCATCCTCTTCTCACAATATACATACCTACTGCTACCTGTAAGTGCTCCATTGCTAAGGTGAGAGGAGCAAGAAACGAAGATCTTGGAAACAGACTATCATCCTCTTCAAACTGTATTTCAGCGTAAGATTTTACACTTGCATCAATTAATTAATTTTACACGTTTTTCAGCGGATTATGCTCACTAAGCAATAGACTTCCCGCACTAAAATTTATCAGACATGCAATCAAAAATCTCCAGATTTACGCAGACTCTTTCGGCTGCACTTTTCAAGCAAAGGAAAAAATTTAACCTCTGCTGGAATTTATATAGTTACAGAAACGGATATTCTATAAGAGATGTCACAAGAGTCTTAATGAGGCATTGGAACGTCAGCATATTCATTGTTGAGATGGTTGCCAATTACTGGTGAAGCTGAAGTCAAATGATACCAATTAAATGAAAATGGCACTGCAGTCGCCTGAAATAGTTGGAAAAACGTTAACTTGAAGATACGTGAAATATTCATGCAATCGAAATTTTGCACGGCAAAGTTTTAGAATAAAACCCAAGTGATGGTCGTGCATCACACAATCTCATTAATTGATGCGCCGAAGGCGCTTTCCTGCTGTGATAAAAGACCTGTTTTTATAAGGTAAAGGAAATGTATTTGATTATGATCCACAAAAGGGCCACAAACCTACCTTCTAAAGTTGGGAAGCATGAAAGAGTAAGATTACTCGCTTCGGTTTTCGCCTTGGCGGTAAGCCACCTAAAATTGATTTCCGATATAGAGAAGGGGCAAGAAAAAGTAACGAAGTTTTTCCCCAAAGTTTGTCTTCTCGCCTTCCCTCACCGCCCGGATTTACACTTTGATCTGCAGAGAGGATGTTGCCGGTGCATAGCAAGAAGAACTCCTTCTGGGGTCCGAGGAAAGGTGATGATAAGAAATTTACCTTTCTGGAAAAATATGGTGAAACAAAGGACGAAATAGTTTCCGCTGTAGTGAAGAGTTCTCGGGATCGCCACCGGGTCATGGACTCCATAACTGCCGACGTTTCGATGTCCGACTCGGTCATCGTCCTCAGTGTCGAGTGATATCCACGTCCTGATCGCGCCGAAGGCGCAATTTGTTGCCTTTACCGGTGAGCCTTGGCTCACCCCAATCATCCAATTAAAAAATGGTGCACGGGTACTGTTGTGGGTGTACTGTGTTGTCTGTGTGAAATAGAAGCTTATAACTAATATTTACAACAGGAAAATTGGCTTTTTGATGGCCATCACATTGGTAACAATCAATGTAAATAAATTATAACTATTTATTTTTATTATTTTTTGGTTATTTATTAGTTTATATTATTTATTTTTTTATTTTAATTTCTTCATAAATATTTTATTATTTTTTTAAAATTCTTTTTGGTCTTTTTTAAGTATTTATTTTTATTTTTTATCTTTCATGCAAAGCATTAGCAAAGATATTTTCATTTTTTTATTGAATCTATTACTCAATCAAATATAAAACTTTGAAAATTGAATTTATGAATATTGAAACCTATGATAAGAAGGAGGTCAAGACATAGTAAAGACTCACAGAAGAGTGACTTGATGAGGCAGTGTATGTGTCGTTGGAATATGAGGATCAAAATTCCAGATGTCTGTAAGTAAAGTGTTTTTAGTGCCCTTCAGCCTGGACTTAAAATAATTGACTAAATGGGAAATAAAATAGTTAATGATGGGGAGTTTGTGCAAATCTAGGATGTCTGAGATTTTAACAAGACGGCTAGTTTGAATAAGATGGCGAACTGACTTGTTCTGAAATATTTCTAATTTTCTGCAGATTGATCTATTTCAGGCGAAAATTTCGCATGCGTATAGTACTACCGGTCGGATGATGCTCTTCTATAAACGTATTCGAGAGCTGTGGGAAAGTGGAGAGGTAGGGGTGGAGAGACCGGAGATTGCTTGACGAACAGCTATTGCTTTATTGGTGCAATATTTCAGATGAGGAATAAAAGTTATGCTTATATATAGCCACTCTGGTGTTCAGGTGACTGCTGATTGGCTGTCGTCAGCGGCACGCTCTGATTGGCTGGCGTGATGGTTTTGCCTAGCCTTATGGATAGTGTTGAGTACAGGTCTCCAAGTGTTTCCAAGATGCTCTGCTGATCCAATATATTTTGGGATCGACTCATCAAAGAGTCTATTGAAATTAGACTGGCCAAGAATACCGTCAACAGAGATTACGGATATGCATTGAGCAACACTTGGAAACCTGTACTCAACACTATCCCATAAGGCTAGGCAAAACCATCACGCCAGCCAATCAGAGCGTGTCGCTGATGACAGCCAATCACCAGTCACCTGACCACCAGAGTGGCTATATATAAGCAAGTTAAAATTCTCACTCCACACTCACAGCCCTGAGGACGATGACCGAGTCGGACATCGAAGCGTCGGCAGTTATGGAGTTCCTGACCCGGTGGCGATCCCGAGAACTCTTCACTAAGTCTATTCGCCGGGAAAGCACGAAATCTTTCTAGTTTCCGCTGTGTTGCCCGGGATGACCAAAGCGCTGCTTCTCCCATGCCTCCTGCCATCTTTCCTCACTCAATCTCTCGCTCTCATAACTGACGAAAGTTTTTCTATTCCGAGGGACGCGAGCGTGCTATATTGTGCAACAGATGTCCCAGTTTTGGTTTCTGCACCCGAAATTGTTTCCAACTTTGAATTTATTTGGGAAATCCCAGCGCATTTTCTCATGACGAAATCGAATTCTTTCTTTGGTAGACTTCCCATTAGCATATCGGGGATAGGAGGAAGTTTTTGCAGTTTTGTTTGAAATGAAAGAAGTATCTACTCTTTTGATGGATATATTTTTTATGAATATATCAGTCTTCGGCGGAGTTTTTGCAGATTTTTGAAACCCATGTTTTTTTTAAGATATCTTGCCAACTTAGTCCTCCATTTTATGCATATCTATGTGCATGTGCACGTATTAGCGTTACAGAATTAGAATATTATTTATGATTCCTCGTCATTTGTCTTTGCGCTGGCGCTGGCTTGTCTACCTATCTCTAGATTTCATCTTTTGAAACACGGTTTCATGAATGTAAAAAAGAATTTAAACAATACATGGTATTTTAGTTGAAATACTATCGACTCATTTGAACGAATCATGCGTATAGTTCCTTTTATTTTGGATGAAAAAGGACCAAAAAATACTTCGAAAATATCATGCATTACCATTTATCAGGATTTCTATGACTAAATATATTTTTGCAGAAGAAATTTTGTAGAGTAATCCGTAGGGTTGGTTCGACTTGATCCGTCTTTGTATCGAGGGAATGAATAACCATGGCCGCGAATCTCTTTGACGACATGGACGCAAAGACTTTTCCACGGCGGTTTGATCGGCGTGGTCTCACCTTCCCTCGGAATGCATCTCCTCCGACCCGCCTCCCTTGCTTTTCCCTGTCTCTTCGCCCTTACCACTTTCCTCCCGTCCCCCCCCCCCAGAACAAACCACACATTGCCATTCCTCATTCCTACGCCACCTTTTTCCCCTCCACGCCTTCGACACAAAAATCAATTTTTCCCCCCGACGAAATTGTTTTCTCGTTGTGTGTTGGAATTTCAAATTGCTCTTTGTCCTCCATTTTGATGCGACAAGTTTCGTATTTTCCCCTTCACTTTTTTTTATTTTCCCGCCGTTTTTATTATTTATGTTTTTATCTCCTTTCGCCCCTGCCACCTCTATGTTTCCTGCGATGCTTCTCCGCCGTCTGTATCCCTTCCCGCCCGTGAATTCTTTTGTATCCCGCCGCTTCGAAATGGGATTCACAGCCCAAGATAACATTTTATTTATGTTCGCTTACTTATTCATCCCGCTCTTCAATTTTTTGATTGGATTTTAATGGCATGCACGTGTGTTTCATTCCGGACTTCAAAACACCTCATGTGTTCGATGAATTCTGCAGCCTGATCTAATGTGTTTGGTATTTTTTCGGAGGATCAGTATTGATTGTTTAGGGCCGTGTATGTGTGTTCCTTTTCTCGGTAGATACATCAATTGAATCATAAAGAAAGACGCAGGGAAATCTCCGGTTAATTCATTTACGTATCCCTTCTAGTTTGGATTTTTTTAAAATATTGATTGAATGGCATTTGAAATCCAATTTCGCTCGCAGGATATGCAGTGGACCAGGTCTCTGCCAATGGCTGAAACTTTAATGGAATGTAGCTTTATGAACATTCTGGTAAAATTTTTATACGGTTAATTTCTAAGCTAAAATAAGTTCTATAGTAAATCGATGGGATTTTAATACCTTTCATCATTCAGATGAAAATCAATTGCCATTAGGTAAATGGAATTGTATAGTTTGATGCCTTAATTCAAACCAGATACGGTAACCACATTGTTCTGCATAAGTTGGTTCCTTTTTTGCTGGTTTAAAGCTATTTTTTTTACATCAGTTTACCTAAAGTTCGATTTCGTAATCAGAGTTATATGTTTTTTGGTCCATTTATGCTGGGTGGTTTTAGGAGGTAATGTGCATAGATGGAAAGAATCTGAAACTTGTGCTTATTGTGCTTGGGATGTGTATCGACCATTTTATGCGATCCATAATGAAAATGGTGGCCTATTTTAACATCCAACTCATAATAATCATAGACATTTCAGCTTTCAAAGGGGTAATTTTTACCATAAAAACTTTATTTTCAGAGATAGCATTAAAATTTCTATATCTGATTTTTAGGAAAATGTCTTAATTTGTTGCATTAAACATCATTTCTTTAACATTGTTTGCACGTATAATAGGGAAGCTTAAGCTATTTCATGATCATAATGCAGCCCTCCTCGAATGGGGAGTGAGTTGCACTTAATTTCCTCAGTTACCTAGGCGATCAGAGGCAACAATGGAAGCTTGGCACAGAGGCGAGGAAATGAAGGGGAATGAACTCACTGCAATGTTTCATTCAATAAAGGCGTCAATCACAGAATGAAAGCGAGAGCTTTGAGCAAGTATCAACAATATCGTCTTCTACATAAACATTATACTAATAAAAATCTCCATCCTTCCGTTTCCGAAACTTTGTGTGGGAATGTACTTACGATAAGGAGAGGTACACTCTCAGGATGCGGGGTTTTGGTAACGGATTGAATAGTTTTATTTGAATAAATGCAATCAGAAGTATTTTGAGAAAGTCTTATCTCGAAAAACCTCTGCAATCTTTTGACTCTTTTCTCTCTGCTTGACCCGTGCTCATCTAGAAATATTACCCGCTTATTCACCTCAGTGACACATTCAACTAGCATTCCTAAGCATCTCTGTGCGCATTATGAAAAAAATTGAACTTATCCTAGTATGTATATGTAGGGGTCCACGATACGCTGTAGTTTTATCACCTGTCTCCGAGATTATCGTCGTGAAAATTCCGGGTGCAGATTTAGACATTTCCTAGCATGAAATACGAAGTATCTGAATTGATTTTCGTAAGCGTTTTTAAGGATATTTTTTATTTACAGAATACGTTTTGTTGACGGATTATTACAAGTTCATTCAATAGCATATTAATATACTCCTAGACTAATAAATAATTAATTTCGTTGGAATTTATCGATGGACGTCTTAAAACCCTATCTTCTACCTCGTGGGGCTAAAATATTTAAACATCGAGGTCTCATTGAATTGAAATCAATGAAACAAACAAGTCACGTTCCTATTAAAACTCGTAGTCCAGCATAGTTGAATAGCCCATAAAATATAGTTTTTTAGGTTCTAATTATAGTTTCCATCCAATAGCACAATTAGAAAATTATACCTGCGATTACCAGGATAGAGGAAATTTTTCACATTCCGCCAGCACCACAAGCTGTTTACTAGTTTTTCCTATTATCTATCAAGAAATATATAACACGAAGTAGTGTATATAAGTTTTTTCTTTGAGCGGTTGCTTCACCTATTTCGACATTTCCCACGACAAGGCCGTTGAGAATATTCCCCCCCTCCCGCCCCCGCCATTTCCCTCAATAAGATTTTGCCGCCCCTCGAAAAATCCCGCCCTTTTTTCCCTCGCGCACCAAATATTCCAATTTCTTTCTCCAACCCCTGTGAGACCATCCCGAGGCTTCGCGTCCTTTGCATCCACTCTTCCTCTTTTTATCTTATTTTTTCCTCTCACGCCTCTGCTCCCTTCTCAATCTTGTTCGGATTTTTCGCTTCGTGATGATCCAAATTCCACCCCTCCCTCCAAAAACTAAAAGAATGCTCGCTCCTTGATATCGCAACCTCGCCGCTTGTGTTGACTCCATTCTCTGTCGTGCCCTTGTCCGTTGTCATCTCCCTTCCTTCCACTCACCATTTTATACTAAACGCTTGCTGCCTTTTCCTCAATCTCATAATCCTACCGCCTTTCACGTTGCTGCTTTGCCTCTCTTTCCTTTTTTGTGATGGTGCGGCTTCACACATTCGACACCTGTTTTCGTGTAGAGAGAAAGAAATTTGTTTTCACTACGCTGAGACTATACCGCTTTGCTGCCAGTTTTCCCAATTGGGTGGCGTTGCTAACAATAACTCAAGCACACAGAAAGCACGGTAACCATAAAAGTTATTGAAAAATATGAAAATAATAGGTTACTTCATAGGCAATGAATGTGCCTTAGTCATGCTCTCTCAGTAAGTATTTTCATTGGCTACTAGGGATGGTCGGATCGGATACATCAGATCCAAAGTCGCGGAATACATCGGATCTGGATCCGAAATTTTAAATAATAGCTTCAGTAAATGCAATAAGGGTGGGAAGAGTTCCGATTCTCTCTTCGAATGCGCCGTCACATGCGATTCTTGTGCTACTCATGAACCGTTTTGTTTGAAAGCTCTCGCAGAGGTTACGTAGCAGTCAGTGGTATATTCGAAGGTTTTTCCTATTTTCATTTCCAAACCCAAGCGTAACAGTTCAGGTACTGAGCAAGTAAAGATGCTTTTAAAAACTACTTGATAGCCTATAAAAATGATTTTTTATTTATAAAAATATTAAAATGTGTATGAAAATCTAAAAGGCATTCCTTTGATTCTATATACCCAGGATAACTTGAACAATTACTTCATTTAATAGCAGGAATTTGAAAATGCACATGGATCCGAAAATATCCGATCCGAAAGATCCGGTTCCGAAAATCTAGGAATATAGATTCCGAATCGGGTCCGAATCCGAATGGCAGTTCCTTCATTGCAAATGGCGTACAATGGAGTTCTTTAGTTTATAAAACTTGAAACTAATTGTGTAATAGAATTGTGTAAAAGTGTGTTGCTGTGTTGGCCGACTTCGGATGTCAGTGGCAGCATCCATCAACGTATATCATGTGTTATTACAATAGCAAGTTCTTTTCTGGAAAGATAATTTGGAATGTAGCACTGGAAGGCAAATCACAAGAGTAATAATTTTGCCATTCCTCAGCTTAAATCAATCGGAGTTCCTCTATATTCATAGATTTTGGGATCTCATTGTAGGGCCGACGACACGAGATAAGTTCCTTCCTAACTGTGGTTTTTCTATTACGTGTTTACGAGCGTGATGCGCCCGCTCACCGCGGGCTTCCCCCGCTCTTTTCAATGCAGGTCCAAAGAGGGATAGGCGCGTTTCTAATTTTAAAATGCAGAAAAAGGCAGGGTCTTATGTACCAATTTAATTGTAATGTTCATGTACAAATTAAGGTCAGAGGAGCTCTTTAAACACATCATTGGAAGTAATTACACTATCCTCTGTTAAACGCACATGATGACTCATACTTACGTATCAACAGGAGACTTGAATATGGAATCATCCGCATTTTGATAAAAGTTATTTAAAGAATGCGAGATATTGTTGCAAATGAACGAATTTATCAGTTTGTGCGCCGTTAACGTCAGAAATATTTACCGGTTTTTGGTTTTATATATTTTTTATTTTTATTTTTAAAATTTTTTATTTTTTTTATTATTTTTTTATTTAAAAACCAATTTTAGGAAACAATAGCAATATTTAGGAAGTAAGGTATACCGTCGCATGTTCTCTGATAAACTCTGTGTATTTTGGTACCTCATTTGTAGAGTTTGGTTGCGTATAAGTTGAGAAAAAGGTATCTATACAGAAGAAATAATATAGAAGATCATCATCATTAGTCAATAATTCCGGGATAAGTTTGACACAGCTCTCCATTCCTCTCTCCTATCCGCTAACCTTTTCACAGTGACTTAGTTAATTCCTCTCTTTAACATCCTTTATAACCTGTCCTATGTTACTTATTCGGAGCCATCCCTTTTTCCTTCCACCTGTCCTTCTACGATTATTTTCATCAGGCCGTCTTGTGTGAAATAACCGTCAAAATGTGGCCAACTAGGTTGTCCCGTATTCTTATTAAGGTTTTAAGAAGAATTCTCTTTTCTTCCACTCTTCTTGGCACTTCCTCATTGCTTAACACGGTCGATCCATTTTATCTTCATCATTCTTCAATAGCACCACATTTCGAATGCTTTCATTATTTACTTCTCAGGTGCTGCCAACGTCAAAGCCTCACTTCCATAGACAGACACGATCAATATGTAGCATCTGATGAATTTTTCTTTACTTCTATTCTTGAATTCTCTCTTATGCTCTCATCTGTAAGAATATTCTTCTTTTTGTATAAAGCCCTCTTCGCCTGCACCATTTTACTGGCTATTTTTGTCTTGCTTCGTCCATCTTTGATAATTCGGCTTCCCAGGTAAGAAACTCTTTCACCTATTGAAGCTTATGCTTTCCTAACTTAAGACTTATAAATCAAGTATAGCGGAGGAATACCTGGATCTGGCAATCCAGGGGAAGTTGATGCTGAGGCATAAACAGCAGTTTGGAGTGAGAATTACTCTACTTTCTCCCATCAAAACTCTCTCCCTCCCTCCAAGTCCCCATCCTACCATGTCTTTCCCCTCCTTGACTTCCAATGGCTTGCCTGAACTGTTGATCAATGACCTTTGTACCTCATATATTGAATGTAACCTTGTCAGGCAGTAAAACTCTGGGTTTTGCTTACAGAGTATCAAAGTACACAAACTCATGCAAAGCTCTGAAAATACTGTACTTCCCTTTTGTTAGAAGTAAGTTAAAATATGGATCAATGGTTTGGGCGCCATATTCCAAAAAATACATTGATGAGATTGAAAAATTTCGAAAGAAATTCATTAGGTACTTGTATTATATTTGTTTCAATATTTGCTCCACTCAAGAGATTTATGTACCGTAGAAAAGCTTGTTGAAACTGTTTAACTGTCAAAGTTTGGAAAAGAGAAGGCATGTTATAGATCTCATGTATTTATTTGACATTACAAATATTGGCGAATGTCAGTTTTGTTTGGCGAGTTTAAATTTTTATATTTCAAATTTTAATTTGAGGCTCAAATCTGTTTTTTATTTAAATTATGACAAGCATGATTATGCAAAAAGTACACCATTACGTAGAATGTGTAAGGCACATAATAAATATTGTAATGGACTCATTTTTTCAACAAAGAAATGGGTATTGTAAGGCTCTAATATTGTTAATGAACTATGACGAATAAATTTGATGTGTTATATTCTAAAAAACTGAGATTGTATTAAATTCACTAACTCTTGCTTTACTTTGTGGTATTCCATTATAAGTTTTCCTGGATATACACAATCATTTATACCACTTATTTTTTTATATCAGAGCGCGACCCGGGTTTCAATGAATTATCATCATCTTCAGGCGCAAATTGTGATTTGTTTATCTTGTTATTGTTAACTAGTTACTAGATGAATTTAAAAACGGACGCCAGAATAGGGGAAAAGGATGGGTAGAGATATTCATTTATAAGAGTACTGTCCTGACTTTCAATAATATTAAAAATGTCTAACTGCTTCCTAGAGTCCAGTTCACGGCGGTCATTGCAAAATTTTAAAATATTCATTATAAAATCGCCACTATGGCAATTGCATATTATGTGTTTAGCAAAATTACTTTTTTCGCCTTCGTTATATTTGTAAGCACTTGAATGTTCTTTCTTCCTGATTTCAAAACTTCTTTCTGTCTGTCCCACGTATACAGCATTGCAATCGCTGCATTTCAATAAATATACTCCGCATCTATCCAATTGGTCTACCTGGGATTGTATTTTGGTATTATGTTTACATACAATCAATTATATTTTTCCTGTAATTATGTTGTTGGGAAAACAATAAATACCAATAAATAAATCACACCACCCGGCTGTGTCTCCATCCAGAAGATGGAGGAGAAGAAGCCCAGCGGTACGCTGTTCCCCCAACCCCTCCTTGGACGACGATAACTGCTTCAGAGTATTCCTGTCAACACGGGCGCTTCCCGGGAAATTTGGACTGTATGGGCTGACCGGGATTTTGGGGGTTTTCCCTAGCTTCGAAGCAAACTCTTCCCCCGCCTCCTACACTCTGGCACTCTGTCCTGTTCCCGGCTCTCTCTCTCTCGGCCTTCGACGCAGAAGAATCGCCCCACCTCTTACGGCGATTCTCAACTTATTTTTAGTGCTGGCAGATTCGCCTTTTGCACTTAGTTTTGTATTGGTTGAGGTTCGTTATTGATAATATTATTAACTAATGTATGTTATCGAAATACATGTTAGATTATTTATTTTCACTTTCACATGCTGGTTTAATTGAACATGACTCCTAAATTTTAATACGCTTGTTTCTCGTGGTGGTTAAAGTTCTTGTTTTGTGAAGTTTTTCCCTCACCCAGTCAGTGACAGGCGAAATAAGTCCCATGTGTCTGGGATTACGTTATGAGTTGCCAATATTTGACTACGTAACGCCACAGATTCATCCACATTTTCGTTGTAGACCGTCAAAATTGCTCGATCAATTAACCATTTGTGATTTATGTGGTGATCAATCATCTTCGGGAGCTCACCTTTCGATGAAACGGATTTGCGGAAATTCCGCAGAAACGAATCCAAACTGCTTGATTCGTCAACAGGAACACGGACATTACCGATAGTCAACAATTGCTTGGAGATGCAAGTGTCAACTCGAGATGGGCTAACAAGAACTAACACGAATTAAAATTTTAAAATTGATAACGTTACGATAACATTAATGGTTATATATATGCATATGTATATACATATAACTATTAAAATGTTATATTGTTACGGAGCTTAGCCTTTAAATTCGTAAAAACAAAACATAAAATTTAATTAGTAGTTTTTACGGACTTAACTGCTGTTGCAGTTTTACCAACTCCTAAAAAATATACTGTAGATCATGATTAATTTTTTCGTGAACTTTACTCTAAGTATATTTTAATATTCATTCTGTTATCCGGGACTGAGGCGAATCCAAGAAAACAATTATCATTCAAATCGGTTCAGCCGTTATCGAGTTATATATGGTGTAACTAACACGTTTTTAGACTTTATTTTATGTACTAAATATCAAGTGAAGAGGACATAATTACCTGATGTAAAACCAAACCTAAGCACTGGCAGTGAATCGCTCGCATTTACCCCACCAATCATTTTGGTGGGGGAGAAATTCTTCACTTAAAGCGGCGTCTTCCAAGGACAAGGGTGGAAGTCTACGCGACCAAGGGAGATATAATAATAATAAGATGCCATTACTCGGGCGAGGTTGAGACTAAGAAGTCCCCTCTTCCACCTAACCCCTCGATAGTGTCAATGCAAACGTCTTAAAAAATGGTAGATAAACGTTTACAATACAAAATGTGTACAATGTACACTATTTGCGAAATGTCAAAAATATAAACAACTATATGTGAAAATTTTGTGTAAAAAGGTTTTCTGTTTGCGGGAAAAAACGCGAGGATAAGGGCGTAGTATCCTTCAGCGAAAAAACCATGGGGGCAGGAAACGTGGGAGAAGAGTCACTAACAGATCGGAAGGAATGAAGGAGGAGTTTGAAAGAGAAGTCATGACTGATAAAAAGAGGTTGGGAAGCATTTTCCCTTCTTATTCTCTCGCCACATTGGAAGGGAGGGGAGCATTGCAGGAGAATTTCAGGAGAGCAAGGGAGGGAGGGGTCGGGGGTTGAAGAGCGTACTTGCATCATAGATACGGAGGCTTCCCCGGCCGGATGAGTATTTAGAATGTTCGAAATAAGAGGAATAGTCTGAAAGCACGCTTTTATCATAATCGAATATAATTTATCCACAGTGGCCATTTCATATTTTTATTAACCAATACTACGTTCCATTTTACGACTTCAATAGCAGCATAATAGACAATTCTTTATTTGGCATACCTAATAGGTCTCTTTTTAAATGATTCAGCATACAATGTAAATGTATCCTTTGCCTTATTTTACTTTAAGTAACATTTTCGTCCAAATAATCGTTTACGCAAATAATACTGTATGTGCATTTTTGTCGTCAATGAAAATTATCCATACACTTCAAACAGTTTCAAAACATTAAAGAACATTGAACTCACTACTATCACAATAACGCTGACACCAACAAGATAGAGAGCAGAGAATCACTTTACCATTTTTCCTAATGCATCAACGCGATGATGTTTTACAATATTTTAGCACTGGTGGGTGTGGCGAAGAATGGAGAAGGTGAAGTGGATGGAAAGGAGGAGGAAGGATGAAGTGCTGGACATGGTGGGTGAGCAGAGGCAGCTTTTAGATGAGATACGGAGGAGACAGAAGATATGGATGGAGCGAGTACTTAGCGGGGGTGGGATGTTGAAAGTAGTGCTGGAGGATAGAATGTTAGGGAAACGAGGGAGGGGAAGGAAAAGAAAAGGATTTTTAGCCAGAATGAAAGGTAGTAGGTCTTACAATTAGTGTGCACTGAAGAGGGAGGTGCATGATGTAAGGGGAGGCACCTGGAATAATTTTAAAGCACTCCATGGAAACCTACCTTAATCGGTAGAATAATTTACCAAATAAATATATAGTAGCATTTTCATCGGCTTAAATATCTCCCTATTAATACTTTTCAGCCAAATTGCGTTTTACGAAAATCACTTTCCAACCTTATCATTTGGTTCCAATGAGAAATGTCGATTTATTCATTCTACAACAATGGAACACAACTTCATGCAATGGTCTCTGTATTTTCAAGAATGCGTATTATCCAAACCTGTCGAAATTATATTAAAATGCCCAAAAATAGGAACATTCCTTGTGAAACTGAAATTACAAAAAAGATGCTACCTTGTAGAAGGCGTGGATTATGATTAGTCCATTGTTCCAAGCATTCAATGCTTCGTTGGCGACACGGTTGGAATCGTCGTCAGAGAAGAGACCAAAAGGAAAGAGGAAAATAAAGTTTGCTTGGGGAGAAAAGCATGATGGGAGGCAAATGGAATACGTCTGATTCGCAGAAAATCGAGAAAGGAAAAGTTGAGGAGTGGCGCGCGTTGGCGGTAAGGAAGGATCCCCTGATTCGTTCTGCGGGATGTGCAACTCAGCCCCCCCTCTCACCCCAACCCCCTCGGATATTATCAATCGCGAGTCATTCTTTCGGATACCATCCAGCGACCTCTATTCCACGAATCCCAGAAGAAGAGAAAAAAAACCTCCCTTCCCCTCCCAGCCGAAACTCAGGAGTGCGCTTTCAAAAAGGGAAGCGGACGTATTTCACGCATCGCAATTTCCATCCATTTATTTAATTTTCGGGCCGACTTCTCGGAGCATTTTCTCTTTCCAGGAGGAATATCAACGTCAGGGACCAGAATCAACAGAAAAAGAGTTGATTCTAATCCGGAGAGGGCAAACAGATTGGTGGAGGGCACGTCCTTGGGTGAATCCCGCTCAGATAAAGGATATCTCTGTTTGTTGGAGAATAATATACATAGAAAAGCGGGGAAATGAGAACTTTTGCGACTTCTTTATATTTTTTTGTGGCTTATCAAGAACTGACATTTTCTATTGCCGCTTCGCCTTATCTCACAAGTTCTATACACTGCGTTATAAAGTAAAATATTTCGTAAAAATACTTAAAAATTGTAATTTATATCTTGGTGTTATTTGATTGTTTGAGGCGGAACTTTGTGAAATCGATGCATTATTAAATTTAAAAAGAAGAACTTTGTGCTTTCACATGAAAATTTATTCACAAATTTACCCTTTTTTATCTGAAAATTTGTGAATAAATATTCATGTGAAAGCACAAAGTTCTTCTTTTTAATTTTAATTGGTGTTATTTCCAATTTTAAGATGTTCGTAGGTTGGCGACCAAATATTTTAATTTTTGTTTACTCTGTGCAGCAATAATCTTCTGATCTGATGTTAATTAATTGGAGCGTCATGAGTTGAAGTCATATTTTTCACTTGCACCAAACCAGTGGCTTCCATAACTTCGCGTTAAGAATCTAACATATCTTTTCTCTATTTAAGTATATTTAAGTTTAAATGTATTAATGGATAACTATTATAGATATATTGGTTTTAAAAACATATCCATAGCAGCCAATTTAGATCATAAGTAATGAAAAAACGTGCAATCCGCCAAAGTTTTGGAATATGAATGCTCTCACCGTCACGGCTTATAATACACCATCGAGGTCATTTGAATAGACAAAAAGAGGAAAGTGGGCATCATCCAACACGTGAACTTCGTAAAGAGACGAATCAGCGCAATTTTCACACCAAAGGTCAGAGTAAAGAATACACGAAATAATTTTGACTGGGTGGCCTATCTTTAATTTTTTTAAATATCGCCCTAACTGTCCTTTCGACAAATATTCTAGTAAAATGTCTAAGCTATGATGAGCTTATGTGAATATTTCCAAATATTTGCGAAGGAAACGTTATTCACTACGCATCAACCAAATGCTGAGTGAACGTATAAAAAAATTCAAAATCTTAGGTTGATTAAATAATTATATATTATTAAATATATATGTGCGAGACTTCGTGGAAAAAATGGGATTACCACCTTTTGCTAGTTACGCAGTCGATTAAATACGTGATATGAATAGCGATGATTAATCAAGTAGGCGTTAGGATGAAGATACTACAGAGTTATCTATTCCTGCATGGTCATTTGTCGTGCTCGATTAAAGGTAAGCTGTCTTAAGGTCAGCGTACAATGAGAATCGTACGAGCGGCTGAAATTCCAGACCTAAGAGAACAGATGAGGAGGGGATAATGGACTAAACTCACACGCGAGAACTCTTAAATTTCTCTTGAACCTTACTCACTAAGTAAACTTAACTCACAAAGAGAAAATTTAACTTAGCTTCACGCGTGAGTGAGTAAGTGCGCGACCGGCAGCTTAGATCATTTGCAACAGGAGCAATTGACATGAAAGGAAGGGTGGAGAGAAACCCGCCGTCGGCATTAGCCGGCTCTTAACGAAAGGCGCCAAGGGGACCACGGCTTAACGTCCCATCCGACGGACGAAGTGTTGTGCTTGAAATGTCCTCCACACAACATTCAACCAGGGATACAAGAGCGCGAAATTCGTACTCCAGGAGTAAAAATCTTTCGATTTAGGCAATAAAAAATAATAGTATAAGACACGGTCTCAGGCGTTATTTTGTGGAATCGCTTCATTATAAAATAAAATAACTTTGTTTTATTCCACACTTTATTTTAAATAGCACGACCCGGGTTTCAGCATCTAATGCCATCACCATGCATGGGATGCTGAAACCCGGGTCGTGCTACTTAAAATAAAGTGTGGAATATAACAAAGTTATTTTATTTTATTCTATAATTCAACCAGGGATTGGGCAGTCTCTGAAAATTCTCTGCCACTGCCGGAATTTGAACCCGAGGCCACGGGGTGGGTAGGTAAAATACTAGCCACCACTCCAACGCGATCCCCCTTTCCACAGGCATTCCTTAGAATTTCGAAGAGGAAGCTTCAAGTTGCATTGATTACAAAGTATTCATAGAGAGAGAGAGAGACAGCGCCGGCATTCAGACAAGTGTCCACTCCAACTTGGAGAAAGAAAAAGAGATGGGGATGAGGAGACAAAAATTGGAAGTCTCAAATGCGACTAATGAAAGGAAATTCGGACGCGCTCTCCAGAGGCCCACCGCACCCTGCAAGCTCCAGTGTTTGCTCAAGATTCGTCCTTGTGGTGTCCGGCTGAAGTGGCCTGCCCGGAAAGGGGTCCAGCGTGGTCCCAACCCTCCAGAATATCCTACATATTTCCAATTACTTCATTCAAACACTAGTCTCCCCTAAATGATGCGCGTATTAATTAATCATTCCCTTTAACTGACCCGTTTCTCTCCGGCGTTCCCTTGGTGACGCCCTTGCTCCATGCAACTCCCTTCAGCATCAATAAACATGTCCGCCGTGCAACCGTAGAGAATACACCCAGGTGATATTAATTAGAAACAACACACTAACGTCTTACGTATAGCAGGGGCAGAGTGGGGGGGGGGGTCAAAAACAGATTCTAGAGCACTCCCATGGATCATAGAAACGGGTTCAATTTTTTTCTATCTCACGAAGCAAACAAAATATAATAATTGGTGACGATAGGGAAAAAATATGGCTGAGTCGGGCTTACAAACGCTGAGCCCTAAGTCCGTTTGAAACGAAGTATATCATTACGTGGTTGATATCTATTAGTGTTTGGGAATTAGTGGCAACGATTTCTCTTAAACCAACCTCATTTTTCAGCAACCTCCAAAGAAACCCATTGCTTTTTATTTTAATTTCCCACTGCACTGACATTCATTTCTCTGCTAGGATAGTGTTAAAATGGGGATGAAACACTCTCATGATATGAGTGAACTAAGGAAGCCAAAGACGCGTGTGAAGCACCTATAATAGCATAAATGCCGATATAGTGGTTTCCAAGTAGGTTTCCTCGGAGATTATGGCTATAGGTAGCGATTCTTCCGGGTTTCCTTCCGCGTTTACCCAATTTACTGGAAAATATTTTGCGAACGTTTACGTTGGCTTCCTCAAGTTAACTGAAGTGTGGACCAGAGGAAGGCAACGGGAACGTTGGCGAAATATTTTCCAGTAAATTGGATAAACGCGGAAGGTAACCCGGAAGAATCGCTGCCTGCCATTAAAGTGGACTTAAGAGGGATGTGAGACTAGGTGAAAATGTGAGGTGTGACATTCTGTTTCGTCTATGATCATGGTAGATTAACAAACAAAAAAGTGAGGAATATGCTTCAAATTTCACATCGGATGGTGATTTCATTGAAAAGTCGGTATCAAAAAGTATTGCCATTACCAATTTACCTGATACTTGGCAACCAACAAAGTAACTAAGCGGCGAGAATTCTTCCTGCAAACAAAGCGCTCGGCACAACTGAGTGTTCGACGCGACGTGTGTGAGTGCCAATGCCACGAATCCCTTCCATCTCACGTGATAAGAAATGCAATAGCGTGGTTTCCTATTATTTTTTTTGCGTAAATTGAAAGATTATTGCTCCTGGAGTACGTATTTCACGTTATTAGATTTTTAAACGACGATATCTATTTTTCGCGATTAAAGGAAAAGAGAAAATTTTCAAGCGCGCGAAAATGCGACGGGTAAGTAGGAATGCTGGGAAAAGTCCGAGTGACGTATTTCTGGTTCCAGCTGTCACCGTGTGAGGTGACCTTGGAGCGAGGCTTTGAGCGCTGATACGATGCAGGCTGCTAGCAGGTAGCAGAGTACCTTGCTAGCCGGAAGCGCTTGGCTTAAATAAGGACTATTATTACCCTGTCAAACGAAGGAAACATTCAGACCCTAGGAAATTTTAATAGGTGATTATTAAGAGATGCTTCCCTGAGCTGTGTGCCTCATACGTGCATTGGTAATATCAGAAAATGTAAAACTCCTCTCTACTCGTTCAGAAACTAGGTCCCTGTGACGTCACGTGGAGTGGAATCGCATGGGCGCCAATCTGGCCTTTTTCAAATTTAAAATTGACCATTGCCATTCGTCTAAGATGGGAATTCTAAAACCAAATAATTTGTATATTATGAATATACTAATGGTGGGTAAGGAATCGCGATCAATGCCTTTTGTTTTCTTTGATGAATGATACTACCCTATGGAGAACAGCTAGAAGCATCTTTTAATCTCATGAATTCATTGATCAGCGCCCTTATGCTATAAAATGCAGCAAATAGTTGCTAATTACTAGCAAGAAACGAAAACAAAATACAAGCTGGGAAAATGCAAGCGAAAGTTAAACTCGGAAAAATACCTTCAGATGGCTCCACGGGTCAAAATGACAGCCGCAACGTTTCCAGGGCAAATGACTATTCTTTCAAAATTTATGACAGACAAGTACATGTGGGTTAGACTGCATAGCAAGATCCATAAAATTTAAGTTACTTTTTCCATTTAATTATGCTCGAATTATGATGATGGATACTTGGGAAATTGGAGGGGGATCCGACTCGGGGGCTTCCAATGCTAAGAGAGAGACATGACAGAGATAATGAGGGATCAAGGGGAGCCCTTCGGGAGGTACAACACACCGGGGCCGGGAACCAAGTCAGAGAATTATACGCCCGATCACCCGGGGAGGGGCTGGAGAGGAAGGAAAGAGGAAATAGGCGCCGCCGCCATAGGAGCCCGTGGACGCCTCTGGAGTAGGATAGGTTCGGAAGGGATGGGACGGGGAAAAACACCTTAAGGGCCTTTGCACACTAGGCCACCATGGAAGCGCTACTTTGGAAGCACGTTTGGTGGCGAGTAACCTCGAGTGGCGAACCACTTCATCAGCCACCACTCAGTTCATGGTTTTCTATTGACCGTGATGGATGTGGAAGAAGGTTGTGGGTTCGCTTTTATGTTTTTTTACTTGCATATGCTGTGGACAAAGTACGCCACGCGCCCGGTCGTGTAAAAATATCACGCGCGCCCACTCGACGGTTAAATTATGTATAAACGTTAAATAATTTAAATTTTAATTCTTTGGTTCTTTTTCAGTTACTTGGGTAGTGGGATCACAATGAATCAACTACATATTTACTATCGCTTGTGACAAACAACGGTGGGAAAAATCTTAAGAGATGTGACAACAGAAATATGGGCATCAATGAAGAACGAATGTATTACTGATATAATTACCAAAAAGTGGAAGTGTATTGCAAAAGACTTTCACTCAATTTCAAATTTTCCAAACTGTGTAGGTGCACTTGACGGAAAATATATACGACTTACCAAACCGTGGAATAGTGGCTCGATGTACTATAACTATAAACATTATTGTTTAATTGTGCTGCTTGCATTGTGCGATGCAAACTACTTGTTTCCTTTCATCGATGTCGGGGGCTTTGGAAAAGGAAGCGACAGCACTATTTTCATAGATAGCACCTTGAATGCAGCTTTGAATAGCAATACGTTAAATTTACCTGTAGCGAGACCAATTGGTGATTACTTCACCGTAACCGAACCTGATTGTTGCCGATGAGGCATTTGCCCTGTCAAGTCATGTAATGGGTCCTTACCCAAAGAAATCACTCACAATTCGAAAAAAAGTTTATAATTACCGCCATTCACGAGCGCGTAGTCTCATAGAATGTTCTTTTCGGCTGCTAAGCAATAAATGGCAAATATTTCATCGCGTTCTGAATGTAGATGTATTGCTTGCGGAAAATATTGTGAAAGCTTGCTGCATACTTCACAATTTCGTGCGAAGTAGAGATGGTTTTAAGTTTAATGAAACCTTGAATGTAGTTGACTTTCAAAATCTGAATGTTGACAATGAGAGTAGAAGCACAAAAGAAGCTCTAAGGGGCTCTGGCCACCGCAATTTTGGCCGCGCTTCCAGGAGCGCGACCAAGCCACCAGAGTGGCCCAATGTGCTGTTGTACATATAACTCAATGCCTTTCGTGGTGGCGCTTCCATGGTGGCGCCACTTTGGTGGCCTAGTGTGCAAAGGCCGTAACGCTATAGAAGCGAAACGGGCCCGACTAAATAGCGAAACCATGCAAAGCCATTAATGTGCTAGCGTTTTTAGAGGATTATCCTATAAGTAGAATAATTCAATGATCAAATTTCTAGATAGAAAGACATGACAGTCGTGGGAGTTCTTTATCGACTCACTTCAGTTACCGATCCAATCGCCATGAGAGCTATTTTCACCGGTTGCGTTCTCCCTATCCTCGAGTACTGTTCCGTTATTTCCTGCACTGCCTGTCCCTCCAACCTTAAAATTCTTGAGCGCCCTGTTAATTTCTTTATTTCAGGTGTCCAACACCGTATTCCTCACCTCCGTAATTCTTCTCGCTCTGAAGTAAAGTCTGCCCTATCATTGGTCCCACTATCCTCCCGTAAAATTTTCATGATATTTCCTTCATTTGCAATGCCTTAAATGGCAAGTTCCGATCCTCAGATATGCTGCTTTTCTTTTCACTCCACATTCCCACCCGCTCCTTCCGTAATAACCACCTACTACACCAACCTAAATTCCGTCTTTCTCTCTCTCTCTCTCTCAGAGATCACTCTTTTACAGACTCCCTGCCTCCTTCAATGCCATTTCGAGTACTCACCCTTCCCTGGATCTTTCAATGCCCATCAGATTACTCAAGAGGCAGCTTCGAAAAGCCATCTACTGAATCCCTTTTTTTCTTTTTTACATTCTTTCTATAGTTTTTTTTTATATTTAATATTTGTTAAAGCTGCAGAATTTATGTTTTGTATTAAATGTAAAGGCCATTTTGGCTGTGTTTGAATAATTTAATAAATAAATAAATTACAATGCCCGCTAGGCTAGGCCTACATACACGTAAAGCAAAGAGTGCTCCTTGCACAGTTACGCAAGGCCCGGTGAAATGAAAACTTGCCCTTGAACAAAAGAGAAAAGCCGTCCTCCCTGATTTGCATTATGCTGCCATAAGACTGTATTTGAACTTCGAAGAGACGCAAGCCCGCCCTAACGCAGGAGATTGGGCTGTTTGGAACGGTGGTGATGAACCTCACGCCGAGGAATGTCCCCTCCCCCCTCCCATCAAAATGGCCGACCGTTCACCGAAAGTGCGACAGCAGTAAAGCATCGAGGGACATAGCTAGGGGTCAGGGGGGGTGGGGGATGAAGGGAGGGGGTAATGGGAGGGAGTGAAAGAGGATCGGAGAATATTTGACCGTATCAACCCTAGACTGGAGACAGCTGTTCTCACAGACCTCTTCTTGAGCTCTCTCGATAACGGATAAAGTTGTTGCTATATTTGTTTAAACATTTGAATTTGTTTTAAACCTTATTCCATTAATTTTTACTGATTCTTAGACGTTGTTTAAACAATCTTGCACGCTAAAATTGTTAATTTTGCTACCACCGCAAAAATTGTTGCTATGTTTGTTTAAACATTATAATTTGTTTAAAACTTTGTTTAATTAGTTTATACTGATTCATAGACGTTGTATAAAAAATCTTACGCGATAAAATATTAATTTTGCTACCACCGCAAAAACTGTTGCTATATTTGTTTAAACATTTGAATTTGTTTAAAACTTTGTTCCATTAATTTATACTGATTTTTAGACGTTGTTTAAACAATCTTGCACGCTAAAATTGTTAGTTATAATCAATCAGTAGGATATTGCGCAAAAAAGTGAAATATAATAGCAAAATCAACTAGGTTCACTACCATGTCACATTTTATGACCAATAATACCTACAGCGAAAATCTATTGCCTTCCCCTTTCTTAAGTAAATTGGGTGTAAAAATTTTAAAATTCAGAATGTTACTATGAAATATTGTTTTTCAGATAATTTTAAGAAGCCGTAGGTAAAAACAAAGTACCACCCATAACGGTTTACACAAAGGCAGTAGCGAAAAAGAAGTTGCTAGATTAGGAGTTCCTACTAAATTACCCTCGATACCTGTAATAGAAAAAATTCTTAGCTATATTCATTTAAACATTATTAATTAATATAAATTTTAATTATTTGATCTCCAATTAACAAGTAACCGCGGTAATTTTAGAAAATGAATAGGTAAAAAATGTACATCGAAAATTCCTTACGGAAATAACGCAAAATTCTTAGCAAAATCTCTCGTGTTATACACAAAGATCTTTCCGCGGCTCACAATATCCAGTCGTTGACGCTAAATTTGGAACAAGCAAACGACCATCAAAATATGCATTCTGTCGAGGAATTACCCAGCTTAACCGGAGGAAGAGAGCTAACTATTGTGTTCGTCAGTACTATCGTTTTTAATAGTATGCAGACACCATGAGTCCCACTTAAGTGATGGGGCGGGGTCGGTGAAGACTTGTAAAGTTGGCATAAAAAGCAAGCTGCATCCTTTGCCCTGTAGCCGAGGACGGAGGGGGTTGCGACCGGGGTAGTGAAATTGGAGTAAAACTCCATGAGCAAGTGCCCAATCGGAATTAAAATTAGCAGAGAGGATACAGTGAGGGAACTCACCTCCACGCACACATTCACCCTTCGGCATTTTTTTTCTGGCTCCGTGGCGAGGTTTTTCCTATCTTTAGCCACAAATTTACACACTCCGTTTATGTAAATCTAACAATTGGCCCCTTAGCAGAGTGGGTCTACTATGTGCGCAGCAGGGGCGCAGCTAGGAATTAAGGCTAAGGGGGGTTTAGGCCCAAGTAATACTGGGGTGTCTGGGGGTGCGGAATACCTGCCAGGGTAAGCGGGGAGGTGCGGGGGCACTCCTTCAGAAACATTTCGAGATAAATAGTTCAAAATGGTGAGTTTTACGGCTTTCGGGGGATGTTTTATTAATATTTACACTATGCTGTAAGTAATATTAATCCAATTAAGTAAAACGGGTTAAACTTAAAAACGTTTCTGAGCCCTGGAGGGGGGGGGGTTTATCCCCCAAACCGTCTCGCTGCGCCACTAGTGCGCAGCAGCAGTGGTAAAGATCTGGGGTTTCGAGTTCGAAGTAATCATATCTTTTTCATTTTTTAAAGAGGCATTCTTACAACCAACAAAGGCTACCTATGTAGAAGAATGAAGGCAAGTTAATATTGAATATTTTTGAACGACTAAAGTTTAAATTTAAGTTACCGTGGCCTCCGAGGTAATCCGCAGGGTGAAACTTTTCATATCGAGTAATCTTAGGAGCGGTAATGCCGAAAATAACGAAAATCCCGAAACGCCTACACCTTGGAAAGCAAATGTAATAAGCACCTCCAATGGACTTCGCCCACCTAATACACACAAGCGTGGAAGAGTACCAACCGAAACTCAATCTAAAAAATATGACATTAACTTCGTCGTAGTTAATTAACGTTGCATCAAAAACAAGCGCGCAGAAATCAAGCGTATATTTCAGGACGCAGACGTGGTATGGGAACAGAAAGCTGGCTTACAAAGGATATGAGTGACATCGAAGTTTTTTCCCCAAGATCCCCAAGTGAAAAACTTACAGATATATGTGATAGGAAGGGCGGCGAAATTTTTTCTAGCAGTGAAATCACATATACTCAGCACCAATTATTTGCGGATTAGAGTACCAAATATCCACCTTTACTTTGAGAGACAGCAAAATATTAATAAATATTAGGGGAGATTTTAATTTAGTATCAATAAATTTGGGTTCTTACACTGTAAAACCAAATCAAAGGAATAGAGAAATCAGCGATATTTTACTAAACGCCTTAGCAAATCACTAAATGACCCCGCAACCATGTTATGAATCCATCAAAAACGATTATTTGAGAGAGAGATTTTGCCGAATGGTTAGATATGGGTATTCGTTTTTTCCCCGCACGATAAAGGACTTACATATACGCTACGCGTAATTTCGTTGGAGTGTTTCCTTTTTGTGTGTTAACGGATGACCATCTAACTCCCCCTGCCTTACGTCCATTGAGGCGGCTTGCTGTGTAGTGTGTATTAAAATCATGATGAAATACTATTGATAATTATAAACTTATGACCGAAATAGTCGTAACCAGTATCTTAGAACTTTTTAATCATGCTCACCTGTGCTGTGATTATTTAAGTAGGACTAATGAGTTGACAATGGTGTTTTTCTTAAGTTGCCAGGAGTGAAATCAGAAGGTAAGGTAAGAGAAAGTAATCGCTTTCCAAAAAGAAATCTTTCGGTATGAATACTCAAAAGTCATAGAAAAGTTGAAGTAATGGGCAAATTTCCGTACCGTCATATGTGTATTATTATTAATAGCCGTCCCCTTTTTATTTCCTCGCCGTGAATAAATCGATTTAGAAATAAACGTGATGGCATATCAGTATCAACTTTTTATTGAGTCATCTGCATTGGTTGCGTTAATGTTGAGAATGTCTATTTGAAATATGAAAAAAATAATGTTTACATTGGACTCGAGCCACCCTTGAACTTCATCGCAACCACGGAATAGACCTCCTCGACTACGGAGCCCTGTGAAACGGCGAGTCGAAATATGAATCAATGGATCGAGAAAACCTCGCCACGGAGCCCGGAAGAAAACACTCCGGAGGTCAAATAAATCAAAAAGTTGTCAAATTGTTTTTTACAACTTTTTCATTCATTTCCACCAGCATTACGTTTGTTGGATTTCCAATTAGTGACGTGAGATCTCACAGATTGCAACTAAAATTCAGTTGCAAAATTTTCAGAAATATATAATAAGAACGTTAAATTTTAAGAGTGAGTAAATTATACAAAATTATGACGCTCAGGAGGATTATGGATATTTTGAAATAGTAATTTTGAAAATATTCATAATTTAAGAAACGCAGCGGTCTCTCAGACCGCACGCCACCGGTGAAGGTTAACCAAAACGAAAGATCATGGTGATGTGATCTATCAATTTCATAGATTTTCCGTGCCATTCCTAACGAATTTAAATACTAAACAGAAAATGCTGAGGATAATTAGATCGCCGTCTCCTCATCGCCGCGCTCCGGACATTTTCGAAAGCGGATTGAAAAGCGGCAAACAGACTCGTGCGTGCGTGCGCTGCCCTCGCTCGGGTCTGCGGGACAAGCCGAAAAGGTGCAGGCGCAGAGGAGAATAGCGCGTGGGGAGAGAGCAAGTTGGGGGGCTTTGGGATATCGGCGAGTTAAACGGGGCGCAGCGTTTACCTTCCAGCATCATTTCCATCTCCCCCAACCCTCCAAACCACCCCTCGCAGAAAATAATGAAGGCGAAAATATACCCCAGCCCTCTCTTTGCGAAGAGGGAGAAGCCATCTTGCTCTCTATCCTCTGCTCCGCCTCCACTTAGGACTCCCCTCGGCCAAAAACGAAGCCGAGAGGGAGAAAGGAACATTCGGAGTCGCAATGCGCCTCGGAAAAGTGAATGTGCTCCAAGAGAGGGGAAGGAGAGGGTATGTCTCAAATGGGTCGGAGGAACAGGTAAGACGGCGGGCTTTCTTTTTCTCCTTCGAAATGCGAGTCCTCAACGAACCCTATTATTTAAGGAATAGTGGGGATTGGAGCGTGAAAAGGGTCCCTTCACAAAAATATGTGCCGCTCGCAATTCACAGCAGAAAAGGCTCAGTGCCACGGAACGTCTCTGGTGCTTGAAAACCAAGTTTCAATTTATAACTTTGCTTATTTTGAATAGTTTTTAAGAGTAAGTGAAGGGGTTTTGGCTATTTTCAAGCATTAATTATTACCTTCGTAATTTTTTAACGAAGAAATAATTGATTTTCACGATGGATATTTTTTTACCTAGATGGAGTAACCTAACATCTACACGCTGCTAGTGATGTGGTTTTATGTAATCGAGTGGTTGATTCAGTAGCCATGTTATCGGATCGCATTCCTCAATTAAAAATAAGATATTTAGAATAGGGATTTCTGATAATATTTTTTATGAGAATGCTAACAGGTGGTTGAAATTTCAAATACCACAAGTAAAAGACAATTTATGATTGGGGAAGTAGGAGTCACCATAGATTAGGAAACAATAAATCCACGTGCTTGAATTTTACGACTATATAGCTATGCTGCTACTTTTGATGCGAAAAATTCGGAACAATTTTAAAATGAACGAGAAGAAAAATGAAAGGTGAACAATGAATCTACTAGAAACGGATATTTAAAATTGGCAATGCATGTTTAAAAGCGATTAGCTGCCACAAGAGTGGAATTAATTTAACATAACGGATCTAGGATCAGCATAAAGTGATGAATGCTAATTTCCGATGTTGCCAGCACTTAAACGCAGATAAAAACATTGAATAACCTCGAGACAAGTTTTAAACTCCATTTATATTTACACATGTTCATCGTGCATTGTGTACTTCGCTAAGTTAATCAAAATGTAGTGAGTATCACGCTCAAAAATGGCTGTTAACTCTTTTTGGCATTATTCCGCCTCCCATCTCGACTGAATAGCTGTCACTAAATATCATCCCCAAGGGGATGAGAGGGGTGGGCAGGGTTGGACGAGTGCGTGACGAAAGAGTGGAAACCAAACAGAAAGGAAGAGAAAGGAGTGATGAATCGCGGTGGATGAGGAAGAGGAGGCGGCCACGATTGAGCGCAATGAACCACCTTGCCTCGCATTTCAGGAGTAGCTGATTTCGGGGTGTATTTTGCTATCAATGTGTTAACCATTGGTGTAAAAACATGAACAAGCTTGTGGAAGAACATTCGCGGAATATTCGAGCTGACAGACATGCTCCGAAGCCCCGAATGTAATTGATATTGTCGATTTAAAGTAAGCCGAAATAAATATCGCGGACGACTGGATGCTAGAACGTATTTCCTAAAGATAGAGGCGAATGAATTCATTGGCCGTTCTACTTAGCTATGAGATACTTTACTTGAATCTCTAAATCAATATATGATTGGATATTTTATAAAGATATCTATTATACTGACTTATCTTGGTCAAATGGGCAGAGAAATAGATAGGTAAAATTAAGAAAGTTGACGACGGAAGAGTGGAAATCAAGAAAGAGGAGACAGTGTAACAGTGGTTGAGCCCCTTAAAATAATGGAAAGTCCTCGTATTGCTTTAAGAAATTTTAGTTTTGATATTCTGTTGACGCGTAAAGCATGTATGAGTAAATACATAAACAAATTTACAGGGGAAAAATAGATGATGCACGGCTTTCAAGCTGGCCGACACACGTCTGTGTCCATAAACTTACGTAGAAAAAGCCATAAAAGTAAATTACATGAAATATGGAAGACGCATACCTAGAAAAGCAAATTACGGCAAGTATAGATTAGCTGAAATATGCCTTCCACATTAGGGAAAATATAAAGATATTTATGTTAAACTGAGTGGTTATCACGATCAAAAATGGTTATCCGGACAACTCTAGTCACAATTTGGCCTCGCCTCCGCACTGAATGGTTGTCACATCGGATCTTCTCCACGGGCGGCGGCGCAGAGAGGAAGGAAGCGAGAGTTAGGCGAGTTCATGACGGAGGAGCAGACATCAAGTGCGCAGGGTTGAATGTGCGCAGGGTGGCGGGCGGGGAGAGCGAGGGATGGAGGTGGCGGAGACACGATGAGACTCCGCTCTCTCTCAGCCCTTGTCGTTCCCATGTTTGCACACCGAGGCCTTCATTAAAACAGGAGAGGAGGAGCCGCGACTCGGAGGTGGGAGGGCGGGGGACGACAGGGGGGGGGGGGTTTGGGGGGGCAGAGAAAGGGTGAATGAGAAGGCGAGTGTCCTCCACGGAAACTTAACTTTGTGCGGCTTGACTTGAAATCACAACCGAAACATTTTATCAATCGAGAGAAACTACAGTGGTTCATTGTTAGACATACGTGAAAATCGCACTTCAATTTTTATTTTGTCGCACTTTCAATAACAGTTTATCGCATTTTGTAGCGTCCATTTTTTATTGTCATAGTGAGGTAGATGACGATAAAATGTAGTGAAATATAGTTATAGGACGAAATACAGAATATTTTAAATAATTATGTTGTAGAACAATAATAAATTAAGGAATAAGACATATAGTGGCGGAGGTGTAGCGCCCACTTGTAGTTCGTGGTCACGTAGAGTCCCAGCCAAACTAGCAGCTGACCAGTAGCTCACATGCTTAAAGCGGTGAGTGTCGGCGGAGCATTAAAACTGCGCTCGTCACAATATGTACGAATTTTGCCGTCGAAAAGGCAAATTTGCATAAAAATATCATTAAAGTCGAGTCATCGCATCTGTATCGCATTTATCGCATTTGCGATTTTCACGTATAAATCTTCATAGTACATACTATCGATAAACGCAAGCGTTGATACCAGTGACATTCAAAATAAATATGTTCTTCTCTCGCCGAAATACTATCCTAATTCGAATCTCGAAACCTAAAGTTGTTTTGAGCAAAGAGACGCTCTCTCTGCGTTTTCAATGCCTAAGCGAAGCCAGTCCAATCAAGATTTTAAGGCTTTGAACGAGGCCTTAAGCCTACTTTACTCCAACTAATTCGACTTAACCTGGAGTCGCAAACTTAAGACGAGCATCGGATGGTTCATTAAAAGATAGAACTGTCTCACTCGACCTAGAAGAGTTATCCGCTGACGAGAGAAGAGCTCAGATATCTGTATACTATGTAGGTACTAAGAAGATAACTCTATAGTAAGAAGGGAATTAATGTGTACTGAGGGTCTAATAAACTGACGAAAATCTTCATTGAAAAATTTCACTGACCATCACTGTGAAGTTTGATTGGTGAAATATTGCGAATATCGGTCTGGGTTGTAATAAGTTACGTCCAGTTACGAAATTGTAAACGGGGCTAAAGTGGACCTAAGGGATGGGGAAGGAGGATGGGAGGGATGAACGATTTTCAAGGAGAGGAAAAGAGATTCAGAAGAGGAGAAGAAATTCATGAGAGCGGATGAGGAGCCCAGGAGAGGGATGTTCTATACAAAACTTATGCGGTCGAAAGCGTCTCGGTGACATCTCAATTACAACAATGTTTTCCAAGAGGGCTGGAGTCGTAGAAGGGAACACGGGGGGGGGGGGGGGGGGAGAATAAAGAGTGTGGAAGAGCTTTGAGAAGAGGCAGGATATCCGGGGAAAGGCGGGCGCTTGCATTCCTAAACGTGGGAACAAAGAGTGGTTGGTGGCATTTTAGAGAATTACACCCATATAAGCCAGTGCAACGTGATATATTTGACAATTTTTCTTGACGCATACGATAAAAATCTATCATAGACCAAATCCTTAGGATTAAATATTTAGGATAAAACACTTGTTGATTTTTTAACCAAACATAATTTTAAGTCACATTTTTTCTAGCTTAAGATAATAATAAATGCAATTTATAATTCATGGTGCCTCTAATGCAAGGTGGGTCGTTGTGCACCTAGTGATGAAGTCATTTTAATTTATTCACGATTTTGTTAACATATCAATCTTATGCTATCTAAGGAGTGTTGTTTACTTTCACTAGAAAAAACACGAAAAAGTGAATTTATTTATATTTCCCTCGGATCAATCAACTCCAAGCATGGAAAAGACGAAGTTACAGTTGTTATACGTTATTTTAGATTAAAAACTACCAGTGATACTATAAACACAACAAAAGGATATGTGTAAAGAAGATAATGACATAAGTGCGACAAAACCACGGAGACAAAATCATACACATTGACCAGGATTCGAACCCGGGTCCCACGATATCCAATAAAGTGCTTTAGCCAGTTAAGCTACCGAGGCGTCCTTGCTCTCTGCGGATGTTTGTGGACACAACCTTACTAGGTGTTATGGACTGTTGACCATATTTACTGCATATATACTGCAGAGATTTTTTTCTGTGGATTTTTCGCACAATTAGTGCATTGAGGGTGACTCCCGTAAAGAGGTCATCACCGTGACTAGTCCCGGTATACTTAAAAAAATGACATAAGTATTACATCAGCATTTTATTTACGCGTTACCCTCAAATCGATACGGAATAAGAAAATATAGAAATTATATCCTCCTTAAACAGCCCCTTATTGTCACTATTACTGTCATAGTTCAGAAGTGTATGCGTAAATCACATGATATTAAAGAGCAATAGCTATTTTTGAGACATTATTACAGCGAGAGAAGTGAAAATCGGTAACTTTGCTACAACCAAACCTCTACAGAGACTTTCTAAGGCTGAGGTTTTGGTAGTACAAATTAGTAGTGACCTATCTTGTGTAACCATTAAATTATCGTTGCACTTATTACGTAAATTGAATTTTAATTGCGCACCCAAAGTGAGAGTATTTTATCGTATTTTGGTGTAAACGAGGCACTTTTTCAAGGGTGTTGAACGTGCCGCCAGAAGTCAGCACTGCAGACACTATCCACTTATGTCTTCATCCAAGCTTTAAAATAGACTATACATCCCATTTTTGATAGAACGTCTGCAAACTGTGAATCTGTACTTATGTCTAAAGAATATTTTGAACTCGGCTTAAAATCATAGCAATAAAATATTAAGCTTTATCATTATTAGTTCTTTTTAACGCATATCATGGCAACTCATGAACCGATCAGAATGAATCGTTAGACAAATTCAATCTATCGTCCTTTATCTACGACTAGAAGCTACTATAATGCAGTCAGTTAGTGATGAAAGGCTACAAATTCAATAGCCATGAGGATATGGACGGCATTTTTCGTACGATACGATCCTCAACATGCCTTCGTCTCCCGTCTTCTCCCCCTCCACTCCCCTTTCCAATTCTCGCCTTCCAAGGCCGAATGCAAGACGTCTGGGAGGTGGGGGAAAGCCAATCTCCCCAGAAAATATCAGGTATCGTCTTCGCACGAAAAAGGTCTGCCTTTTCCCCACCTTTGCCCTCGTTAAGGCCCATGTACAGGATTGAATGATCATTCCAATTAAATTCATTCGCTATGACCGCTTTACACGGGGAATGATTGCGGTGAATTATTTCGGCGTATTTTCTGCGCAGAAATGATGCGCACTTGCGCGACTATCCATAATCTATACGTCGATTCTAACGATATGTCCGACCGTTTCTGACCACAGGATTTGTTATGGAAGTCGCAGACGACGGAATGCTTCGTTAACATGTGCGTTTGAATATATTTTTGTATTGCTTTGACTTTCGGTAGGGAATGACGTACTAAGTAATGAGAGGGATTAGAACGGTACGTAATTGAAAGCGGAAAACCACTTAACTAAATCGTGAGTTTTGTGATCCCGTAACGAAGTAATAAGTTGTTTCTGCGGCAGTGCAACTATGATTATGCTTCAAGATATGCGCTTTAGTAGATGAGTTCGGGACAGGATTGCCTGGATCAACAAGAGGACGTGAACTGAGTGAGCATTGGGGCAGAGTTCGTGGATCTTCGCCCGATGATTAGATTGTGCCGGGCTCCCCTCAATTCGTCTGGGGCGCATTATTCCAAAGAGGCGTCTGAACGGGTGGCTCGTAGGATCTTTGAGCACTGTAGGTATTTTTTAGACTAGAGGGTAGGTTATCTAGCGGGATTATTAAATACTTGACTATGCGTAGCCTGCGAGGAAATCCACATTGCGAAAGTATTCACAAGAAAGTAAGCTAAAGGCCTGGTTACACGGTGCATTAACCCGTACGGGTTAATGTATGAATGCGTGTCTGTTTGCATGTCTGAATTCATGGACGTTTGCGTGAACGAGGAGCATGAATGAGCGGTTACACGGTACATGCGTTCGCACAAGTTTTCACACATTTCCTCGTAACGCGAGGCGTTTAGTTTCTGTTTATTCCCTTTACAGTGCGCTAAATTTAAATGTGAAAACAGTCTATTAGGTAGGAAGCAGACGATACCAACCAGAAAATAATTCCCTTTTCGTTGTTTCCTGTAGGACCAGGAAATTTCACATACTGATAATATATTTGCGCTGCCGTTTAAACAGTGGTTTTCATTGTAGTTGCCGAAGTTGTTTCATTTCGTGCCAGTAATATTTATTTATATTTAATATTTATCGTTAACGCTCGCTTAATGTTATATCTCAATAGTACTCTATTTACTTCAAACCGTTATAAAAGTTAATACTTAGGCTGAACATTTGTAGACGCATCTTGTTTTTAAGCCGTGTTTACTAGACATTTTTCTGTCATCTGTTTCACTGAGTGTAGATGATATATGAGAGTACATATTTTTAATACTTTGTTCTACCTTTGTCCGGGACGGTTATAAAGTTAAGAAGATATTTGCTGTTGATGGAAAAGATGTTGGTTTAGAGGTCTTGTCGATTTATGAACTTGCGTAATGTGAGTCGTATTTTTGTGGTGGGCCAGCGCATTCCCACCTCGGACGCATAAAAGGTAGAATTGTCGTTAATTCGTATGATATTAATTATGTTTAAATGTGTTCTATAAGTCGTATGATAGCCGTTGTATTTCACAAATGTCGTATTGAAAACTCTGTGACAACCTCATCGATTGTTTTGTTCTGGCATAATACGACCCATTAGATACCATAGACATAAACTTGGTATGTCCGGCATACATATAGGGATAATCTATGCGAATATTAGTGTAGATGCAAATGGTGAGTTTGTGGTAGGATTCAAGCACTTACGATACAGTACAAATGGACAAATACGCGTAAAGAGTTACTGAATAGCCAAGACGGCCGTGGAATAGCCCTGCAGATGACAACTAAATGTGTCGTTTCCCACCAGGTGGCTCTGTTATCAACTTGTGCGAATGCATGAACGAAATTAGAACAGGTTCTATTTTCCGTTCACGCGTTCATGCATTTGTACATTTTGGGGTGGTTACACGGTGAATTTTTCCGTTCATTCTCGCGTTCATACATTTAGACATTAACCCTTACGGGTTAATGCACCGTGTAACCAGGCCTTAAGGAGCGGTAACGCTGGACAATAGCGTCAATATACTCAAAACGCGTGCTCCAGAGAAAGTAAACATACCAAATATTGTTAGCACTCCCAGTAAAATTCACCCACCTGGTACACAAAAGCTTGGAAAAGAACCAACCGAAACTCAAACTAAAAAATATGACATTAACCTAGTAGTAGTTAATGGCCGTAGTCTAAAAAAAATGTCCATGAAAAGTAAGTTTAGGCGCGGTAAAGCCGGGAAAAAGCATCCATATTCCCAAAAAGCGTGCTCCAGAGAAAGTAAACATACCAAATGTTATTGGTACTGCCAGTAAAATTCACCCGCCCAATACACAAAGCTTGGAAAAGAACCATTCGAAACTCAAACTAAAAAATATGACATTAACCTTATTGTAGCCAATTTCCGTAGCGTAAAAAACAAGCGCGCCGAAGTCGAGCATATTTTTCAGGACGCAGACGTGGTCATTGGGGACAGAGAGCTGGCTTACGGGAGATATAAGCGATAGCAAAGTTTTTCCTCCAGGATAAAAAATTTACACACGCGATCAACGCAACAGAACAGGTGGCGGAGTTTTTATAGCAGTTAAATCACCCTTACACAGCGCTACCCATGAGATGTAACAGTGATATGGTGTACAATTAAACAACGTAACAAAAGGATTATTCATGATTGCTCTTTTTATAGGCCTCCGAACTCCGAAGTTGATATTATTTACCAATTAGAAAATCAAATATCCGCATTAACTCTGAGGGACAGTGAAAATGTAATATTTAATGGGGAGATTTTAATCTTCCATCTATAAATTGGGATGCTTACACTGTAATACCGAATTCAAGGTATAGAGAAATCAGCGAGACTTACTCAACGTAATTGCAAATCACTCTCTCGCCCAAGTAGTTGAAAAGCCTACGAGACGAAATAACATCTTACACTTTTTAGCAGAAAGCCATCCTAAGTGGATAAAACAAATCGATATTGTTGACGGTATAAGTGACCACAGAGTAATTTTTTCAACGTTAAAAATTGATGTAATGTCAGCTGTTAAACAAAAACGCAATATTTACTTATTTGATAAATGTTATTTCCTTATATGTGGCGAGATGGTAAGCGACTCCTATACAACATTCGTAGCTAAAACTGAAGATAAAAGCACAGATGTATCATGAAAACACTTCTTAGAAAATTCTGCGATAAGGAATTAACGAATATGTTCCGTAAAAACTGAAAAGTTAAAATAAAGAACCACGCTGGTACAATAACAATTTCAGAAGGGACCTTAGAAAACGGAGAAACTTATAAAACTTGTACAAGAAGTCCACTATGTTTGGTCATTATCGACGAAACTTGAAGAAAAAGAAAGTCACGCGACACAACGCTAAATAACCAAGTAATCAATGCGAACGGCACTGCGAAACTTCAATAAAAAAGTACTTATCGAATTAATCGAAGAAAATCGGAAATCTTTTTGTTCCTATTCCTTTTTTGTTCCTAGAGAGCTTAAGATAAAGTATTCAGCCGCAGATTCGTTATTTGACAAAGATGGTAAACTTGTCATATGAAATATTGACAAAGCTTACACGTTAAATTTTCACTTAGAAAGTGTATACACTACTGACGATACTGAATTTAATTTAGACATCTCATGTACCGAAGAACCGATGGAAGAATTAACTATACAACGTGATGGGATAACTAAACAACTACAATCGATTAAGAATAGTAAATCTCCGGGTCCGGAGGGAATACCCGCGCATGTCCTCAAGGAGTTAGTTCCACAGATCGCACCATACGTAGAGATAATATGAAAGAAGTCACTATCGGAAGGAAATTCACCGCTAGACTGGAAAATTACAAGCGTTACTCCGATATTCTTTAAGGCATGGCCCAGGAAATTATAGTCCAATATCATTAACATCGATCATAGGCAAGATACTGGAGCACATCGTTGTTAGCAATAATATGACTTTCTTGGATAATCTTAACTTCCTCCATGACTGTCAGCATGGGTTCCGAAAAGGTAGATCATGCGAAACACAGATCGCGCTCTTTCTTCGCGGCCTTCTCAAATCTGAGGAATGGAAACGACAAGTTGATGCATTATTTCTAAATTTTAAGAAATCTTTCGACACGGTACCTCACAATAAACTTTTGTACAAATTACAGTCATGCGGATTAAACGAAGCAGTGGTAAACTGGATACACAACTTTCTGAATGTTCGTAAACAATATGTAATTCTTGACGGAATAAGCTGTGATGTAGTTAAAATGACTTTTGTCAAGAAGTCGGCTCTCTTTTGTTAATTACATATATTTATTACCTATGCTCCCGAATTAGAAGTATAATACGTTTATTTGCTGGCGTCGTTGTCATTTTTCGAGAAATTCGTGATCATTCATGCTATGAAATTATATGTTAGGATTTAAACAACATTTACCTTTGGAGCGAAGGGTGGGGACTCTACCTTAATCTGAGAAAATGCATGTTGGTATATTTTTGCAGAGTTCTTCCAATGTTAACCATGTTTATACTGTGGATGGTATTAACATAAAGGCAACAGACGAAGTGAAGTACTTTAGACGAATTTTAGCGCAAAAACCAGGAATTTTCTTCGGCCAATTATGGCACATCCTCAATTTCGGGCGGAATCATTGTATACTTTGCGCTTTAGTGTGGATACACACCCATGGTCCCATTTGAAGCTGCCGGGTCTTTTCACAACCTCAATGGCATCTCTCATTATTCTGGCGAAATAATTTTCTCCTTTCGCTAATATTTTCGCGTCGTCAAATAAAAGTGAACATCCGGGGTCTACTCAGGCGAGCTCAGTGATTTCTGGTCAGTCCTCTGTTCTTCCATCCGTGTGTTCAGCGTTCGGTGGTGTATAGTTCATTTTCCCTCTTTGCTATGAGTTGTTCTTAAAATTTCTCTTAATCCACTAGGCCTAATCAAGTATATATCGTCTTGCCATGGCTTATTTTGCACATAATATGTACCCTGACCCCAAGCTGAAGATATAAGAAATTGATCCAGTTATTGACCGCAACTTCAGTGCCAATGCTCGAGCGCGCTCTTGTTATCTTTGCTAGTTTATTTAAATATTTGTCCACCTTTTGTGCTTGCACAACGCTATAATGCCTGATTATGATGCAAACTCACAGCTGGTCTTTTATAATTAAATCCAAATAGCTATACAAAAAATTTACATTTATCATATATTTAGGAATTATTAGAACTATGGAATACCACCAAGAAAATTATCTCAAGATAGTATTCTTTGATCTAGGCGTTTCGAATTGGTCAGTAGTCAATGGCCACGCAGGTATTTTCATTCAATTAAGGTCATGTGCTTCCAATCCTAGGTAAAATTTCCTTGTAAATCAATGAACGGGACATAACTTGAATTTTATTTTCACTCACAGGGAATATCAGTTAACACTCTTTCACGAAAATGTAAGCAATAAATCATCCCGTAACCAAACAATTCCTCAATGAATTTCCTTCGTTAAACACCATATTCATTTAAGTTGACAATTATGCAGAGGTAATATCATCAATGAAAATAAGATATTGATTTATATTGAGTCACTTCCACGAATACATTACGAAATTCGAGAGAAATGGGTTGGGAGGAAGATTGAAAAAAAAGAATTAAAGTTTGAAATAAATGATGAAGGCAGAGATTTTCGCGGCGCCAGAATTCATTTAATTGAGACTCTTTGTAGCATTATCCCTCAAAGGGTAACAGGGAGTAGAAAGAGGAATTAGAAAGAGGTGAGGGGAATGAATGCTTAAGGAGCGAATAGAAAACAATAGGACAGAAACGTGGTGAGCTGAGGGAGTGGAGGCATTTGTTGGAACAAGTTAAATGTTTGTATTCATCCGCCTTGTATGCGAGTGCTGAGGCCTTTTAGCGTCAAGCATGTAACGAAGGCCATCGAGAAGAGAATGCAATATAAGGAAAGCCTTTTCCACGCCACTGTGCCAAGAGCGGCGGGTAAATATGTATTGACTAAACATCGCGAGATGGAGCAGGCTAAGAAAAAGAGAGAGCTCCTTAAAGTAAATAGCTCTGATGAGACCAGTGTGATTGCTAGAAATGAATGAGAAGTTCACTCTCGTAAGATGAGAACGACGTGTGAAGTATGAAATGCTAACAAAGTTCGAACGGTCTAAGTATTCAGGAAGCACTGAATAAGATTTTTTGACCTTTTAATCACTTTCTATACTTTATGCCTCAATCCTATACGATCACGGGTATTTTTACGTGAACGACAAATGCAAAGGTTCTTCGACTCGTGTAGTTGGTACATTACGGTGACGTTTTACACATTGAGAATAGAAATCTTAAGATTTCTAGGAAAGAGTAAACACAATACGGACTCAAAGTTCGGTAAATGAAATCATTTGCACTATCGTCTTCTTCATTGACATTGGATTTTCTCGACTTTTTACGTTAACCTAACACACCCAAGATCAAAATTTGTAAATTGCAGCCATCAATTTTTTTATTAATTACGCTGTGACATGAGAAAAAACCAACTCCACGGAAATCATAGCGTTTAAGGGCCTTATTCTTAGTCAACCCTGTAGGGTCAACCGACCCTGGATACGTCATCAGCCCCTACATAAACCGATCTCGCCCTACATACGCCGAATCAAGCCTTACGTATGGCCGTTTTTGGAACTAATCGGGCCCTACTTGATGTAGAGTACCCGAACCAACCCTGCACCCTACAAAAACATGGTGGCCAAATGTCGTCTGCTGATCACCTCGATTAAATAATTTACGTTGTAATGCATATTAAGGGAGACGAGCTCACACAAACCATTTTAAAATGTACAGTAACACAGCGGAAAGGTAATAATACTACCACTTTATAACCACCAAGTTAAATCTTATATATAAAAATGAATCGCAAAATGTGTTGGTAAGCGCATAACTCAACAACGCCTGGACCAATTTGGCCAATTCTTTTTTTAAAATGTTCGTTGAAGTCCAAGGATGGTTCTTACGGCGAGAAAAAAATCGAATAATTGCCGGGAAAACCCTAAAAACAGCCCTTTTCTTTTTCACATACAAACGTTTTCTAACTAAAACGTAGAATCAATTTGAGCTTTATTGCTATTATATAAAGTTCATATTAAATTACAAGCACTCACTGTTATCTAAGAAATGTAGGTGTGTTCCTAACGTCAAAAAGTAAATTTGCACTTTCTTACCGCTATACAAAGTTCAAATTCAATCATATCTATCAAAACAGTGTGCGTGTGTGCGTTGGAGCACAGAATACGTCGTTGGAGGATTTAATGTCGCGTTCCGAAACTAAAAAAAAGTGATCGCGGACCCGACCAAATTGAATAGTCACAAAATATAATAATAACAACTTGGTTGGCTTCGCGATATTATTTCTTTTGTTTTACTTTCGGCAGGCGACAAAAAAATAAAACATTGGTATGGCTTTGGCTTCAATAGGATTTGACTTCAAGTCATATCAGATTAAAAAAAAAACAAATTAAAAAAACAACTGTCAATGTCGATTTGCCGCCTTTGCCGGTGTTGTTTTTCTTGGATTTTCTGTTATACTCTACTGAGTGTGCTTTTGTTTTGTTTGCAGTGTTTTGTTATCTACCTATGAAAAAAAGTTATTGCATGTGACACAATATTTTAATAATGCCTCCTATAAGACGAGGCAATTTAAGTAGAAGAACACGAAATGCTACAAACCAAGCTAATTACCGATCTAATTGTACTGCACAAGAACGTGACGACCGAAATGAACATGAAAGAATTAGGATATCACAAACACGTGAAGCGCGAGCACGACTTTCAACTAATAATCGCGCAAATTTGAATCGAGCTGCTTTCAGTTACGATGTGTCAATTGACTACAGTAACTACCAATGTGTTGTTATTGGTTCCATGAACTCGGTTTGCTCACATTGTAAAGCATTAAAATACAAAAACGAAGCCAATGGATTGTGTTGCGCAAATGGTAAAGTGAAATTAATACCATTGAATCCACCACCAGAGCCATTGTACTCATTGGTTTCAGGAATAGGAACAGATTCCATACACTTTTTGAAAAATATCCAACAATATAACAATTGCTTTCAAATGACTTCATTTGGGGCAACAAATGTGGTTCGGGAAAATTTTATGCCAACTTTCAAGGTATGTATTAAAGCAGTTAATCATAATTATTTTAGCGAACAATATTTTCTG
This sequence comes from Ischnura elegans, assembly GCF_921293095.1. Lineage (NCBI taxonomy): Eukaryota > Metazoa > Arthropoda > Insecta > Odonata > Coenagrionidae > Ischnura > Ischnura elegans. The sequence goes on along the minus strand of NC_060255.1, from coordinate 10,248,967 downwards.
ATATATAATTTATAATAACAAATATTATTTAAGTTTGATCACTGACAATACATAAATTTATTCTACACCTTGCTTATTTATTTTATTTTATAGTGATTTTGGTACAAATATAATATATATATATTTTTTTTAATTTACAGATACAAGGCCAAATATATCACAGAGCAGGTTCATTGTTACCAGTGCCAGCTAGCAACTATGAATTCCTGCAAATTTATTTTATGGGCAATTCACAACAAGAAATAGATCAGCGTTGTGCATATAACAATTTAGTAAAGAGGCCTATTGTAGAACAATTACAAACTTTTTTTCATGAACACAATCAATTGATTATATTGTTTAAAACTGCACTTGATCTGATGCCATCTGACAATCACAAAATTGTAATCAGAGCTGATAAAACACCTGCGGGTCAACATGAAAGACGTTTTAATGCACCAACTATTGATGAAGTTGCTATCGTTGTAGTTGGAGAAAACCTTGAATCCCGTGATATTGTTTTACATCGTCGGAATGATCAATTACAACGTATAAAGGAAACACACCGCTCATATGATGCACTGCAATATCCCATTATATTTTGGCAAGGTGAAGACAAATGATGAAACTGGGGGGATTTACTTCTTAGATGCACCTGGTGGTACAGGAAAAACCTTTTTGATTTCATTAATATTAGCAACAATTCGCTCACAAAATAAAATTGCACTTGCACTCGCTTCGTCGGGAATCGCAGCAACTTTGCTTGAAGGTGGTCGAACAGCCCATTCAGCACTAAAATTGCCATTAAATATGCAAAGCAATGAAACTCCAACCTGCAACATTTCGAAGAACTCTGCAATGGCAAAGGTTTTGCAGCAATGTCAATTGATCATTTGGGATGAATGCACGATGGCACATAAAAAATTTTTCGAGGCTTTAGACAGAACCTTAAAAGATCTACGGAGCAATCAGAACCGATTTGGTGGTGCAATGATTTTATTAGCAGGAGGTTTTCGTCAAACATTGCCAGTGATTCTACGATCAACGCCAGCTGATGAACTCAACGCATGTCTAAAGTCATCCAATTTGTGGAAATATGTCAAAGTACTTCCTTTAAGCAAGAATATGCGTGTTGAGTTGCAAAATGACCAATCTGGAAACATATTCTCTTAACAACTCATTGACATTGGTAATGGCAATTTTCCTATTGACATGTTGACTGGATGCATTAACTTTCCTCAAAGTTTTTGTCATTTAACTCAATCAAAAGAAGAACTCATTCAGAAGGTATTTCCAGATGTTGCTCAAAATTACAGAAACCATGATTGGTTAAGGGAACGAGCTATATTGGCAGCCAAAAACATTGATGTAAATGAATTAAATTTCAAAATTCAAGAACAAATTACAGGCGAATCGAGGATATATAAATCAGTTGATTCGGCAACTAACCAAGACGATGTAGTTAACTATCCACCGGAATTTTTAAACTCGCTGGATTTGCCACGATTGCCACCTCACAATCTTCAATTAAAGGTTGGATCGGTAATTATAATGTTGCGAAATATCAACCAACCGCGCCTTTGCAACGGCACACGGTTAGCGATAAAAAACTACTAAACAACGTGATAGAAGCAATTATATTGAAAGGAAAGTATAAAGGAGAAGATGTTCTCATACCGCGCATCCCAATGATTCCGACTGATGTGCCATTTGAGTTTAAACGACTACAGTTTCCAGTGCGGCTTGCTTTTGCTATGACCATAAACAAGTCCCAGGGGCAATCATTAAGTGTTTGTGGTATTAATTTGGAAAACCCATGTTTCTCACATGGTCAATTGTATGTTGCCTGTTCCCGTATTGGAAAACCATCAGATTTGTTTGTCTATGCGCCAGGTAATCAAACAAAAAACATCGTTTATCACAAAGCACTACAATGAAAATAGAACTGATTTTTTTTGTTAATAATTATGATTTACATGATTAAAATTACTTACTTTTAAATGCTTATAGTGTTTTATTTAATTATTTTTAATTCACACCGAATTATTACCAGGGTGACGGTTCTGTTCAGGATAATTTTTTGCAAAGAATATAAAAAAGGTAGGAACAAAACACTGCCACATTACAAATTTTTTTGACAGGACGAAGTCTGTCGGGTCAGCTAGTAAATTATAAAATTGATTAAACTAATAAGAACAATATAGCGGTATACATCACCTTGTTTCTACGAATATACTATAATAATATTTTTCGCGTTTGGCACTTGGTATACTTTTGGGAAACTAATACTTCGTTTTCGTATAACCATAGAAAACGTATTTTCATGCCACTGTTTGCCACATAATAAACTTAACTACGGAAGGTGAAAGCGAATGACGAACCTTGATGATGCAACGTAAGTTCCCACGTCAATGATCATATTTGCTTCGTACTTATTACTATCTTGTACATACCGCTTTTGAAGTAATTTAAAGACAATAAGGTTCTACTTTTGGCTCGATATGAGAGCATTTGTAGCGATGATTAAGGTACCGACACGACCTCTCGGACGACACCGATTGTTCAGTTACCTTGAGCCGTTGCCCTAACAATACGCACGAAAATTATCGGGCATCTTTTATTAGTTTCATAGTTGTTCCCATTACGCCACCAGAGCGGAAAATTGGCGCGGCGCCATCATCTACGTCATCTCAGAGAACTTGACGACGGAATTACCCCCCACCACTTATGTAGGGTCGACTGAGAAACGCATGTAGGGGTTTTTTGTTATTTAGGGACGGATATGTACGGTCGACTAAGAATACGGCCCTAAGTTCTCTGGTAAGTAAAGGAATTGCCAGATAAATGATTGGTGAATATTCAAAACTTTTATTTGACTACCCTTCATTTAATGCAATGGTAAGACTAACTTTAATGTCAAGAAAATTCCATAATGAGAAATACCAATCGTGGTCCGGTTGATTATATTCATAGTAATGAAAGATGGACGAATCAATAGATACATAGTCGCATTTGCATAGAAGGGGGCCGACGCTAAAATACGACGTGTGAATCTGGATACTAAACATTCAAACGTAGGGATTTAAATTTAATTCATTTATCACATAAAAATTTATTACATGAATTCCAATCAGAATACCTCAAGTCCACCTTTCACCAAATTTACGCATAGGCACATCTACGTCCAATTTCACCCTAACCCTTAATTCTATAAAAAATATTTTGCTTTCGAGTTTATGTTGGTAATATATTTCTGGGAAGTGATTTAGAAATCCCCCATTTTCCAACATTTCTATGAAAGTAATAAAGAGTACATATTCCACAAGGAAAACTTATTTCAGTAAAATTGGAAAGGCCTAACGATTAATCATTTGAAAATAGAGCAAAGAGATCAATTTATCTCAGCGAAGAGAGAGATTTAATCGAATAAAAGTGCAGGAAAACGAGAAAAAAAAGTGAAATACATGTAATTGCTAAATCACTGGTTCCGCTTTCTATCAGCTACACCTCATAGTGGAGGAAGGAATAAGAAAAAAAATTAGACTAAAGATAAGGTATTATAAGGGAAAGAGGAGCTATGTGAACGATTTCTATAAATGAGACATTGGGAGGACAAACGCTCGCACAGGGAAATAGAAAACTTAGATGGTTCAGTAGTAATATAACACAACCATATGACATGATACGGTATTTTCATTACTAAGCGCTATTTACTAGATAAATAGGCTATAGAACGTTGATTTTCCAAATATTATTTGGTGGCACGTTCACCATCAATGTAAGAAATATCGATTCCCAGGTGATCAACTGGAGCACTTGTTGTCATTCCAACCGAAAATCGAGAACATGTTTGATGGATGAAATAACTTAAGAATAGCAGAGTAGGATTGCTCTTCATATATTAATTGCTCAGAAGTGTAACGTAAGGAATCTCAATTTCCCTCAAATAATCAGCGATTCTTCGAGGGTGGTGTGGGAATTTCCTAAGATGGGAAATAAACAAGCGAGGTGCTACTATACACTCGACAGGCTACACCTCATTTAGGCGGTAAAAATATGGGATATGGCGCAAAAAAATCAATACGTAAATTTTATAAATAAAATACTTAGTAAATTGCAAGATTTATCACAAACTGCTACAAGCTACTCGTATATACGAGTATTTTATTTTTTTTACTCGACAGGCTACACCTCATTTAGGCGGTAAAAATATGGGATATGGGGATGAAATGTGATGAAACGGGGATGAAATATGGGATATGGGCTACAGTGGGGCTCACACGGCTTCGACGAGAATTAGGCTGCTAGACGCTGAAGAATCGGAGGCAAAGTTTTAGGTTATGATTGCTGGTGGCAATGAACCAATTACCGGCCGAGCAAAGAAATACTTGAAAATATATAATTGTTTCACTTCATTTTACCTAATAAAATGCTATATAAGGTAAATTGAAAATATGGTCCTTAAAAAAAAAATTGCTTATGGTAAAAAATAAATGTTGCGTTTTTGTAACTTCGGCCGAATTCGGTATCTATAGGCAGTTATGCAGCCCGCATTACCATACATTGCCGTCTCGTGGAATATGCCGTTTTTACTGTCAGATGTAATCCTGCGCCTTTTTATGTCACGTATATAACACATATCTTCATATTGGATAATTAAAATTCTTAGATATTAAGTTTCCAATGAGATGTTGCATTATTTAACCTAAATCCAATATAAATAGAGATGCATTACAGTTTGAAAGAAATGAGTCAAAGCGGATATTTTTCGGTATAGCATGTATTTTAAAGTTTTTAATTGACATTAATTTTAATATTGCAGATTGAATTATTACAATTGATGGCTATTTATGAAGTAAATGAAAGCATTTTCGGTTCAATGGAACACAAAACTTTGTATATTCATTCCGAATTAGTCCTTCCTTACTTCACGAATCAGCGATATCACCGACTTCGACAACAAGATATTGGTCGAAAGAAGACGATAAGGCGTGGATTTGCTTTGGAAATCATTGAGCCAAACCATATTTATATTAATAAAAAATAATCTACACATTTACACGACGCAAAATTATGTTCCCGATCCGATTTTCGCTTGATGTTGATTTCTTCACGAAATATATGTTGTACCATCTATTAATTGAAATTTTAACGTTCATATACGAATACAAAAACTTAATAAAGCGAATAGTTACTCTTCGGAAAACATATTTATCTTCTGTGACAGACGACTTGATAATTGACACATTTTCAGTATTTTTTACTTCGAAACACAAATGAAATGTCATTATTATACGACTAAAAATTAGTTTAAACTTACTTAAATAGAAAAAAGCGAATTATATAGAAATAAAATGCAACGGAAACATTTTTTTTTTTTGCATTTTCAATAATGTTGCGTTTTCGCAACTTTGGCCGTAAATGGGTTAAGAACATTTCAGTGAGACTCCATCTTAGAAGCGTGTTATATTTCGATGTCCAACAAGAACGATGATGTAGGAGTATTTATATTGCCGAAGGAATACGTACAGGAACTCTGTTTTTCGCCGAAAAATGAGAGACTACACTTAATCGGGTCGGGTCGAACTCAGGCACCAAAATGTCTCACAACGCCCACCTTAATTCATTAATGCGACTTTTGCACTTTTAATAATTACCGCTTTTAGGCGATTGAAGCGACTAGTATGGAAGCAAGTAAATGAAGATTTACAATAGGTCAAAAAATTCAAAGGCACTCATATGCGTCCCAAGCCTTCTCACTTCTTTAATATACGACGTTTACTCATAGTTAGGTAAAGACGTGGTTGCGATTCTCCCAGAAAACAAAAAAGGTAACATATATTCCATGATAACTCGTAAGTAATATATGCAAGCTACGATAAAGTATAACAAGAATAAAATAGCAAAATAAAATGCTTGAAACAAAAATAGTCACTTACAATGAAAACCTGCTTCTTTTCCCCGCAGTTGCTCCTTCGACATTCTGTCCATTTGATTTCGTCTCGTGAAAATTATTTTCACCTTTCAAGGGTCGCTAATGTCGAGGTCTAGCCTTGGAATAGCAATTTCCCTGTTACAAGAAAATATATAGGTATGAAGGTCAGAGAATGATAAAAATAGTTAATGTTAAAACATTAAATATGATTCATACGGCATTTCTTAAAAACAAAAGAAAAATCAAAGTGTGAGACAAAACTTCATAAGATCAATAACAACAAATGGACAACTGTCGACCAATTTTTGTGGAAACTTTGATGTACATTACTGGTAAATTCTGAATCAGTTTCGTGAGGAGCCCTTCATTGTATCACATTAATTTTCAAGATAGGCAGTTTTCAAAAAATAAGCTGGAATTAGGATCTTTAGTTAAGTATTGAAAGAAAAAATTTCAAACTTATTTGAAGTACATTAATAATTATAAGAAATAATGCTATAAATTATTATTACCGTTGATATACATGCAATATACGAACTTAGAATCTAATAAAGCTATGTTTAACAGAAAATGCAGAACACCCAGTAAAATATAAGTCGTGAGACTCCATAATAATAGTCATAATCCGTCCTCGAAATATGTATCGATTTAAGGTAAACGCAAGGTACCTATTCAAGAGAAACTTAAGGATCACAAGATGTGTGATAAAATCATAAATACATTTACAGTTCAATTTGTACTTAATATAACTACATGTTAAGGGGAATTGGGTACATTTAAGTGATGATTTTAAATGCTCTAACTTAATTAATAAAGCTAATATTGAATATAGACCTTGCTTTTCAATCCTAGTAAGCACCAAATAGTTTAAAAAGTAATCAAATTTCAAAAGAAGGGATATGTATTTACAATGAAATCGTACCAAGTTGGCTTTCGTGGGCGAGACCCAACCTAAAGTATTTTTCCAGCTAAATCCACCCACGAAATACGGCTTGAATAATCAAAACAGGCCGCCAAAAAAATCCCTAACAAACGAGAGTTTTTCCTCTAACATGACGAGAGGGAGTGAGGAAAAAAACCGTTGATAGCCCCCGATCATCTGCGATGTTTGAGTTGAATCGAAACGGGAGTCGACAATAGACTGCTAAGCAATCAACCGTGCACCATTGGGCGGCGAAAGTTTTTTCTCGCATCAAAATGCCGCGCCAGGATTTCCCGAAAAAAAAGACGAATGTAAACCCTTATCAGATTTTGACGTGAAGCAGAAGGCATCTGCAGCGATCTGAACAGCAATCAGAACGGTAAGCTGTCATCGCCGCTTGTGAGAATGATTCGGAAAATATGGGTGTGATGGCAAAAAAAAAATGGATTCAAATGAAAGGAATTTTGACGCTCTATCACAACACACGCCATTAAACTTCCCGATCAAAGCATTGCATTCGAACACATACATTTTTACCACCCACGATGAGTTCACTATTTTATAAGAGACATTTTCTAGCTAAAAAGTGAAATTTATCGGAAATACAAAAAAATTTATTTTGGACCAATATACTTATTATCTTCATTTTCATGCAGAAATACGCCTGCTTAGAAGTTCGCATTCCTCAATTCCGGTAGTGAGAAGATACCCACTCAAGATTAAATTATCCTTACTCATTAAAATCAGTCCATGTGACCAAAAACTACCTTTTCATAAAGGAAAAGAACTATAAAACATTTGCTCCAAAAATATGTCAAAAATAATGTCATGCTTCAAAAGCAAAGACCTTGAAAAATTTATAGATTTTAATGAATGTCATGCCAGCAAATTTATAAATAATTTATCTAAGAGGATTAAATTGTAACAGAAGTCAAACTTTATTCCAAATGACCTTCTACCGTGCGTAAAAAGCCCCACATCTGCATTTTTAAGGATGCAAGGTTCACGTGGTTCACTATAATATTGCAAATCGCTAACTGATAAAATAAATTCAATAATATTTCTCGCTCGTATCGGAAAAAAATTCCCACCATGTTAAGGAAGAATGCAAGAACATTGGGGAGACTTAAGAGCTTATGATTAAGGAGTCGGATGATCCCAGAACTACGGTGGGATGGACTCAATAGTAATATGAGTATGCAGGGTGCGAGGGTAGGGCGGAACGTCTGGGATGTTTAAAGTTCCAACGGCAATCTTAGTGTGAGGAGGGTTAAACGGAAGTTTTCAGCTCCGAAGGAGTAAACAGAGAGAGAGTAGCGATTGACTGAATATCCACGACGAACATCCTCCAAGGATCCGGACTTTCCCTTTTCTGCCGGCGTGGGTGGAGGGGTGGGGGAGAAATGGGAGCGAGATGAAAATTCTGTTCGAATAAATCAAAGGTCTGAATCAACTCCCACAGATACAGAAAAAATGCCGCTCTTCCGACGACCAAACATTCTCCCATCTGCGAAAACCCCTTCGGATTAAAGATTCGGAATGGGTTGACGCTGGGAATTATGAAAGCAAAGAGGAGGAGGGTGGCGGATGGGAATTAAGTGAGGTAGGAACCGGAGGCTGAGTCCCAGGGCAAACTTTAAATTCCCCAACTCGTTCGGCGATGTCTCCTCATTCTTTAAAGAAGCGGCTCCGTCTGATCGCTACAGGAGATTAGACTTCTTTCTACTTGCGCCCGAGTTTATAGCAAAGGCTGCGATTTTATTTCAGCAGGCAGGGAAGAAAGAGAGCTGGAGACTTCTCTGGCTCTTTTCAGGAGAAGGAAAACTACTCCCTCACCCAATTAAGAACGTATTTCAAGTGCTGAAATTGTGTGCAAACATCGTATCAAATCAGTTAAAGCTATCATAAGTTTGAAATTTTGCTCCAGCTGCACTCGGACTTTTTTCTTTCGATCTTCAGGCAAAACAAATGCTTCCGGATACATAATTGATGCCTATGCATCATACATAGTCGCGCTGAAGGTTTTAAATGCTAAAAGTGCTAAAAATGAAGACAATGTACGAATTTTCGATGGGACGCAGCCAATCTTCCTCAAGAAAGAATAGGAACAGGAAATCTCTAAAGGTGATACTCGTTGTTCTCATTTAAAATTAGACCTACATATTCCGAAAACTCTTCCAACCAGTTAATAACTTCTAAGCTGGTAACTAGATTTGAACTTGACAGCGTTTGGATGTTCTATTTCAATTTACTGTGGAGCTTTGGATGTTCTTAAGTATGCAAAATTTTGAACTGGAAGTGAAGTTCAAAGCGAACAAAAAGATACTAAAACTATTTCCGAGAAAATCTTTCTGTATCTATCACAAAATCTCAATCCACGACGATATGATGTTTCCGAGTTCCTTATATTAACATATAAGAGAAAGGTAGGGAGGTGGTGATGCTTTTCACATGATAACACGATATTCTCTATGTATCAGATCGATTGTCGACCAATTTACTTTGTGGATATTCGTGGACAGTAATAATTCAAACAGCTAGAGTAATTTTCCGCACTTTTTCAATTTTCTCGTCCGATTTCAATGCTCACACATCATGTGCAAAAGCTGTCTATCCTAAGAGCAGCAATCCTGGTACATATGCTAAAGATAGGTTTAGGGGGAGTCAAATTTAGGAGTAGGTTTGGGGGGGGGGTGGGGTTGAGTACTCAATTGTGAGATTTCTATTCAGGGTCATCGGAGAAGGTTTTCAAGGGAGGAGGAGGGACATTCACGTTAAGGAAAGGTGAGATCATCATCGGTACCACCTCATGGACCAGACATTATTCAAGCAACTTCGAATACAATCCTTTTTCAAATTTTTTTACAAAATCCAGTGCTATTTAACTCTGTCGAAAACATGTAAAACTTTTAACTTAACATCGAATCGTTCAAGTTGTAACATTTTAGCACAGAAAAGGTTATTGGAACCCAAATTTTAAAATTATGACTGCGCTCTATTTGTTTATAAAATTGTTTGCTCAAAAAAATTATGATGCATATTTTTTTCGATTCTTATTTCATCATCAATCAATTTTCTTCAAAAAAGTGAAATCCAATAATTCTGGAACAAATACAGTTTTTAGAACAGTTCGGACAGCATAAGGGCTCATAGAGGCACTTGCTCGTAGTCGAACGGATGAATTCGAAGGCCCAGAATTTTTCTCCCAGGGAATACAAATCATTGACTTGCTCCGGTCATCCATCCGTTACTCCTCCAATCCGTTCCCTTGGCTCACATTATCCCTGCTTCTGATTCTCTTCGACGCAACCCCTTTCCCTCAACATGAGCCTCCCTCGCCCCCTCTCTCATTTGGAAACTAACCCAATTCATTAGTTTCATCATCCGTTCCAATACCCTTTATTTGACCAAATCAAACTGACCCTTTCCTTCCCATTCCCCGAAGTATATATAACCCTTATCTGCCCACGAAACAGGCAAACTCTTCGGCATTAGTATCCTAGCCAATTCCATCTGTCACTGACAAATAAGGTTTACTATTCCAAAGTTTCCCTGAGATAACTTCGCTGAAGCACCTTCATACCCTGGATACCGTTAAGGATTAACGATTGTTTGATTACATTTCCCAATAAAACATTCCTTACGTACACCAGTTTCTCACCAACCTTATCATTTCCTTCAAATATAATGCCGTAGTGAAGCATGCTCAGGACAATAAATACATTTGTGGTCTAAACAAAAAAATAATGAAATACCTTGACCCTCACATTCACCAAATGCCAACGTTTCATTGGATGATTTTGATAAATGAGCAGAAAAAAATTCACAGAATATTATATTTAAAATGAAATGCTAGCATGTTCGTCAATTAAGTATTAAATTAATTGTACTAATCATCTAATTTTCAATTGAAAAGAATTCATGACGAAGTGCGTAGTCTATACATTCAAGAGATACATTTTATTTCCTCGAATGGTATGCTTTGAAAAAAAATCGTAATACGCAGCTTAATAGAAAGATTACTTAAATTCTAATTAGTTAATAACTTCGCAGTTAATGCCCATTTGTTTATAATCCTGGTAACATGAACTCAATAACACGAGATCGTAATGATCTACTGGTATCAAGTTCCCGTAACTGGCACATTAAATATACCTGTATTTGGCGACTATACTGGACATTTGAACCCACAAACAAAAAAAAAAAAAGAACGGAAACTTATCTCTCAGAATTCAATGACACTCCTCACCTCCGTTCGAATTTAACGGGCACGGCCCGCTCGGATCCATCCATATTACTTCCCCGGCCGCTCTCAAAGTTTAAGAATTCCTAATCTTAATTCCACCTCCCCACCCTTCCGTTCATTCAACCCACCACACACCTCCCTGCGAAGTCGCAACTCCGAGCGCCCACCTTCACCACCCCCCGGCAAACCCCCTCGCCTCCTCCCGGTAACTCAACTCCCTTGGAGACCCTTCTCATGGACTTCCACATTATGTACCCCTCCAACCTCTGAGCAATTTAAAACAAACAGAATGCCCGGGTTTCTCGAGGGAAATTAGAGTAACGGGGTGGGGTTTACGGAAGGGGGGGGAGGCGGGAATGGTGGGGAAGAAAGGTCGAGGGGCGGTGAAGAGCGCATGGCAGGGGGTGAGGCTGGAAGGCGAGGCCCGTGAGGAGAGTAAGATAGGGATAGGAGGAGGAAAGAAAGGCCGGAGGAAGCGAAGGTGGAGATTCGCAAGAGGCAGACTGACAAAATGAATTCATTTTGGAGGCAACGCGAGGTGGCACTGTCGTGCTCTAACCCGGACAGCTTTAGGAGAACCAATTATTTGGAGGATTAGATTCACCGGTGCTGGGAAATACGCAAAACGTCAGGTACCACGAGCCCGCAAAAGACATTAAAAAATTAAGATTATAAAAAAAAAGTGTTCACAAATTTAGTTTTTGGAAGAACAATTATCTATTTCAAATATAAGCTACCTATTTTATTTTAAATACTATTCTTCCATAGGTGTACACATTCTTTTTGGTTTGAAGATTGCATGTTTATACTTTTTTAATATCCGTAGCTGGACACTGATCCATGAGAAGGAACTCGTATCTTGCCACTTACAATTCATTTCATTGCACGGCATGGTACTAAAAAATATTCTATTTATAAACGATAAAATTTATTATATGCTCCATAGTTGGAATAGGTATATAACCCAATGTGTCTTAAGCTATCTTTGTGAGTAAAATCCCATGAATAATAAACTCTTATTACCAAACAATACTCAAATGCGGACCACACTGATATACATTTCTACTGAATAACTGTAAAAATCTACTATAATTTTGCTGTAAATATTTCTTGTGCTGAAGGAGGAGGCGCAATTAAAATCCGCAAATAATAATCTGCTGATATTGTAGCAACTTTACAAACCTCAGTAGGATATTCATTGAAACATTTTCTCTATTAACCCTTAGGTGCACGATAAGCGGGATTTTGCCGCATTTTTCAAAAATTCGAAATAGCGCGTTTACTGTGCATGGATCACTTGTGGCACACTTTGATATTCTATTACTGTACTTTTCCCTCCACCAAGATCATATGTTTGCGTCAATTTGATGGCCAACTATTGCGTTAGAATCTTACAAAGTGAGAACGACGTAACTTCGGGTGATTTGCCGCTAGATGGCGTTCACACGATACTAAGGAACTTCTGATAATCTGTCGTTACCGTGGAAACTTGGAAGCATAATCCTTTTTGGAACACTAGGTTAATATGTGGTCTCGTATTTATTATATTTTTGTAAGTATTTGCATTATCATTTAATCACTATTATTATTTGTAAAATTTATCTCAACCTCAAACCACAAGTCATAATGTAAAAATTTCATCTTCATATTCGAATATGAATTACATTGGTGTAAAAATGCGTTATTTACACTTTACTAGTGACCGAAATAATAAGTTATGCACGTTCTTCATAAAGTATTATGCATTGGAGTTTGAAGGCGAAGAGTCGGTACTTGGTATATCTACCAGCGAGAAAAGAACATAATGCTGAAAAGGCATTATAACAAGATTTAGGAATCGTAACCTCCTTATGGACGTAAATTGAATTATGATTTTATCGAATTGTGAACAAATTGAGCTGGTGGTGACTAATTTAGAGTATATGATATTCCAAGGTGAGAACGTATTTATCACCCTGATGAGTTCTAACGAGTGCTTCAAAAGCTTGATAATGAAGATGGGAGGGAAGGGCAGGTCAACCACGATATGGAGAATATTTTTTTGATTTCTCACATGAAAGTGAAGAGGAGGAAGAATTTATTTTAAGACGCATTACGTTCCAGCGAGAGTTAGCAGTCTGATGATAATAATATTGTTAGCCGCCCACATAATTTCAACGTTTATCTAGATCAGCGGAAAACGGTGAAAAGTTTTGGCTGAACTCTTAGATATAATTTGCAAACACCCAAACAAAAGCTAAATACATTGTTCGTGTTTCACTAGGGCCAGCATCATTTCCTAAGAATGCCGCAACGGAACTCGAATTGTTGCCGAAAACGGTTTTACTGAACGTGATTGAAAAAAATGTCGAGGCCAACTTTTATATTGAAGGAAAACTGTCATTTCATGTGTACTCGAGAATCAGAGGTTGCATCACTACTTCTCGTATAGAAATAATATCTTTATTTGTAATTAAATGCACTCTCTCTGTAAGTAAAAGTTGGAAGGCAGGTGCTAGAAGAGCTTGTAAAACAGAACAGGCCTGATGATTTACAGAACAGCGTTCGGGATAGCAACGGGAATTCATGAATTCGAATGGGAAAATAACAGCAAAACATTACTCTTCAAGTCTTGATTTAGCCATTTATTTGCTAAAAAATAGTCTAACTTTCATGTACCGTGAAAAAAATCCTTCAACCCACAGAGAGTTCCTACCCTGTAAAATTCGATAGGCTGCAACTTCATTTCTTGGTTTCCAGCACTCTACCTGCACTCTTGTTTCGTACTGCACTAAACGAAACAAATCTGAAATTCTTTTGGAGTGCTTTTTACGTTGCACTGCAAAGAGGACATCAAAACTGTAAAACCTGAAATGATCCTGAACTACAACTCAACCAAGGGAGGTGTCGATTCTGTGGACCAGAAGTGTGTAAATTACTCCCCTTCAAGACGAACACGAAGGTGGCCTCTATCACAATTTCTCCGGTTTTTTTTATATGGCTACTCTTAGCTACCACAAGATTTTTGTAGCTAAGAATTTTGAAAAAAAATCCATCGGAGACCAGGAATGGAGTTCATGGAAGCTCTCACGTTTAGCCTTGTAGATGAACATTTCAAGCCCAGGTTGAAGAAAGTTAATCTTCCAGCAGACACAAAGGCTTTTCTAGCAATGAGACTTGGGAAAATTCCTGAATTATCTGCTTCTGCACATGAACCTCAATGTAGGGCGGGTCATTGTTTTACACGTGAAAAATGTAAAAATTATGAAACGGTAAATATACGAATGTTTTCTATTTATTTGCAATAATCGTTCCACGTGTGTTAAAAAATGTCACGAATGTCATTTCAGAGGCAGTGATGCCAATAAGGATGAAAAAATTTAAAAATTAATTTTGCTTGCATAGTTTGTTATTTTTAAAATTAAAATGATTGTATTAACGATTTGGCATATCCATTTCCTTTCCTGTGTGTGTTTTTTTTACTTTATAGTGTCTAGATTGTCGTCCGCAATTCCTTTAGAAAAATTAGTCGAAGTATTTATCAAGAAATTTGCATATAATTATGTCATTTTTTTTGTTTATAAACGAATTGGAAAAATATTTTAAGTGCTTATATTTATTAGAAGTTACCCAAATACGTTATAACACCCTCAAATTTAAATGTATGCTTGGGAAAATCAAAAATGTAAAATTGCGGCAAAGAGCCGCTAGCGTGCACTGGCACTATACTTGTGGGCGCGTGCACCTAAGGGTTAACATGTAAAACTTCTCAGTAAATTGAAAAAATTGGCTTCCATGGTGTGTTCACTGATATTAGCAAATTCACTTTCAACTTTTCAATTACAAAAGTAAAAAATTCAAATGGATTTGCGATTTTATAAAAAAATAACAAACCAAATTTTCCACTAGTATAGTTTCTCTAATAAATACAGAGTCATCTAGAGTTTTCTTCACGCATCAAGAGACTTAATAAAATCAAATAATTTGAGTCATGCTTCCCTTGCAAATTATTACCCTAAAATATCAGTTCTACCGTTACTGTTTTTTATTAGATTAAGATGATTTTTTTTTCAGGCTTAGCTTTGTGAAAATCAATTGTACACAATAAAAAGTTATGGTACGTTTTCACACAATTTATTCAAGACGACCGGTTTCGTCGCAGAGGCGACATCATCAGGTACGGAAATCGTTATTTTCATAGTTATTTTGTTGTTTTTTATATGGCTGCTATTACGCGTTGGCTGGATGGACTGCTTGGAGGAGTTGGAGATTAGGAAGCACATCAGGAATGGAATTTTATCAAATGAGAATATTTTTGTCAACTATTCCCCCCTCTTGGAAATTCCCCTGAAGTTGAGTAACCCTCCAACCCCAACGCAACCCTCCCCTACCAACGCGTAATAGCAACCATATAAACAGCAACAAAACAACTATAAAAATAACGATTTCCGTACCTGATGATGTCGCCTCTGCGATGAAACCGCTCGTATTGAATAAATCGTGTGAAAAAGTACAATAAGTCTTTATTGTTGAAATTTTTTGCTCTGAAATTTTTTATTAAGTACTAAAGCTGTCTTTACCGTACTCTACATTTAATCGACATTAATTGAACATTTTTCAAAATGCATCCAAATGTGATGTTTGTCTTCCGGGTTAATTCCGGGTCGACTCATGGGCCAAGAATGAGTCGACACGGAATTCCGGAATACAAACATAAATTTAATCAACGCGGAAACCTCCGTAATAATTACATCCAAATGAGTTTTAAAAACATTTGCCAAATAATGGATAGCCGAAGACCAGAGATGGTAAAGTTACCAAAGTAAAATTAGCATAAAGAAACTAGATTGAGTAACCAGCTCTGGGTTTTTCGTGACCCAATATTTCATGTTCAACACCCTGTCGCTGTGTCATCGCGGTCGTTGTTTTTGAGTGGCCTCGTGCATTCTCGCGTCAGAGTGCGTTCTCAACTTCTGAACTGGCGGCCAATATACCCAACCACGCCGTTACCTGTATGTAACCGTTTGGGCTTTTTCATTGCATTCTTGCACAACTACTATGCTACGTTAAATCCTTAGACACCGTTTTATTTTACCCTCTTCCTCTCGGACAAGCTTCGAACCAAATTTCGAACAGATCCACGTTCACCAAAATTTAGTCTAATAAATACAGAATAAAATTAGCATTAGTTATCTTTTGAGTCAGTAAATGCAAAATGCACGCAAATAAAAGCTAAAAGGGAGTAACTTTAACGGAGATTAAACATAAAATACGTCATACAACGAATTTCAACAATTTACGTCTTCAGAGGGTGATAATCACTGAATGCAAGCAACATTGCCCTCGAGCACATCGCTGCCAGATTTGCAGCTGAATGCGTGCACCAGGTCACATTCCGGCGACGATTCATATTCCTGCTACAGTTTCGCCGGCGTTGCAGCACGCGTATTCGGGCTTCAAGAGACGGTTGTATGTTTTTTCCCGTCCTAAATGAGCTTTGGTATTGGGCAAGTGTGTCGCCATCAGTCGGTTCATGTAGCAGTTTCTTCTATAAGAGTTGGAGAGCGAAAAGCTGTCCTCCATGTTGAAATTAGGTGTTTTGGTTATTTCGATATACTTTCCAAAATGTATTTTATAATTTTTATCTTTTAAGGGAAGCATTTTTCGTTCAATGATATGAGGTCTCTTTTTGAAGACTTTGTAATATATCGACCATTTTAAAAATATTTTTAACAATGCATTGATTAATACATCAATTCGCTGTATTTTTTGAACATTTGGCGGCTTATGGATATAAACAAGGGAAATGTCTCCGTAGGAGCAACTCACGAGCTATGCCAACATCTAAATTAGGAACTAATCATACCACTGAATTTATAATCACATAAATGAGCTATTCAAAGGTACGAGGAATTCCATAGTCACCATCACAGAAGGTTTTATAATGCCGATAAATATTTTTCCGCATGTGATATTCAGAATGAACGCATCCTGCCATTTAGCCAATTTCATTAATCGCCTGTCTGAACTATTATGCTTTGATAAAACATTCAAATATTCTCAAGTGAAAGTTAGGACTGTACCCATTGTACGTAGCGTAACGGCAACATGGCACAGTGTACCAAGTTGCCGTTAGGCTATGTAGACATTATCAAAACGACACTTAGTGAAAATATTTAAAAGGACAGAACTTAAATGAATATTATGAATTTAAATTTTTAATTTACCAATTCTATATTTAACTTCGTCTTCTGGAATTTTTTATTTCAACCTAATTAGAAGTACAGTGGCGGAAAAAATTAACGCAAAGCTCATTGGCGTCTGAAAGCGGCCATTTCAATAAACTACCTGGTTGCCATTATGATTATTTACGCAAACTACTAAGTACATTATTACTCATTAAACTCAACCTTTGTTTGGAAATATGAATAAGGTGTGACGACAGTTTCCCTTGCACACAATAGTTTTACGTAGATACTTATTATCAATTTCTAGTGCAAATGGGAGAGAAAACTTTTTTTCGGGCTTTTTACACTCATATAGGTTGACTATAACCTTCTAGGTGAGATCCTTGGAATAAATTGGGTCTAGAATGACGAATTTAATCACATGAATACTCATCATGATCGCGAATGTAAACACTCTAGGAATACCTCTAAATAAAGTTTTAATGTGCCGGAATACACAAACATCTACTTACAGATCGAATATCCAATAAAATATGCTATTAAATCATCTTATGAGTGGCAGATTACAACAAGATATAACAAAAGTTACGACTATGAAGATGTTAAAAGCTGGATAACTTAGTAATTTAATGAAACGTGATCTTCGTAATACAAAGAGTTTAATATGAAATACCCGTAATAGCACTTATTCTACGAAATCTAGTATTAAGTGTCTTTGATGTACCAGCTTACGGATAACATTGCACATTCAAACAGCAATGGATAGAAAAATTAACGTATACAGAGTTAAAATGTTCTCCCCATTACAAATAATGAAAATAAAATCATTTCTACCAACCTATTCAATAAGTAAGGTCTGTAAAGGACCGCAATTTGTATTGGTATATGCAAAACAGTAACGAAATTTATATATTCGATAAATTACGAAAAACAAAATTGCTAAACTGGAATATTAGTAAATTCTATCAAAAAAACATAGTTTGATAATTGTTACCGAACAAGCATGCGCTTTCGTAATATTAATCTTAATTTCGATGGTAGTTACCAAACTCTGAAAAGTATTACATTTATGCAGTTATTCTCACCAATATCTTTCGTACAACTGACCAAAATGTGTAATATAAATTTTTTTGCTATAACTTAGCTAGAGAGTTTGATAAAATAAATCAACTTCTCCATTATTTTTATCAAATTTTAGATATATATGAAACAATAAAACACCATATCACACCAGTTTCAAAGTTTTCATCAAATATTTTATTCCGTGTCGGCCGTGGCACATTGCACACGCAGCCAATACTAGGGGCCTTGAAGTGGGGATGGACGATGCGGAAAAGGTAGCCAAAATTCACTCCACTGTCAAATGTCCTAATGGCTATGCAAGGTAGAATTTGGATTACAGCAAATAAATAAGCGCGTAAGAATTCGATAGCCATGCAACACCCACTGTACTACCTCAAGATAGGTGAAAAAAGTCTAGATATGAAACATGATGGCCTGATGAAGACAATCGTAGAAGGATAGGTGGAAGGGAAGAAGGGCAAGGGACGGCCCCGAATGAGTTACATAGGACAGGTTATAAAGGATTAAAAAGAGAAGAAATATGTCGCTATGAAAAGGTTAGCGGATAGGAGAGAGGAATGGAGAGCTGCGTCAAACCAATCTTAGGAGTGTTGACCAATGATGATGATGATTTTTTTCCCGCTATACGGGACACATCAATTTTAAATTTCCCGGTCATACGAAAGCATTATTTTGCAGGGCAAAATTTTGGAAGATGGACGACCTAAGACGTTTCTGAACTGACCGCTTTCAGACGCCAATAACCTTTGCGTTCTTTTTTTTCCGCCGCTGTACATAATGTATATGATTAGAAGGAGACAACATCGCTTGCATTCGTAGCTGTTATCATGAATCTTTGTGAGATATCACCTTGATTGTCATGTTTTATTTTAACGTTATTGTCACCATGATGTTCAGCAAGTTTAATTGGCCATAGAGACCAGTATGGATATCCGATATTCTAACATCCCCATTTTAGCTATTACAGTCAATAAGTTGGCAAAATGCTCTTTAACATTCTTATTCAAAAGATTCTCGGACATACTGAAATAATGATTATGAGGTAAAGGCATGGGAAAATTTTATTATAAAAAAAAGATAAAGAGCCACTATATCGCATAAAAATACAAATGATTACATTATCACATTCTACGCAAGAAAACTTCTCAGGAGATACCTACTTTGTAGAAGCTATCACTCATTCTAAGAAAAAACTATTTTATACTGCACACGTATTTTAGTGCTAAGTTACCTAGGTTTCAGGAGCTTAATGCTCTATGCCAAGAAAATGACACAAAGCCAGAACCCGGGACAATTAACAATGCATTAAGGCTGCTTTTTAAAACTGTGTTTTACTATAAAGATCTAAAAAAAATATAGACTAACATTCGAGACACATGCTCTTGTATCAAACGTCAAAAGAGAGAGAGAGTAATTAAACAAAGGAGCTCCCGCATCAATTCCCTTTAAGGTTGCCCAAGAGAAGTGATCTTTTCTATTTCGACTGGGATACACGGCAACACATACTATGCATTGAAATTTGTCACAGGGAAACACAGTGATTTTTTTTGCATATAGGCACTCCGTCAACATTGCTGGGCAATATCGTATGGCGACAATTTGCCTGCAATTATAGTCCTGCTTGGACGCAGCTTGAGCCTTCATTTGTCCATTAATTTTCTCAAGTTCATTCCCGCCAAAAGACGTTTGAACCGCTATGAACCACTCATAGCCCTGCAACTTTTCTGAAGATTCAAAATGTGAACAGCCGAAAACTTTCACTCTAACCACATCTCAGTAAACACACAATTCAAATGACGCGCGCGTCGAGGCATAAATCTTCGGCGCAACACGGACTTTCGACACAGTCGTCTCAGCGACCTCACACTTAGAACTCGAGGCTCATGGAGATGATCTCAATAAATTTCGTCGAACCCGATGATTCAAAACAGCTAAACGCAGGTGATTATTCGCTCAGTCTATAAGCCGAATTGATTGCAGCAAATCACGACGGTGCACTTGTCTCTCGCTAAAGGCGGATAAACGGCGGCCTAAATTATTCCCCAACCCAGGAGAAGTTATGACGTCTTAAAATAGAGAGGGAAGGGTTACCATCGGAAGACAAACTGCAAGCTTCCCAACTCCTTAGCAGCCGAAAAGCATCACTTAAGAGATGAATTAATGCTGAGAATACAAGCAGAGATAGAGATCTTTGCTTGCATCACCATGCGTGTGTGAAAGCTGTATCGGGGGAGGCATGATAAATTTCTCCGAGGATACGGGTCCATTAAGTTCATGGTTTTCTCAGAAGTCACCTGGCATACCTTAATGAGCCCAAAATGATTTGTAATGTATTGTGAAAATGAAGACTGCCAAAGTTCTTCCGCTACCTAAAGATCCAAAGAGGTAACAAATCGAGTATTTATCATCATCTCGTGGTGTTCTGCCCGTCGGCAGGTCCCCCACGCTAATGCTGTCTCCATTCCCTCCTGTCTCCGGCCATCTCCTTGAAGTCTCCATATCTTCCAATTTTTATGTTGTCAATGAAAATTTCAGCCTTCTCCTTCCCCTTCTTGTTATTACTTGACATTTTTCATGAACTTTGTGCTTTGATGAGCCAATTTTTGTAAATTGTGTTTTTGCTCCAAGGGTTTTACCCAGAGCATGAATAAATATCTATTCTATTCTATTCTTCTTCTGATCCCTTCCACCGTTCCCTCCAAAGCTACTATCAAAATTCCATTCCCTCTCATCAAATGTCCCAGCCAAGTGTTCATGATGTGTTCACCTTCCTTTCATTTATTCTGTCCATCAACGTTCTTTTCTCATCCATCCTATTTAACACTTGTTCATTCCAAAGTCGATCCGTCCACCGTATTCCCTCCATCTTCCTCCAAACCCACTTCTCAAACGCCCCAATCCTGTCCCTGTCTCTCTTCCCCATCGTCCAAGTCTCACATCCATACATAAACACACTCCACGCACAGCATTTCACCAATCTACTCACAACAAAATAGAGATTTATTTTATTCTAATTGGGTCACAGTAATTTGATGCTCCAATGATTAAAATATTTTTTTTTCTTAATCATACGCCAAAGAACTATTTTATAGTAGTTTTTAAAAACAAAAGGTACCTTTTGTAATGCATTCCACAAAAAATATAGTGCTTATAGACTTTAATTCATGTCCTGGAACTGCATTGCAAACCTTAGAGCCGAGGATACAGAGCCTTTTTGGATAAGACAGTTTACAAAACCCGAGTATGAGATTGGACAGGTAATCCTCAATTAGAGTGTAATTACTTCATTATAGAGCCTAGAAGGAATTTAGGGTTTTTAGTCACTTGGAGTTGTATGCGTGTTCATGCTATCAACAGCTAAAATTATTTTGATAAATCACAGACAAAGTAATATGTATAGCAAAATTCTTTGCAGCACCTTCTTCCCGCGGGTACATTATTCAAAACGTTGAGCAGACTGTTCTTTCCTCTAAATGAGAGATATAAAGGCAATTTATTCTACAGTTGTAATCCTTGAACCTCTTCCAGCAATTTTCTCAGAGGCACGTTCCTCTCATTTTGGCCTGATACTTCAGCATGAACGTTTATATTTTTAGATTCTAACAGTATAACTTGAACTCTTTTTGGCTGTATGCTAAATTATAGTAACTGAGTTTTCTCAGAAATCTGCATAAAAATGAAGCATCAATTATACATTTCGTCATTAAGTCTTTATTCATAGCTGGACTGGGATCATAGTAAATATATGATTAATACTAAAAATGAGGGCATACATATCTACAGTTCAATCCACAGCGGCGAGAGTGCTTTAAATTTTCTTCGCTGCCGAAAATGGTACTTCCAGTTTCAAGCATGCATCAGTACATCTTACTGAACTTTCCATTTACTTAAAAACAGTCTCTCGAAGTGGCTTCAATTGAACCCTCGGTAATGCCTTTCAACGTTACCTTTCCTTTAGAAAACGAGCCATACGTATCACGTCAAACTGACAACATAGTGATTAAAGAGCATCCTGAATCAGAGGCGCAGCGACGGGGGGGTTTGGGGAATTAAACCCCCGCGGAGCTCAGAAATGTTTCAAGTTTAATCCATTTTACTTATTTGGATCAGTATTACTTATATAATGGTGTTAGGATTAATCATATATCCTTCAGAGAGCCGTAATACTCGCCATTTTTAACCATTATTCATATAAATTTTCTGGAGGAGAGCCCCCGCAACTTCTGCTTACCCTGGTGGGTATGCAATACCCCCACACCCGTAAGTACTAGTTGCGCCTAAACCCCCCCCCTAGTCTTAATTCTTCGCTGCGCCCCTGTCCTGAATCACATGCTGCCAGATGGCAGGCGAAAACCGGCAGGGGGCTTCGGGTTGGATTACAATTTAGAAAAGAGAGGGCACGACCGTGTTCTCGGAGTGAAAATTCTTCATCCAACTGGCCCATCTCAAGACATGGGTTGTCGAGGATGGGAGTCGGAAGGAAACATTCAAGGAGAGAGAGAGAGAGAGAGAGAGAGGGACTGGGCAGGCTGTAAGCGAGAGGAGTGTGGAAGCATAATACGAAGGGTTGCGGTTCGAGGGGGAAGGGGTTCTCTTCTCGTGGGTAGGTGGCGTATTTGTACAGATGACGCGCCGCGCTACTATTAGCAGGCTCGTATCATCCGTCGAGCAAACAGATTTCAAGAAATGGTACGCATCCGAGCCCTAGGGCAAATGGAAAGGGAAGAACGGAGGATGTGTGAACATGAGGAAAGTGCACGCGAGCACATGGAGGAGAGAATCGAGTGCGGCCGATAAAACAACAGAGCCTCGCAAATGCGGCATTTATTCTACAAGATAATTCTGACGTAAAAGTCGAGTGAAGATTTTGAATAATAGGCAATCGAATGTTTATCATGACATAATTCACCCCCTGTTGTTCATTATATACATTAATGATCTATGCTCCCGCATTAGCAGTAAAATACGTTTATTTGCTGACGACGCTGTCATCTATCGCGAAATTAGTGATCACTCTGACTATTAAATTAAGACTACTTATTAAGGTAGGTTTCCATGGAGTGCTCAAGAATTATTCAGGGAGCCTCCTCTTCCATCATGCACTTCCCTCTTCAATGCACAATAAGAACTACTCCCTTTCATTCTATCTAAAAATCCTATTCTTATCCTTCCCCTCCCTCGTATACCTAACATTCCACCCTACGGCGCTGTTTTCAATTTCCCCTCCCCGCTAAGTACTCGCTCCATCCATTCTTACTGTTTCCTCCGTATATCATCTAAAAGCTGCCTCTTCTCACCCACCATGGACCGCACTTCGTTTCTCCTCCTCCCCTCCGTCCATTTCACCTTCTCCATTCTTCGCCACACCCACATCTCGAATGCCTCCAATCTTCTATCGTCTTCTTTCCTCAGTGTCCACGTTTTTGCACCGCAAAGCGCTACACTCCACATCAGACTTTTCACCGATCTTTTCTTAAAATTCTTACATAGCGAATATCTCCTTCCTGTTCATGAACGCTTCCTTTGCTAATGCATTTCTCTTCCTGATGCTCT
This sequence comes from Ischnura elegans, assembly GCF_921293095.1. Taxonomy (NCBI): domain Eukaryota; kingdom Metazoa; phylum Arthropoda; class Insecta; order Odonata; family Coenagrionidae; genus Ischnura; species Ischnura elegans. Next base: position 10,225,082 of record NC_060255.1, on the reverse strand, counting down.
TACTACTGCATTCGTTTTCCTCCGACGTACCACCTAAATGGTTGAACTGCTCAACCTGCTCAAGTTTTTCACCACCCACCTTTATCTTAAGTCTCACATTCCTCGCTCGTAATGCTTTAAAAAACCGTATAACCTGTGCCTTCTTGTGAATATTCCTCATCCCATATCCCTCGCAACGCTCGCATAACGCATCCACTAGAGCCTGAAGCCCCTTCGCTGACTGGCTAATCAGTGCCTGATCATCCGCGAATCTCACCGATTTGAACATAATTCCTCCCACTTCTATTCCAGCTTCTAACTCATCCCACGTTTCCCGTACCATCTCTTCAGCGTACACGATAAAGAGCAGCGGCGATAGAGGACAGCCTTGTCTCACTCCTCGGCCCATGCTAGCCCACCCAGATTCTCCGTCCGCTACCCTCACTTGCGCAGTCTGGGCCATATACATGTAACGAATCAGTCGCCTATCCCTCCAATCTACCCCTATTATCTTGAGAATATCCATTAACTTTACCCAGTTCACTCTATCAAATGCTTTTTCAAATTCCACAAAGCAGGCATAAATGTCCTGGTCATATTCTAGGTTCCTCTCCACCAGCACCTAGATTATGTAAACATGACATCGACGACGGCGATATATGAATGACACGTTCTGCTGCATTGAGCAATCATGTAAGCCACCGTCTTCACACGTATCATGTTCGTGATGTGACGTCACACGCCAAGATGCGAATCGACTTCAAAGGCATCGTATTTGGAGGCTGGTATCATTAGGAAATGTCAAGAGCCAATGGAATCCATCGGCACATCTCTATCCGAGAATGCGTCGTCAGCGGAATCTTCGAAATAACAATAACAAACAACGATAACATAAAATGGAGGCTGTTTAAGGATAATACTTCTCTTCGTCATTAGGAAATATTATGACGAGGTAATATGGTAAAGTTATGGCGATAAGTGGAGTTTTACTTTTTGATGTGTGATCACATACTAAACCTTTTATGCTAATGCTCGCCGGGAGATGCTGCCGTCATTAAATATATACTATATCATAGATAATGGTCGTAACCTAGGATGGATACTAATTGCTCTTAAAATGCTAATGGGAGTGAAAAATTCCGTTATAAGGCGCTAGATATTCAAATGTAAGTAGTTAATAGTTGATACAAATTGATTAAAAAATCGAAAAGCAGTTTAACGTTGTTGATATATCGCAGAATGTGCTTAGAAAATGCTGCTGATAAAATTTCGATAAAAAGTAATTGACGAAATCACGGATGTACTTCCATTATTAATTTTAATCTCTGATTGGTTACTGTTTATGGATTGAGATACGGTTGGTATTAAACCTTTGCAATATGAATTGCGATTTAAATATTACTATGTAGATAAAGCTATCACATGTAAATTAGAGAATTAACAAGACATTTCATTGACTCTGCGCAACTTAAAATCATCATATTACTTTAACTGTTTCATGTGACTTAGCTTTTCCAGTAGTTTACCTAGAAAGGTAAATAGCTGAAATATAAACTTCTGTGTTGCAGTTGAATAAAGTTCCTCCATTCTTCCTCAAAGATCCCACTTCTATGGAACTTACTTCTAAGAATTATGAATATCATTGGTATGTCCCATTTGAATTTGACCTAAGTATAGCCTACCATTATCTAGTGAAATTGTTCAATTGTGCCCCTACAAGATTGAATCACTGTTTTTACAAGCCACCCGAATCTTCCCGCTGGGGTCGAGCCTTGTTTGTAATTATAACATATGAAGAACGAAACTACGCTCGCGCCGGTTTTTGCATTAGGGGTAAAGCAGGTATTTTACGAGTGATTCGTGATATCGTTTTAGGTCTTACCTCCGCAAAATATTTACTGGAATGATTTCGATTTCCTAAAACGTAACCAAATGGTAAATTGAAAAAAAAAATTGGTTAAAAAATTTCAAAGAAATTGAGGGATATATTTTTATTTGAAATACTATCCACCTATTTCGGGAAGTATTTATGAATAAAAATGGACATGGACTAAGGTAATTCAATATTTCGTCGATGAAAATGACATATGAGATGCCCCGGCCGCCGAGACAGACACGTATCACATATCACACGTATAAGTTTCGGACGTGATACGCTAACGACGGCGACAAGGTGAGAAAAAGTGCTATCACGGATACATAATCGCTGTTATGACCCTCCGTCGTCAGTATCTAGTTACCCCTAGAAACGACGTCGGTCTCACCCTTCTCACAGTTACATAGTTAGGGTGCAGTTACCTCATTATCGCTATTGCGTCACGAGTTGACATCCCTTTTCTAAAACCAAACCGATCATCGCGCAGGCACTCGTTTGCCCTCGCCTCCATCCGTCTGTTCCATATCCTCAGTACTACTTTCTCCGCGTGCGATATTAGGCTAATAGTCCTATAATCCCCGCATTCTACGGTTTTCTTCTTTTTTGGTATAGGAATTAGAACCGTCTTCAGGAAATCTTCCGGCCAAAACCCCTCCTCATAGATAGCGCGAACTAGCTCGAAAATCGTTTTCTTACTATCTCTCCCTTGATTCTTCAGCAGCTCTCATGGGATATTGTCCGCGCCCACTGCTTTCCTAGCCTTCATGTCAAGAAGAGATCTCTCGATTTCCGAATCTATGATCCCCGCCACAAGATTATCCTCCTCCACTTCATTTTCCTCCTCTAGAGTCAATGTCTCCGGCCTGTTCTTTCCTTCATACAGATCCTTCACGTACCTATTCCTTCCATCTACTCTGTACCTTTTCTCACTCGGTTAGCATCCTTCCATCTTTAGCCTTAATTTTAGGCATGGCTTGCCCTCTTTTGCCACCCGATAGCGACTTACCTTTGGCATATAACGCGTCTACCTCTCCTTCCTTCCGAAACTTTTCCATTTCCTGACACTTTCTTTTCCACCAAGCCTCCTTTGCTCTCTTAGTTACACGCCATGATCGATTCTTAATTTGTCTATGCATTCTTTTGCCCTGCTCTTTTTCCACGCTATATACTAGTAGGACATTTGACTCATAAGACATTTGTGCCAAAATATGGTCGTTTAATAAATGTTCAAAGTTAGATATTCCAGTTAAGATGCACATCCGAGGATATAAACTTGGCTATGACAAAATATTAATAAACATAAATTAAAGTAAGAAATACCAGGGTCGGTACTAGTAGCCAAGTTTGAGCGCTGACGTCATCTCCACAATGAATTGTCTTTTCCATGAATGTTCAGAATGTTATGGCGTTCTCCTCGAGGGAACTCGATAAGAATATAATTATCTCCATGTATTTTTGCGTAACAGGCTTATAAGTTACGGATACCAAATAAAATGAAGATCGCACTCTCTAAGTACGGGTCTAAAGTGCCAACATTGTTCATGTTTTCCTCGGTGGCGGCGAGGTAACGTTCTCGCCTGCCAAACAAGTGGTCACGGGTTCGAGTCCCGCCTGGGTAGGTTTCCCCGGTCCAGGGCATGGTTGTTCGTGTACGTTTGATTGTTACATTTGTTGAATACCCCGGTAAAAAATGGCCAATAAGAGCTGTATCCGGTGGTTTGAGAATAAAATAAAAATACATATTAAAAAAATGTAATAAACGATTTAAGTTTTTCCTGGTGAATACTTCTGACAAATGTTTCTCGGGTTTGCATCCAGGTTAAAGCTTTTATGTAAGCCGACGTTTCGGAAGACGACTTGTCTTCCATCCTCAAGGCTGTGTTACTTGAATGAAGTTCAATTTCACACTGAACAGGATCGACCGTTTACGGAGACAACAATACGGCTCAGGTGTCGTCCGATTGGCTGTAGGTCTTTTGAAATTCTTCACGTTTAACCCTTATGTTTTTCATACAGCTGAATACAGGTCTCCATGTAGTGCTTAGATGAAAGCCGGTGTCCCGATTGAAATTTTTGGGATTGAGGCGGATCTCTATTGCTTCCTTAACTACGCGGTCCCAGTAACGTTGAGCATGGCAAAGGATTTTGGTGTCGTCCCATTTAATAGCATGGTCTTCATTAATGCTGTGTTCCGCCACGGCCGACTTTTCTGGTTGCGCTAATCTGAAAAATCTCCGGTGTTCTTTCAGCCTCGTCTCAATCGTTCGGCCTGTCTCCCCCACATACATTTTACCACATTCACAAGGTATTCCATAAACCCCTGGTGTCTTCAACCCAATCGGATCTTTCACCCTAACCAAGCGGTGCCTTAATTTAGGTGGTGGCAGATGGACAGTTTTGATATTATACCGTCGTAGAATGCGGTGGATCTTACCAGATATGGTTGACACATATGGGATTAAGGCTGTTGATAGCGGTTTTTCAGGCGGCTCATCCGGGCAACTCTTTTGTTTTATGTTGAGTCTGCTTAGGGCCTTAAAAATCTCTTGTTTTCCATAGCCATTCCGTAAAAATGTTTTCTTAAGGTGGTCTAACTCGGCTGAGATGCTTGTATTATCTGATATTAACTTGGCTCTATGGACCAAGGTAGATAATACAGCGGCCTTCTGCGATGGATGGTGGTGGCTCTGTCCGTTGAGATACAGGTCAGTATGCGTTGGCTTCCTATAAACGGAATGACCTAGGCTCCCATCTTCTTTCCTATGTATTAGGATGTCCAGGAAAGGAAGTCGCCCATTCTCTTCTACCTCCATGGTAAATGTGATACTCGGGTGTTGGTTGTTCATATGAGTCAAAAATTCGTGCAATGCAGCTGTGCCATGTGGCCAAACTAAAAAAGAATCGTCCACATATCTGAAAAAACATTTTGGACGGCAGGGAGCGGTATCGAGGGCTTTTCTCTCAAAATCCTCCATGAAGAAATTAGCGATAGCCGGTGATATTGGTGAACCCATTGCGACACCATCCATTTGCTCATAAAAAATATCCTCAAAAGAAAAATAGGAGGAAGTGAGCACATGATGAAAAAGTTTGACCGTCTTCTTATCGAATTTACTCTCTAGCAGACTCAAGGTGTCAACAAGAGGGACCCGCGTGAAGAGAGACACCACATCCAAACTAACCATCAAATCGGTAGGATCTAAACGAATACCCTTAAGAGTGTTCACAAATTCTAGTGAGTTTTTCACATGGTGTTCACTGAGACCCAAGAATGGTGTTAGGATACCCGTAAGATATTTGGCAACGTAATATTTGGGAGAGTTAATTGCGCTGACAATCGGCCTCAACGGTGTTCCTTCCTTATGAATCTTGGGCAACCCATAAAACCTAGGAGGCACTGGTGCTTGAGGTAGCAGGTTCTTTGCTGTCTCTGGTGGCAAATTCATTTCTTTAATTAACTTTGAGGTCCTTCTGGCGATGATATCCGTAGGATCTCGGGGTATTCTCCTGTACGTACTGCCACTGAGTAATTCCAGAACCTTTTCACGGTAATCATCACTTTTCATAAGAACGGTAGCATTTCCCTTGTCCGCAGGAAGAACAACGATTGAAGTTTTTCTTCTCAAAGAATTCAGAGCATTCCTCTCATTCTTAGAAAAGTTGGCTTTGGGCAGAACTGCATTTTTAAGTACATGAGAGATATCACTTCTTACCTCCTCGGCTGCATCACTGGGAAGTTTCCGAATTGCTTCCTCTACCCCTCCAATTATATCTCCAAATGGAATATTTCTTGGAGCGGGGGCGAAATTTAGTCCCTTAGAAAGAACTGAAAATGTACCTTCATCAATCCTCTCATCAGTTAAGTTAACAACTGTCCGGTGGTGATCAGTCGTGGGGAGCCGTTTCTCGGAAGATAATCTATTTATCAACTTCTTATTCAGCCTTTCCGTGTCTTGCTTGTGAACTGATTCTCCCAAAGCACTAGTTGCACGATCAACAAACTCCCAATCGAGTGGTGATAAAATGGTAGAGAGGCGTAGGTGGAGGTCCATCAGTCTTCTTGCGTTGCAATCCAGACTTCGTCTCTTGTCCTGAATTCTTTCTCTAAGCAAGGCAAAACTCGTCCGTCGAAGGATACGATCCACTTTCTTCGATTTCAGTGGTGACTTGATCTTGGCAAAGGTTGGGATGACTTCCTCGTCACGGCACTTCACGAGAAAATTAAGACTGCAAAGAAGTCTTGCCTTCTCCTTCCGCAACGCACCAAGTTCACAAACATAGCGATGTATCTCCTCCCCGTAGAGGTGAATAATAAACGATTTAAGTTTTTCCTGGTGAATACTTCTGACAAATGTTTCTCGGGTTTGCATCCAGGTTAAAGCTTTTATGTAAGCCGACGTTTCGGAAGACGACTTGTCTTCCATCCTCAAGGCTCCGTAAACGGTCGATCCTGTTCAGTGTGAAATTGAACTTCATTCAAGTAACACAGCCTTGAGGATGGAAGACAAGTCGTCTTCCGAAACGTCGGCTTACATAAAAGCTTTAACCTGGATGCAAACCCGAGAAACATTTGTAAAAAAATGTAGCTTGTTGCGATATTGTATTCATAAATAATTTAACGCGGCGATGTTTCCATGGTGTATAGTGATTATTACGTCAAAATATCTATCTCAATTCGTATATTCGCGATATTTACGGTCAAAATTACGTCAATGGCACAGCTCGAAAGGTTCAAATGCTTAAAGATTAGGGCCCCGAGGGAATGAAGATTCGGAGCGGAGCGGCGCGCCCTTCCCAGCGAGAGAGCGACGCCTTCCTTTCTCCGGGCCCAACCACCCACTCAGCCCAACCAAACCCCATTCGGAAAACACCTCCGAGTTTCCACCTTAACCCCTTCCACTCCCCATGCCTCCACTCCGCCAACAAGAGCAGGTAGCGGAATGAGGAGTTTGCTCACGCCCTGAGAAACCGAAAGAACACCGCACTTGTCCTTGTTTGCTGAATTAAACTGCGAAACAATCTCCCCCCTAACCTCACTCACTCGCCTCCCCAAAAACTCTCTCTCCTGATCCACTCCACACCTGCTACCACCCGCTCAACTTTTCCCGGAGTTCCAACACCGCTTTCGCCCGATTCACAAGATATCTGCCTTTATTTCTACTCCTAAACTGTGACTCTCATTCGGGTGGTATCATACATTTAAGCAAATATGGGAATCGCTTTCGCGGCTGCGGTTTCAGCCACCAAGTACGTCCACCGGGTTGCGGATGGTGGATCGACCTCTAGATATAGGGATTAGCTGCGATATAAGCGAGTTTACTTGTCGAATAAGCAGTCGTGGACAAAAAGCGGCAACATTCCGAGGTGGTATGGGTCTATCCCTGGGTAAGATGGACCATCTAAATGATACATTAAACCTGTAAATATGCCGTGACTTGGCGATGGGAGGCCGCCAACAATTATGCCTCACATCACCCGGGGGAGCTCTTCTTAATATGAGTGAAGGTGGAGACAACGATGGTCAGTACAGCGACATTCATTTCACTTCAGGCGTGGTAACATTTACTTTAAATGCTGCAGTACTGCGATGTGGAAGGCAAGGGGAAACCACCACATTACTATCCCGAGAATTCGCAGCTATTCCAACTTTAAATAATCAGACCAAATCAGACATGATGAACTTCTGTCTGGTAAAACCCACTGCATATAAGAAGCCCAATTCCATCCCATAGAGGGCTGATTTCTATTGCCACTTCGGTTCCATTCAAATCAGTTTTCAAAAATGTCCAAGGAATGGTGTTTAGTAGGGTAAAGGAGGGTAAGAGTACGCGCCTAGTGGATTTCGGGTTATATCGTAGCATTTATAAAAGATACAAACCTCAAATTTTAAATCAATGTTATTTATTAAGTGCAAAACTAATTATACAAGGTTTGGTTGTTCCTTATGCAGGCTTCCGCGGGTCGATGAGTATGAAGATACGTCTCTTTCGGGTAATACACCGCGTGGGTCCATTGTTCTCGAACGACAGTTTCGCCGGCGTTACAGTCGGCTTCTTCAGGTCAGTGAAGTGACTGACCTGAAGAAGCCGACTGTAACGCCGGCGAAACTGTCGTCCGAGAACAATGGACCCACGCGGTGTATTACCCGAAAGAGGCGTATCTTCAAGGTTTGGGTGTACTTCATAAACATCCAAGCAAATGAGAATTTTTTTAGAAAAAAATGTCATTTGCGTACTCTTGGCCTACTTGGAGGTTAAGAGTACGCACATGGGTGGCTAAGAAGAAACACTAGCAGAGGTCGCAAGCAAAAGACCCACTGCCTTCATAAACAGTGCAGTTCCCGTTCCACCACTCCTTACACATGCCGAACTGTATCCAGTCCACATCTGCACATGTTTCTCCACATCCTGGGCAGGTAAAACTTTCATCATCTTCAATGGGAAGTGTTTGAGCTGCACTTGTGCTCAGTTGGGTGAGATTTTGGTTTTATAAACTCGCCTGTGTATTTTAATTTTTATTTTTATTTTGCTGCTTGTTTCTACCGTTTTCTTTAGTTTTCCTTTTAAGATCTCTCACCGCAATCCTCTTTTCTTTTGCCATCTCCATTTCCTTTTTCTCCTTTTCTCTCTCTTGCAAGATATTTTTGAATGGGGAAGAGGTTATTACTTCGGACTTCTGTGATGGTTTTTTGCCCTTTTTCTGGCCTGTTACAATTTAGGGTAAAGGTAGAATCGATGTTACAACTACTTTGGGTTTTACGATAGGCCTATCTGAGTTTTTTGTTTTTATAGCTGTCAAGTTTATCCGTGGCGACTCAAAATTTTTGTTAACATCCGTCATTAAGCTTACAGATCTTTGAAGATCTTCTTTTGATTTCTGTGCTGCTTCTAAATCAGTCAATTGGTCCGGGTGTGGAGTTGGAACTTCATTTTAATGCTCCTTCGATTGAAGTGAAAAAAATCCGGCTGGTCTACTCATAAATTATTACTGTGAGGCTAAGAGTACGCAGGGCGGCTAAGAGTACGCAACCCTGCGTACTCTTAGCCGTCCTTGTGATGATTTACGGAATTGCCACTTGGTGCCAGCACAATGTAGAAACTTAGCTCGGACTCTAATCATGTGTAGCCAATATTGTGTACTTTTCTTTAATACTAAGCAAAAATATTAGAAAATATGTTATGCTTATTAAAACTCTTACGTTTGAAGTTATAAATTTTACATAGAAAAGTACTAAAAGTATGTTTTACCTCATAAAATCCAGGCAAATTGAGGAAAGTCGATGACATTGTGGCTTGATCTCCATGTGTGGTAGACGAACTAAAACGCCAAAACTAAATTTCCCTGCAGCGCTGCCAACAGTCTAAAATTTCCATGCGTACTCTTACCCGACTGCGTACTCTTACCCACCTATACCCTACAATACGATCCATAACGATTCATATCCCTGAAGAAGGCACACGAAATTTATGGAAAGTTGGCCGACAATTTTGCATTTAATTCTCAAAAATACACTCCAAGACGTTATTAATTATTAAATTTATAGTTGCACTGAAAAGGACCCACATGTTTCTGAATTTTCTTGTTATTCCTAACTATGCTGGTGATTGATCACCCCCTGCCAAACACCCTAGAGGTGACTCGGGAGGTGTTATGTAGATATAGATGTAAACTGCAACCTCCTTTAGATCTCAGGGCGGGGGCTACCCGGGAGAGTACCATCGTTTTCAATAGCATGTAGATACCCACGAGTCCCGCTTCACTGATGGGGTCGGGTCGGTGAAAACTTGGAAGGTTGGCACACGAAGCAACCTGCATCCTCTGTCTTCACGACTCCAAGAGCCGACGAGGACGGACGCGAACGCGACTGAACTAACGAAGCTGTTGTCAAAATCCGCGAGCAAAAGGGATGCGGATTTAATACTAGCGGATGGAATCGAGTAGTCTCACATCCACGCACGCGTTGGGACGTAAGAGTGTATTCCTTCTGGCTCCTTGGCGAGGTTTTTCCATCCGCAGCCGATTAGCTCTATTCGGTGCGCGGTAGATGCGGTGGAGTTCTGGGAGGGTTGGAGTTCGAAGTAATCATAATTTATTCATTTTTTTAAAGAGGAAGTCTAAACATCAACAGATTACTCAAGGAAAATTTCATATCGACTTTCTATAAAGAACGTAGGTTTTCGCAGCGAGAGGCATCGTTGCTATTATAACGGCTTCCGGGTGCAGCTGCGTGTTGCGCTTTGTCGTGCAAGCTTTCGCGACCGTTACAGGGCGCATCATCAGGCGATGAATGAAATTACTGACGAAATTTTAATCGACGAGACGCAGGTGTTAGCCCAAGAAAAATGCTATCATCGACGACTAATTCGGGAGGCTATTGAAATTGAAAAATGCCCCCAAAATTTCAACAGCGTGGACGGCGTTAAACTCAGTCAGACGTGGAAAACGATTTTCCGAAAGAGAAGACGACGAATATGTTACCAACAAGGTTATTCGCTAGATAAGAAGAGTCCGCTCGCCGCTCAAGGACAGGGGTGAGAGTTCTGCTGACGTCAGCTCCACCCTCCTCCCCCACTACTCCGGTGGATGGGGGAGGTTGGACGAGTATATTAATTGACCACCAATTCCGTAATTTCATTCATCGCCTGATGATGCGTCCTGCAAAGGTCGCGAAAGCTTGCACGACAAAGCGCTACACGCAGCTGCACCCGGAAGCCGTTAACAAAGATTTTTATAAAGAACTTAATTATTTGGGAGGCAGACTTTTCCATAGTAGACTTGTCAGTCATTTGTTTAAATTTAATGCTGCCACCACACATTTATAGTCTACATTCAGTAATTTGTAATAAATAAATTGTGGTTCACCCACCCACTGTTACGAAAACGTTTGTCCTTTCATTCACATGAATTTCCATATTTTTTTCGCAATTAAGCAATGGAAACTTGAAATCTATGATTATCGATTACATTGCAATTATTTTCCTTACTCTAGGTTATTAAAAATGATTTTTAACTACGAATGTATCTGCTTATTTAGTGAGAATTGTAGTTTATATGAAAAGGAATTTTCTTAACTGAGATTGGACATTAATTAGCCGAAAGGACACGAAGATACAACCTCAGCCAATTCCTCTGCTTATTTTCTATCATTGTATGAAACTGCTTAGATATAAATGCGTTAACGAAAACAGCGATTATTTTAATAAATGAAGTCGTTCAAAAGATTCGGCATTATTTATTCATTAGGTAACTGTGTCTATTATGTTGATGTCACGAATGATTCTTTCTCAAAATGAAAACTAATATAATTACATCGGATTCGAACTCTCCTAAAATTTATGCACAACAAATGCGCGTTTACACAATCATTTTCAAACAGATTTATTCATGGAATGAAAAAAATAATAGTAAATAAACTCTTAACCCTAATTAATCCGATGAATTTCAATAATTATGCATTTATAACCAAAACACTGGTCACTCATGTCTTTAAAATTTATATTTAAGCCAATTCGTGAGTTTACTATGATGTATTTTTTAGGGGTAGGATGGTAAAATTTCCACCTGATCCTTATTGCTAATTATGGTTGACACACTCACTTCTAGGAAAGGATTTCCTTCACGTAACTCCCCAATTTTTTCGTAATCAAGAACTACTACTAAAAATTCCAAAACTGTGACTATCGATCGAATTAAAATTATTTCTCTTACTCAAGGGTTATCAAAATGATTTTAGCAAGTTTGTCTGGTTATTTTGCGACTATTGTAGTTAATATGAGTAGGAACTTTTCTAAGATGGTATTGTACAGTAATTAGCCGAAAGGACAGGAGGATACAACCTCTAACACTTCCTGTGCTTATTTTCTCTCAGTGAATGAGTCTGCTTATAAATAAGAGTTTTAATAGATAGATAATGATTATTTTAATAAATTTAGTCGTTTAAAAAAATCGTTATTAATTATTTACTGTGTCAACTGTGTCTATTCTGTCGATTTTTAGAATGACTATTTCACAAAATGAAAAAAATATCATTACTCCGGATTCGAATCTTCTCGAAATGTATGCGCAACAAATGAGCGTGAAAGAAGACTACTCAGCTATCGAGCCACATCCACGCATTTGTAAACGTTGAGTCCGCAAGAAATATTTCCCAAGTGAGCATCCACAATGCATTCCATCCGCTTGGGCCTTGCACCTGGAGTTTGACTCATGTCTCGCTAGCCCGGTCGCCCCCACGTCCATCCTCGTCGGCTCTTGGTGGCGTACTAGTTAGAGATGCAGACTACCTCATGAGCCAACCTTCCAAGTTTTTAGCGATCAGTTCATCAGTCCATCATTTGAATGTTGCTGGAGGGTGTCTACATATAGTTGTAAATGAAAGCACTCGGAAAGGGAGATCACTTAGAACCTGCGGTAAGCTTGAAAACCTCAGGGAGAAAATGCAAAGATTCAATATCGACGTGCCAGGAATCAGAGTAATGAAGTGGCCTGAGGAGGGAGACTTTTGGAGTGGAAGCTATAGGATTATACTCACAGGATCACTAAAGGGTAATGCTGGGGTTGGGATAATGCTCAGAAAGAGCGCCGGAGAGCGTTTGAAAAACTTCCTCCTGTACAATGAAAGGATAGTTATGGTAAAGCTTGAGTCTAAGCCGATAGATAACGTAGTGGTAAAGGTTTACCTGTCTACCACAGACTACTTGGATGAAGAAGTTGATGACGTCAACGATGAAATCAGGGAAGTAATCAAACAGGTAAGGGGTGAAGAAAACCTTATCGTTTTAGGTGATTGAAACACAGTCGTCGGTTAAGATCAGTATGGATGAATAACCGGAAAAAATGGATTAGGAAATCGAAATGAAGGAGGAGAGAGACTCCTTGAACTCTGCACAGACACAAATTAGTGGTTGCCAATAAGCTATTTAGGAATAACATGGGAAGAAGAAATGCATGGAAAATGCCAGGAGGCAAAAGATGTTGTCAAATAGACTAATTTAAGTGAAGAAAAGGTTTAGGAAGCAGATAAAGAACTGTAAAAGGGCAGATGTCGACAATGATCATAATCTAATGGTAGTGAAATGCATCTATAACGCATGGCATTTGGGAAAGTAAAGGAGAAAAAATATTAAGCCTGTCAAGAAGTATTGGAGAGGAAAATAGGGTTAGGGCATACTGAGAAATCACTGGAGAATAGCTGGACAAATATTAAATGTGGGTCTCAGGAGGCTGCTAGAAAAGTTATAGGGAGAAGAAACTGTGTTTGGAAAAAAACATGGAACATGGGTGAAGTCTTAGACCTCATTGAAGAACGGATAAATCATAAGAATGCGAATACTGAAGAAGGACCGCTTGAATACAAGACTTGCTTGCTACTTCAGAATAAAGAATGAGAATGTTCGCAAAGCGAGGAAAGCCAGAGAAGTGTGGATGAGGAACATGCGAGGAAATGAAAAGTAACCTCGTACTAGGGAAAGTGGAAACGGCCTATAGAATATTAAGGAACCATTTCAAGGCGCGAAGCACAAGGTGTAACACCACATGGGACAAGAATGAAAATATTTTAATGGAAAACGAAGACGAAGCCGAGAGATGGAAGGAATACTGGGAGGATTTATACAACGGAGGCAAACTTAATTAAAAATTATCGAAGAGGAAAGTGAATAAGAAAAGGATTACATGGGAGTGAGCATCTTAACATCGGAATTTGACGCTGCAATACGACACCTGCAAAAGATAAGGCCCCAGGAATGGATGACATTCCATCAGAGATAATTAAAAATGCAGGAGAACAGGTCTAAACTCAACTATATAAAACTATCTGCGATATGTACTCAACGGGAGATTTGCCTACAGACTTAGAGAAGAACATCATCATTCCCATACCCAAAAAGAAGAGAGTAGAGAAGTGCGAAGACCTATGACCTTAAGCCTGACGACACATGCGTCGAAGATTCTGACAAGAATCATTTACAGGATAATAGAACGAAGAGCAGAAGAGTTCTTGGTTGAGGACCAATTCGGATTCAGGAAAAGCAAAGGCACTGGAGAAGCAATTTTGGCTCTTAGGATGCTAAAAGAAAAGGGAATGTAGAAAATCAAACAGACTTTCATCATATTTGTCGATATAGAGAAAGCATTTTTTAACGTGGAACGGAATTCAATGCTAAGAATTCAGAAAGAAATCGGAGTGCCCTATAGCGGTCGTAGAATTGTTCATAGTTTGTATAAAAACCAAGTAAGTACCTTTGATAAAATGTGGACCCAACGGAGGAGAAGTAAAAATAGGAAATGGTGTGAGACATGGGTGTGCACTTTCCCCCTTAATTTTTAATGTTTACATAGAGAAAGCCATCAATGAAATCAAGGAGAAAGCTTTGGTTGCCAATATCCACGGAGAAAAAATAGTATGCTGCGATTTGCTGACGGCATAGCACTCAAAGCCGAGACAGAGAAGGATTTGAATAAGACATTGACAAATATGGAAAGGCCAATGGCCATATGTCACCTGAAAATCAACAAAAAGAAGACTAAGATATTAGTATGCAGCAAAAGAGTAATTTACCTGGGAAGCCGAATTACCAACCGTGGACGAAGCAAGAAAGAAATAGTCAGTAGAACAGCGCAGACGAAGAGGGCTTCCTACAAAATGAGATCGTTTTGCAGCTGAGAATACAAGCATAAAAGTAAGGAAACAATTCATCAGATGCTACATATGGTTTATGTTTCTCTATAGAAGTAAGCTAGGACGATGTCAGCAGCGAAAAAAGTCAAAAGTGGAATCATTCGAAATGTGATGCTAGCGAATAATGATGAAGATAAAATGGATTGACCGTGTATGAAACAAGGAAGTGCTAAGAAGAGTGGGAGAAAAGAGAAGCCTCCTAAAATCCCTAGGGGCGCCCTAGCGTTTGAATTTCCCAATCTACCGGCTCAGGAAGGCCTCTAGCCGCAGCACCGGGGCATGGAGACCGAAGCCGAAGCGCCTCGAGGGAGAGAAATGGGGGGAAAGGCAACTCCCCTCCCAACTTCACCCGCGACGACTCCAAGGAGAAATTTGATACTCATGAAGAATATGATACGGGTCGCTGAGTCAGGTGTCTCAGTCGGAGTTGATATGTGACACCTAAATGCCGGCGACCCAATTAAAAATAGCAGAAGCCAATTCATGGGGGCCGTGTTCCTCTCTCAGGCGCTGAAGAAATAGGCCTGTGGATGCTAAGGTCCTTTTTAGTTTACACCTTTTCCGAAATAGCTGACGATATTATTTACATTATGTAAGCAGGCATTTCGTCAAAATCATGTTATATACTTAGGTGGTGGCTGGGTGAAGTCCTCGCCTGCCATACAAGAAAGCGCGGGTTCGAGTCCCGCCTGGTCCCTACAAACACAAAAAGGATCAAATCTTATTTTAGGGAGATTGCATAATACATTAGATCTAGATATACAAATCCTTTAAGACGTAATTAATATGTTTCCGAAGTTTCTGCGCCACTAGTGACGCTAGCGTCGGTGACGTAATTTTACAAAATGGCCGAAATATTGGTGATGAAGTGTGGAAGTGTGTTGTTACTATACGACTAGATTTGACCGCCATGAGCTGAATATGGTTGTTTTGCCCCATTATCTGTTATATTATTCCTTAATATTCATCGAGTCCATAAGTATCGCATTTGCACCTCACAGTAACCTGGATCTTTCGTATGTAGTGAACTTTATCATTCAATATACATGTATCGATTTTTTAACCACATTCCATTACGTTGGTTTATTATTAACTTCATTTTACAATTGTAACGTAAATTTTCAATTTGTAAAGTGCCATGGAAAATAGTAACGAGGGAATGGTCTTGGCAAGAAAAACGACGACGAGGAGAAATTCTTCTTTTCTCAAAGTAATTCGGTGGGCTTATTGAACCCTGAAGTCTGACCTCCGTTTCTATACATTCCCTTCAGATTCCTTTTTTTGAACCTGGTTTCTCCATAAACCTTTTTATTACTAACCCCATGGATGAACCCTGCTTTTAGTGTCCTCACGTATGTTGACTTCAATGGCTTTGTTATAATGAACCTGCTTTCTAACTGAACCATGCAATATAAACATTAGATCATTTCTCTCCTTAACAATTCACTAGACAGACCATTGGGACCAAGGTTGAACTGTGACTTCAATGGGCTCACTTATATTGACTTTAATGGCTTTGTTTTTATGAACCTGCTTTCTATCTGAACCTTGCATTATAAGCATTTAACTCTGCCGTGAGTGTCGTCATGTTGGTTGATTTCAATGCCTTTGTTTATATTGACCTGCTTTCTCCCTGAACTAGTACTTTAAAAAATTATTTTATATTGACTGCAAAGCCTTTCACTTTATCCACATTCCACTTTTCTGTGTAATACTTAGTATATTGTGTTTATCTTTCGTCCCTTTCTGGCTGCGGCAGGCCAGTGCAAGGGACAGGAGGAACCAAACGAATAATGATGCGCAACCTCAATTAGATTCATAGTAATTTGAAAGATTTGGAATTAGTATATGATGTTAATAAAAATTATTTGTGATTTTTTAATAAAGCATCAATTACTCTTTATCATGTTTTCTAATCCACATTATTAACCTTTTTCCTCAAGTCAGTGTGTTATTGCGAAGTGGTTACGTAATTTATTTTTCCACCTTAAAAATCAATGACTTTGATGAAGGCACATTAAAAGTTAGTTGTGTTAAGTAATTAAAATTCTGAGCTGGATTGTGTGAATCTCGTCAAGACCTGAATGCTCCATGACAAAGACCTTCATATTATGCCCTGTAAGACACTTGATGGCAGCTTCACTATCCTCCTAGGCTATTTTATATCACTATTGTACTCTAATTACTGGTTTTTCTGGGTAAAGCAGCAAAGAAAGGCCCAAGAAACACTTTAAGATGTCTTGTGATAGGTCCAACAATAAGAGAAGAAAAGTGAATGATTTGAGAAAGCATCAGCAGTCGTGCGAAAGACTACTGAGTTTGGGTGGCGGGATAGTCTGCCATCACTCAGTTCTGCGTAATTTCCGAAGAGTTTTCTCTTGAAATGAGGGAGCAAGTGACACATACAGCTAATGTTAGGAGCCATGAATCGAGGCTGGACGACGCGGAAAAAATTGTCAAAATTCACTCCAATGTCAACTGCCCTAATTGTTGTGCAACATTGGAATTGAATTTCGACAAATAAATAAGCGCGTAACAATAGGGTGATTTCCTATAATTTTTTATAGCCTAAATCGAAAGATTATTACTCCTGGAGTTCGTATTTCACGCTCTTAGATTTATAATTGACGATATCTATTTTACGCGATTAAATGAAAAGTGAAAATTTTCAATCACGCGAAAACACGACGGGTAAGTATGAATGCCGGGAAAACTCCGTGTGACGTCGTTCTGGTTCCCGCTGCCGCAAGTTACGTGACCTTGGGGCGAGGCTCTGAGCGCCGACACCACGCAGGATGCTAGCAGGTCGCAGAGTACCATGCTAGCTGTTAGCGCTTGGCTTAAATAATGATTATTAATACCTTATCAAACAAAGAAAACTTTCCGACCTTAGCCAGTTTTAATAGGTGATTATTAAGACATGTTTCCCTGAGCTCTGTGCCTCATGCATGCATTGGTAACCTCAGGCGATGTAAAACTCCTATCTACTCGTATAGAATCTAGGTCCCTGTGATGTCACGTGGAGTGGCATCGCATGGGCGCCAATCTGACCTTTTTCAAATGAGGATAAAATTGACCCTCGCCATTCGTCTAAACCGGTATTTCTAAAACCAAATAATTTGTATATTATGAATACACAAATGGTGGGTAAGGAATCGCAATCAATGCCTTTCGTTTTCTTTGATGAAGAAAACTACCCTATTCGGTAGCCATGCAACACCCTCGATACCCCGTGATAGATTTCGCGAATTCTCAGTACCAGAAAAATGTCCAGTGTGTGCAGCATCAAATTATCCGTCAATGTGACTTAATCCGTGGAACCTCTGATTCGTTGCACGATACATTCTCTACACACTACGTCACCGTAACGGTTGTTCTATAAGGCAGCCCCAATGGCCAATATGTCGGCTGTGCTCACAGATATCCCGATCGTAGAAACATACTTCGGAGAATATGTGGAGGAATGCATAGCTGGTTCTTCTGCACGTTCTCATAATGCGACGGATATGATTATTTCCCCGGTGTAAGGGGCATATAGCTTTCAAAATTCCCGGTTGTATGTGAGCATTACGAGGGCAAAATTTTGGAACAGAAGTAGTTCCTGAACTGGCCGCTTGGACGCAAATGAGCTATGCGCTAGTTTTTTTTCCGCCACGGTAAATTCATCTGTACCTTTTATTTTCGAAATCGGAACAGGTAACGATGAAGATCTAACGGATAAATCGTGAGAGCAATGTAAAATTTCTGAGAAGAGAGCTTTTGAAAATATTTGGTGGAAGACAAGATGACTTTATCGGCGATATCATAAGACACTAAAATCCGATGAAAACTGTCGCTGAAGGACTGGTAAAAGTCACGGACGGCAGAGGCAGGCCTAGAATGAAACACATAGAGCTAGCGACGAAAAATATAATCGAGGAGAAATTGTTGAAAGAGAGGCTGACGTGTATGTTATAGAGCTATATCAAGTCAATTATAACTGATGATGATTCGTAAAATCGAAAACGTAACCGAAATAAAGTCAAATTACTAATTTCTGCCACTCAACACATCTCTGTGCGTATGCGGTGGCGGTAGAAGCATTGGGAGTATGTGCGGAAACTCACGCCATTGCAATTTCGATCCAGAGGACTGCTGGGACGCGAAGGAGGGAGAAGACGAAGCTGCATGCTGTGGCGAAGAGAGGGTGAGCAAATATTTGTGCTATGCAAACCAACTTAGGTTAATACGGAGGACTGAGAAGGATCAAGCAGTTCAAAGCGCAGGATTAAGCAAATGTAGATGCATGCACATACATGAAGTGTGTGTGAGGGTGCAGAGGTATGATCAGTGTACGGGGAAGGGTTTTTTCAAATAGGGAGTTGTTTTGGGATGGATATTCGCAAGGATACTTCTCAAGGATGGGTCCCTATGATCGAGGGGATGGAGAAGCATTGGGGTGGGCCGAAAAAGGTTATTTTTCCTGATCAAATTTATCCTATGCGGGAAAGTTGAAAAATGATATAAGGATCTCGCACACAAAATTTTTTTCAAATCGGATGATATTAACCACTGCCGCCCGAGCCTTAAAGTTTTAATTTTGCGAAAAATCAGGCTGATTTCAGAATCAAACGACTATGAAGACGAATGTTATGAAAATATAGGATAACGGATAATATTTAAGAGTGGATACATGTTTATAGTTTATAAAAATGAAATTTGAAGTTTATTTGACAAAATCTATGGTTCAAACAATGTCTATGAATTAGCAACAAAAGTAGAGTATAGACCACCCGCACAACACGTCTCATTTTTGCCTACGTTTCTAAAATTCCAATTTGGGGGCTGCATCGCAGATAAAATAATATTTATTTCGATTGAATTTAAGTTTTTAGGAAATAAGTCATCATATGGTAGTAAATAGTCCCACAAAAAGTAATAATGAGGTAAATTATTTTAAATTAACGTCAATCATAATGACGAATAACGTACCTTTGGAGCTATTTTCAACAAGAAATTCAGCCAAGGCTGAGAAAGAACAGAACCTGAACACCAAGCATTTCACTAAGTGGTTCTCAGCTAGTTTCGTGAAGAAACTACCCAGAACTCACCACGAGGAAGCGGCTACCATCGAGGTCCACCCGTGTCTCCCCAACCAACCATCCAAAGGATTATTAGAATGGAATTTTAGAAACGTAGGCAAAAATGAGACGTGTTGTGTATACTATAATTTTGTTGTTAATTCATAGACATTGTTTGAACCATAGATTTTGTCAAATAAACTTCAAATTTCATTTTTATAAACAATAAACATGTATCCACTCTTAAATATTATCCGTTATCCCATATTTTCATAAAATTCGTCTTCATAGCCGTTTGATTCTGAAATGAGGCTGATTTTACGCAAAATTTTAAACTTTAGGGCTCGGGCGGCAGTGGTTAATATTATCCGATTTGAAAAAATTTTGTGTGCGAGATCTTTATTTCATTTCGCAACTTTCCCGCAGAGGGCAAATTTGATCAGGAAAAAAAACCTTTTTTCGGCCCACCCTAAGAAGCATTGGTTTATCGAATGAATCGCTTGAGGCCATCTCCCATACTTTTGCACCCCACTCCCTCTTCCTTTGATTGCATCGTTGCGATTGAGATAAACTGATTGACTGCTTTTCGTGAGGAAGAGAAACTGCTGCGCAACTTAGGCGCGAGTCACCGAGGGACGCGGGTGCAAAGAGGGGCATGGACCGCCACTGTGTCGGGATAAGGGCACTCGGACAAGGCTCTCATAAAATAACGCGACGTCGTCTGTTTCAAAAGGCAGTTTAAAAAAATACTCCAGTGTGGGTGGACCGGCGGTGTGTTTATGGTTCACTGCCAGGTCATTACATACGATGCAGTAGTGATGGTGTCCCGAGAATGCAAAAAAAATATAACCACAAAGAGGCCAGCCGAATCACTAACGTTACTTATCTGTACGTAAGGAGTTTATACTCTATTTAAAAACAAGAAAAGTTTTATTTGGAAAAAGACATGAAAAACAAGACACTTTTGTGAGAAATGACAGTAACTGTATTATGAAGTTGATAAACAAAAATACATGAAGGAGGGACTGTGGTCTTGATAATCTTAACCCTTTGAGTGTCGACCGATTTTCTAGGTACTATGCTGAAGGTGCCGAGGCATTTTTGCTGATTTTGCAGTACGTTATGAAAAAAATTAGGTCTCAAAAACAACTAAAGGTATATACATAAAAAAACTTTAGGAAATCTTTATTATATGTGGTTTCACCATTTTAATGTATAATTTGATGACGTTTTGGTAATATGAGTTAATTTTTATAATTTAAAGACAAAAGCTAATGTTATAATGAAATGAATATTGACTATTGAACGATAAGTGAGCTATCAGCATCTAAGAGTGATATTGCAGGAGAAGCGCTATCGCGCTCCTGGCACTTTTCAAGAGAGATAGGAGAAGCGCGATAGCGCTCCCCGACACTCTAAGGGTTAACACATGAAATGAATTCAAAGTCACCGGAGGGGCGGCCGTTTTCTAACTGTACCAAATTTCGCTTCATGAAAGTTGTTCGTTCAAAGTGAAAATGTGGTGTTTCAGAGGATAGTCTAAAAAATACTACAGTGGTGGAGAGGCAAAGTGTAGAGACTCGATGAGCCGCCATCAAACAAACGACATAGCGGTGGTGAAGTCCTGAGGATGAACAAAAAATAAATCTTCAATGAGGCTGGCTTTCTCCTCAGCGCTGCCGACCAGCATGGAAGCAGCTTGAGCTCGAAATAAGAATAACTAAGGACATGTATATAAATAGGACATTTAGGAATTAGTGAATGTTGAGACGCGAGAGTACAGATCAATGGGTTCCGAAGGGAGGGAAGCGTGAAGTAAGAGAGAGTGTGGTCTTATCGGCACACCAGCAGTCACCTGACACAAGGTTTTCTTGGCAGATTCAATACTTTAAATATGCGTCAATTCAAATAAATATTGAAATTTCTACCCGTACCAGGTTAAGTTTCATACCAGTCGTTCGAAACAAGTAAAAAATCCGGGGTAGATGACGAATACCGCACACAAGACTGTGTAGTTATCGAAAACTCATAGAAAAATTAAGGTTTCTCAGTAGAATGGATTACAAATTGGGGAACATGAGCATTGATGACGTCTTTAAACGAAAGAAATATCATCTGTAATACGTGATAAAGGAGATGTTCGTACCCAATGAGTATGCACTTAATCAACAACTTCACGAGGACCGCAGTAGCGTAATGATTTCCATTTTAATTTGATGGCCGTTCATGAATAAATACGTTCGTCCAAGGCACAGCACCACACCCATAGTAAGGGGTGACCAATGACATGCCTAATCCCATTTACTCAAGTATGTGGACGAACATTTTCGATCCGAGCATTTTTTAGCATCCGAGCAGTACGAGAACGTACATGTTTTTCCGTGGCACAAAGGTTGCTTATCAGTTATAAATTATAAACCTCCGTACATTTGTTAAGTTTAGTACAAGTCTATCTCAGGAAACAGCCATTACTACATAGTATCTAAGGCGCCTGTACATTAGTAAGTTTTGAGAATATCCCCCAAGATAAGATTAACGCCAGCGCAAAAACTGCATCCATAACATTGCCAAGAGCTGAGTCGAGCCAATAGACAAAAAAAAAGGCTTTTAAACCCATTGAATTAAAATCCATTCCATTGAAAATTTGTTTTTATACCGAGAAGGCTACTAAGCATTACTCAGGCACGCATTGAGGAAAAATAAAATGCTCATATCTGCAAGAGGCCCATAAAAGTTCCCACGGGACCCTCCGAAGAGTTCTAGCACACTCATCCCCCTCCACAATGTAAGGGAAGCAAAACAGCGGAGCACAACGTCTGGGGCACATTTTTGGCTGAGAATGAATATTTAGTAGTTAAACCCCGGACTCCCGTAAAAGCCGAAAGATTTTTGGCACTCGGCAACTTGGAAATGGGGAATGGAATGTCGACCTCACCCTCGCTCCACCCCTCCCCTCCCTCTGGCTCCTGAATTATCTCCGCCATAAAAATACGAGCCACCTCCCACACGTCCTCTCCCGCATGGAACTCTAAAAACTGTGAAAAACCCCATGCGGACCCCGAAGCAAAGGTGACTCCATGCCAAATCGTAATTGTGATTTGCTCGGCGGTTGCCAAACCGGAAGAGAAACAGCGGCATCCAGGGCGTGGAGGGGCGTGGTGGGGTGGGGGAAACCCTAGCTGGAAACAGGGTCGGGACGGAGGGGCCGGGGGGAGGGGGGCACGCGTAGATATGCACGCGCAGATGGCTGCGAGGTCAGGGGAGGAAGAAATACGGGGGTGGACAAGTTGAATAGGTGAGTCTTAGTTTGAACTGGATGAAGTTAGGAAGGTGGATGGAAGCTATGGAATGCAGACTTATGAGAACTAAGTGTTTATGGGGAATTCTAAGAACACAGATCCTGTTTAGCTTAACACCCATCACAGCGGATCAACTGTATATTTTCCCCAGACCTACATGTTCGTAAGAGGTAAGTAATATTTTTAAATGCAATGTGGGCGTAGATTATGCTCGCACTACGCAGAAATACTGAATGGGAGACTAATTGGCATACCGGACTCCAGTTAAGCCTCACACGACGTGGAGATTACTCTGTTCATCGGCCGCAGTGCAGACAAGTCCTGCTGAAGATGGCTATTTTACAGAAGTGCGTATATCGAATCTTAATTTCGTGCTGCGTGAGAGAATGTATTTGCGCGACGTATAAGTTGCAAAGCCTCGGTCTCTGAGGCGATTTTGATTGAAAAGCCGGCAAACAAAGGTTTTCAGTGATTCTATCTTCTCCCTCCTCAAGACGCTGATAATCTTAGCTATCGGTTGCCTCCGCCAATCAGCACAACCAATCACTTACACAAAATATTTTTCTATGAATTCCTCAGTACAAGTGAGTCATTCGAGTATTGCATACATTAGCTTTCAATATGATTAAAAAATTAATATTACTTTTAACTTTCCCTTAAATATTATACAATATACTATGAAAGAACTCCTACCATCCGGAGAAATTTCGAATAAATGCATCAAGTAAGCAGCGAGAATAAAAATAATAACACTAATATTTAGGTTGATATTGCATATATATTGGCGCCTATGAAGACCACGTATCTTCTTATCTTATTTTCCCTCCGATAATAATATCATGAGTACTTCAAACAATATTTCCACCAATAAACGGAAACCTATTGAGTATAATTGGCCAAAATCGGACAGAATGCAACGAAACAAGAAAAAACAGAAGATAATATGCGTCGCATTCAAATTTTCTAGCGATAAAAAATCTCAAAAAGGTGGGAGCACTTCACGAGTCATATTTTATGAATGACAGGGAATTGCTTAATTGCAGAGTATTGAACAAAGGATGGGAACGAAAATTCATCATTAAGACTTTATGTATCAAACTCATTGATCCTCTTAACATCAATTGTTATATTCCAGCTCAGAATCCATGCCATTCAATCAACATCCATAGATCTAAGGACTGCATTCTTCGCTACACTTAATGTAAAACATTCAATCCGCTGTCTAAACTAAAACAATAACTGAGCACAAAACAATGGATATGTTAAAATAGAATAAATATCTAGGATCCAGAATAATTAAAGTGGATTAAAAAAGCATCATCAACAGCGAAGTCAATGGTTCCGACAAAAAAGCTTTACGGAAAGAGAACTGAATGACCTGGTGGTAACTTTCTGCAAAGAGAGGATGCTGAAAATTTTTTATCATGATTAAACATTACCAGATCTACGTAAAGCTTATGGTTCGATGTAATTCCATTCTTTTCTAGTTAAGAATATGTCAACATATTGAGAGTTTAGACATCAAATTGGGTGTTCCTATTGATAGAATTATTTCTGCACCATGGATTCACCCAGTTTTGACAGTAAGATGTACACAATATCTCTCAGATGGAACAGTACACCACATAATTTACAGTTCGAGTATCAAAAAAGCTGGCTCATATAAAAGGAAAACGTAAAAACTGAAACCGCTAAGATATCGAGAATCAATAACAAGATAAAATTGCAGTTCTATTCGCAGTCGATGCGTGATAAGCATGGTAGATAAGAAAATTTAAAATTGAAAGTAATAAGAACATCTAGCGTTTCGCTCTCAACACAGAAGAAAAGATGTATTTAAATGACAAGGTAAAAGTAGATGAGACATTTTAAGAAGTTTGAAATAAGGAAATATTAAGCCTCCCAAGCAATTCCTAACAAAATGAAACTTCGATCATGCTAGTAGTATATTTAACATAAAGTTTGGAAGTATGATTTAAAAAATATAAGATATAATTTCCTTTCCATTCATCATAGGCGAAATCGATCATAGATTATTTAGTTTATCAGGAGTACTGCAAAACATTTACTAAGATGAACATATCATCAACGGCCTCAAATAATACAATTAGTGGCATAAGTAAATGAACGTTCTACGGAAATTAATCAGTGTTTGAAAGATATGAATTCTCCAAACCCGCACTCTTTTCTTATAAAGAGTATCCACCTTTAGGGGAGTTCATTTCTTTCAACTTAAAATTGGGGTTATTTGAAGCCATCTAATGGATCCAGTTTCTCCAAGAGTTATACTGCTATAAAAATGTTTCAGCTAATAACCATAGAAATAAATAGATATTTAAAGTAATTTTGAAAATATTTTTAATGACAGATAGCCAATGAAAGTATCCTTAAAGGAATAGGAAACTTTTGAAGGCTACACGCAATTTAGCGAGTTAACTTCTCCCACACATGAAATAAAAAACCTGCATATGCTATATGATAAGGGTTCAATACTTGAACTAAGCATGCTTAAGGCTCAAATCCAAAGGAGAAGAGTTCAAATTGACTTTTGAATGCCTTAGTTATTTGAAACTTGAGCACTGAGAAATAATAGCAATTGAGGGGCGAGAAGCTTATTCCCCTGCCTTACTTTTGCAACAAATTCAAACCGCACGTCTTCCAATTACTTCTCATTGAGTAAAGCGCCTTTCAACTCCTACGAATGAGAGGAAAACCATAAGGACTGAGGATTAAGAAGTGCCATAGGCGAGCTCATTTTCACCAGAGTTTAGACTTCGCAATTGTTCGTAATGATTGAATAGTTGCGCGGGGGAACTTCGGGCAAACCATTGATATCCGATTAACTGACGTACTCAGCATAATTATTGGAGTTGGAACGGCGACAGCTAACTCCAGCACACACACTGGGGGCAGGACACAACTACTTTAGAGGCATGGGGGCTTGCAGGAGAGGGTGAGAGGAACGATGTGTTCTAGGAGAGGATATGGACGAGCCGGCTCGAAATGTTGCGCGAGGCAGAGGAGGAAGCGAGTCAATGTTAATGAAGCGAAGTAGCAGATGCGGCATCAGCTCGGAAGTAATGACTTATTCATTAAGAGCAACCCCCTCCATCCACCTATCTTCCACACAAACCATGTCTACACGCATGCCAGTGCACGATATTTCACTGCCACTGATGGCCGGATGCATGGATTTCATGCGTCGTTTCGCCGATGTCCTCCAAATAAGAGCCGTGCTAGCACCACTCTGCATGTCCCAAGGGAGCAAGTGAAGTCACCAATCTGCCTTTGAGATGAATCCGATGGGTAGTGCATAAAATAACATTTGAGACGGAGGACGAATGAAATGAAAGATAGTGAGAGAGAGCGAATGACAATAACACAAAGCATTGAAGATCAGGGGCGCAGCTAGGAATTAAGGCTGGGGGGGTTTAGGTGCAACCAGCCCCCGGCTTCTCCCTACCTCTCCCCTGCAGGCTCATGCGACCCTTACTGTCCGATTAGTTCGTCATTTTCGCCGCTGGCGCTACTTGTGCACTTGTCCGACGTCAGCCTTGCGATTGCATGGGAAGTAATGCGCCTTGGTGATTCATTGCGATAAACCACGTTTTTTAGTCTTTTCCTGCAACGGAGGCCAGTTTTACTTATGGTATATCGTTGATCGAGTGTTTAGGAGTTTGAAAAACTCTTTATTTCGGTTTAAAAGGAAAATGGTGGGCAAAAGATGTATCGTGCCAGGTTGTACCTCTGGGTATGACTATAACTTAGAAAAGGTGCATATCTTTTTGGTGCCAAGGGAAGAAAGACTACGAGCTGAGTGGCAGAGGTGCATTCCTCGTGATAATTTTATCGTCAAGTATCCGCAAGTTGTTTGTGAAAAACACTTTATTGAATCCGATATTCTTCGTGAGAAGATTATCACGGACAACGAGGGAAACGTCGCACAGTGGTCCGGATCGCGAGAAAGTCAGACAAAAATCAGATTTTCGTTGGATGTCTTGAAAAATTGCTCCCTACATGTTATTTGGCGAGCTATTTTCATTTCTGCAGTTATTTTTACGAAAAAACTATTATTTCATGCGATATCGTGGAACTTTTACCTATTAACTCGCTAATTGTAACGCTGACTGCATAGATAAACGGTAATCATGATAAAATATGAAAATAAATGATAATTAGTTGTATAGAATGAGTTAATATTCTTTCAAATTAGTCAATAAAAAAACGGCTAAAAGTAGGGTTTTTGGGTGCATTGACTTACGTTAAAGAGGTACGATTTCCAGATTTCGAGAGATTCTTCTGTATGGACTAAAAAGTAATTACTAAATTAGTGTCAAAATAGTATTTAAGTGACTCTTTTATTCTCATAAAAGCATGGTTAATTCCTCATAAATTTACAATTATGTATTATAATTGTTCAGCATCAGATTCTTCTGAATCCCACCCATCCTCCTCTTCTCATTCACTCGAAAAATTTTGACTCTTGCAAGACGAAGAGATCACGAACCTCCTGCGGAAGATCTAAAAGGCCCCGGCATTTGTTTAGTTCAGTTCCTAATGTGCTAATAAAAGGATCCGATATTAGGATCAGTCTCCGGAAAATATCCTCATTAGTTTGAAGTCGAGATATTTTTATCGCGTGATGCTCGCGATATATTCTAACGTCTTTATTGCGAGATTCCTGGGCCTCCTCCGACAGTTCTCCAATACGAAGAAGAGCCGACTCGATGTCATCTGCACCACTTTTTGCACAGTGGGTGGCATGTAAAACCAACCATAATGTCTCACAAAATTTTCCGCTGTATCCATACAGAACTTTTTAAATTTTACTGAATCAATCAAAAATCCGCAAGACAAAGACCTTAAAATTGTTGAGAAGTGAAAGATTAACTCTTCTTCTACTCCTGAAAATTAATTAACTATGTTATATCATGTGAAAAATACTTCATAAAGCAATAATAAAAAGATGTTATATTGCAACAATGAAAAGAAAGCATTCAAATACAAGCATTATTGACCCTCGCCAGTAATTTCAGCCGATAGGCGGGAATTTTTGAAAAAGCCCCTAGCTGAGTTTTCATCACTGGATGTACCATATTTTGGCTTCGGCACATCAACTAAAAGGCCCATTCTCTTTTTAAACTCGTAGGTACCAATTAAAAAAATAAGACTACTAGGACAATATCCCAGGGGACCCCATATCACCATTAGAATACAAGGAAAATACGAACCTGAGGTGCTTTGAAGGTTGCGAAATGCAATATCAGGAAAATCAACAATTTTGTCCAACCAAGTGCAATTCCGCTTCAAGTGCGATTTAAAAAACATGGCAAATGCTGGAATGCCAGCGAACTTATTCTTAGTGATATCCTCGAAAGGAACGACCTTTCCTTCCCGTGCAGCGAGCATCGAGAAATGATGCTTGCTGCCATCATTGTCCAGTTTTTGAATTTAAGGATGAGGCAAGCTGCACGGGTGGAGAATGCCGAGGTTGGCCGAGAGTATGCCTCCAGAAGGAGAAACTTAAAGTTTTTGAAAAAATAAATGCTATTCATTTTAGCCTTGTAGAAATATCTTTTTTGATCGTTCACACCTTTATATTTATATTGTTTAACCATTCCTTTGCTTGTAATGCCTGTAAGTATAAGTATGCCGTGTGTTGCTTTCCAGATGCTGAATCTACAATTACAGTTATCATAAGGATTAATATTTTCAGTTTATAGGAATTCATATTGGTATCTATCCAAGGAATGGAGCAGCTAATACAGCAGTGGCGAAACAATGGGGGAGGCGTGAGGAGATAGATAAGAAAAAAATTAATGAAAAGTAGAAAAAAAGATGATTTTCGGTGGGTATTGGAAAGGAAAATTAATTGGCCTGAGCTATGGAACTCGAGAAGTAAATGTTCGGTCTTAAGTTTTACTGTTGAGAGGACTTATTTAGCAGTTACGCTTGTTACAAATAATCAATGTGAAAGCTGTAGCGGCAAAGTTACGCGAAAGCTTTTTGGCTAGGTCGGCACTCGTTTCTCCTCAAGTACCTAGGAATAGTAAAGGGAGATTGTCATTGCTTCTTTATTGCCGCTTCATTTACTAAGTTTTCAGCCTAATACTTCTGTCCATGCTATTGATTACCTTGCCGATATTCTCCGTTAACACTTCGCAGTTTTGCTTCCATTGCAAGGTAATTTCGACCGATGTCCTTTTCAGGTGGGTATATTATCTTCACACCATCGTCCTTTTTGTCTTAAATGGCTCGCAGAAATGGGATCTACAAAAAACACACCTATATTATTTATCCCCGTGGGATTAAGCATTCAAACACCCGATTTCGTAGGCTATTTTATTACCGTTTACGGAAGCTACTGCACCAGTTTTCACGAATAAAGCTATTTTATATTCTTTAAAACTGAAGCGCGTAAGAGTGAGTACATGCGCGAAGCACGGCTTACAAAATTTTTTAAATATAGTCCATCAAGTTACCTCACAGCCATATCAACCCATGTAATACGCCCGGAACGACCGGACGAGTGTACTGCTAGCGCTTGACGGCCGGCATGGGAACTAATCGGACAGTAAGGGAACGTACGTGGAGCCGCGGACGCCGGGGGCTGGGTGCAACTAATACCGGGGTGTGTGGGGGTATGGAATACCCTCCAGGATAAGCGGTAGGTGCGAGATTAATAAATTGCGGAATTTTAAAGATAAATGGTTCAAAATGGTGAGTTTTACGGCTTTCTGAGGGATCTATTCATCCTAAAACTATTCTATTAGTAATATCAATCCAATTAAGTAAAATGGATTAAACTTAAAAATTTCTCTGAGCTCTGGGGGGGGGGGGTTTATCCCCAAACCCCCCTCGCTGCGCCACTGTTGAAGATAAAGTAGTTGATGCAGTTCCAGGCATCCATTTTAGAAAATATCAAGGTAACTAATTAATCACAATTCATCAAGATCATATTGATAACAACAGTGGCCGTTGGATTTCTGCATCAACTGAAACGAAAACACCAGTTTTATAAGCTTCACCATCAGCTGCAATATATTACTTTTCAACTCCTTGGAAGAACTTCTGCCTTCATTTGAGCACCTAAAGTGTTTCTGAAGGTTACGAGGAAAATAGGTGACAAGGGATAGAGAGAGTAAAACAAGAGTGAACAAGTAGAGCTATTGGAAGGCGAGAGTAATGAAAGAATTATTCGTAAACCTCCTCCCCCCACTCTCCTCTCCAGCCATTCTTCCTCCCAAAGTCACGCACGCACATGTCGCCACCGGAAGCAAAAGACATCTAAATCTACATAATACCCCGCAAGCTGCCTAGAAGACGTGTTGCAGGGGGATTGGGACACCAGCAGTTTACAGCTTTAAAAAATGAAGTGCTCTAACGAAGTTGGGACTAGCGCTTATTAAAGTCCTTTATCGTTCGGGGGAAAATCGAATTCCCATATCTCTCCGTTCGGTTAAACATCTCTCTTAATTTATCGCTTCTATCGGACCTGAAAATATAGTGTGGCTCTAATATTATGTTCTCTGTTTCGCTTTTAAACATATCTAATCTCAATTGTTCAAGCAATCTGAGCCTAGCGCGCAGCCTCCGGGTCTCCAGCGGCTCCCACCCTATTTCGCTTAACATCTGGGTAACACTGTCTATACGCCCGTAGCAGTTTTTGACGAAGCCAAACAGTATTGAAGGAATAATTTATACTTTGATGGTTAGGTGTCCTCCAACTCAGGCCCACGAGCAACACCGTGCTATTAGACAAAAAAGTACATCAATAAAATTTGTATCGTTGTACTCTCGTTATGCGGAAAATATATTTTCTTTCTGATGCTGTATTACATTCAGTACTAATTCGCAAAGAGGAAAATTGTAACGCGTTGCACGTTCATCTTCCTCCTTTTACGGCAATCGAGTCGCAGGTAATGAATATATGCCACTCGCCTACCCGATGATCCTCGCGGGTTCCATGGTTGTAAAATACGAGTTAACTGTTTGACTTTGCCCGCGCGTAAGAAATAATTTTGAATTTAACTGCAGAAACCAGGCGAAAAAGAAAACTGTGAAGAATTTTTGGCCCGAGAACTGAATAGAACATTTGAAAGCGGGGATGAGAGACGATGAGAGAGAGAGAGAGATTTTCGCAGTTGAGCATTTGACCAAACAACAAGTAGGTAACATGCCATCAGAAAAGAAACAGCGATGTTTTCGGAGACCAATACTAACGGAAAGATCTTTGCTGGGATATCTCAGTCCCCCGTTGTGCTATGGTTTTCGATAGTATTTACGCAGGCAACCTTGAGTCCTACTTAACTGATAGCGCTGGGTCGGTGAAAACTTGGAAGACCGGCAATAAAGCGACCTGCTTCCGTTCACCTCACGGCAACGAGGGCGAACGCGGAGGTGTTTGATCTACCGAAGCTGGAATCAAACTCCGGGGGCGAAAGCCCAATCAGAATTAGGATAAGCACCTACAGGATTGGCCTACATTCGCTTTCTATGTAGTCCAATGCACCACCCCCCTCAACCTCAGAAATAACAATCACCGCGCCTCCTACTGTCCATCATCCCCCCACGCATCTCTCCCCGTACCCACACATTCTTTGTCTCACGACTCCCTCTTCAATGAATGTTTCTAAGTATCAGTTATTGCCTTCCTCCCTCCCACCGACTCCACCCTCAATCTCCACACCCTCGAATCGGCGTGGATTTGGCATTTGCAAGCGAATAGCTTCCCAGGGTTGAACGTCTCATGCTAACCCCTCCCCCACACACCTCTCCTCTCTCCCCCTTTTCTCTTGTCCAACGCACTCCTTTCCTCCACATTCTAGCTCAGGCTGAGGAAGAAGTCACTACTTCGAAAGCTTCAAGTTTTATATTCCCGTGTGAGTGTTTCTTTTTTGTGTGCCTATGTTTAGTGAAAGTGACTTGAACCATTTATATATGTGTATATGTATAAATGGTTCAAGTCACTTTCACTAAATATAGACACACCAAAAAGAAACACTCACAATGCAATTACTATATATATAATATATAGTAATTGCATCCATTACTTTCTCGTCGTGTCTAAAGAAAGGAAGAATAGGTTTTTCTTTGACGGGTTCACATAGTCTTTAGCTGCACAAAGATTTTGTTGAGGATATGCGTTGCAATATGGTAACGATGGTAAAGTGAAGTCACGACAGTACGAGTATAAGATCTTTTCATGTAAAATAATTTTAATGGCAATTGGCTTTGGATTTCTGGCACCCTTAAAATAACTGTTTAACCTGCATAATCTGCGAACAGCTACAATGAATTAATTAAATTCTCTAGGTTTCGAGCAAATACATACATTAATTTATGTTCAAATAAAAAAAATAAAAATATACCTTCCACAGTTCTATTTGCTGTAAAAAGCAAAACATAATAAAAAAAACACCGAAATGAATTCTTCCGAGTATTCTGGAGCTGCGAAAAATGATTGCCCGTGTTTTGGAGGAATTTGAAACGGAAACAATTATCTTGGAAAATTTCTCGAGACCATGCTTGGATTGTTGAAATGCCTCAATTGACAATTGAAGATCGTGGCTTTGAATTCATTTGGATAGGCATAAGAATAAATCTAGATATTATTGGCATATAGCATTTATTTGCAGTGCCTATGACTAAGAAATTGGGCATGGAATGAAATAACGCTATACGTAATCCAAAAAATACAATTTTAAATGGAATTTAAGTAGACGATGGGCGTTACACATTTCCTGAATGGATCAAACTAACTAATGCTAATAACTCAACATGGACCTCAAAGGGCTGAAAATCGTCGAATATTTATTCCAGTTAAGTCACCAAAATATTTTGACGGAGCCGATGTAAAATGCTGTAAAGCAGAGAGAATTTTCCAGATGTGTCTCGAGGACTGTAATATTTCAGAGAAGCGAAACATCAGTGGGTACGGAGCGATGGCACGCAGGCAAGCAGTTCGTTAAGCACGCTAACGAGATCGACAAGGCAACTTACACATCACAATATGGAACGATTTCGCAAAATACGCTAACTGAAATAATATAATGTTCAAAACATTCATCATAAATAAAATCGGAAAATAGCTTCAGTCAGAATTTCTAGGCATAAATTGTATGATTCAAATTATCTTACTAAAGGCATAAAGTGCCACCATAGAGATGTATCTTAGTTTTTAACTCACGCTTAAAACCCTGCAACGTTTATAAAATTCAGGGACAGTTAATGGGGCATTGATTAGTCGATTAACACTGAAATTTCAAATAGAACATCATCACGATGTAAATTCATGTCACGAGACGCGTCAACTGTAGGGTACACGAAGGCAGGGCGTGATGCTTGAAGGGCATACAATAGACCAGCAAAATCCCCTTATAAGCTAAATGTGAAAATTCCTTCAAGAGAATGAAAACAGGCATAAAACAAGAGCATTTTAGTTGCAAAGCACACACGCACGCACAAAATAAGTAAAGGGAATGAGTAGGTTTTGTACATTCTCGCTGAAATTACTGCCACACACACAAACTTCTGCGATGCTGCCGAACCAATGGAAAGAATATTTACACTTCGAAAGTGACGATATTATTAACAAATGACGATATAAAATACGTGAATGAACCAAGATAACCGATGGTCCGCCTTCTAAATGACTGAAAACATCTTCAAGTAGTCTGATACGAATAAGTAATAGCCGAATACGTAACACAAACAATACTACAATCGACGAGAAGATCCCTCACAGGGAACGAATTGAGTTTCAACCCGACGTTGGAAGTGCTACAACACTGCTGATTTAACTCCAGGGACGATTACATTCAGATTTACAGTTCAAGATAAAATTAACGAATGACGGATTAAAAAGAATGTGCAAATTTGTGAAGTGAACCAAGATTCCCCCGACTGATTTATCTCATCCCATGCCTTTTCAAAATCCTACATCTACATCTACATAATGCCCTGCGAGCCACCTCTAGGATGTTTGGCAGGGGGTGACAAATCACCAACATGCAGCATGGAAGAGGACCACCAAATGCACATCGCACGGTCATAGAAATATTACGCACACTATAAAAATATACATGATTATTCATTAAAAAAATCGCTAATGATTAATTCCTAGAGCAAATACATGCTAAGTTAGAATTATGAAAAAACATGCAATGAGTGATCCTAGCGAGCGACGCCATTAATCCAATCAATTGAGACAACGTTGCTATCCTTAATAGTACAAGGGAAGAATGACTTGTTAAATCTCTCTGTTTTTCAGTCTATTTCTTTTATTTTATTCTCACGATCACGTCTACTATAGTACGATGGTAAACGAAGGATATGATTCACGTCGTCTGAGAAAATATATTCTTCGAATTTCATAAGTTAAGCCTATACTTCGATCTGAGCTCCTGTAAAGATTCCCATCCTAACTCGTGTAACAAACAACTACTTACTACCAGAAAATTACATAAAGCAGATAGAGATGAGCGGAGAGACATGCAGAGGCGCAATCCAAAGAATACTCACCATCACGGGGCAGGAGTTGGGTTTTGTATCGCCAACTGCTGGCAGTGGCGTATCACACACGAAATTTCCATCCACTAAGAATGTACTGTCCAATATCGGAAGGAATAAAAGTGACACCAAACAGAATTACACTTGAAGACAGAAGAAGATCGTACATAAGACCTCATAGATTATCATGATCCCTAGAACATAGGTATATCACTTCCTAGAAGTGCCTTCACAATGAATGCGAAAGCTTTCTTAGTGTCGTTGGAAGTACTCAACTCGACACGATTCATCACGGACCACCTCGCCCACTTGGAAACTCGGAAAATATTCACCTATTGATTCCACCGAATACATTGTCGTTTTGAAGTAATCAATATCACATATCATAAAGTACGAATAGAGCAAATATGCGCTTACTTAGTGTCGTTAGAAGTAAGTACAAGTCACGGAGCGCCAGTAATGAGATTTACACGTCATGTCTACGAGAATATTCCACCATCAACATGCTTAACACTCCGACACAACACAACGACAGCAGTCGTTTGAAGTACTCGCACGCACTCAAATTTCTGAAATATATGAAAATTCACAATAATGGGAGTAATAAGCTATTCATTCTTATGGCAAGAAAAATAATCCAACATCAGCACAGGGCACACACGACGCAGAATTACATTTGAGGACAGACGAGAGCGGAACAAACGAACACACGCACAAACTAAAGGCAAACTGAAGCCTTTTCTCCTTCCCCGCGATCGCTTGTGTGACTCTCCTCCACTCCCTCAATGCTTATCAACGTGCTCAAGGCGGCCCTTTTAATTCCACTCATTCCCATTCGACTTCAACTCATCTTTTAGACTTCCAAGTGCTGAGTGACCCGTGACTCAAGGCGATCAGCTGGAATCGATCGATGGCTCAGCGAGGCCACCAGCGCGTGTCCAGAAACTAAGAGCAGTCATTTTTTTAAATCCTTACAATAACAGCTGAGGACAGTGAAAAATCCAAAGGAATAATGTTGAGGAATTGAGTTTTTTTGTTGTGCCTTAGACTCGACTTTACCTTTCACTCAGTAGGTTTTCGCAGGTTTTTCACGCCCCCTTCCTGTGTGGGCGTTTTCTTGCAGTGGGTTTTTTCACTGAAGGATACTACACCCTTATTCTCATGTTTTTTCCCACAAACAGAAATCTTTTTTAAACAAAATTTTCACAAATAGTTTTTTATATTTTTAACATTTCACAAATATTGTATATTGTATATCCTTTGTATTGTAAACGTTTGTCTAGCATTTCTTAATATTTTTGCATTGACGCTATCGAGGGGTTAGGTGGAAGAGGGGACTTCTTAGTCTAAACCTCGCCCGAATAAAGGCATTTTATTATTATTACTAGACAATTTTTTTCTAACATTTCGCAAGCTCATCTCCCGGTGGGGTCAGGAAATGAACGCATAATGGCCCTTGACTATTTGATTTTATCAACCAATTTTAAATGAACAAAACACAACAATATTACCAAAAAGTCCCATTCCATTTGAAGCCCATTTCCAAATTAAAATTATTTCAACGCTCAAGTTTTAGGCTGTGGGACTTTTGTTTTACTGTTATTTAGTTTCATGTCGTATTGCTAGCAATGTTTACCTATCGCACCAACCAAATTCTGCACATATTTCACCTATTGGCTTATCAGCGTCAGAAATGTATGTATAATTTATATATTTACAAATATATTTATAATTAATCATTATAGAGCAGCATTAAAAATGTTATATTCCGCCGATACAAATTAGGCATCAAGCTTAAATAAAGTTCGAGCGTCTGTGAATATAGAAAGATTGGTTGTCAATTGATGAGTCGATATTACGGAACAAAAATAAGTTTGTACATGGTAATTTCGTCTTGCTTTAGCCAGCGAAACCTGACCTTTGTGAAATTCCAAAGACAAGAATTAATTCGAGATCGGAGAATTGAGAAAGATTCGCTCCACATTTCGTATCTGTAGTGTCGCAGCGACACCCGCTATTATTCCCAGAGGTCCCTTAGGCGGCGGGGTAAAGTCCTTCCCTACCAATACGTAAGTCGCGGGTTCGAGTCCCACCTGGGTAGGTTACCCTGGTAAAGAACCATCGCATGAGTGCATGTTCGTGTATGTCTAATCGTTAAGAGTTGAGACTGTGAAAGCTACAGCGTAATTATGTCGGTGGTGTGGCAATGGCATAAAAAAATTAATGGCTAGCTTTTTTCCATTGTTTTTTGGGAGACGTATTACTTAATGGATTTTTTTCTCTTTTAACAAATGGTATAAATATACTTTCTATCCCAATGAAAACTTTTTGATACTCATGGAAAAACAAAGGAAATATTTTTACAATGAAATGAAATCAAATATCTATTTCAATAAAATAATTCAAATTTTATTTCATTTGAACCTAAGTCATCGGGGATTCTAGCATACGGTAAATGAAAGAGAGCAGTGCTGACTGATTTTCCATTCCTCCAGTACTCCGAATTCATTTACAGAGACTAAAGGCCTGGTTACACGGTACATTAACAAGTACAAGTTAATGTACGTTTGCGTGAATGATTTTGGTGGACCGGAACGGAACATGTACGAATGCATGAACCAAATTAGAACAGGTTCTATTTTCTATGCATGCATTCGCACAAGTTGGGTGGTTACACGTTGCATTTCGGCGTTCACTCTCGCGTTCATACATTTAGATATTAACCCGTACGTGTTAACGTATCGATTAACCAGGCCTTAAGAAACGAAATACTGCGTTCGTTAACGGATGCTAACACGCATGGAAACAGCGATAAAATCGTTCGGAGATTAAACGATGTATCACGAATAAAACGCTCGATGTACAGGCGAAGAGGAGCTTGAGCCATTATCAGAAGAATGACTGTGAAGAACAGCCAGGATGGACCACGCATAAAGGTTTTTGTACGAAGTTGCAACGGTGAGGGAAATGGAAAAGAGGCAACAGAGATCACC
This sequence comes from Ischnura elegans, assembly GCF_921293095.1. Taxonomy (NCBI): domain Eukaryota; kingdom Metazoa; phylum Arthropoda; class Insecta; order Odonata; family Coenagrionidae; genus Ischnura; species Ischnura elegans. The sequence goes on along the minus strand of NC_060255.1, from coordinate 10,187,685 downwards.
CCATAGAGATAAGAAGTTCCTGTCGTCGCCGTTGAATTGAGTCAGTCATTCAGTCAGTCCACAAGGGAGTTCTAACTCCCTACATTTAAGGTCCACCCGTTTTAGTTCGTTCGCACGCCACGCGAGGGGCATGTCGCCGCCTTCAAGACCGACCTTCACATCCGCCATCTGCACAAACACACACACACTCAGAGTGAGTGAGACGGAAACAAGTTGGGACCGGAAGTGAGATCCCTCTCTCTCCCCTCGCTCTTATCAGCTGGAGCGCACGAAAGGCCTCATGCATAGCAAAGCGATCCTTCTTTATTCTCCGCTCAGCCAAACCAAAGGTAGGGCCCGCCTTCCTCTTGCCTCTATTCAGAAAGACTTCTTCGCTTGCTTTCGGCAGTCGGTATCTTCAGTCTTAAACTGAGAAAGAGAGATTCCCTCTCCATGCGATGCAAAATGACATCTACTGGGAGGTTGTTCTGGTGCCAGTATGAGAATTCCACAAACCCAAATAGGAATCTTTCTCATAATTAACCGCTCTAAGCAGTGTATTTGTTATTGATTGACCAGGATAAGAAATATATAATGAATCAGACAGTATTAAGTTTAAAGTATACCGGGACTAGCCACGGTGATAACTTTTACGGGAGTCACCCGCAACGCACAATCGTGCGAAAGATCCACAGAGAAAAAAATCATCCGCCCTGACCGGGATTCGAACCCGGATCCCCCGATTATTTCGGTAGTCGGTATTTGGGCTGCTTGTGGCATCATATGCTTAGCAGTCCAGCAACACCTTGTCCGGTAGTGTCCAAAAATATCCACAGGGTAAAATGTCGCCTTGGTAGCTTAACTGGCTAAAGCACTCGACCGGAAATTAGGGTTCGAATATCTGCAAGGCGTATAATTTTTTCTCTGTGGATCTTTCGGACAGACAGTATTTGATGAGCGCAAAAGTGATCTAAGATTTTCAGGAGCAAGTCGCTTCTATGCAAACATTTGACATGCTCGGATCAATGGCATTCGCTAGGATAAAAAGTCAGTTTTGCGGAAAGAAAATTTATTGATTTAATGCAAACACCAGAGAAGAAACTCGCCGATGTCTAGGGATCTTCCCGTCACCACAAGGGCAATTTTGTTCAGCCTCCGATCGGCCAGAAAAGCGCTACACAGGCAACAGGCAGGTACTGCTCGCAGCGGTCCTCCGTACCACACGATAGTCATTTGCGAGTATACGGTGTGAGTTTAAGGTAAGTGGCAATCTTATTAACAAGGTCGTGACAATGTACATATTCGCCGCCGCGCCGTGTGTGAACTGCGGAGCACAAAACTGTCCGAATGGCTTCAGCGCTTATATAACAGGACTCAATGCCGTACAATTTTGAAAATCAATTGCGGATAGAGGTGATACGGATTCAATGTGGCGCTCCCGAAACAATGCCACTATCACAAAAATAGGGTGCTCTCATAAAATTGAAAAGGTAATTTTTTTACATGCCTCTATAACTATGTAAAAATTTTTTAACGTATTCGAAATATGACTTCATAATTGTCAATATTCTTTTTGCTAGAGAGCTTAAAAAGTTCGCAAAAATTACTAAATTCTTTTCCGCTACAAGAACGCCCTGTGACGTCAGAATGCGGGTAAGCAGACTCACTCCATAGCAATAACAAAACATTAACGACGATAACAAGCATCTACGATGATACTGATTCATAACTTGAAGGGTGTGTGAAAACAGTTGTGAATAGTTTAATAGTTTTACGGTGTGTTTTATGGTTGACTCCGACTTCGAAAAGACGCATTCTGGGACCATTGTGAAAGTAGATTAATTTAGTAATTTTCTAATACAGTGGAGATCGCCTTAGATAAGGATAATGAAAAAGAAATAAACGCTATTTTGTCAAGACTGTGCTGCAGCTTCCAGCATGCATACGTTCTTTTAACCTGTCAATTATTCAGGATAAATATTTCACATGACTGATGATGAAATTAACATATAAAAAAACAAATTGTACAGGGAGAGACAAAGGTTTTTCTAAAACTGGGGCAAACAGTCTACTCTCTATTTGCACCACGTAAAAGTATTGTTTACTGGAGTCTGACGTCACGCTCAGCCAACATGGCGATGGGTCGTTTGGAGCGCAAGATTCAAAGACAAATTTCAAATTGGAATTTTACGAATAATACGCAGGTTAGTGAAGAACTGCTTTCACTCTAATTTTCAGCGTGAAGGATATTTTTTTATCACATAATCATCCATTTTCAGTGGAATTCCCAAGAAAAAATCACTAAGCAAACCAAAAAAATTCAGGCGATGCTTCAACAATCAAAAGTTTATCATGCACCTGGTGGTTTGTGTTTTTTTCTAGAGAAACAATACGCAAATCGCAAACTACCGCAAAACTGCGTGGTTATGAAGTGTGTTTGAAGCAAAATTGACGCGGCCGTAGCTGGACCCCCGGGTCAGCGCATAATTAACCTTTTAAAAAATATGTAAAAACACTGCAAAAATACAATTTAAATACATTATTTATTTGTATTTGCACCAAACAGAAATAATTAATAAGAAACTTATAATTTTACAGAAAGGAAAACAATTAATTTGACTTCGATTTTGGACGATTAAAGATTAAACCCTCTTTCATACACCAATCTAACACATACTTTTAACCGTATACAGGCAACAATGCGAAATATCCGCTAGAATATTTCACCTCTTTCAAAAAATATTCATCCAAATTCTTCTCATAATCCAAAGATTACATCAAAATCATGTTCGAACGTTTTATAAATTGGCCACTTCGATAATAAATCCGGGGTTTGTTGAAAAAAAATGAAGTAACAATAACGCTCGGCGCAAATAAGGTAGTTAAGGAAATAATGCGATTCGTTATCCACCGTTAGTGTATTCATAATATACAAATTATTTGGCTTTAGAAATCCCAGTTTAGACGAATGGCAATGGTCAATTTTAACCGCATTTGAAAAAGACCAGATTGGCGCCCATGCGATGCCACTCCACGTGACGTCACAGGGACCAAGTTTCTATACGGGGAGATAGGAGTTTTACATCGTCTGAGATTACCAATGCATGCATGAAGCACAGAGCTCAGGGAAACATCTCTTAACAATCATCTATTAAAACTGCCTATGGTGGAAAAGTTTCCTTCGTTTGATAAGGTATTAATAATCCTTATTTAAGCCAAGCACTACCTGCTAGCAGGGTACTCTGCTACCTGCTAGCAGCCTGCATCGCAGCGAAGCACATACCCTCGCCCCAAGGTCACCTCACACTACGACAGCGGGAACCAGAATGACTTCACACGGGCTTTTCCCAGCATTCATACTAAGCCGTCGCGTTTTCTCGCGCTTGAAAATTTTCACTTTTCATTTAATCGCGAAAAATAGATATCGTCATTTAAAAAACTAAAAGCGTGAAATGCATACTCCAGGAATAATAATATTTTGATTTAGACAGTAAAAATATAAAAGGAAACCGCCCTATTGGAATCGCGACTCTGAGTATAGGTATGCTGAGCAAGGAATTGGAGCCCTCAATTCGAAAAATAACGAGAGAAAGGGGACAAAAATGCCAAACGGATTTAACGAACTCACAATAGCGCAGGAAAGAATCAGTACTATCTATTACTGCTCTGAGGACGATGGAAGAATATTCCAATGAAACATTAGCCAAAACGTTTCTTACATGGCTAGACGCGCGAGGATCATTTATTAATATAATTCGCCGCCGAGGAAACATGAAATCTTAAATTAGATGCACATGTGTCGGCCGCGAACGCGATGTCGTAGCCCCGAGAATTAGGTTTGAGGTTTTATATTCCTATCCAGCATTTCAACCAAAATGTAATAAGTAACCGTGACAAAGAAGCCTCTAATGACTTCCAACCAGAGTGTGGGCTAAAACCATGGCTGAGAGCCTAAAGGATAACATTGATAGAGGCAAAGTGGAAGTTAGAAAGCCTAGGTTTGGTCATCCGTCACTGTCGGTAATTTGCATTTCACAAATGAATAATTCAAAGAAATTATGCGATTAACTTCATCTACTTAACAAGATAGAGATTTGTGTGAAAATGTGCATCACCTTGGGGTAAAAACCAGTGAAATCTTAATGATTGAGATAAAATATTTTAAGGAGGATACGGTGCACCACTGCAGAAAAGTAAAAGAAAATATTTGCTTACTTCTTCATTTACGTTTGATATCCTATAAATAATAATTATCGACCAATATACTCTGATAAAACTAGAAAAAATTAAACATCCATTACAATATGTTTATAAATTATTAAAATTGCGTTACTGCTAAACAAATTTCCATCGATTATTATAGCAGAGTAGAAGGTAATTCGCCAAGAGAAAAATTGCGGTCGATTTTTTTCGCGACGGACTCCGCGATGATTTTTTAAAATTTTCCCCGTAGCGCCGAAGGAGCATAATGGGCGCTCATCCCCATGGTTACCCGAGCAAATTTCTCCCATCGAAGCGGTTGCCTGCGAGGCATGGTAAGCGCCGAGGTGTGGCGAGGCCGATGGATGGCACTGGCTGAGCTAACGATTATGGTTAGCACCGCCGCGGCACTAATTCCAACTTCTTCTCCGATCCCTTGAGGAATTGTCGAAGCTCGTTGGCCATGTGCATCAGCCATGACGACTGGCGAGCGCACGCTACGGCATAATGAGAAGCGAAACGCTGGATAATGCGCTCCCATCTGAACCATCATCTCATGACATCGTACGCGGGCGCCGTGGAGAATTTTTACCACAGTATCCAAGGTGAAGAGCGGGAATCGGAATGAAAGACAGCTGGTAATGTGATGAAGCAAGAGCCTTCCCAGGTTCAAAACTGGTGGAGAATGAAGAGGGATAGCCGTGGTCGCTCAGGATGTCGATTCGTGCACGAAAAAGTCAATTAAATTAAATGTAAGCAAATCATGCATATTAGGCTTATTGGTTGCCCCAACTCGTGGCGACGTTTTGGGAACCAAATTGTTTTCCATTGGAATTGGATGAGCCCTGGAGACTTGGGATTGGGTAGCGAGACGGAGATATGAAGTGAAACACTTTGCACTGTCCACATAAAACTTTGTTATTAAACTACCGTTGACATGTTTCGCTGCACTGCAGCATTATCAAGACTCTGAAACATGTCGATTGTAGTTTAATAAAACAGTTTTATGTGGAAAGTGCAAAGTGTTTCACTTCATATCTCATAATTGATCTCCAAAAAGTATCTGCCTCATTCATCCAATTCATGAAATAGCGAGACGGAACCCAAAACGTCGACTGCCTTAGATTTTCTTACCCGCGAGCAAATTTATTCAAATGTAAGATTGATTTTAGCAAAAGTAAATAGTTATGTAGTAAGTAAAAAGTTATGGGGATGAAATCGTATTTGTCGCACGTGCAAAATGGCGTACCTATTTACTTGTTCTAAAATAAAACGGTATCTCCGTGAAAGAGATTAATCCAGCGCCTTTGAAGCCTAACACTAAAATAAACGGCTCAAATGAATTACAGTTTGTTTCAGCAACGGTTTTCCGTGGGAAGTGTAAGTTGTGTGAGAAGATAGGAAATGGAATACAAATTTAATCCATGTGGGATTAAGCCAAACGCTGCGAAAAGGATCAGGATGGATTTAGGGAGCGTGATGTGATGAGTCAATTCCGTTAAAAAACGCCCAGTAAACAAAGGAAGAGATAATCTAGTGAGTGTGGTAAGAGAGACCTTATGGATTGGAAAAAGACAAGAATCTTGGCTCTGCATTAAATCGATGAGCAACTTCAGATTCCACCCGTGAGTAACACAATGGGGAAAGGATCGCCTACGAATGTGCCGGACATGTACGTGGGATTTGTATTTATGAGTACGAAGAATAAAATGAGCATCAAATATTTATGGAAGGCTTCCTTGATCGTCTGAGACTTGAGAATTAGAACACACAAAATTAAGAGATATTTCCCGTGATTACATGTATCACCATAAAAATAACATTTTTAACACCTGCATTTTTGATGTATACGATAGCATTTTGTAGTTTTTATGAAAATCCTAAATCATCATCTCGAGATAAATATATATTATTACTAAGTACATCCCTATCACGTTGAAATTTTACATTTTCTATACAAGCCAAATACTTCCTCAAAGAGACAGTGGTATTAAAGACATTAATACTAAGGTCATATAATTTATATCGTAATAGAATTAATGAACTGGAAGAACGCGAATTTTCTCCGTTTTTTTCATATCTTTAAGGTAACTTAAAATAAGAAAGTTAATAATCATGGAAGGTTGGGCATAAATCACGGGTAATTCAAAATGTACACAATGAACATAGGATCCCAAATACTTATAGTTTATCTGCATTGATTTCTAAAATATATTTCCTCTGCGGTTGCTTGAAAATAATTCCAAAAACTGTGCTAGTGGATAAAACATGAATCGCGTGGTTTCCTATTATTTTTTTATTGCCTAAATCGAAATATTATCACTCCCGGAGTACGTATTTCACGCTTTTAGATTTTTTAATAATGACGATATATATTTTTCGCCATTAAATGAAACCTGAAAATTTTCAAGCGCGCGAAAACGCGACGGCTAAGTATGAATACTGGGAAAAGCACGTGTGACGTCATTCTGGTTCCCCCTTCCGCCATGTGAGGTGACCTTGGGGTGATGATGTGTGCTCCGCTGCGATGCAGGCTGCTAGTAGGTAGCGCTTGGCTTAAATAAGGATTATTATTAATACCTTATCAAACGTAGGAAACTTTCCGACCATCGGCAGTTTTAATAGGTGATTATTAAGACATGTTTCCCTGACCTCTGTGCCTCATGCATGCATTGGTAATCTCAGACGATGTAAAACTCCTGTCTACTAGTATAGAAACTAGGTCCCTGTGACGTCACGTGGAGTGGAATCGCATGGGCGTCAATCTGGTCTTTTTCAAATGCGGTTAAAATTGACCATTGCCATTCGTCTGAACCGGTATTTCTAAAACCAAATAATTTGTATATTATGAATACATTAATGGTGGGTAACAAATCGCAATCAATGCCTTTCGTTTTATTTGATGAAGGAAACCACCCTATTTGCGAGGGAGGGAAATCGACGAAATATCAAGAGCGGAAGACGACTTTACATCCAGTTCGTGGGAAGTAGGAAGCCACGACTCGCCACGCTGTCAGCCACCGTGATGAGGGCGTCATCCGCTGCATCCATTGCACGTTTTTCATCGGGTCTGCTACATCTCGGAAGGAGGACCCAGGAGAAGTAAAAGGACAGCCAATGGGGTGGATCTAATGGATTTCTTCATGCATAAAACATCACTGAATATTTAAATCGTTTATTTCTATTATACTAGCTGACCCGGCGAACTTCGTACCGCCTAACAATCAATGAACTTACAGTTTACTTACACCATTTATAAATCAAGAGCGGCTGTATCGTTTTTAATCAAGTTTAATTTATTACAATAAAATAAGGATACAAATGCAATAAAACTACGTAAATGAGTACCAAAATTGCTTGTCAGAAAGACATTTTCTTTATTGAATCTACATAGGGTGAATCGGAGCACGTTTACGCGGATTTTTTCAACAAAATTTCTTACGTTTTAGCTTAAGAAATTTTGGGCATTGTGGTTTAATAAAGCAGTTCATGAAATAAAAATTACACGCATTCAGTTGTTGGCTATTTGCGTTATTAGCTGTAAAAAAATGTTTTTAGGTCCAAGTCTGTTGCATACACTTGGCCCATTCAGGGGGCAGGTTGACACGACCCCAGACCGACGCTTGACTGATGCTCAAAATCGTGCAAGAAAAGCCCTTATGAAGCAGCATTCGCATTAAATGACTTAAGGCGCGCCAGTTTTAGTATCTCTGTTTGGAAAAAATGCACTGCGTAAACGTACTGCATGCGTAAACGCACCACGGTGAGCCCTACACATTCGGGTTTAATGTCTTGCGTCAAGCACCTTCTGAGAAACAACAGTTTTTGTTTTGTTATCACGCGCAAGATGAAGCGGATGAAGCTAAATAAATATAGCGAAGCAAAGCAGTGACGCAGCGAGGGGAGGTTTTGGGGGATAAACCCCCCCCAAGAGCTTAGAGAATTTTTTTATAAAAGATTTTGTTATTAATATTTGGGGGACGGATGACTAACAAACAAAACATATTTAACTATTCACACAGCCACAAAACCCACTATTTTGAACCATTTATCTTAAAAAATGTCTGGGGGAAGTGCCCCCACACTTCCCGCTTACCTTAGCGAGTTTTCTATACCCTACAGACCCGTGGTATTAGCTGCGCCCAAAACCCCCTATCCTAGCTACGCACTTTAAGCGAAGGAAGAAATACAGAGGATGGTTTATCGACTCGTGAACATAGGACGCTAAATTGACCATGAGAAAATCATGGGTTTTCATTAGCACATGAGCACAAACAACAAAAAAACTGAAAGAATGACCATGCGATTTTTTAATCGTTATCACGAATGCAACACGAATTGTAAATTGAATTCGTTTGAGCTGAAAAGGGCATATGAGTTGAGATCATGGAATCTACGGAATGAGGACTTCCTAACCTTTGAATTTTCCTTTGAGTAAAGTTGCGTGAATCACATTCATCACCAATTTTTTTAATGATCAAACACGTTCCGTTGGATAGTTATGGTTGGTTTAGGCTTCGAAAGATCATGAGCACAGAAACTACATTTTTCTGTAAATCGTGCCTTGGTAAGCCAGGTACGTCCAAGGACTTAAAATATTCAGATAGATAGTTGGTGATTTCGTCTTCGTTTGTTACACATTTAAAAGATTCGAATCCATGCAGAGTACGAACTATTTGAATTTACCTCGTTTTAGTCATCCACATCTTCGTTCTTGCTCGCTAAATCAACCATCTTTGATTCTTTTGGTGATCAATCATATTCTGGAACTCTTTGTTGATGAGCTCACCTTCCGTTAAAAATAATTTGCAATCATTCCAAGGAAATGAGATAAAACTACTCGATTCCTCGACAGGAACACGGACATTACCGTTTGTCAACAATTGCTTGGAGATTTGTTTACAAACACGGTAGTGAAGTGTCAACTCGAGCTGGGCCACGGCTGGGCTTACAATCAGCTCGAATTAACACTAGAACTACCGATGGAGTCATTTTGACTCCTCGCCATTTTTATTTCTCTGCCCTGTCTAAAATTTTCCGAATTCCGGCCTGAAATTCCGTGACTTTTATTCATTTTCGACACAAAATAAGGCTGTGCGATCAAAATAATTCTAGAAAATAAAATAGTGCACGTTTTTCCAAATTTACCTTTAACTACCAAAGGGAGTCATTTTGACTCCCTAATGTATTTTGCTTGTCTTTTCACCAAATAGTATTATTTATACGAGTTTTTATCTCTTCTTATGTCAATAATAATTAATATAAATCAATCAAAGGCTTAAATATGCAATTATTTTCCTTTTGGCTCATATTTGCGAGACTTTGAAAGCATTTCTTATTTTACGGGTCTGTGTTTGGATCTACAAACTATGTGAATGTCCTGATATTATTTTATCTTGCGATAAAGTGGTGAATATGCAATTCATAGCATTTTCAAATCCATGTGTTTAGAATCCGTTGTGTCTGTCCCTCCTCCGTTACCCCTTCCTTCTCGCCGCCCACCTTTGCCGCCGCCCGCTAATACTGTGCATTGCGCTGCAGCACTTATATTTCAGCCTTGACTGCGTGGAAGTTGATTTTCAAATATGAAACAGTACCTCTGATATACCGATTCCCCAGAAAAATTGATATACTGATGAGCCAGGAAAATAAATCAGTAGAATGAAATAAAGTTATTGTCCTAGCACGTTCGGCTCTGACAGCGCTGGCTGCCGGGTGCCGCACAGGAAAACCGTGCGCTGTCCTTTGCATTAGTGAATCCAGTGAACTCTCGAGTGGACTGCAAAACTCTTATGAAGCAAGGATTTCATTTTTCCTGACTGGGAGTATGGCTAGAAGAAGTAGGCGAAAGCGTGAAGAAGTCCTATCTATGTTGCATTCTACACCGGAAGGTGAATCGGAACGCGAAACAAAAGATCATTTCGGCTGTGACGAAGTCGAGGATTTTATTCCTCAAAACGTTTCTAGTGAGTCTGAAGATTCAGACAAAACGCGCGCGAAATATAAGCAGTAATTTACATTTACTTTCCCTTTCATGGGTAGTTACAAAAAAAGGTATTATATACGATTATTTATCGATTCGTTTATACTGACTCACATAAAGCGATGTACAATTGTGGAACCACGCAGGCAAAATTACGAAGATTTTACACTTTCCGATGTGGAGCTAGTTGCATGTATAGCCATATTTTATGCCCGAAGAATACCAGGTACAAATGATTACTCTATTGAGAGTATTTGGTCAAACGACTGGGGAATACCATTTTCTACAACGAACGACTAGGTTTGTTAACATTTTGCAATGTCTAAGAGTTGATGAGAAATCTAATTAATTCCAGCGGCTCATAACTGTCAAGTTTGCCCTCTTTTCAATAGTGTACGATAGATTCATAGAGAATTACATTGCTTGTTACAAACCTGGTCCGTACATTATAGTTGATGAACAACTTTTTCCCAGTGTAATTAGGTATATTTCACTCTGTACATTCCTTCTAATCCGAACAAATACGGCCATGAATATTGGCTACCCGTTGACAAGGAGAACAAATATCTTGCAAATGCCTTCCCTTATGTTGGAAAAGGTAATTCACTTCATGCAGATTGCCGTTTAGCAGTACTGAAACCAATGCAACCATTTCTGAAAAAGGGCGAAATGTTACTGTATATAATTACTTTACCTCAGTCAAACTCGCTGAAAAGCAAAAAAATCCAGGGTACTAGCATTGTGGGAAAGGTAAATAAAAGAGAATAGAAGAACCAAAAGAGATGAAATCACAAATATGCCACAAGAACGTCTACTCAGTGATAGCCTATTTACTCGTTGGAAAATACTCCCGACTTAGCCGGTGTTCATGGATAGTGTACAATGAGACTACCTAAAACATTTCGCGCAAGACGTTTTAGATAAAGCTCGTCACAGAGTTGGCTGATCCTCATGTTAGATGTAGATAAAAGCGTTGCGTGTCCAATGCCGCAGATTCTTCTGACGGGTTTCTGCAAAAAAATTATTTCCAGGCAAAACGAAAGTGCAAAAATAATCTATCAGTTGGGAATTGTAAGACCTGCCAAAAGTTTTTGTGTGGGCAATGAAAATGAACGACAATGCTTGAACTCTAAAGCACCTTAGACAAATGCGTGGCGTATCAAATGCACTTTTTTGCTTTAGTTAATTATCTTCCCAACTACCATGTAGCCTAAGTAATATTTTTGATCATTCAAACAATATGATAAAATGTGTTGAAAAGTCTACGTTTGCTGTTTTATCCAATTCCTCCATTATAATTCTAATAAAACAACATAACATGTAAGAAAAAAGAATTTCAAAGCAACACTGTCGAATCTCGCATTTAAAAAAAATATTTTTTTTTGTTAAAACGACGTCTGAAATATTGCAATTATTAACAAAAATGATAAACTAATGCAATCTATCAATAAAAACAGACATAAACAGCAAAAATACTCAATAATAAGGTAGGAGTCAAAATGACTCCATTCGGTAGTTCTAGGGGGGGTGACAAGTCCGGTATTCCTAGTGTTAAATTTTAAAAATGTAATTTCAATTTAATTAATATTTTGAATATATTTAGTAATTAAAATGTTATATCGTTACTAAATTCAGTTATTAAAGTGGTAAAAACAAAACAAATTATTTAATTTGTAGTTTTGACCGACTTATCAATTGTTGTGTTACTATAACTCCTAAAAGCATGTCCATAGGAAAGAGATGAATTTTTTTTTGTGAAATTATCCTTTTTTATTGCCTATATGTTAACCCCGCCTGAGACGAATCCAAAGAACCAAATCTCATTGAAATCGGTGCAGCCGTTCTCGAGTTATAAGTGTTCTAACTAACACGATTTTCGACTTTCTTTTATATATATAGATGATCACCTATTTACTTTTTGTACATAAAATATGATGAATAATTCATAGATTCTTCAGCTCAGTAGAATTTGAAATAGCTATCATAAACTAGAGCAGGAAGATTTCAAAACTGCTGTTACTTGATTATAGAATTGAAAAATTTACTTTAATATGAAAAACATCCGCACCCCCAGCCTCGTGTTGATGGTATTGAAGTAATCAGTGGCAATTTTCCACGAAATACATTTTATTTCGGCCAAAGCTTCAATGCTATAACATCCGTATCAGGATAAAATTAAAAATGGGAAATGGGGATGTTGTAACATTGAAACCCGGGTCGGATTTTATTTTATTTTTTTTTGCAAAATTGCAGCTTGTTTATCATGGACAAGTTCCACTTTTTCAGATGCCATCTTCGGATGTTATCCAAGCAATTACTTTAATCCTTTTAGATGCATCAAATTTCACTCTGCGCTCTGATGCGTTTACCGCTTGGGATGACTCCATTACTAGTCTTTTTTCGGGTGTACTCGAAGGGCCAGTCACCAGTGGTGTGGAGCGCCCATTTCACTGCTTTTACTGCCGATGGCGAGGGAAGGGGTTCGTGTGGAAGGGGATCGGTGGGAGCTGCCCTTCAGCCGCCATGGTTACGGCCATGACGACGTGAGTGCATGCTCTATGAGCGCCTCTTTCCGAAAGGCCGATTCACCGTGACCCTCGCAAAGACCTTTCCGCCAGCGGGCGTAATTGGGAAGGTTGGCTAAAAAACTTTGTGGCAAGCGGTGGATCAATTTCAACGGTTGACCCTGTCTTGTAGATGCTTGGTTGAGCCCCTAGATCAATCATAGATTATCATAATGATCTATGGGGTGGAAGCGTAGAATGGGAATAAGAACCCAAGCGAGAATGTGAATGTATGCTCGAGTGTGGAGGAGGAGAATGTGGGAGGTGTGCTGCAGAATAGGGTGGTTTCCCATTATTTTTTTGCTGCCTAAATCGAAAGAGTATTACTCATGGAGTACGCTTTTTTCATTTCATGCTTTTAGATTTCTACATAGCAATATCTATTTTTCGCGATTGAATGAAAAAAGAAAGTTTTCAAGCGCGTGAAAATGCGACGGCTAAGTATGTATGCTGGGACAAGCACGTGTGACGTATTTCTAGTTCCAGCTGTCGCCGTATGAGGGGACCTTCGGGTGAGTATATCTATGCCGCTGCGATGCAGGCTGCTAGCAGGTAGCAGAGTACCCTGCTAGCAGGTAGCGCTTGGCTTAAATAAGGATTATTATTAATACCTTATCAAACGTAGGAAACTTTCCGACCATGAGCAGTTTTAAAAGGGGATTATTGAGAGATGTTTCCCTGAGCTCTGTGCCACCTGCATGCATTCGTAATCTCAGACGATGTAAAACTTCTATCAACTCGTATAGAAACTAGGGCCCTGTGGCGTCACGTGGAGTGGCATCGCATGGGCGCCAATCTAGCCTTTTTCAAATGCGGTTAAAATTGACCATCGCCATTCGTCTAAACTGGGATTTCTAAAACCAAATAATTTGTGTATTATGAATACACTAATTGTGGGTAACAAATCGAAATCAATGCCTTTCGTTTTCTTTGACGAAGGAAACTACCCTATTGGGAAGGTTGGCTAAACAACTTTGTGGTAAGCGGTAAACGGTTGGCCCTGTCTTGTAGATGCTTGGTAGAGGCCATAGAATATCAAATACTTGATATTGATTAAAAAACGCAGTATGGGCTCGGTCACCAATTTCATTTCACCGTCATCAGTTAAGGGAACGTAAAAATAGAGATATCCGCATTTTTTTGATGCGTCACCCACTTCCCGACAGCAATAAAATCGACGCAGGATCTCATAGCGAGCGTCATTTGACTTCCCTTGAGTTCGTCGGTGTTTCGCGAGCCCACCACGTGAATCAGTGTCGCTCTCACACTTCAGAACGATTCCATCCGCCCTTGAAAAGTTCTCTCTGAACAAGCCAATGAAGTAGAATTGTTATTGCGTCACTTTCGCCACAGACGAGTGCATGGAAACTTTCGTGTTTACTCACTTCCGGGACAATGGACGAATGGGAAAAGATTTTTTTACCTTAGCTTATCTTTCCCTTCCATCCGCTTCCGAGTTCTTTTCATGACATATGATTTTGGAGCGTAATGGAGCCTCTCTTGCTCCTCAGCCTTCGATATTTTTATTTGAAACGTTCAGAGGACAATGATCCGAGGCGTCGCAATGCGTGAGAATTCAAATAAAAGACACAGCAAAGTAAACATTTGCTGCAATGTCTCTGAGCAGTGGCGCAGCGAGGGGGGGATTTTGGGGGTTAAACCCCCTCCAGAGCTCAGAGAAATGCGTAAGTTTAATCCCTTTTCTTAATTGGATTGATATTACTAATAGAGTATTGTAAGGATTAATAAAATATCCCGTAATCCATAAAACTCACCATTTTGAACCATCTTACCATGAACGAGATTAATAAATTGCGGAATCTAAAATTCCGCAATTTATTAATCTCGCATCTACCGCTTATCCTGGTTTTATATTCCTTACCCCCCAACACTCCGGTATTAGTTGCACCTAAACCCCCCCAGCCTCAATTCCTGGCTGCGCCCCTGTCTCTTAGGACATGGGGAGAATATATTCCTCACTTCACCACTTGTTCATGTTACAGAAAGTCCACAAGTACACCGGTACTACAATTTACAACTTAAATAATTGCGAATTGACAAATGAAAAGCAGGATCGACTGATCAACGTGACGAGAGATCAATTTGCACACGGTTTTAAAAATATTTTGCTCAAAATTAATTTCCCGAAGGACTTCATTCCTCAATATTGTGATTTAAGGATACCTTTCTTATCACAATGATGCGACTTTCATCAAACTAAGAATACATCATCTAATTCCAATGATAACGCCATGAATCACATTTCAGAAAAAATGCACTCATTTTTAAAGAGGATAGGTATGGTGACTAAAAACTCTGTATACAATTTTTTGAGTGACAAGTTTTGTAAGATAATGTTACCAAAATGAGAGCCCTAGGAACGGAATTTCGAATAGTTGAAATCCCAACCTCACCTTCCATCTCATTACCACTCACTTTTTAACCCACTTGATGCGTTGGAAAATTTAATGTACATTTTTCGACTAATTACTGACGTGGACAACACTCTTTGACGTGGATACTACTTCTCTCATCGGCCGAATTCATGCACGTGGATGCAGTATAGGTAATGAATGAGAATAATGACTGTGAACTAAAAGCAGATATTTTTCTTCATTCATGATTACACATTTTCTTAGAGATATTAACACTTGTGTAAAAAACTCTAAGGACGGGTATCAAGTTAACAGCATCGCTATAAATCTAAGAAGCAACACTTTTTAGGGCCTGTATTTGTAATAGGAAGTATTCGCCAATTGATCCATTATACTAGTGCTCGTACCCGTGCATAAAGAAATTTTAAGTGGCTCCCCAAATGATCAAGACGAAAGGTAACTCGTGCGAGCATAAGAATATCCTAAGGATGTGGAGCCCTTATCATTGCAGTTGCAAATTCGCCTCTTTCGAAGTGAGGACAGCCGCGACTTGCGGAAGTCCTCGTCAAAAAGAACAGAAGAGAGAAGAAAGGAATGCCGTGTTTCTAGCCCATTTTCCCATTTCGTGTAATTGCAAACAGATCCTGTTTGGATCCTCCATCTGAAATTCCTCAGCCAGAACGACCAGCTGTTCCTAATTTTATTTTGTCATTGGCCGCTTCTTTCATCTGGGCGAGTGTTTTTCCCCTCCAGCTCTGAATACGGGCGGGCGTCACACAACAACACACGCTCAGTGCAGCAGAGTGCATTTTTATGTAATGCTCCGAGGAAGAAAAAATAAAAAGAATGCTCGGGGTCTTCTTCACGTCCTCTCGAGTGTACAGTAATTTCTCGACCGCTCCGAAATGAAGAGCAAAATGCGTTCGCCGCATTGACGATGCAAACCAGTTTCAACGAACATCTCCGTAAAAAAATAAAAACACCTTTTGATAAGAGCGTTGTCACCTTCGAGAAAACACCGTAGGTGTAGGTTGCATAAGTGTTAGGCAGTGATATATATGCTCTCAAATGATCCGAAGTTCCATCACGATGACTTGAATTGCATGGGGTGGAAATTTCATGCCAACTTTCATGCAAAGGAAGACAAAGCTGAGAATTCACTCGTAAACGTTGATTGGAGAGCATAATGTAACTGTACGACACACGGGCATGTTGAAACTATTTCCTAATTCTTGTTAATAAAGTGATTTAAATATATAATATTAAAGAACATGAAGAAAAAATGTTTCTATTTCTGGTAAATTTGATAAAATAGATTTCAACGCTGTCAATTCAATGGCTTTGAGGATTTTTAAAAACTTTTTATCTCATGCGAACTGAAAATCTCACGTCCAAACGTACGTTAACGGATAATTTGTTTCATCTTTGCTTACTCCATTTATATAAAATAAGAGATATTTGCGCCACTCTTCAATCAAACAGACGAACAGACATTTTTAGAAAATATACCCACAAAAATCAATGTGAAAAAATACCTATTTTGAAAAAAAAACATAAAAGATCTCATTATTAACTGAACTATGAAAGGCAGCTATTGCTTCGGTTACGACGTCCCATTACTTCTACTTATTTAAGCGCTACCATACATTTTGCTACACTTAAATACTTTTCATCATCATCGTTTTAGAAACCAGAAGAGTTCGATAACACTTCATCCTCAGTGACAAATACTTTGAAAATTGTTATTATTTATAGCATCAGGAACCATCAGTTTTTAGCTTTCGTAAACCATCATATCCTAATTTTTTAAAGATATAAAACAAAATAGTGACGAATCCAACTGTCTTATATCAATGATTTAATTTATAATTGACTATTTTAGCTAATTTACAAATCATTAAATTCTACCTCGACAAAATTTCTAAAAAATATTCGTAAAAGCAGTTAGGTTATAATACTATTCGCGTATAGTTTTCATCATCGTTCACCTGAAAGTAATGGTGATAGACGAATACTACCATATAATAAACACATGTCATTCATTTAACCTGATTTACCTGAGATATAAAATGTGTAAAATATTCATTGTGTGGCCTTTGCCATTAGTGTTATATTTCAATGTCAAAAAAGTAATCGGCACTTATCACAACTTGTGCAAAACCTTATTTTATAATCAACATAATTCCTTACTTTTATAAAATAAACGTTTGTGGCGCTCATAAATGGATTTTTATAAAATATTTAAGCATTTACATTTTCCATAGGCATTCCAGCACTCCACTATCAATACACACCGTAGGCTTTCAATGCCAGACTGTGGATGTTAATGGTGCCGCAAAACTTAGTATAATTACCTACAGCTATTATTTAATTAATTCACCACCTACTTTTCGCAGAACGGTCACGGAGACTTTTTTTGAGATGCATATAGAAATACAAAAAAAAATCATCAAAATCTGACGCCCTAAGGGACAAATATTTTTTTAATTTAGGGAAGATGACCCTTATGATGCTTACTTGCGCCACTTCAAAGTCCGATAGTAAATATTAAATGCAGGTGACTAATGTTTTTCCAAAAAACTCATAAGGTCCGAATATAGAAAGGCTACATCCGAAGTTAAAATATGTATTTTTGGCATTTGTTTAGCCTTGAAAATCTTGGTGAAAGTTCACCATCTCCCTTAAGTCTGCGTCAGCACAAAAATCCATCCAAGCGAATGATTTTCATGATCCTGAAAATGGGTTTGAAAAAATAGTTCTTCATAATTTCTATCCCTAAACCACTTCCAATATATTTTGTTAGATAATTTATTCGCAATTTCGGAGATAATTCACGGGGGGAAAAGGAGTCCACAGGGGGCGGAAGCAAAAAAAAAGCCAGATATGGAACAACTCCCAAGACAGAGGAAGAAAAACACACTTGGAACGAGCCAAAAATAAAAGGAAAAATGCGAAAGAAGGATCAACCTGGTACAAAACCAGTATTGCGCCGCTGCGCTGCCCGGGATTATATTAAAAAAGTTCGGGCGAAGGGGTTCGCGGTGAAGCAAAACCGGGTTTAGTCTTTTTTTTCTGTCGTCCAGAGGCAGACAGACAGGGGATATATACATACATACATACACACATGTATATAATATATGTGTATATATACAGAGAGAGAGTCAGGGAGAGGGGGGTGGGTGGGGCAAGAAGTTGGAAAAATCCCGGTCGCACGCATTTGGTCAGGGCGGCCCTGGGAGGGGGCCCTGAGAGGGTCTATACCGCTAGACTCACCCATGACCCTGTTACTTGCCATAGAAACACACGACGCACGACGTAGCGCCGCCCGAGTTGCGATCCAGTTGACGATTTTCTTCAGGCGAGAAAATCTCTCTGAAACCTCTAAACGAGAATAAAAAGAAGAATAAGGATAAAAATAAAGGGCAAATACTTGCGTTTATAAAACCGTCTCAAAAAAATTTCATATTTCTCAATGTCCGGAGGCATGGGTCGTCTCCTCTTTCTTCGCTAAGATGACCAACTGCTACGCGGCCAGTGTCCATCGGAGTAACTGGGGCAGGAGTGAACTAGCGGCTCCCCATCCCACCCTCCACGCGCTCATAAAAAGACGAAACTCCGTACGCGATAGTGAGTGAGATGAAGAGGAGACTGGGATTAAGAAGATACGAAACGTCTGCGTCGAACTCAATTTTCTTGAGACTGGTGGTGGCTTTCCTTCTCCCCTATGAAAAGCGCTCCATGGTATGAGTTAAAAAGGAGTCCCGAGGCTAGAGGGACTAAGTATACGTATCGCATACTGAGCTGCTTTCCCGAAGCACCATTTCATTCGCGAGAAATATAATTACGCGAGAGAGGAACCCAGGCTTACCCAGGACCTAGGACCCAGGATGGAGCTTGGAATAAATTCAATGTACTAGCTTGATTCCATCCTGAATTTACTGAACTTCATTAAGAAATTGAAAATGACGTCTATCAAAGTCACCTCAATAGCCGAATCAAAGTGGAAGTACTTATACAGCGAGATTGAAATTCGTCGGAAACAAATCTTATGCGGGATTCAAATCCGGATCTCCCGATAGCCGTTCAAGTATGCGATCACTAATGTTCCATCCCCTCAGGGATCTTCCTCCCAAGCGAAGTTGCTACCATGCCTGTGATTGCGCATTAAGTAATTTCTTACTTGCTATGCTAAGGGAATTGGAGGGTACCTACTTCGGTTCCAAGCAATCAACTTGTGATCAATTTTTAAAAAGTGAAATGGTTGAGAGTTCTATCCATAAAACTTTTACGCATGTATAAAATGTAGCAGCACTTTCCCTCAAGTATTCTAATGCGCGCGACGCATTTCGGCTCCTGATACGATCTGTTAAGATGGCTCTATGAGCCGAAACGCGTCGTACGCATTTAAACAATCGTGGAAAAGCGCAAAAAATTTTAATTAAATATGCCGAACTTCCACGATATCACTCTAGAATCAGTTTAATTAATCCTTTACGGCACAGTGACACAGCAAATCATATTATCAAGAAAGCACTAATTACAACTATTTTTATTATTATATATGGAGTTGATTAGTAATTGTACATTTAACTTTCACACACACAAATGTAAGAAAAACTGTGGGATGACTTAGCTCTCACGCATAATGTGAATAGTAGTGCTTTTACAAAAAGCATTATTTACGCGCTAAAAATGCCTATATTTTAGTAAATGAAATATGCTCTTTCTAAAATATTCCATTATTTTTATGTTGCTATCATGCAAATGAGCGAAGTATCTCCTAAAATATTTTATTTCGTCTTAATCATCTCGTTGGTATTTTATAGCTGACTGTTATGTTGAGGTACTTTGATCACTAAGAAGAATGGTATTGGTCATGAAACTCTCTCGGTCACCTTCCCGTGTCAGTTGCTGTATCTCCTCTAAGATGAAGATGAGATACTGACCGTGGAAGTTACCCGAGAGACCTTAATGAGCACGGACTAAGCTTCGCGTCTTCAGCTGCTACCCCAACCTTCATTTTGGTCGCGAGAAATAAAATTACTCGAGACAGGAACCCAGTACAGTGGAAGGGAGAGCTCGAAACACTTCGAGATCGGATTTGTTTCGTCAAATTGCAATGCCATTATCGAAATGCCCTCCAAACAGGAATAGAATTAAATGGGTATACAATTTACAAAAAAATGCCAGGAATTATTAAAAAGTCAAGAAATGGCAATCATTGAGTTTAGTTTTTCATTGAGGCATTTAATCGCACTTAATTACTTCAGACTTTTAATCACCGTATGATGAAAAGGATTATGTTCTGATCGTGAATTTTCATGTATGCAGTGCTAAAATTTACAAATGATTTCGATCTTAGACAAAAGCCGTATTTTGCGTCATTGTGTAATATATTCCAGGGATAACGTTTGATATTTTTACCGCAATCTGAAATGGAGCGATAAGTACCAGAAGTACGGCAACCAACGATCGCTGCACCGACACATTATCTGTAACTCGATGAATGACGAGTGAGTTCCAAAACGAACTCCCACCTAATACCTCAATGAATAACTCCAGACATGTAGGATCGGATAAACACGGTTTATCTTTAGCTCTGAGGGCCTGTGAAAATGAAGTGCGCATTGATTTTCTATAACGCAAGCGAAACAAAAAAAAGAGGATATCGCCCGTGTTGCGAGTGCATAGCGGCTCCGAATTTGTCACTCTACCGCCAGATGGAAGCACAGATGACATTCGCCTCTATGGTTTGTGGCTGCACACTTTTGGCAGCCAAATTAATTTCTCGCCGTACGCATGAGCCTTTTGTTATTCCGGTGCGATGACGCCTCCCTTCGCTTTTTTTTTCGTCCGTCACAAAAAACTCACATGAAAAATAGAAGATTAGTTGTGGGCTACACAGAATACGACGCTTAACATTTGTTGGGATCACCAGTAGTCGGGAAAAAGAAGAAAAAACGAGTGAAGCGGGCAAAAAGCGAACAAAAACTCATTAATGAACTGGCAATGTGGTTGGATTTGCGCTCAATGGAGTTCTAATGGCATGCATCTGTATTTATTTCTGTCCAGTCGAACACACTTTCCAGAATCAAGCAAGTCAGACCTGCATCATTTCAAGCCATCAATGGGGGACACAAAATTGTGACCGATCTCGGGATTGATTGCACCGCCAGGCTAATCGCTTTTTGCAGTAATAATTCACGCTCGAAAGGTTATATTACCCTGCGTTCCGACATTAAAGCACACGCAATACTTTTAAATCAGAGACCAGTGAGATTTGTCTTTCATATTCGTCCCATTTGCTTAACAATAAAATGCAATTTATCTTCTCCATTCCAAATACTAAATTCGAATATTGTAGAAAGTTAGGAAAAGGGTAGTTTTCTTCGTCAAAGAAAACGAAATGCATTGATTGCTATTCGTTACCCACCAGTAGGGTTTTCATAATATAAAAATTATTTGGTTTTAGAAATCCCAGTTTAAACGAATGGCAATGGTCAATTTTAACCTCATTTGAAAAAGGCCAGATTGGCGCCCATGCGATTCCTTTCCACGTGACGTCACAGGGACCTAGTTTCTACACGAGAGGATAGGAGTTTTACATCGTGTGAGATTACCAATGCATGCATGAGTCACAGAGCTCAGGGAAACATCTCTTATTAATCACTTATTAAAATTGTCTAAGGTCGTAAAGTTTCCTTCGTTTAATAAGGTAGTAATAATCCATATTTAAGCCAAGTGCTACCTGCTAACAAGGTAATCCGCTACCTGCTAGCAGCCTGCGTCGTATCAGCGCTCAAGTCTCGCCTCAAGGTCACCTCACAGGGCGGCAGCGGGAACCAGAAATACGTCACAAGGACTTTTCCCATCATTCCTACTTAGCCGTCGCGTTTTCGCGCGCTTGAGTTTAATAAAAGGCACGAAAAATGTAAATGCTTCAAAAAATCCATGAATATCCCTTCAAAATCAAGAAATGGAAAACAATGGCTAACGTAGGTACTCAAATTGAAGCGCCGCAGTTGCCTGTAAGTAACCTTGTAAAAACAGACATCTCTATGGCTTTGTTATTTTCTCTCTGTGAAATGCAGAATATATACTATATCTGTTTGTACTCTAAAACCTTAAATTCTGAATAAAATAGTGTATGAGACAAAAATAATTCATTTAAACATTACAAAAAACGTAAAGAAATTAACCATTTTGCCTGTAATTGATAAAACTTGAAATTGATGAAACTCACTCTAGCGACTTTCTCTTCTTCTCTTGGTCTATATTGAGTCATACTGCCACAGTGATTAACTCTATTTTGAATTCCTATCCCTTAATTACTCTGACATTAAATAAGAGCACTTACAGTAGACTGATCTTCAGCTGTACCCGAACGCGTACTTTTTACTTTTACGCTGGTACCTCCAAAGCTGCTCTTAATTATGACTGATTAAGTAAGATGCACCGGAAACACCACGCGCATGTACCGTAAGAGTTTAGCCTAATACTCATTGACTTGATCACAGGCTGCAAAAAAGCACATTAGTGAGAAATGCACTCCAAAAATTCAAAGTGAACTCCAAAAGCGTTGACTTACGACAAAAATTCGTGAAATTCGAGGCTCTGAAAATGTTTGCGGCCGTCAGATGTGAGAGATTGAAGCAAATAACCCATTAACCCGCCTTCGAAGGAGAACTGCTCATATAAATCACTTCATTAACACAGCGCGGGCACATACCATCATTACCAAATGGAGCGGTGCCATTACGGGGGTGGGATTGCCACTTACCTCATCCTACTTTTCCCGCGGATTCGAGAGACACGACCTGCAAAGGGCAGGCCTCCGGAAATTCATTCGGAGAGGAGGATGTAGGGAACAGAACTGAAAGAGGTGATGTAATATAAAAAAACGCGGGAGTGTGGCCCTCGCGAGCATCAATAAAACATAAAGCAGAATACGAAAGTTTCAAACCCTCATTTGATGGGATGCTGGGGGTAATGATGAGTCGGCCGCAGGTCAGAACACTGAACGAATCATCTCGCCACTACGGGAGGAGATGAAGGGAAAAAAATAAATGAAAATAATAATGGAGGAGCGGGAGGGATGAAAGAACATCTAACGTCCATTTTCAGCGCTGAATAAAATATGAGGGGTTGTAGGCCGCAGCGTTGTTGCGTGTGAGCCGGGCAAACAATGAAGAACGTGGTTTCCAACGGACGAATCATGGAGAGGAAAGAACCAAGCCGGAGATCACAACCCTCTCATTATTCAGCGCAACATCACTCGAAAGGAGAAAGTTCCGTAGAGAGAGAGAGGGAGAGAGAAAGATCCGGGTTATTGAATAGTGGGGATGGTGAGTGGCCGAAAAGTAGATCCTCGCGGATTGTTTTCTAAATGCCTTCTTTCGCGAAATAAAAAGTTTCGGGTTGCGACCGCGGAGTTACCAAGAAGGGAATAGGGAGAGAGAGGCTATGAGGTTTTGCTTCGCTCAACGGGATTATGATTACTTTCGGCGAAAAGTTTTCTGGACGCTGAGAGAATTCAGCGGTACGCAAATCTTTAACAGTCAGATGCCAAGCTTAAAAAAAACTAAAAGTTATCCGTGGTGATAAAATAAACACATAAATAGAAATATGTTGCTGACTCCTAATTAGCTGGAAAAAGGGTCGTTGAAATTAGGATAATTGTGATTTTCAGCAAGATATTGCATCGATGGTCTTATCCTACGTTAAATTATGTACTTCATTTGTATAAATTACATTCATTCCACTTCATTGACTCTTCCGCTACCTAGCATTCATTGAGATTTAATGTCTCTTAAAAGTAATGCAAGTGAAAGGAAAAAAAACAGAATTGATGAGTAAACAATGTATATTTTTCAACGAATTGATCGCTAAATGAAGAATTAGATCATCAGCCTGGGGCTTACCTATTTTATTAACCTATCAGGTAGCTGCATTCATTTCATCGTGACACAGTATTTAGGGGTTGATAAAATTTTGTTTCATAAGTAATAATACGTTTTGGGAGACTTCATTTAGTATAACGTAATTTCAACGAAAGGCACAAATCTTCCTCTTTCAAATGAATTTCTTTACACATTAGTTAGTGCCATCGTGCGAACCAGAAAATATTGAAGGATTTGTAATATGTATTAAGAAAATATGAATTAACACTTGTAATATATTTTTAGCAACCTTAGATAGGAGCAGGATAAAATTTCATAAAATGCTTAATTGTATCCAATCAAGCGAAATACGCCCGTATAATAGACGCAGTAATTATACAAAGACATTGCATTGAACACACAGAAGTGAAGAGGATACATCACACAATCCGTGAATTTAATTCTAATGCAGAGGTTAACACATTCGTTCAACGACACATATGGTTTTAATCCTAATATTTTGTCAGCGATGAGATGGAAAAATATCAATTTATTCACTGAATTATCTTCTGAATTGTTCGCAAAAGATTTTTTGCATTTCTACAAGAACTAGTTTTGGTTTAACAGTATGGGTAATTACCCAGAAAGTAAATAAATACTGTTACCAATATGAATATCATATTAAGACAGAACACTTCATATTGTTAACTTAGCATGATCTCTTCATCAATAATATGAACAGGTATTCGGCACGAATGCGGACATATCCAATGGACGATTATTTTTTCAGGATAAAATTATCTACTGACCGAAAATCTGCGTTGCTGCTACGATAAATTATTTCATGATACCTTATCTCAGGCTAAATTTTCTGAATGAAATATATTCCTAGAAATTCCCAGCCCTCCAGCGGAATTACGCTGTTTTCCGTCTATTAATTCATCTCCATCGAAAGAACACATGGACATCTGAACCTGGGAATGAAATGTTCCGCAATAAACAGTACTAAAGTACCTACATGAGATCGCTAAACAGGATCAATGCGATCAAGTGGGGACTGGTGCAAGGAGTAGGTACATAGAGAAAGTGCCGCAACGCCGTCCATCTTCAGACGGCTCCACCGAAGGAATGTGGAGAACGAAGAAGAACGAGACCTCCCGGAAACAGAATGTCTTCGTCGATTCTCCCTTAAGGCCCAATGTCTCCGACCAAGAGGGATGATGCCGAAAACAATGGAGAAAAAATATTGGGAGAGTCGGATTTGGGCAGTGGGGCAGATCGCCTCGGGGGGCTGTGAATAAGAGAATATAGCGGAAAGGGAAGGGAGGGAAGAGAGGGAAGGAGAGAAGGGAATCGCTCCGTGGTTCACTCCCACATTTCCACTCCCAGCAGCACACTCGCTCCGAGAAACTTGTGAAGTTTTGATGGATGCGTCGTTCCATTTTCAGGGAAGACGTAAAAAGGGGTTAAGGAGAGTGTGAGTGGGGGACGTGGGGGGGATGTTGGGGGGTAGAATGAGTGGAGAGGGTGCAGCGCTCGACGAGAGATAAAAGAGGAACGCTTTTGATGGGCGAGGAAGAATGAGCGGAGCAGAGGAGTGATTGTGAGTGGTGAAGGCGGTCGAACGCGAAAGCAACACAAAACCAATCACTCGCCGCCCCCACCAGCAATTATCATCATCAGAAAAGCCCAACGCTTTCATCTCGGCCGTGTGGAAAATAAATTTCTCACAGTCCATCGGAGGAAGTACGTTTGAATCAAATGAACACTTTTGCGTAACTTATTTTTAAAATATATTTTGATTGCACTCAAAAAGGTTTTTCAGAAAAATCACAGTAGAGCAAAGCATATTAGAAGCTATTAGAGGCTGCACTGATCCTATTTTAATGTGCCTGATTTGATTATACATCCACTGTAGATGCAATCACAACATTATGTATTGAAATGTTCATGGAAATTAAGTACAATTGAACACTAAATGAGCCAAGGAGTACGGAAAATTTTATAGTTTTGGAGGAAAAGACATCAGTTGGTGGGTTACTCAGCATTTTTGTGGCAAAGGGATACAAACGAATCACTGAATCTATAACTAGATGCTAAAAATTCGGCGATTTAACTTCAAGTAAAGACAAAGAGCCATACATTACTTATTACTATAGGCAAAACTAACTAAAATAGTTAAAAAGGTTAAAATTAAATCATTTACCTATTAATTGATGAGATATTTAAAATAATTGTATAGGCTCAATGGTATTGCGTAGTCATTCTTTCTGAATGCAAACTAAGATAAACATAATAAAATTATTCAATTCACATGCAAAGCTTACACTTGCATCAAAATATTTTCTACGTGTTATCGAGGTGTTTTTAGGCGCAAGCATATTTTCAGTTTGGGTAAACAATCTTTCACCTCATGCTCCTTTTTCCTGGAGGTGGAGAGATAACGTCAGTGTTTATAGCCTCCATAACCTGGGTGCCTTGGGTCAGTGTGTACGCATATAAAACATGCGGTTTGAAGCATAAAGTTAGCCTATCAGGCTCCGAAGACCGAAAGGAAAAGTTGATCTCAAAGCATCCACTTCAAACATTCTTAAGGAAATGATCTTTTCATACCTGACTGCAAAACATCGTAATGTACTCGTACGACTCGAAGACTGAGCAGTAAAACGCACACGTAACATTCTAAGGAAAACTCATTCCTCACATGTGCTTCAACTCACCTCGCAGACACCTTCGTATCAAGTGCACGAAGTTTCATATTAATACCCGATAGTTATAGGTGTATCCAGTGAGGAGGTATATCCAGTGATAATTTGTGAAAGTTGGAAATTCACATAACGTTAAACAAGTAGTGGAACACAAGTAAACTATTGAGTTGACATCCGTTAAGGATATATAATTCCGGTATTAGACCTAACAGAAATCATGAGTAAAAGCTATAACAATGCCGATCTTTGTAGGAGTAGCAAACATGTTGAAATGTGTACGTAAGCCGCAGGTTTCTTAATCGTGACCTAATTAATGAGAAGTGTGATAAAGGCACTATTTTCTTCATCCCAGCAGGTGTTGCCAACTGTGTTACATATTGCACGGCAAAGTAATTCCGTAAAAGTCCTTGCCCCCTAATATTCCTCTCCGAATAAAATGGATGCTAAATGTACCTGCTTAACCCTTTCTAACCCGGAGCTGCTTCTGAGAGAAATCAAATTTCAAGATTTTTTATTTCTAAAACTTGGAAATTTTGCACTCAATCATAATTATCGTGGCAGTTAATTATTTCATCATTAAAATTTAGACCACAAAATAATACTCAGTTTAGATATTTCCTAAATAGAGATCAAATTTTTTATATTTTCGACGTTGCTTAGAAGCAGCATTGGGTTATAATGGGTTAAGTTCTGCGAACACGAAAGCATTATGCACGGCCATCTACCAGCGTGACTCACGTACAGGCATGAGAAAAAAACAAATGAAATGTTTGCCATAATCATCATCCGCGTGTACTTAGTAGTACCCTGCCGCCACTACAGGCCTGAGGCGGTAAGTATCTGGGAACCAGCCAACTATCTCCACAAGAAAAAATAAAGTAGGAGGCGCTGAGAGGGCTTTGAGAGCCACAGCTGGACGCAGCCATCCCCTAAGTTCTATATTATATCATGAGGGTGAATTGTATTCCTATGCCTATCCTCTGAGCAAGTACTATTCTCCTTATTTTATCTTTTCAGTCGGAATGTGATGCGGATCTAGTATGGTGTTGGTACCTGAAGGAGACGACTGACAGCTGAGGACATTGGGAAGAGGAGGGAAAAAATGGGGGAGGATAACCCGGCGCCGGCATCAGCGTGTTGTCGACGAAAGGCGCCATTGGGACCACGGCTTAGCGTCCCATACGACGGAAGGCGGAATGCGGTTATACCTCACATGGCCTCCTCTCAGCACTCATGCTGGGATTGGGCTATCAATGAAAATTCGCTGCAACTATTGTGCATTGAGCTTTTGAGCAACCCAGGCTCCAGTCACCATACGGACCCGATCCTCCTAGGATGATGGTCTGAGCATGTTTTAGTCGTGTAAAACTTCTATGGATGAATAAGGGCCAGTTTCACCTACTAGGATAGGTCATATTCTCTATTATCTCAGTTTTCAAAAACTCGGTTAAAATTATTACCTCAGTAATGTGAGGACCGTGTTTCACCAACGACGTTTTATCTTATTTTTCAAAAACCGAGATAATCAGAATGAATGATTTGGCTCGTACGCTTTTCGTAACTCTGACGTGGGAAAAACAAATGACGGTAAGCAACCGTATGACATGCAATCAGCTTTAATCAGCAGGTAAGTGTACAACCAAGTACAGAGTGAGAAAATGAACAGCAACAGTGTTAATATTGACAATGAGAGTTAGAAAAGCTCAAATATGACGTTTTCGTGGAAGGATTTATTAATTTACCTTGCCGAATACCATTCACGGGTAATAAAAAATAAAACAAGCAGGGGAACCGCGTTTGGCAAGAGCAAGGATTGCGAGAATATTTGCGGTAAAAAACATGTAAGCACCTTTGTTTAATCCATCGTTATTTAAAATTGAAAATTGTTAATTTAACGAGACTCCCAGATTTAAATAAACACAGTTCTTGCTCATTTTGTGATGCAATAATTAATTACGTCTCACATTGGTAAAAATGCGATTTCGACGATAACGGTGCTGTTACATATGTATTAATTCAGCAAGAGGACAGAGATTAAAGATTTTGTAAATATATGTAAGAAAATCCAAATAAAGGCTAGTAACATTTATGAATTGAACACATTTTGGTAACAGTTGTCGGAATCATTGGCTCCAGAAGAGCATAGGCATGGAAAATCTCAAGTTAAAGAGAAAGAAACGTGAAATTGCTTTGACAAGGGGAGATCACGTACCCCATTATTATGATAAAAAAATTTCCTCATGTCCATGCTTGCTTCAATAAAAATTACTCATATACTTTTCACCGTATGATCAAAATGAAGGCGACAGAATATACTGCTATGACGAAGTCCCGAACCCTGGCCCCCTGGGTGAGAGTCGACGTCGGAACCATTATACCAACTGACCGATATTTAGTAGAATGAGCTATTTTGAAACTATGTAAGGCTTGTTAAAAGTACCGCATTAAAATTAATTACTTACAGCCAAACTAAGGCCCGTTCAATGGAACCACTACCAGATTATAGATATATCCGCCATTTCGAATGCCATAAAAAATACGGCATTGAAAACCTTCACCTCCCTATGTGAGTAAAGTTCGTCTTCTTCAATGAGAGCGAGAACTACCTTAGCAGTTTCTTTTGCCATTTTTGGATGAGTAAAGTAATGTACGTCACCATATATATTAAATTAATCTGCACGCTCATTTATCTCTAATGAACGTGGTCTCCGAATAGAATGTCGATATTCTTCATCGCTGTCATTCGTTTTTTCAGAGAGCTTATGAAGCTGCATACGCGCCATGCCACGTTATATCTGCCCTCAGATTAACTCGGATAATAAGCTTTGAACGGAGGAATATCGTCAGTAAAAGTATAAACCGAGATAATAGCCCAAAACCGAGTTAATGCATCTGGTGAAATGCGATTGTTGTAATATCTCGGTTTTTGGAGAATATTATCCGAGTTAATTCAATTATCCTCGTTGGTGAAACTGGCCCTAAATTCGGAAAAAAGCTACTTCTGAATATGACGGGCATTGGAGGGGAAAAAGAACAATCGCGCCTCATTCATGAGGACAGAATAAACAACCTATGGTGCAAAATAAGAAGGTATTTAGATTTCATCGTCCACGGAAGAAATGGAACTGCATAGAGTCATTAAAAGTAAGGAGTGAATTCTTGGTTCAGGGAAGAGGGGTGCCTAAGATTGTTGGGCCTTCGCATGTTCCCCTTTCTATGCTCCAGCAGCTGGATGCAAGTGGAATGGAGGCCGAGATCAGGGAATGGAGATAAAGGAGAACGGGAGGAGGAAGGAAGGAAGAAAGAGAGGCCGAGTGTTGGAGGACAGGTGGATGTGAATCACGCGTTTCTTGTGCGCCATCCCCTTCGCTTGTCCCCAGAGTACTCTGGAATGGATAACTCGCCTCTCCTCGTATCATTTACCATCCACCGTGAGATAATTACGAGACGGATTTAGTGTGGCGTAAGGCTAGCACCGGCACTAAATTCACGCCATTGACAATTTTATTAAAGGGACCTCGTGATATATATCGGGAGTGTTCGAATAAGACCTCAGTGGTGATTAATAAAAGAATTTCGGAGTTAAGTCTGATATCAAAAGGGCATGAAACTCGAAGAGAATGAAAATTTTAATGTTAAGCTAGTATTTCTGAATGGAAATCGAAAAAGATGGAATGGCTGAAGAATTGAATGGAAATAAAATATTTTTGTAAGCTAAAGTGTTGCTGGTAACATCAAAACTTACTTTTCCGTCACTAATGCTGAAAGGACATCTTTATTCTGAATCATAAAATTTTACAGTATTGCCTTCGATTCAATTAGAATTTATTTGCTTAGGAAAAATAAATGCATTCACAAAAATTGATGGTTTTAGGCGTAACTTTGTGAAAGCGATTAATTATGAAGAATTAAAAAGTAAACTTTGTGCGTTCACATGAAAATCCTACATTACATATGAAAAGCACACATTTCAATAGAAAGCACAAAGTTTATTTTTCATTCTTCATGCATACACCAAGAAAATAATGACCAACCACATTGCTTATTGAAGCCGTAGCCCGAGTTTATCCCAAGTCCGAAGCAAAGAACCATACCTAAATTTTATTAAAATAAGACATTGCAATATTTCCACTGAGTTTTATTATTACAAAACGCGTTTCGTCGTTACAAACAACAACGTCACACTTGATAATGTTGTTTGTAACGACGAAACGCGTTGTGTAACAATAAAACTCAGAGGAAATATTGCAGTCTTATTTTAATATTATTAAGAACTTCCACCATATCGTGCCCAACATCATACAAGACATATCCAAATGGGTTATATTTCAAACCATGCAGAAGTTACTCTAAGATTTATTTCATATTTCGAGATATTGCATCAATATTTCCAATACTAACTCTACCATACACTAATGCAGATGTATGATCAAATCTTGTGAAGCTTTTAGTCAAAAGACATAATAATTTGAAGCTCTGCGTGTAAACGATGAAGCTTCCGACGTGTTTCTCCCAACACAGCAAGAAATGGGTCATAGTTATACCGAGATCTGCTAGATCCAGCCAGAGTTGAGGAATACGTCTTCGGGAATGAGAGACACGCCTTTCTACACATCATGAACGAACGCTCTTTGATATCTTGAGCGAGTTGAGACACTCATTCGCCGGAGTGCAAGGGAATACGCTCCGAAATTAAAGCGGGGCTGACAGTACGCCTTCTCAGTACATTTCAGTTTGATGTGCAGGGAGGTGCGACTTTGCCATCATTTTAGCATGACCACATCACCTCAAGCGACGGAAATTACGTATGTAATTCTTGTTCTATGCATCGTATGGCTATAAGATTCATAGATCTTTTATACAGTAGATGGCGCTTTCCCCTAGCCCCTTACGGCCGGAACGCGTAGCCAACATACCGCCCCCCTTTCGCTCTCGGAGTCACGTGGTTCGGGTCAAATTAATGGCGGCGTTTGAATTCTCTGTTGTGAATATCGTTCCCGCTCCGGTAAAAGACATGTTACTTTTACTTACAGCGCTAGGGAAGTACGTGTCTATTTTGATATTTATTTTTATTTGCGTTTTTCTGTATTATATATGAACCTGATAGCAAAATAGAGTTCATATCAATTCAGCTTTAAGAAGAACTAGTTTCCCCGATTATTCGCAACTGAAGCAGCCTATAGGAATACATGTTTGTTTTCGTTTGTGTCCTTTACAGAGGATCACCTGCGTCCAAAGGCTCCGTTTTTATACGTAAATAAATTTGACAGAAGTTAGCAATATCATAGAGGTAGATTACATGGTTTGAAAAAAAATGTATACACAACCATAGACTATGAATTTCAACAACCAATCCAGTACATTAATAAGTAATCTTACACAAATGATAGGTACTATCTTTTATCAATAATGCGCCATTAATAAAATGTCATTGTTAACTAACCATTGGCTTCATGAATGGATAAAAGGCAATTCTAAGGAAAGGCACTTCCAATGTTGCATGACTTTCAAAGTCAGAGAAGAACATTAGGAGCTGTAACCAGCTGATTATTCCTCCTATCTGGTAATTATCTCTCTTTGCTCAGGGCAAATTGATGAAAATATAACTTAAGATTCCTCAGAATGTTAATTAACAAAAGTACCCGCAATACTCACAGTGCCAGCATTGATTTTATGAAATTTTATACGTGAACATCTCTCGTACGTAATTCAGTGCGCATGAAATGATTAAATATGCTTCAACATGTACTAGTAAGAAATTCTTGTTTATTAAAGAAACCTTTAACGATATACGTCCACTGGATGTGTAATGAAAACATCGCAGATAATAAAGTTCATTCGAAGATGTATTGCCGACAATGGAAAACAAGGTTTGAATACAAAAGTGAAGCTCAAATTTCACTCCATCAAAGAAGACTATAAATTTTACATTCTTAATGACCACAAGTATGTAAAAATTTAGATTTTCATTAAAGAAGTTGATTCAGAACATCAAATTGAAAGTTTTCTCAATATTCTAAAGAAACAATAAGGTACAGAAATACACACCGTGCAATTTCCAAAAAACAAAACATGTACTACTCAGTTGTTTGCGGTTAGTTCTGGGAACTGTACAACTGCATTTACAATAGGCCGTCCAAATATCTTTCCTCCTTTTCAGTAGAAATGATATATCTTGCGAGTGGAAATAAATACTTTTGATATAATTCATGAAAAATATGTCTATGTGCTTGGTAAAACATAGGGGAACCCGGTGCGGAACGGGGTAAGCGATTTTAAGTGCGAAATAAAGCAGGAGTAAATAAAACTAGTCCAAATTGTGGTTGTTTAACATATAAGCAACACCAATCTGAGCAGCAATATAGTTTTTGCCGCTTGCTGATGAAAGATCTATGATAAGATTCAGCTGGTAGTCATTTTCTAGCGCCAAGAACTCCTCCGACGAAGATTCACTGAAGGTGCCAACTTCGGAAAACGTTACCATCATGATGCGTTTATGGCTTTGATCGGTGATGGTGTAGGGGTGTCCAATTTTATTTACTAGGCCACGAGGGCCACATTCCAAGTTCCGAATCGCCCCGCGGGCCGGATAGCAAATTTGCCGATGACTGAAGTATTCGATACCAACGTCTACTGAAGAATCCGGTGGCGCATTTCTTATTTACGAACAGTTGAAGGCAACTTTCACGTGCTGTACAGCGCTGCAATGCTCCAAGCGGCGTCTGACGGAGTTAAACGAGCGAGAATCGCGCGCTACTTGAAACGAGTGCGCGGGCCGGCTGAAAGCCCTACGCGGGCCGTATTTTGGAGGCCCCTGGTGTAGATCATGCGTGCATGTAAACAATAGAGAGAGCCTATTCCAATTATAGACATTTCTCATGAAACTGGTTGCAAAACTTAATTGCATAAAGGGAAGATTCGATTTTCATAAAATACACAACATTACTTTTCCCTTGGGCTACAACCTTTTCGCGGTGGAAAGGCTTCCAAGCTCCTATGACCCCTAGAGCTGCGCTGGCGGGATTTATTCGCATTATTCCCTTTATGGCCAGCCATGCCAGATAGATCGAAGGGTAGGAGCCAGACGAAAGGTAGTCCTCGTGATGGTGTCACGTATAAAACACAGTTGGAATGGAAGTGGGAATCCCTACCAACTATCTCTTCCCTGAAAACATGGAGTTTGATCAAACTAGCCTCGCATGGAATCGCGGGACCTAACCCTTAAGAGCGGGTGCCGTTGGCGGCAGCGAAGTCGGCAATGTCCTCGGGGTCCCTATCATGCGAAATCCTTGCAGAGACATATCATCATCATCTTTTTCAGCAGCAGCATCACAGGAGGAGAATAAGAAGACCAAGAGGATGGATAAGAAGAAGGCATCGATGAATGTAGGGACGTGGAATGTGAGGAAAATGATGAGGGTGGGAAAAACTAGAAAATATAAAAAAGGGAAATGCAGAAAGGGAGGATAGATATCTTGGGTCCATCCGAAGTTAGGTGGAAGGACAGTGGGGATTACTGGAGTGACAGATACAGGATTATATGTAGTGGTGGGGAGGACAGTCAACGATGGGTAGCTCTAGTATTAAACGGGAAGATGGGTAAGCGTGCGGTAGGTATAGATGAGGAAAGCGATAGAAATTGAGGCACCAACCTTGTGGTGGTACAAGTTTACATGCCCAATAGTAATCATTGGGAGGAAGAATTAGATGAGGTGTATGAACAGCTCGAGGAAATAATTAGAGGAAGAATCCAGGTAAGAAATATCTGGTAGTGATGGGGGACTGGAACGCTTCAGTCGGGGAAGGGAGGGATGGAAAAGAAATAGGATAATTTGGATTAGGAATTTGGAACGACAGGGGAGAGAATGATGCAGAATTTTGCAGGAGAAACAAGTTATTCATTAAAAACACTTTGTTTAATCATCACAAAGGGCGAAGGTACACATGGAAAAGTCCAGGGGATATTGGGAGATATCAGATAGACTACATCATGGTAAGGCAGAGGTTTAGGAATAGTGTGAAAAACTCGCGCAGCTTCCCTGCAGCAAATGCGGATTCAGACCACAATTTAGTACTTATGAAACGCAACGTCAGATTCAAAAAGACTTATGAAAGTTAGGAAGGCAAAGAAATGGAATGTAGAAGCTCTGGAGGGGAGTATGAGGAGAGAATATCAGGAATTTGCTGAAAATAGCACCCAGGAGATTGTAGGTACAAAAACTGTTGATGAAAGATGGGATAAGTAATATTAAAACTGGAATAGTCAAAGCGGATGAGAAGTCAACTGGTTACGTTGACAGTGGAAGGATAAAGAAGCCGCGGATAATGGATAACATGATAAGGGAAATGGAGGAGAGGAGGAAGTGAAAGAACGTGGACACAGACCAGGGCAAAAGAGTGTATAGACAAATTACTAATCGATTACGGCGTGAAACTAAGAGATCAATGGAGTAGGTCTTATTTTGGATTGAAGAGGGAAGTGCAGAATGGTAGGGGAGGCTCACAGAATGATTCTCAAGCACTCCATGGAAGCCTTCCTTAATCGGTAGAATAATTTAATAACATAATAGAATAACACATCGCAGTGATCCGCCATTGACTCAATTATATCGCTAGGACAAAATCGGAACCCAATAGGGCTTCAGCATATTATTAAATAAGATAGCAAGGATAAAGGTATCGTCAAAGCATGCGTTAAATTTGACGCATTCGACTTATAACGCTGCTCAATTTTCCTCGCCTTGTAAATGTCATGCTGTAACGAAACCAAGATGGGCCCAATGAAATCACCGTGTAGGAAAAGTAAAGTTTTAATTCCCTAAACCCGTGCGTGAAATTTAAAATAAACATTCATCCGATGAAATTAATAAAACTTCATTCAAAATGGAATGTTTCATGGAAAGCTCAATTCCAGTTATCATAAGATATAGCAGTTCTCTGTACATGCGTGTTTAAAAATATTAACACGTCTTTTGAAAAGTCATTCAAAGTAGAGGGTAGTCCGAATGGAGCGTGGCAATGGATAAAAAATGAGTTTATTTACTTGGTAATTAAAAGCGCTTCGATAATTGATGCATCAAATTATTCTGTGGTTAACTATCTAGTAAACTATATGACACACTGCATTTACTTTTACTGCAAGACCACTAAGCCAGTTATTTAATCGTGGCACAATTTAACACTGTGAAGCCCACTCCATGCGCTGGTTGCGCAAAACCAGCCGCATATGTTGTTTTTTTATGAAATCATTTCCTAATACGAAAAAGTATATACGGGAGCCGTTAAGCGACAGCACCGTTATACAAGAAGAGCAGATGGCAATAGAAAGAGGTGACATAGGTCGCGCCCGAGGAAAATGCACCGAATACTTTTCTACGGCATCAGTTGGGCTCGGGTCCTGGCAGAAAATATATTGCTCAGGCTTCATCTTCAACGTGTTAGGGCCGTATTCTTAGTCGACCCTACATATCCGTACCTACATAACAAAAGGCCCCTACATGCGTTTCTCATTCGATCCTACATAAGTGGTGGGGGGTGATTCCTTCGTCAAGTTCCCTGAGATGACGTAGATGATGGCGCCGCGCCTATTTTCCGCTCTGGTGGAGTAATGGGAACTAACTATGAAACTAATAAAAGACGTGCGATAATTTTCGTGCGCATTGTTAGGGCAACGGCTCAAGGTAACTGAACAATCGGTGTGGTCCGCCAGGTCGTGTCGGTACCTTAATCATCGCTACAAATGCTCTCATATCGAGCCAAAAGTAGAACCTTACTGTCTTTAAATTACTTCAAAAGCGGTATGTACAAGATAGTAATAAGTACGAAGCAAATGTGATCATTGACGTGGGAACTTACGTTGCATCATCAAGGTTCGTCATTCCCTTTCACCTTCCGTAGTTGAGTTTATTATGTGGCATGGCAATAGTGGCATGAAAATACGTTTTCTATGGTTACATGTAAACGAAGTATTGGTTTCCCAAAAGTATACCAAGTGCCAAACGTGAAAAATATTATTATATATTCGTAGAAACAAGGTGCATGTATACCGCTATATTTTTCTTATTAGTTCAGTCAATTTTATAATATGTTTAATATATTTAAATTTTATAATATATTAACTTGGTGGCTATCAAATGGTAGTATTATTACCTTTCCGCTGAGTTACTGTGCATTTTAAAATGCTTTGCGTGAGCTCGTCTCCCTTAATATGCATTCAACGTAGATTCTTTAATCGAAGTGATCAGCAGACGATATTTGGCCGCCATGTTTTTGTAGGGTGTAGGGTTGGTTCGGGTACCCTACATCAAGTAGGGCCCGTTTAGTTCCAAAAACGGCCACATGTAGGGCCTGATGTGGCGTATGTAGGGCGAGATCGGTTTATGTAGGGGCTGATGACGGATCCAGGGTCGGTTGGCCCTAATGGTTCAACTATCAAATCGCCTTTAATTCTTAGGCAAAAAAATCATTTTTCAACCATTATCACTGTCCACGGGGTCTATTTTCTCCTTTGAATGGCTCTTTTGAAAATATGAGTCAATATTTTTAAACGTGCAAATACGGAGGGAACTGCTAATTCATTCGCTGATTGTAAATGAGATTTGTTTGGAATATTTCATGTTGAATGCAGTTAATTACTTTCATTTGATGGATTTTTACTTTAGGCCACAGGGCCAGTTTTTACTATCCCACATTAATACCACTATCTCAAGACAGTTAAAATTGCACTTTTACACTTGTCGATCTAAACATTTTGTGCTCTCACTTGAACTTCGAATTTATCCCTAATACCACAAATTTTAAACATCCGTTTGCGGCATTAATGTGTTTTCGCTAAGTTTTATTATAAAATCATCTTACTTCCATGCAGTCCCATTACTGGAGAGTAATAGTCTAGATGCCACTATCCACTTGCAGTCCACCCCAGCACCTTTGTCCGAGACAATCTTGCAATCATTAGAAATATCTTCTACGAGAGAAATGAGTCGAGCCGAAGGAGGAAATATAAAATAGCTTTGGACCATGGAGTGCGAGAAAAATGGGAATGAAAGAAGGATATGCCGACTTAATAAAGGAGAGTTCATAAGTGCGGATTGAAACGGAAGAGAAAGTAGAAATTGCGTGCATAGGAAAACAGGAGGATACTCGAACGTGAAAAATGATTCTTTTAGATCGTCGCTCTTCTTCTTTGATGGCATTCTTTAACAGCGACCATTGATTCAATTCCTCGATGCGTAAGGGATACTTAGGGAAGTCTGAGCTCAAAATGTCTCTACGCGATATTATTTTCCAAATGATGTGAGTTTGAATTATTTTATTTGTAGAAATTTGGAACTGGCCTAAGAAATTAATGATGAATATCAACCCTGTAGTTGATTTCATGTTGTTACTCTAAAACTTTGCATTACGAAAAAATTATTATAGTTATACAGCTAAAATAAAAGATAACTCTAAATAATAATTTCCAGCCACGAAACTTCAGTCGGAATCCAATCAAACTTTGATAGCATGTGTGAGATTCCTGTCATAAGGTGTCACGTGTTTTTCTGGGGAAGAACACTCAACTGAATAACCGGCTGAGCGATGTTGAACAATATTTTTGTAGTGCAATGATAGAGCAAATACAAAGTAGTATTCTTACTGCTCTCTTGCCTGATATTTGCAACACTTGGCTCGTTCTTACATAAATGTCGCTCAACCACTATTCTTGTGTGAGCAGTAGGAAGTGTGTAAGACCTCAGTCTTAAAAATTGAGATGTAGTTAGTCATGGTGCTTCGAGGTGAGTTACGACTTCAAATGATCTTCTTCAGAGGGGAATACTGGTGTATTCTTTGTACTGCTATGAGAAAATTAAAGAAAACGTACAGGAAAACATTTCAGAGCCAGGCGACACAGCAATTGAATTTTTTTGCAAGGAGAATAAAAAAATTGAGGGAGTCCCAAATTTTTTTTTTTTTTAATAATAATAATATTTATTGCAGAGATTAGAAATTTTACAAAAACTTATAACATTAATCAAAGATGAAATGTCATTTACAAGAAAATACAATGTGAAAAAAAAGTCTAGGTCCCGCTAAGCCTTTCAAGGCTTGTCAGCAGGTGCCTATTAGTTTTTTTTTATTCGTGGTCGTACATTGTCTTTTAAAATTGTGTATCTCATAATGTTTCCACTATTACCAAAAACATATTATAAAATTATTAGGAAGCAAGAGTACATACATAAATACACATTAACATTACAGGAATATATGTATCAAATATTTTTTTTTATATATAACGTGATTGCATTGGAGTTATTTCTTGTATTGGAAGAAAGAAAAAATATATATGACAAAATAAAGACAAAGTATATGTATCTTTCTTTATACATGTATAAACCATAAATTTAGGTTAATTTTTAACAAAACAATGTTTAAAATTTTTAGCAATATAATGTAATAAAATGTTTTAACAATAGACTTTTTTATAATATAAGAAATTTAATGGCAGAGATTAGAAATGGTAGCAGAAAAGGTTATAACTTTAAGCAAAAAAGAAAAGAAATGTATTATCACATTAGCAAACATGAATTCTCACTAATAATGTTTCCACTATTGCCAAAAACATATTATAAAATTATTAGGGAGCAAGAGTACATACATAAATACACATTAACATTATAGGAATATATGTATAAAATTTTTTTTTAAATATATAACGTGTTTGCATTTGAGATATTTCTCGTATTGGAAGAAAGAAATTATATATGTGACAAAATAAAGACAAAATATATGTATCTTTCTTTATACATGTTTAAACCATAAATTTAGATTAGTTTTTAACAAAACAATGTTTAACATTTTTAGTAGTATAATGTCATTAAATTTTTAACATGTGCACATAACATAACATATTTTTAACATACCTACAAGACAAAGAAATAAATGTATTATCACATAAGCAAACATAATTCTCATATATCGGTATCATTATATTTCTCTAGTAACCAATGTCTCAGACGCGTTTTTAGTAGAGAAATATTTTCTATTGATTGCAAATTTTGTGGTAGCGTATTAAACAATTTAGGAACTACGTGTTCCAAGGTTCTTTTCCCGTGAGCGTTGATGAAACTAGGTACATTATATATTCTAGTACTTCGGAGTCCTATATCGTGTGTTACATTTCTTACAGTTTTGTAGCTATTGTTAAAATAGTTGTCCGTTATTAATATGTAGTGTAATAAATCGCGTATTGGAAGCATGTTTAGATTTTTGTAAATTTTAAAGACATTTCTTTCTCTTGGATCCAATTGTAATACCATATTGTTTTGGATTTTTTCCACCTTTCTCAACAGGGTTTTATTTGTGGAGCCCCAGATCGTTAAACCATATCTGAGTACTGCTTCACCGAGACTTAAGTACAACATTTTTTTAAATTTAATTGGTAAGGTATATTTCACACAATATAGTTGGTACAAAATACATCTAAGTCTATTACACAAGTGATTAATATGCTCACTGAAGTCAAAATTTTCGTCTACGGTCAATCCTAAATATCTAAAGGAGTTGACTTGGGAAATAAATGAACAGGAATATAAATGACAGTTACTCTTTTTATGGCCAGGGTTACCAGTATGAAGGCATAAATGCGTATGAAATCTTAATTTTATTAGTTTTCTCGTTGCCTTGGCATTTCGGAATTGCATGGTTACCGTTTTCTTATCATTTATTACTAATTTATTGTCATGGCACCAGCACTGTATCGCATAGAAATCCTGTTGCATTTTTTCCTTAGCCATTTCAAAAGATTTGCTGATTGAAACTAGCGCTATATCATCAGCATACATATATATTTTAGAATGATTAATATATTCTGGTATGTCGTTTACATATATACAGAAGAGTATTGGCCCTAATATAGAGCCTTGTGGCACACCAGAGGTGACAGATTTAATCGTGCTCTTATGTTCAAATAATTTTACAAGTAATTTCCTATTGGTGAGATAGCTTTCTAACCATGTAAGCGGTATTCCTCGTATTCCACATCGTTCCAGTTTTTTTAAAAGGATGTTGATATCGATAGTATCGAAAGCTTTAGTGAAGTCGATATATACAGCGAGAACGGACCAGTTCTTATTTAGGCTTTTCCGTACATCTTCACTGAAGTACTCCAGAAGCGATCGTGCACTTTTATTTCTTTGGTACCCATATTGATGTTTAGTGATAATGTTGAATTTTTCTATGAAGTTAATTAATTGTACCGCAAAATATCTTTCTATGACTTTATCCAAGGAGGGTAGAATAGAAATGGGACGATAATTGTTTGTGTCGTTTTTCTTTCCTTGTTTATATATCGGTCTGATTACCGCTAACTTTAAATCGTTATGTAATTTACCTTCAGTTATGCTTTTGTTTATCCAGTGGGTTGTTGCAGCAATGATGTCATGTTTACAACTGAGATCGATCATTCTTATATTATCGTGCCCTGGGAATTTATTTTTTGATTGCTGTAATATACTTTGGATATCAGCTGGAGTTGCTGGCAACAATAAAAAGGTAGATGGAATTATTTTTTTAGCACCAGGGTTGAGAATGTGTTGTGAGCATTGGGGCAGTATTTTTTGTATGTCATTAGTGAATTGAGATGCAAAGGATTCGCAGACATAGTTTAAATTAATATTCTTAAAATTTGATTTTATTTGCATATCAATGCTTTTCTTACTGGTGACACCCCTAAGGCTATTGATCAGTAGCCAAGTCTTCCTAATGTCGTCTTTGTTCCTTTCGAGATTAGAGCGAACATAAGAGATTTTAGATCGCCTTATCAAGGAAGTTACCTTATTTCTTTGGGTTCTGTAATTATTTCTGTGCACTTTGTTTGTTGTATTGGATTTGTATTTTTTGAATAGTGTGTCTCTTATCTGTATTTCTGAATAAATAGCATTATTCATCCACGGAAGTTTAAATGTATTATTACCGATATTTTCCCGTTGCCTGATTTTAGATAATGAATAAACATGATTTAACTTTTCGCACAGTTGCTGATAAATGCTGTCAGAATCATTGAGTGTAAGTAGTGTCGACCAGTTTATTCTGTTTATTAATTGTGTTACCCTCCGGTCGCAAAGATGAGTAGATTGTCCCATAACCTTATCTTCAGGTAAGCTCTTATCTGTGTGTATGAAAACACCAACAGGAAAGTGATCAGATATTTTTGTTTTGATAATGAAACCATCAAGTTTTGAGTGGAAACCTTTAACGTTAATGTGATCCAAGCATGAAGCTGTCACTTTACGTTTTTTTATTTCTATTCTAGTGCTTTTTGTGATACAAGCAGTGAGCCCATTGGATGCAAGTAAATTTTTGTATGCGTCCACATTAGTATCTTTTTTCGATTTTAGATTCAAATTAAAGTCACCAATCAATATTATCTGGTTTTCTGATCTACTTTCGAGGAAGGATTCCAGACTAATGAGGAAATCCTTCTTCTTACAATGTGGTGGTCTGTAAACACATACTAATAACACTGTGTTAGAATCATAAACCATTTTCAAGATCAATGACTCGCATTCGTCCAACTCGAAATCAACTACCGTTGCAGGCAAGACCTCCCTCAGAAAGACAATCATACCTCCACCCTTTCGTTCTTCCCTCAGTTTATGGAAAGAGTTGAAACCTAGTAGGTTGTAAGGAC
The DNA here is from genome assembly GCF_921293095.1 of Ischnura elegans. Classification (NCBI taxonomy): domain Eukaryota; kingdom Metazoa; phylum Arthropoda; class Insecta; order Odonata; family Coenagrionidae; genus Ischnura; species Ischnura elegans. Next base: position 10,145,327 of record NC_060255.1, on the reverse strand, counting down.
CCATTTCTGATGATTTTATATTGACCTCAGTCAACAAACATGCCAATACCTGACCCCTATTATTCAGCATATTGAGCAATACTTTTACTTCATCCCAACCTTTCTTCAATGACCTCACATTCAACGAACAAAAAATACAACCTTTAAACAAATTTACATTATTCAAGAAACCACCAGTGCTCTCATAGGATTTGCATTCAACATCACTAGCTATTGATGACAATGGATCCATGATGCCAAAAGATCTTTCAATTTCAACAGCAAACAGATAGAACACTTAATGTGTCTTATAGTGTTAAATACTTAATGACAATAACAAAATCAGTAATAAGAAACGGGAATATAATCAATTGAAATATATATTATATCAATTTACATAGGTCATTTTCATTTTCCACTTTAATTATTCGGCTGGTTTCGTTTTTTTTGACAAGTATTCCACCATTTCTATACCAGACAAATTTGAAATCAAGTTCTTTAGCCCTAGTCCTAACTTGCCACATCAAGTTTTTGAGATAAGGAGTTAGACTTTCATTGATGTATATTTTTGCATTAGGGTACTTTTTCCTGTTCTCAGGGCTGTTCAAGGAGGTTCTGTTGATTAAAAGAGATTTCCTCACAACTTTGCTGTTAAACTCAACAACGATTTTTTGTAGCTTTGTTTTAGCCTTAGGAAGGACGAAAACCTCAGATATAGTTCTGCTATCAATTACAACGCCAACATCCTTGGCAACATCGATAACTTTAGCAGTCAGGAGCTCACTGCTATCACTATCACCCAAGGGAATACCCACAATTTCTAAGCGGTTTTCTAGCTGTTTTTGCTCCAACCGGTTAACCTTCTTTTGGAGATCACAAATAAGAGTGTCTTTCTGTTTAAGTTGTTCTTTTAGGTCACTGATAGTGTTATTCAGCTCACCCACAGTGTTCTTAAAAGCATTTATGGTACTCACAAACTCATCATAGCCGTGGCTGAGGAAGGTAAGACTCTTCTTAATTTGTAGTACATCCTCCCTCGTGAGAACAGCATCAGTGGAACAGCTCTCTCGTTGTTCCTCAGCTGGCTGAGCCTCTACGGATGCAGCTGGTGGATTTCTGCTTTGCTCATTTTGCTTTGAATTCTCAGCACAACGACAGGTAACACATCTCCAAGCCTCTTTTTTCTTCGAGGACATAGACCTATATGTCGACTCTCTGATGCCGGCACAGTTGAAGTGAATTCTTAACGAGCAGCCGTAACAATTGACGAACTCCTCGTCAACTATATCTTCTTCACACTTGTTGCACTTCATGAAGATTTCAAATTACTTTGTGAGTTCGTAAATAGTTAGTGTTTGTTGATTAGTGCTACGTGATACGTATTAATCACAATATGCAGACAACTTAAGGCACATGTATAGACGCTTTAGGCTACAGAGCTACACACGTCCGACCACCATGAATGCCGGATGATGAATCTATAATGATGAAAAATATATAAGTAATTGAGGTTGGGGGAGAGATTTACCACTAACGATCAAACTTTCAAAATCAGAGAAGCTCTTTAGACACATATTTAGCCTAAAATATTTTTAGTAAAAATTTTGAATGATTTTAATCCTTGTGAAATATCATAGTAAAGTTCAATAGTGACCCATGATGGTAAGTAAAACAGAGAATAAAGGTGCAGCTTAATTCTGCATTGAGAAGACGATGGAATGCTTGGATGGGCCAAATATCATTGGATACGAGTCAATGTTGATGCAAAAGAATCAATAAAAGCGCTTCAATTGGAGACTACTCACTAGTTGGAATTTTAAATGATTGGGGGAGGAGAGAGGCGAGTCAGGGAAATTTAATTATGCCCGGATACGCCGAACTTTGAAAGAAAAATAGTGACTGCGAAAGTGAAAGTGGATTTGCGGGCTCTTTAATTTTCAAACTACTCCCGACGAAAGTAGCATGCGAGGGATGCCGGAGAGAAGCTTGCGTATTCTTGCTCGGCCGGGTTTATTCAGCAAAGATCAGACAGGAGGGGGAGGGGGTGGCAGCCAGAGCAAATGGGCGAAACCCTCCAGGGGTAGGATGCGGACACGTAATTAAATATATACTGAAACCATAATTCCATGAATATGAGTCCACCCTACCGATGAAAAAAAATACGATTTTAGCACGAGCAAGCACGCACCTACCACTGATATCCTAAATTTTCTTTTCTATTCCAATTCTTCGGTGCAGAATGGGCACTAGAGGGAAAAAGGTTACTTATTTATTCCACTTCTATTTCAATTCATAATGGAAAGCTAAGAACATTTGCCAAGCTTGAAGACGACGAAAATAAAAGTTATATAATAAATGCGACATCACTTTGCCAATTAAAAGAGATAAACTCGATTGTTTCAGGCGTAACTTTGTGAAAATCCATTATAAACAATAAAAATTTATGGTACTTTTTCAAACAATTTATTTAAGACCAGTGGTTTCGTCGAAGAGGTGACATCTTCAGGTACAGAAACCGTAATTTTTTAACTTACGAAAAGAGAGACTAATAGCGTGCCCATTACTGTGAAGGGGTACGTTCCTATCTGTGAAACGACATTTCACATGGAGATTTGAGTGATTCTTGCTAATCAAAGGAGAATAATAATAAAAACGTATTAATGCTGATTATTGAAAGTCACTTCAATATATCTTCATTATTGCTATGGCCAGGAGTGGTTATGGCCTGGGGCTCTCGAGCTAATTAAGCAAAATGATAGAGAAAGTGGAAAGATTTTGACCTTCACACTTTTGCCTCGAAAGCATAGGGAATAGTGCCCAGAAAAATAAATAAAGAGGTTGTTGGAAATGATGTATTTTTTAAGTATGTTGCAATTTGAATTTAATTAATTTGAGATCAAACTGTCGATGAGCAAATTCGTTGCCAGCACATTTGGGCATGGTACTATCACTTTCCGTCAATACGATATCATTTTAAGTATCTAATCAACGTGGTTAATCCTCAATTTCTAGCTTCCGATTGTGATAAAACACGAGAGACGGTAGATTCATAAATTAACCTTTCTAACTCAGAGCTGTTTCTAGGGGAAATCAAAATTCAAGATTTTTCATTTTTAAAAGTTAAAACTCCTGTGCTCATGAATAATTATCGTGGCAGCTATATATTTCATCTTTACAATTTACATCACAAAATAATGCATAGTTTAGATATTTCCTCAATAGAACAGAAAATTAATACATTTTTTTATGTTGCTCGGAAGGAACGTTGTGTTATAATGGGTTAAGGAAGTCCTTGTGTGAAATAATTCATTTCATGGATATTCACGTTACATTTTAAGACTAGATTAGTGGATAAGAATGGCATGTGCATTATTTTTTTTCATACCCCGAAGATCACCTAGAATTTCAATTACCTCTCTCTCTCTCTCTCATTCGTGGTCGTGGCGTGGGTGTTGATGGCCTGTAGCCGGCCTGCAGGCACGGCGGCGCAGACGCTGGCTGTGTTCTCTAGACAGTGCGTGGGCGGCGGCAGTCCCTGGGGGAGGGTAGAAGCGAATGAAGGAGGAAGAAGATGAGCACTCTAATTTGCGCCGTTCAGAAGTTGCGGAAGCGTGTCGGGGTTCTCTGTTCGGCCGGTGTGGATCGAGATGATGGGGATTTTAGTTTGGGTGAATATGTGATTAGGACGAGGAAGAGGAGGGCGGGGCAAGACCGGTTGGAGAGCCTCGGGAGTTGAAAAAGCGAGAGGGGGCAGGGTGTCGCTTAGCGGCGCGTGTTTTCCTTCGGGCCACGCCTCTTGTCGCAGGAGTTGTCGGCACCGAGAGCGGAGTAAAGTGCGCGTTGCGTAAAATGATCCAGACCCGGGAAAGTTTAGACGAGAGTTTAGGCGCGCGGCATGGCCCGAATTTTTCTTGACTGACTCTCTCACTGCGGAGCGGTGGGAGAGGGAATCGATGGCCGCAAGGAAGGGGAGCGCAAAAGACGGTCTCGTGATCCCGTTTATTCAGCACAACGCCGGGAAGAAAGGCACGGCACACGATGAAGGCACCGTTGAAGGGAGGGCTTGTGGTTTTGGGCCGTGATTACGGCTACTCTCAAGAACAAGTTTCACCGGAGAGCATCCGAGGTACTCGATGACTACGATGAAAGGCCGCCTTTCCTCTGGACCCCTCTGAAGTAGCAAGGCGATTTGGAACGATTCCTTGCTTGAGATAGCCTATAGTTTGTTTCCCAAACTTTTTCGAGTCACCGCCCCCTTGGACCCATAAACCTATACTCAACGCCCCCCTAATCGGTATCTTTAAAATAATAATCAGAATCATGTACTAATTAGCCAAATCTGGAACATTGTAATAATTAAATTAAAAAGAATGACTAATTAAATTACTTCGGGTTAAGGCTTCTATTAAGGCTTCTATTTATCTATAATAATAATTAAGTTCTCATTGCCGTAAAGTTGTACCAACGATAGGCCAAATGAAATTAAACCCCTTCAAACGTTTCCCTTGTGCAAGAAAGGCTTGGAAATATTTTTCAACAGTTCTTACTTACTTACTTAGAAATAATATGGTATAAATTACTTCCATATGCGGGAAACAAAGTAAACTTAAGAAGCGAAGCTTGAAAACGAAGACAAAAGGAAGGTTACGGAACCTTCGCATTTGTCACATTGTCAGGACCCTCCGGCGCCCCCTGCCGTTCCTTTGGCACTTTTCGCCCCCCAGAGACTGCAGCAACGCCCCACAGGGGGCGGTAGCGACCACTTTTGGAACCACTAGTCTATACCAATGGTCCAAATTTTACTGCCTGCGAAACAAATGTCCACTTCCGGTTAAAAAAAGCATTTATCATTCTCTTGTTCATTCTAAAGTTTCTCATGGTATAATCTGCTGGGGCAGTGCATACATGAGCACATTTAAGTGTGCACTCGTTTTGCAGAAAAATTAATAATAAGGGTAATACTGTCTAAAAATTACTACGAGCACTCATTTCCGTTGTTTGTGGCCCTAAATTTGTTGCCACTAAGGCATTTGTATTTATTCAAAGTGCTTAAATTGTTTTTTGCTGGAAGTGGAAATATGCCGAGTGGATGTGACAAATATAAATATAATTTAAGGACTGAGTCATTTATAGTAGCAAACAGACCCAAGTAAACTTTATATTACGCTGTTTTATTTACATGGGGCCAAAATTATTTCATTTGCCGCCCGCTAGAATTAAAAACAAATAAAACCTCAAATGTAATTTGAAGACTTGCTAAAGACTGGCTTTTCTCGCAAGAAATAGTTGAAAATTTATTTTGATGCTATTTATCTAAAACACTCATGTATCATTTACTGCATTATTATGTTTATTGGCATACATTTTGATATTTCATAGTGGCTCAACTCTGATTCTATGACCTTGGAAACCACCTAAAGCTCCTCTTGTTTTTTTTTATTCAGATGTAAAACCAAAATGTAGGGGTATAATAAAATAATAATTATTATTATAGTATTCTACCGATTAAGGTAGGTTTCCATGGAGTACTAAAGAGGTGATCTGGGAGCCTCCCTTTCCTTCCAGCACTGCCTTCTTTAATTCACTGTAAGGCCTACTCTCTTTCAGTCTATCTAGAAATCCTATTCTTTTCCTACCTCTCCCTCGTTTCCCCAACATTCTACCCTCTAACACCATTTTCAACATCCCCTCACCACTAAGCACTAACTCCATCCATACCTTCTGTCTCCTCCGTATCTCATCTAAAAGTTGCCTCTCCTCGCCAACCATATTCAGCACTTCGCCGTTCCTTTTCCACTCCGTCCATTTCAACCTCTCCATTCTTCTTCATACCCACATCTCGAATGCCTCCAATCTTCTCTCGTCTTCTTTCCTCCGTGTCCACGTTTCCGCTCCGTAGAGAACTAGACTCCAAATCAAACTCTTCACTAACCTTTTCTTTAAACTGTTACACAACGATCCTCTCAGAAGCTCCTTCCTGATCATGTACGCCTCCTTCGCTAATGCTATTCTCATCCTGATGTCCTTACTACTGTATCCGTTTTCCTCTAACGTACTGCCTAAATAGTTGAATTGCTCAACCTGCTCAAGTTTTTCACCACCCACCTTTATCTTGAGTCTCACATTCCTCGCTCGTGATACTTTACAAAACCGCATAACCTTAGTTTTCTTGTGATTAATCCTCATCCCATACTCCTCACAACGTTCGTATAACGCATCCACTAGAGCCTGAAGCCCCCTCGCTGACTGGCTGATCAACGCCTGGTCATCCGCGAATCTCACTGATTTGAACATCATTCCTCCCACTTTTATCCCAGCTTCTAACTCATCCCACGCTTCCGTTGCCATCTCTTCAGCGTACACGTTAAAGAGCAGCGGCGATAGAGGACAGCCTTGCCTGACACCTCGGCCAATGCTTGCCCACCCAGATTCTCCGTCCGCTATCCTCACTTGCGCAGTCTGGGCAATATACAGATTACGAATCAGTCGTCTATCCCTCCAATCTACACCTATTCTCTTGAGAATATCCATTAACTTTACCCAGTTCACCCTATCAAACGCTTTTTCAAAATCCACGAAACGCGTATACGTCCTGGTCATATTCTAGGTTCCTCTCCACTAGGGACCTCATTATTGCTATTGCATCACGAAAATATTGCTATTATTTAAATTAATAATTACAATTACAAAATTTATAATTGTTATAACATTTCCTGGAGTTAAAGTCAATGCAAAAACAAGTTGTAGCAAACGTTTCGACAACATAACATAAGATAACAAGTAATAATAAATAACATTTATAATAATAAATTTTATAATGTTTATATTATAACATTTATTAAACAAGGTCAAGATAAGAGGAGAGAGAAAAGAAATCATCTAAAATTAATAATGACATTAATAATAATAAGTAATAAATTATTATTATTATTAATGTCATCGAGAAGTTTACACTCCCGGCCGTAAATATTTTTCATAGAAGAAATATGTCTCGCCTTTTTTCGGTGATTCAAATGGTGAAGAAAGTAATATTTACTCTTCCGTCCGCTGCTTCCATGAGCTTTTTTCACCAAAATCACTCGCTCCCTCCATAATTTTCTAACCTCTCTTCATTTTTTTCCAATGGATTCCTTTCAATTTTATTCCATGTAATTCAGGTGAAATGCACCATTTAATTATTTATATTATCAAACCGTGGTTTCAATAAAAAAATTTACCGGCAGTACCTACATCTTTCGTCGATTGAAATTATATTGAACTTCAGAAAAAATAAAAATACCTCACTTTTTTCACGAATCAAGTTTTAATTGTTATTTTTAATAAGATTAAGAAATTTCGCTGTGCAATAAATGTAATTTTTAACATTTCCATTTTTTCATGCTTGAAATAACTCAAAGCATGCTTTAAAAATTAATGGAAACGCTAAATCAATTATTTCACATGTAACATTGGGCGACATAAAAATCGGCCCTGATACCATTCCTGCTTATTCTCATGTAAAATGATCCCCAGAATTCGAATATGACCTCCGTTTTTCCCCATCACCCACCATTTTCAGGAGAGCCCCCCTCATATTTTCATCACCTTTCGATAATTTGCGGGATGAAAAGGTTTATTTCCGCATCTACATTGCTTCTGAGGGTTTAGAGGGTTGAAACACTCTAAATTATGAAGATGTATGGTAAGGAGGTAGATTTAGCGGGCATAAGCCCCCGAAAATTGTATAAAAAAGCATTAAAAATTTTCTATTTTGCCTTTTTTTTGTAATTTTTTACGCATTTTCTAAATTTTACAGTTCCCATTTTACCTCATCCTTCCTTGCATCATGAAAATATTTATCAACAAGAAATAGCAGAAATTGCAAGATATTTTGATTCATAATATGGCAACAATAATAAAAATTTGTAGCAATAGTTCGGAAATTCGCTTTAGTATGCTGGCTCTCGCAATTACTCACCCGCTCAAGGTTTGGAAATTTATGCAAATTTATAAATTTTACTTTGGCTGCCAATTTGGCAATCAGGGCAAGCATTGGACTCCAAGGGTTTACTGCACTGCATGTCACAGTAGTTCGACCAAATGGCTCAAAGGTACGCGTAAATCAGTACCATTTGCTGTAAAAATGGTTTGGCTTGGTCCTCGCTTTCTTCTCACGTATTGTTACTTTTGTATGACTTCTACCATCGGGTTCTCCCACAAAAGTAAGCATATAATTCATTTTCCTTATATCCCTTCAGTAATAAGAGCAATTCCTCATAACGTATCTTTGCCAATCCCTGAGCCTCCATAACTTCTTGGCTCTAGACTTTAGCAGGGTAATCTCTTAGAGAAAGATGTAAAAATCTCCTCTTATAGGACCAGACATTTAGCACTGAAATTATACTTTTTACAGAAAAAGAAGGCTTCGTGTTTTGCCATAGTTCAAATGCGTTGGTGATACAACTGATGATGTCATGTGACCCAAAAAACTTTAAAACTGGAGACTGTTTATAGATTCGCCGAAGATAAGCTTTAAAGTGGTCCTGTTGGCGAATCAGAATGAGTTACCTTCAGTCCCGGTGGTATACTCTGTTGATATGAATTAGGCGTACGGAAACATCAGCCGAATCCTTGAAAAAAATCAACTATCATGATTATAATTGGAAAGTTTGCTCTGACCTGAAAGTTGTCGCTCTACTAACACGACTGCAATCAAGTTTCACAAAATACTGCTGCTTCCTTTGGGAAAGGAGCAGCCGAGCTCGAGAAAAACATTACACTATACGAAATTGGCCTCATCAAGAAGACTCTTGGTAGTAAATATGTCGATCAAGAGCCCGGGTCTCTCAAGATCCTCCTCTCCTATTGATTCGAATTGAAATAGCGACTTGAATACGTCACATCGAACTCGAACTGGTGAAAGAGTTTGTGAGAGCTACAGACAAGTCAGGTGATGCATTTTTATTTCAAAACTTCAATTCCCACAATTTAGTGAGGCTATATTCAATTAAGGAGTATTCGTGAGCCCCCAGGTTAGAAAACTTTTCCAAGATTAGACGTTTATAAAACACCTGAATGATGATAAACACCTGAAGAAAAACGAACTTGGCCTGGATTCCTAAACGTGTGCGAGACAACAACATTTTTTGGTTAACAACAAAAGAATTGGATGATTATTTCGCTCATGTCGAGTATTGCTGTCCGCGAAAAAGGCCCTAGGGTATAAAATGTCGCTAATAGTGCATTTCTTTCACATACTTGAAGACTTTTCCCCAAAAAATTGAAAAGCAGTTTCAGATGAAAATGGGGAGCGGTTGCAACAAAACATTAAAAAATTTGAGAGAAGATTTTCATGGAGGTGGAGTGCGGGCATGTTGGCTGAGTACTGCTGATTTTTGGCACTATCAACTTCTATCTCAGGGTGTAAATGGAAACCAAATGCCAACTGAAAGTATCTTATCCATCTTCTTTGCATATCATTTTATCCTTTATTGATTCGCGCGAGGTATTGAGAGCGCCAGCGTGGTAGCGTATCTCTTGAACGGTTGCTACATATTTTATTGTTGTTGCTATAAATAAATATTTTTATATTTATTTATAGCAACAATAATAATAATTTTTTTATTCCTAAATATTTTTATTATTTCTGCTATATGTTGTTGATACATATTCCCATCATTCTGGGATATTTTGGGAAAGGAAAGATGGAATAGAAGTTGAAATACGAAGAAAATAAATTAACAAAATTGGGAAAAAAGGAAAAACTGATCATTTTGAAACTATCTGTTTAACCCTCACATGGATTCACAAATTTAGTTACGTCGTTGGATTTTCGGCGCCGCGGCGGCGCCGCGTCATTTTTTGATATTATCTTTCAAAGTCAGCGTGAATTTACATGTTTTGTGATTGATAATGGTAAATACATCTATTATCTTTATTTCTCACCATGTTTTGCTATATTTGACCCATTATTGTGGAAGTTATAACAAAAAATCTTGAACGCTGCATTCTTTTCCATTTGTTGCCGTAATGTTCTCTATTCCTGTTCCCTTTGTCTGTTATTTTCGAATGAAAGTTTTAATTTCGTGTGTAATGGTTGTTCGAAATATTGTTTCTTATATGCTGTGCTGGAAAAACTCCGCTCTTTGATGTTTATATTGTTTATATTTTTATGTATCTAAATACTAAAAATGAGGACCGAAGAAAGTTCATTTATGCCCATATGACATAATTTTCCTTCACTGTGTCCACCCATATGTTTTGTCTTTGCAGTGCATACAGAAGGATAAGTTATTAAACGTTAATACTGAAACAGCTGTAGGTAAGTGAGAAGTGACGAGTGTTACTTTCGTGATTTCTACAGGATTATGGCGATCAAGGCAAATCTCGCGAATATTCTGGGAGCTTATAACCTGCAATTAAAAAAAGTCCTATGTGTTTTGAAACATAACGAATATGGTATAATTAGCGAGGTGTCCAACAACCCAACACCGCTTCGGAGGTGGAGCTAGAAGAGCCGGTATTTCTTTCCGACCGCGGAGCCCCATTCCCTCACTGAGGACGTTTCCTTAGACACGGACGAGTAAATATGATGTGTGGGAGTGCACCAGCTGAGGTTTTACTCCTAGATTGGTGGGAAATCCAAGAAAATAACTTCTTAGAAGTATGGGTTATAGGTGGTAGGGAAGAAGGAACAGGTGCCTATTTTCTTTCGTCCAGCTCTGCATGAGGGACGGATGGAAGAATGTTCTTAGGTGACAAAAATACCCTCAAGTTGGGAGGACTTCCCTCATCTTTTCTTTCCGTAGAGTTTCACTGACCCAAACATTAAGACTATCCATACCTTCCCACTAAGCTTCCTTATTCGTCATTCACCGCCTTCTTCCCCCCTCCCACAAAACTTGATTGAACTTCTCTCCACCCTAATGACCCACCCGAGCTGGACCTTCTTGGAATGAAGGGAGGGCCACTGCGAGGCGTTTTGACAAGGCTTTTGTCCCCTGTCCCTCATGCAGCGATGGAAGGATAAAGAAAAAGAAGGCTATTGTATCTAATTGTCTCCATGCACTCCCAACCTTTTTCGCGATAAGGGTTTTCTACTCTTACCTGACCTAACGATCTGGGTATTCCCTGATCCTTGGCAGTCGACACACTACCACCCCTTCACCTCAAAACAACCTACCTGGCATTCCTTCTCCTTACTCCTCCTCACTCACCCCTTCACTTAAGTAAAACCCCCAATAAATAAAATATCTGTGCATTTGAGTACACAAAGGAACGAGAATTATATTCACAAACTTTCACTTCACGGAAATTGTCTATTCTCCTATTCATCATGAAACGATATTTACCATGTAAATACTGAAGTAATGGCTAGGAAAAAGAAATAATTTTCTATCACACAATTAGTTAGGTAGTTATCTTGATTTCACCCCAATGGTAAACTGATACGTCATCAGTAATTATATAAATGCCAGCAAATTTATATAGACTATCGTAGCCGCAAAGGAATATTTTCGAATGAGTACAAGAAAGTACAAGACATATTACAGTAACCGTTCGATGTGTTCTTCACGGTAGTCGGTGAAACCTCTGAATCTACTGGCAAGTACAGTTGCTCATTCAACGAGAAATATTCACACGACGGTGAGAAAGCAATATTCTACGATTTCAGATAATGCATTGTCTTGAATTTTCTTAGAATTGCTGATTGGTGTAATTCTAAACAGAGTAACACTGGGATTTTTTCAAAGGTGGCTATCACCATGGCAGGTATGTGGACCCGGAGCGGAGAAGGTGCCCAAGCAAAACTAAGACGGAAGCCATGGAAAAAACAACCTAGCGTAGCCATGGGTTTCTATGAATAATTCTTGCAAAACGATGAAGTTTTGTCAATGAACATTATGACGAGGCAAGCATAATGATTCATAGCTAAAAGAAAAAGCACAATTGGTATTGTAATATTTTCCTTTTTTTAAACAATTTCACTTGGTTTATAAGTTTTAAATAATAAATAACAGGATTACAAATATATTATAGCATTTCATACGAAGCATAATTGCTTTGACAATAGCGTTCCGAGTGCAGTCCCTGACGTAGCGACGAGGAAATAATCGGCCCTAGGAAAACTAAGTCGGAGGCCCAGGAAATAAACAACTTTAGCCATGAGTTTCTGTGAATAATTCTTGTAAAAAGATATAGTTTTGCCAATGAACATTATATCGAGGGACATTGCGATTCTTAGCGAAAATAGAAAGCAAAATTAGTATAGTAATATTTTCCTTTTGTTTAACAATTACATTTTGTTTATAAAGTTTAGAAAATTAAATAATATGATTATAAATAGATTATAGCATTTCATACGAAACATAAATGCTCTTACATTAACATTGAGAGTGCAATCTCCGACGTAGCGACGAGGAAATACTGAGCGCCGCAGCGGCGCCATAAATCCAACGACGTAACTTTTTTCATTAGAGGCCAATAAAATGTAAACTATCGACACAATACAAACAAAATTTTAGACGTAGACGAAGAAAGCAGAAAAAATAGACTACTGAAAATTTCAAAATGATCTAATGGAATGGAAACTTTTTACACCACTTTAAAAACCACGAGCGCCGCTAAGGCGCAGCAAATCCATATGAGGGTTAAAATTACGTGGACTAACTCCCCCAAATCTACCTTATTAGCATGAATGTTCATGTTTTAGAACTTTTTACCTCTCTAAACTTTTAGTAGATATATAAATGCAAAAATAATCCCTTTCTTCCCTCCAAATTATCGAAAAGTGATTTTAAAAATTGGATGGGGTAATGCCCCGAAAATGGTGGGTGATGGAGAAAAATGGATATCATATTCGGACTCAGTAGGTCCTTTTACATACGATTCACCAGGAATGGTAATTTAGCACGGGAAAAAATATTTTTTGCCGTCCAGTGTAATCAGCATGTAGAAAAACGGTATTGCGTTATAGTAAGTTTTTCAATTCAATATTTTCCCTATTGAAGAGCGTTTGGAGACCCTGGCACCCAGTGATTACCAGCTATTTAAATATGTCATTCTTAATTTAAATTTTTTTCTGACTGATATAAAATAAAATAGTTTGGCACATATTTTTGTTTCGCAAACTTTTATAGAGATTTAGAATTGGATAGATAACAATTTGAAGGTAAGCTTAGTTACACTGACTTAAAGCAAATTTAAAATGATATTTTCAGAAACAGAGTTTTCCTCACCAAAAATCCAAAAATAAGATTAAGTCTTTTTCTAATAGATAAATAATTAGCTACGAAATTTTCTTTTGATGACATTGCAATATTTGAAGTTGGAGTTATTATTGGATTTAAGTGCTCAAGAGTATTTAATTTTATTTATTATTTACCAATGAAGATTTTAATCGGCCTCAGAAGTGCATTGCTGTGGGTTAAGGCACCCGAAATGTAATCATTAGTTACGTCATAAGTAAGAACTTTTTCCAAAATGTCGCATATCTCATTTCTCCTCGCCTATACCCAGAGCATATGCCAAAATATATCATCACTAAGAACCTATTTTCATTTACAGGCATTTAAGGTAGGTATATATTGCCACATGCTTTTAGCGATGGTGTTCCCGGAAATTGGTGTGCAATTCAAAGGAGGGAACGGGATTAAAACTCCTTCCCGCCGCAGTGTTTGAGAGGCGCAGCCTAAGGTCCCCTCCAACTGGCACACCCACACCTGTCCTCCAAGGAACCCCCCCGACCCACTAACTTTTTCGGCCATGGCCTTGTGATGTATGTACCTCTCTCCCATTTTCGCTTACAACTCCTCCTATGCTATCCATCTTTTCGAACAACATACAGCCTATTGAAACATGAACTGCAATTTTTCTAGAACTCTTGGCGTCGAAAAAAGGATGAAGTTTGCCATGAAAAAATATTTGACTTAGCCGGGATTCGAACACGGATCTCCCGATTGCCGGTCAGGCGTGTTAACCAGTTCCACCACCAAGCCATTTTCTCAGAGCGAACTTCGGGATAGGTTTTAGCGAGCAAAATGTTGACGTCACAAGTCCACACTGTGGCACTTATGGCGAGGGTCGTGCTTACTAAGCCACTGTCGGGGTGAAAAACCTTAATTTTGTCGCTGGTCTGCGACGACGAATTTCATAACGCTGCAGGAAAAAGTGGCTTTGCACGCAGTCACGCGCACGAGTGCAAAGTTAAATACACCAAGGGATGAAGCTCGCCATGAAAAAATATTTGACTTATCCGGGACTCGGACCTGGATCTTCCGATGGCCGGTCAGGCATGTTAACCAGTTCCACCACCAAGCCATTTTCTCAGAGCGAACTTCGGGATGGGTTTTACAGAACAAGATGTTGACGTCAGTAGCCCACACTGTGGCACATCTGGCGACACCTGACCGGCAATCGGGACATCCGGGTTCGAATCCCGGCTAATTCAAATATTTTTTCATGGCAAAATTCATCCTTTGGTGCATTTAACTTTGCACCCGTGCGCGTGACTGCGTACAAAGTCACTTGTTCCTGCAGTACTTAGAATTTTTTCCATAAGTTCTTTAAAATAACAGTGACTAGTTTTCTGGAGAATCAAATGCGCGCGCGTACCGAAAAACCTTCACTCTATTTCTCAAACGCAGGAGGGCCGATTGCTCTTCCGCTCCAGCGCCTTGCAATATCGTTGGACCCTGCAAGAATTCCGGTTGTGAAGAGGGCCCCTCACATAAGAAGTTAGGTGGGATGGAAAACTGGCGAGGTTTAAGGGCTGCGAGGGAATCCTAGACATTCCTAGTCGCACAAAGGGAGGCTCGCAGGGAGGATCGGTGGTTGCCACGTCGCAAGTGACCTCCGGGCCACGTGGATTTTATTGGCTCAGACAAAGGGCGATTCTTGTGTCCACAGAGGCGAATCCCAAAAGGGACGTTCCGCATGAATACTTATCACGGCCAGCATCGCTCTTGAACTGCTTCGGGTCTTCTTGACGTTGCACCTCAAATTTTCTCATACGCTCGTCCTGTGTCGTGTATGTAGGCACGGGACGAACAAGTCGTTTGGAAAGATTTGAAAGAGCGTACAAGTGGTTTCATTAATGCGACCGCGTAGATATAGCAAATGCTCAATTGCAACGAAACGATTATATTTTATTCCGTTGATATCCGCGACAGGTAGCGCATTTAAATATTTCCTTTTACAATGCTAAGGATCTATGAAAGTGTATTACCTCATGGCTCTTCTAGCCAAAGCACCTGGAACAAGAGCACCAGCGGTAATATTTCCTCGTCTGTCCGCTTAAATATTCATCATTCTTGATAGTATCGACTGATATCGATACCATTTGTTGAGATAGTTTTTTTTATGCAACCCAAATAGGAGGCTACATTTGGAACTTTACTTAGCGAATCATCAGGCTCACAGGGAGGATCGGTGGTTTCCACGTCACAAGTGGACTCCAGGCCACTTAGATTTTAATGGTCCAGACAAAGGGTGATTCTTCTGTCCACAGAGGCGACTGATCTTTTGTGCCATTTCAATATTGATAATAATTTCCATCATATCATTTGCGAAATTAAAAAAAAGTTTTCATTGCTAAAAATAGTCATAACTGTTGTTTCCAGGAAATGACAATTAATCGGTAGTTTAGTGCTGTCGTGTTCACAGGATTGCGTTCAGGATTGTACTTTTGCCTGTTAACCACTTTGCCTTTGTCCAAGTTCATCCATTCGTGTCGAGAGACGCGTTCTGTGCGTGGGAAGAAGAGAAGTTCTACTTCAAATCTGATGGAAAAAAGGAATGGGTCGCTCAGTGCGTCTGTTACGTCTTAAGTAGGGAGGGGTTTTAGGATCTTAACAATAAAGACTCAAGGATGCAGATAGGGTGGTCTCCTATTAATTTTTTTATTGCTTAAATCGAAAGATTATTACTCCTGGAGTACATATTTCACGCTTTTAAATTTTTAAATGACGATATCTATTTTTCACGATTAATTGAAAAGTGAAAATTTTCAAGCGCGCAAAAACGCGACGATTAAGTATGGATGCTGGGAAAATCCCGTATGACGTCATTCTGGTTCCCGATGTTGCCCTGTGAGGTGACCTTGTGGCGAGGGTATGTGCTTCGCTGCGATGCAGGCTGCTAGCAGGTAGCAGATCACCCTGCTAGCAAATAGCGCTTGGCTTAAATAAGGATTATTAATACCTTATCAAACGAAGAAAACTTTCCGACCTTAGGCAGTTTTAATAGGTGATTATTAAGACATGTTTCCCTGCAGTCTGTGCCTCATGCATGCATTGGTATTCTCAGACAATGTAAAGCTCCTATCTACTCGTATAGAAACTAGGTCCCTGTGACGTCATGTGGAGTGGAATCGCATTGGCGCCAATCTGGGATTTGTAAAACCAAATAATTTGTATATATGAATACACTAATGGTGGTTAAAGAATCGCAATCAATGCCTTTCGTTTTCTTTGATGAAGGAAACTACCCTATTAGCAATTTCCATGCATTGACCATTAATTGCAAGGAAATTTTTCATTATTCATTAATTGCAAATTATTCATATTTATACTTAGGGGGATATAGCTCCCCCATTGGGTATCCTAACGGTAGTAGTCGATTTCTTTGGATTGACACTCTTAAAAATTTTGATGTAATTAAAAGTAAATATTTCGAGGTAACTCAGTGATCCTTTTCTCGTAATCCAAAATGAACACAAAATTTCGACGAAAAACAGAGTCCTCCAGTTTTTTATCGTATCGGCGATAAATATCGCAAGATAGCGAAAGAAATTAGGTTATATGAAATTTTAAATAAATGTGGAACTAAATAAATTATATCTTATACACAATTCACTTGCTAAAAGATTCAATTTCCAACGTCCGTCGAGCACGGTATTCCCCGTGGCCAGCAGCAAGCTCCGAACTGTGGCGCACGCTCGTAAAATCGATCTTAATTTCGGCTTCGCAGGTGGTCGCAATTCTCCATTAGGTATCATACTCTATAGGTTTTGATGTATTTGTGGTGTAAATATCTCGAGGTAACTCGGTGATCCTTTTTTATAATCGTACATGAACACAAAATTTCGACGGGAAACAGGGTCCACCATTTTGTATCGTATCGACGATAAATATCGCAAGAAAGTGAAAAAATTAGGTCGTGTGAAATGGAAATAAAATGTGGTACTGAGACATTATAGCTTTTATACAATTAATCTGCTTTAAAAGATTCAAGGTCCAACATCTGTCGAGCACGATATTCCCCGTGGCCAACAGCGAGTTGCGAACTGTGCCGCACGTTCGTAAAATCGATCTTAATTTTGGCTTCGCAGGTGGTCGCAATTCTCCATTAGGTATCATACCCTATAGGTTTTGTTGTATTTGTGGTGTAAATATCTCGATTAATTCGGTGATCCTTTTTTTGTAATCCTACACGGACACAAAATTTCGACGAAAAACAGGGTCCGCCATTTTATGTCGTATTGGCCAAAAATAATACAACTGAGTCGTGAATGTTGCCAAGAATTAACAACAATAAACTGCATAATAATATTGTAAATTTTTGTTTCTATTTAAATACTACAGAAGGTGTGCCATTAGTTTTAACATGCTGAATTTTGAAAAAAATTCAATGCGGGCAATTTTTGCGAAATTTGTTCAACTTTGTGGCCAAGTAATTAAAATAAAATTACCAATGAGAAACGGTTTGCGTCAAAAAATGCACTGTTATATTGACAAAAACTGTGCAAATTTTCAATTTCCGCACTAAAAAAAATCGTTTTTGAGATTTTGTCCAGTTTTTTCGATTTCAGCCCACTGTGCGTCCCCTGGCTAAAGGAAAGGTATGTAAGGAAATCACCAACTGCATCCTACGTTTCGGACCTGAAGGAGCAAACTGCAACGTTTGCGAAACATGTCTTCGCCTGAGATGAAGAGACGCGGGATAGGATGTGAAAGCAACCAATCATCGATTATAACTATGACAAATATATAAATATTATAACCCACGAAAAAAAATCACACCATTGCATAAAATACCTTCTGGGAAGAGAAAAAATGTTACCGGTAGAGCATGAGGGAAGAACGAAAAAGGAAGGAATCAATAATATGAGTGAATGTGATGATGCCATACAATTTCAAACCAGTTCATTAGAGAATTGAGAACCTTAAATTTAAGAGTAAAGCATGTGTCATGGAAATATTTCAATTATTAGATAAGAGAGTGTTGCTAAAATTGCTCTGTTAGATTATTTACCACATTCAATGAATGCAATCTTGGCAATGAGGATAGTTAACAATTAAAAAAATGGAAATTGAATTCGGAGGCTGTTAGTCAAGTCATCATCATCATCATCATTAGTCAACAATCCTAAGATTGGTTTGACGCAGCTCTCCATTTCTCTCTCCTATCCGCTAATCTCTTCATAGCTACATATTTATTCTCTTTTACATCCTTTAAAACCTGCCCTATATAACTCATTCGGGGCCGTCCCTTGCCCTTTTTCCCTTCCACTTGTCCTTCAACGATTGTCTTCATCAGACCATCGTGCCTCAAAATGTGGCCAACTAAGTTGTCCCTTCTTCTGCTTAATTTTTTAGGAGGCTTCTCTTTTCTCCGACTCTCCTTAGCACTTCATGGTTACTCACACGGTCAATCCATTTTATCTTCATCATTCTTCGGTAGCACCACATTTCGAATGCTTCCACTCTTGACTTCTCTGCTGCTGTCAACGTCCAAGCCTCACTTCCATAGAGAAACATACTCCATATGTAGCATCTGATGAATTGTTTCCTTACTTCTATGCTGGTATTTTCAGCTGTAAGAAGATTCTTCTTTTTGTAGAAAGCCCTCTTCACCTGCGCTATTCTACTGTGTATTTCTTTCTTGCTCCGCCCATCGCTGGTAATTCGGCTTCCCAGGTAAGAGAACTCGTTCACCTCTTCAAGCTTATGCTTTCCTAGGTTGATGTTTGTTTTAGCCTCCTCTTTTTTACTGCAAACTAATATCTTAGTCTTCTTTTTGTTGATTTTCAGCTGATATCTGGCCATTGTCCTTACCATGTTTGTCAACGTCTTCTTCAAATCCTTCTCTGTCTCGGCTATGACTGCTATGTCGTCAGCAAATCGCAGCATACTAATTTTTTCTCCGTGGATATTGACACCCGAAGCTTTCTGCTTGATTTCGTCGATGGCTTTCTCTATGTAAACATTAAAAATTAAGGGGGAAAGCGCACACCCTGTCTCACCCCTTTTCTTATTCTCGCTTCTGCACCGTTTGGTCCACATTTGATCACAGCTACTTGGTTTTTATACGTACTATGAATAATTCTACGATCATTGTAGAGTACGCCGATTTCTTTCAAAATTCTAAGCATTGAATTCCATTCCAGGTTATCAAAGGCCTTCTCTAAATCGACAAATGCTATGAATGTTGGTTTGTTTTTCTCCATTCTCTTCTCTATGATCATCCTAAAACCAAAATTGCTTCCCTTGTGCCCCTGCTTTTCCTAAATCCGAATTGGTCCTCATCCAGGAATTCTTCTGCTTTTCGTTCAATTCTCCTGCAAATGATTCTTGTCAGAATCTTCGACGCATGTGTCGTCAGGCTTATGGTCCTCAATTCTTCGCACTTCTCAGCTCTCTTCTTCTTGGGCATGGGAATGATGATGTTCTTCTCGAAGTCACTAGGTAAATCTCCTGTTGAGTACATATCGCAGATAGTTTTATACAGTTGAGTTAAGACCTTTTCTCCTGCATTTTTTATTAACTCTGCTGGAATGTCATCTATTCCTGGGGCCTTATTCTTTCGCAGGTCTCTTACTGCAGCGTCAAATTCCGATCTTAAGATGCTTGCTCCAATGTCATCCTTTTCAACTTCACTTTCCTCTTCGAGAACTTTTGAGCTAAGTTTGCTCCCGTTGTATAATTTCTCCAAGTATTCCTTCCATCTCTCGGCTTTGTCTTCGTTTTCAATTAGAATGTTTCCATTCCTGTCCCTTATGCTATTACATTTTGTGTTTCGTTCCTTGAAATGGTTCCTCACTATTCTATAGGCCGCTTCCGCTTTCCCTTTTACGAGGTTATTTTGTACGTCCTCACATATGTTCCTCATCCACGCTTCTCTGACTTTCCTCGCTTGGCGGCAAATCTCGTTCCTTATTCTCTTGTAGCAAGCCTGTCCTTCCTCAGTATTCGTATTCTTACACTTTCTCCTTTCTTCAATGAGGTCTAGGATTTCATCCGTGATCCATGGCTTTTTCTTAACACATTTTCTTATCCCTAGAACTTCTCTAGCGGCCTCCTGAAATCCACTTCTTAAGGTAGTCCAGTTATTCTCAACTGAGTTTTCAGACTGATCTAGTCCTATCTTGCGCTCCACTACTTCTTGAAAGGCCTGTTGATTTTTTGGCTCCTTAAGTTTCTCTAATTGCCAGGTGTTCTTTGCTGATTTCTTCAATTTCTTGAATTTCAGATGGCATTTCATCATCACTAGATTATGATCACTGTCGATATCTGCCCCCGGGTAGCTTTTACAGTCCTTTATCTGGTTTCTAAACCTCTGCTTCACTAAAATATAGTCTAGTTTAAATCTTCTTTTGTCTCCTGGCATTTTCCATGTGTATCTTCTTCGCATGTGATTCTTAAATAGAGTGTTGGCAACCACTAATTTGTGTTCTGCGCAGAACTCTAACAGCCTTTCTCCTCTTTCATTTCTATTTCCTAATCCATATTTTCCGGTTATTCTTCCATCCTGGCCTTCGCCGACGACAGCGTTCCAATCACCTAAAACAATAAGGTTTTCTTCACCCCTTACCTTTTTGATTACTTCCTTTACATCATCGTAGACGTCTTCTTCATCCTCGTAGTCTGTCGTGGGCATGTAGACTTGTACCACTACGGTATCTACTGGCGTAGTCTCTATTTTCACCATAACTATCCTTTCATTGTACTGTAGGAAGCTTTTCACACGCATTCCGGCGCTCTTTCTGAGCATTATCCCAATCCCAGCATTACCAGTCAGGGATCCTGTGTGTATAATCCTATAGCTTCCACTCCAAAAATCTCCCTCCTCAGGCCATTTCATTTCGCTGATTCCTAGCACGTTGATATTCAATCTTTCCATTTCCTTTTTAAGGTTTTCTAGCTTACCGCAAGTCCTGAGTGATCTCACGTTCCATGTACCTATCCTCATAACTTTATCACAATTGACCGATGTACCCTCTCGGGTAGTCCCCGCCCGGAGATCCGAATGGGGGACTAGTTTACCTCCGGAATTTTTTACCTGAGAGAATTCCATCATGTCAGACAATTGAACACCTTGAGTGCGGCATGACGTGATATCACGTCATGGTGCGCTATCCCCTGGTGCTGATGACGTGATATCACGTCATGCGTACCCCGAGGGTTCCGGCCCTCCGTAAGAGCTCGGTTCAGTTCTATTATGACATTTTGCCCACCTAAGTTGCTCAGCAGGGATCTAGCAGCGCATTTGTGAGTGCCGTTTCAAGCAACCTTTCCTGGGAGGATCGGGAGAAATTTTTTCTTTTATCTTAAGGTAAGCCAATTTCCATTCATTTTCCCCCCTGTATTTTATGCTATTATTTTTATTTCTTTCTATTAATGCGTGAGTATGAAAAATTTTATTTGAGTTTTATTTTAAAAATCATAAGTATTTACTATCTGGAACTTAATTATGTGTGTTTAATAATTTTTATTCTGTTTTAATAATGTTTAGCGAGAATATAGATATTTTTTCCATCCTTCCTTTTTTTCTTCTTGCGAGCCTAGTATTTTTCGAACCTTTATTGTCTGATGTTAATAAGTTTTATTCAATTAATACATGAAGTACTGTGATTAGTTAAACTTTAATGTAAATTTAAAAATGCCATTACATTTTATTTATGCAACGTAACATATCTCTAACTTTTGCACCCTTCCTTTGTTTGTCAGTGGAAGTCCTAAGCAGGGAAGGGATCGACAAGCGGCAATCTTACGAGAGTGAAGGAAGTTATTTACGGAAAAAGTGTAAGTTATTTTAAATATTTATTGTTGATATATGCATATTATGCACCTATAAACATTCTTATTATAATTGCAAATAACTGTTTGCACATTATCCCATGGATTGGCGAAGAAGTGCTAAGGAGTTGCTTTATAAAAATGCTTTTATTTTCTCGATAACTGTGAAACCAATGGCTTATGGGTGCTCTCAATTCTTTGTCTCGCCAATGTGAATATTTAGTTCCTAAACATAGTTTTACATTAGTAAAGCTGTTTGTAGCATTTCAGCTTTGGCCTACTACACCGAGTGTGTTTATTTTGATCCTTTTATTTATCGGAATTTTTACAAAAAAAATGCAATGTATTTATTGCAGATGGTACGGAAGCGAGGAGTAAAACGGAAAATTTTTCATGCTGGCCGGTAGCCGATGCTGCTTGAAAGAGGTGAAATTCTCTATTTATCAGCTTTTGCCGATGATCAGCAGTCTTCGACCTTCCATCAGGACTTGCAGCCATCGACGTCGAGGGAGGAAACCTCCGCAAGGACACAAACATTTCCTTCTTAGCTCTCTGCCTTCTCTAGCCGAATGTACACGAAGAAGGAATAGCGGGGGCTCCTGGAAGAGAGCGGGATCAGGCATTCTCTGAAGACTCCGAGCTAGAAATTAGAGAGGAGGAGGGTGGGGAGGAGGTTGAACCCTCACAGTCAGGTACTCCGTTGCCTCCTTCTACGCCAGATCCCTTTATGTCAATCACTGGCCCATCCCATTTGTCCTATTCTTTCCCTGAACCCTCTAACAATACCGTCAGTCCTTCTCCATCTGAACGTCCTTTGCGGTGGACCCGTAGTTCAGTGACCCCTCAAAATATCACTTTCATAGAAAACCCAGCTCTCACTACTTCACACCCTTCCAACGATCCAAGTGTTTTTTGCGTCTCCTTTTCCCAGACACCCTCTTTCGTATTCAGACATACTTTCTTATAATCTCCGAAAGAATAGGTTAGGAATTGGAAACAATTGACCTATGAAGAGTTTTACCTTCATAGGCCTAATATTTCACAAGGTAGGTATTCCTATAACCAATATATCCGACTAATGGAGCATTGCTATCTTGTTTGACCTGCTTTGCTTTCGGAAATACATGAGTCTTGATTGCTTCTTTAGCATTCTTCAATCCCTTCATTTTTCACCGAACACCGGCCCAAACGATTCAGAGCCTGAGTATTTCCTCTAAAAAAATCCGTCCCTTTTAGATTAATTTCACTGCTCCATTGATTCCCTAATAATTCCTTACCGAAAGCTATGCACGCTTTTTCATTTATCGTGAACCCGCTGGAAAGATTTCCCTTTATAAATTCCGTCTTTCTGTCATTAGATCCTTTATTCTGCCATCCTACATTCCTTATCCCAAGCCAATTTTACCATCAATATCTCAATCTCACTTCCCTGAACTCATCCAAGAGGAAGGTGGCAAAAAGAAGAATCGATGGTGCAAGTATTGCACTATTGCGGTGCAAGCACTCTTGGGCGTAGGAAAGAGACCGCAGATATCTACATTGGCTGCTAGGTCTCCTCTACTCTGTCCCCAGCTTTTTTCTTTCTTTCATGAGAAGGCATAAATAGTATTATATATTTTTGTATCATATATTGCAATAGTATTATAGGTTAAATACATTGTTATAAAATTTGTGAGAGAGGTATTTCCTACATTGGTAAAACATACTTGACTGTACGTAGTTGTATATAATATATAATTTGAAAATGCTCATCTTTTCGATTGTATTGAATTTGTTTTGGGTAAATACAATATTCTGTTCATATCATGTGATTCCTTTTTTCAATAGACTAGGGCTCTTACATAAATAAGAAGTAACTAGAGATTTCCAAGCACGATGGAATTAGTCTTTCCCTCGTGTAATTAGAAAGAAAACGCCATCGTTGCTTTCGGTAATCGGGTAAGTAATAATGGGCATAGATGCTGCAAATCTATTCCTAGGAATACGTATTATTGAATGGTTTACTCGAATGGATATTATTATGCACCAAATGAAAAAATATTATTGCGGTAAAAATTTACATCATTTTCAGATTTTCGCAGAGTATTCGTAGTAAGAACCGCGATACGTGGCCTAAATGAAGATTACTTGTAAGATGTTTGCTAGCAAATACCAATAGTTCCAGTTTTTATGCATTAATTTCTAACTCGGTAACATCATATTGCAAAAATATGTTATTGGCTTGAGTTCATAAGAGAGTAATGAGGAAGTTATGGGTTGATTATGTCTGTTTCCACATCCATTTTTATTTCGGCAACGGAGTCTATAACCCAATGACCCAAAAAGGACACGTACCAGCAAAATCTTTCCCCATACCTTCCCCATCTTTTTGATGTGCCGATGGCACTTCCAAAAAAGTTATTCCTAGTTCTTACAAGTAGACCGAATAAATCTTACTATCACCCCTCGCTTCATCTCCGTACCCCCTCCAACATTAGAACAGCTGGCAGGAGTGGTGCACGACAAGAGACACCCTAATACACCGTCGGAAAATAATCTCGTAAGCTGAGTGCCACCCATCTCAAGCGCATGCAGTGAAGGGAATACATAATGGTTTGTGAAAACCATTTTTGTTAAATATCTGATGCTTACTTGCTTGCTGAGCTGATGATGGTCGTATGGGAACAAAGGAATTGGAGCTGAAAACATGATACGAGTAAAGGTATTTGTGACGAGAATAGTGACTTCAGAAGAATATGTAGAAATTATTCAATATTATAGAACCCTACCCCGATACTTACGATTACTAGTACAAGGAATACGCCGAAATATCTTGCGCAGAATTACCATCACAATCAAACAGCTGTTCACGGCGACTCCTTGTACTTATAACTTGCATTACATCCATCTAAGCCAAAAATTTCCCTATGACAGTGGCAAAATACCAATGGCGATACCATTAGAACATTACAAATTCATTTTCCTCGTATTTTTTTTGGATACATAGCGCAGAAAAAAAATTAGAAGAAAACGGTGGCGCGGGGAAAAAGCTGACAGTATGCAACCCGCATCACGTTTATATCCCGCTGTACGGGTGACGTGATATCACGTCATAAATATAAAAATTCATAGCTAACAAATTAGTGCCAAGAAAATTTTTTCATTATTTTTCCCAGCTCTTTTGGCACCCATGCATGCGTTTTGCATTAAAAAACGACAGCCGCACCGGGGGTCGATTTTGAGTTTTACATGGTAAGCATTGAAAGTGTTAAAGTTGGAGTAGCTGCGCCTCCTCGGGATAATAATGTGGTGGTTTCCCCTTGCCTTCCGCATCGCAGTACTACAGCCGTTAAAGTAAATGTTACCACGCCTGAAGTGCAATGAGTGTCGCTGTACTGACCATCGTGATCTCCACCTTCACTCATATGAAGAAGTGCTGCTGCCCTCTCCTCCGGGTGATGTGAGGCATAATTGTTGGCGGCCTCTCATCGCCAAGTCACGGTATCTTCACAGGTTTAGTGTATCATTTAGATGGCCTATCTCACCCAGGGATAGACCCATACCACCTCGGATAACCGCCGCTTTTTGTCCACGACTGCTTATTCGACAAGTAAACTTGCTTATATCGCAGCTAACCTCTATATCTAGAGGTTGACCCACCATCCGCAACCCGGTGGACGCACTCGGTGGCTTAAAGCTCAGCCGCGAGGTTAGTCAAGTGCCATCTTGAATCATGATTAAGACTTCTTTTTAACGGCTAAACCACGTTTAAGGATAAAAAACAAGTTTAAGGTACAGTTTATGAAATTTCAACTGCATATTGCCCCACAACTTTTCCTCTTTTTCGTAGAGAAGAAAACAATGAGAGAAGAAATGGCTGCCGAGCGCCGCCATTGCGGTCATAAGTAATTATTATCTTGAGGAGGGCTCGTGAAGAATTTCCTTGAAAAGCGTAGCAGGCCCAAATATTTTGTACAATAAACTATTTTGATCCAATTGATAAAATATTTTAAAGGAAATAACAAATAGCGCATGTCCCATGAAGACACTCCTAAGGCTCAGCAGTGAAGATTAAGGTGCGTGGGCACTGATTTGCTAATGTTAGGATCCTAGCTAAAACATAATGTTTTCATCAACACAAAGAATAAATGCGACAGCGAAGGGACTCGAAATATATATGAATGTGCGAAAACCTAGAACAAAAATAATAGGAATGTCTTTCAAACAAATAGATAAGACTCCTTGAGCGTAACTAATGAGTCTTAATTATGATGTATCACAGCAGGCCAACTGTTGCTCTGCATGCAGGTTTGACCAAACACAAGCGCGACAACATATTATCACGCTTAGAGAGTCATAGTTCAAAACCCGCGGCGTCATACATCACTCCGTGGCACACAATTCGAGAGCTCTTGCTCCATAACTCAAGAGTAGGAATGGATTGCGCTGGCGTGCATTTCGAACGATGAGACACGAGCAGCACCGAGAATTAGTTCGCCACACGATCGAGAGCCACCACTCGCTCGAGAAAGTTTAAGCTCCATATGTCGGATCGCCTCTTTACCTAAATTGGCATCCCTTGGCAAATGGAACGAGACTCCTAGGGCGGACTCGCAAGGATAGACTCCTGGGGCAGGGCCTATAGGCGCGAGGCTTTTAACCTCTGCACCGCAGAAGGGGGAGGACAGGAAGGAGAAAGGAAGGAGGCGCCGCCGCGATAGGAGCCCGACGACGCCTCCTGAGACGGGATAGGGAAGGAAGGGAAGGGACGAGG
The DNA here is from genome assembly GCF_921293095.1 of Ischnura elegans. Classification (NCBI taxonomy): domain Eukaryota; kingdom Metazoa; phylum Arthropoda; class Insecta; order Odonata; family Coenagrionidae; genus Ischnura; species Ischnura elegans. Next base: position 10,118,600 of record NC_060255.1, on the reverse strand, counting down.
AATCCCGCACCGTCACAAAGGCGGGCGGGTCCTACCACCAGCGAAACCAGGCAACAGCCATTGCTGTTCTAACGATTTTGGAGGATTATCCTATGAGGAAGAATAATACAACGGTCAAATCGTTAGATGGCATCCCTCGGAAGGAATTGATAAACTCCTTGAGCCTTTCTCTCAAGGCCAGTTATGTTACGGCGTTAGTTATTATCGAACGGTCCATTTGCTAAACCGCCGATTATTATGTTTCCAAAAACAAAAGTGACTAGAACAACCTCATTTTCACTCCACTCGCTACATCAGTGATTTAGCACCACAACTGGTTTAGATAAGTAAGGGGAGATGACCCCGAACAAAATGATTCGTGTGATTTCCACACATTCAGTATAGGGGGAGGGCTTCCCCTCGCACTTCCAGAATTTTACCTGGGGGTGCTCGAGAGCCATGCTTACCGGGATTACTTCACGTGAAGACTGAAAACGGTGGGCAGTTGATCAGTACCCAATCGGGCAGCTAAATCACGCTCATTTCTCGGATTTAATACTTCTGCGATTGTTTAATCCAACCATAATTTACTCCTGAAATAAATACTTTAAGAAATGACATATCATCTATCTGACTTGCTCAAACAGTAGTAATTAAACCTTTCAACTATAATAAAATGAAGAATCACTCCTCACGGGAGTGACGTCTCGCAATGAAATAATCGGCCGCCTGTGGGCACATTTTCTTCATTATAGCCGTCATCACTCTGAGCAAAGAATTTTCGTCAAAAAAAACGCAAAAATATTGCACAAAAAATCATAATTAAACGATCTCATAATGTCGTCAACCAATAGAGTGCCGGGAAGCGCTATCGCACTCCTCCTATCTCTCGCAAAAAGAGCCGTATTTTTTACAAATTCACTCTTAGATGCTGATAGCTCACTAATCAATCAATACGCAGTATTCCTTTTATTTTAACATTAACAATTTTCTTAAAATTATAAAATTAACTCATATAAGCAAAAGTTCTTCAAGTATTACATTTAAAAAGGTGAAACCACATATAATAAAGATTTTCTAAAGTTTTTGAATGTGTACCTTTAATTGTTTTGTAGACATAATTTTTTTCTAACCTACCGTAAAATCAGCAAAAGTGCATCGGAACTTTTAGCATAGTCACCTAGAAAATCGGTTGGCACTCATAGGGTTAATGCCTGTAATTTCTGACGCAAAATTCAGTGGCTTAATCAGAGTGGATAATGGAATACTTATAATTTGAATTCCTTGCGAACCTCCCGATACTTTCCCGGTAGCCTCGATTCTCTTTCTTTAGAAACACGTCCCTATACAAATGGAAGGAACTGTATTATAGATCGGATGACATACTTATTAATTCCATCCCTTCCAGGATTAGGAGACGGCAGATGGCAATAAACAGGGGACATGTTTATTTGGGCGAAAGGTGTGAATTTGCATGGTGCTAAGTGATAGAATCAGCTCCCCTCCGGAGGACCCATTGTCGCCCTCGGCACGAGCGAAATGAAGCCGTTAAAAGGGCAGACAAGGCAGTAGCAACGAGGGCGGCATGCCGTTCGTTACGCAACATAGTCCCACGCAGGCAGACCGACGCCGAAGATAGAGACGTCGAGTGGAGCGGAATTCCTCCTTTTACGACCCCCGTCTCGCGAGCAAGATAATGCGACTCGCTCTGCACGTCCGGCGCGGAAGAGGCCGTCTTTTTTCCTCCTCTTACCACGCTGCTTTGCCCGCACTTGCTCCTCCTCCCAGCCTAAACAAGCGAGAAGTCTGGAGAAAACCGGAAATTAGAAACCACCGGGAAAAAGCTGAAATATCCTCGAGGCATCGGGAATCTTCCATGTTTATTCCCTCCACTGCCCATTAACTTAATATGTATCCCCTCTCAATCTCCCAGTATCAAAGCAATGCACTGCTATCACACCCCTTTCTCCAGTGTCTTACGTTGGATCTCCTTGTTTTTCCTATGTTTATCCTCCATGGGGATTGATTCATATATGTTACGGTCATCCAATGCAGTAGCCCTAGTGTTGTTCTTGGCGGTGAAAATAAAACCCTCAAGTTGAACGAGAGAATAAAGGAGAGCCGTAAGAAAAAATTGGCATGAGTGAAAATGTAAAGATTTATAACGTGAAAAGTGAACGGAAAAATAGTTTTCCAACAACAAAATGGATGGAAAAGGAATTGTGAATAAAAAAAGACGTCATTAGAAATGCAACTATATAGGTTTTTTAAGCAAAACAACTTATAATACAAGGAACTTTCAAACACCTTAAAACTATGTAAGCCCTGCGCTTTGCATCTGGCTGTGAATGTTGATTTTCTGCTGTACGCAAATATTCTATCCCTGATATTATCTTCCCTCCAATTCAGTTTTTAACACCATGAAATAATTGTACTGATTATTAATGGTTTAAGAAATGTTTTTCACATTGTTTGTACGAATAACATCAAACCAGAAGCGGAACTAGGATAGGGATTAGGGGAGGGAGGGGGGCTCTTCTCCTGTACCTATATATTCCACCACTGAACAAAATTACCATTTCCCTTATAGCATCCCGAAAGGTGCTATTTCGGACTCGTCCTTCCGCACCTTGCAGCGAGCGAATGCGATCCGGTGCAGAAAGACTTCCGCGAACGGAATAAAATACAAAGGAAGGCTGCGCGTTTCGTCAAAAACTGCTACGGGCGTACAGACAGCGTTACGCAGATGTTAAGCGAATTAGGCTGGGAGCCGCTGGAGACTCGGATGCTGCGCGCTAGGCTTAGATTGCTTGAACAATTGAGAATGGATATCTTCAAGAGCGACACGGAGAACATAATATTACAGCCACACTGATAGAAGGGATAAATTAAGAGAGATGTTTTGCCGAACGGATAGATATGGGAATTCGTTTTTCCCCCGAACCATAAAGGAATTAAATAAATGCTTGTCCAAACTTCGTAGAGCATTTAATTTTTATGCGTAGACGGCTGGTGTCCTAACACCCCCTGCCACACGCCTTTTAGGCAGCTTGCGGGGTATTATGTAGATGTAGATGACTTAGACCCTCTCTGGATGCACCACTGCATCAAACAATCAATTCCGATGGATTGCTATCAAATAATAAGCTATGGATTAATACCACAATATCAATGGATTTTGGATATTTTTATCGTATCAGTATTTCAATGCAATTAGGAAAACGCATGAAGGGCGGAGATCATAAACACCGGGTCAATCAATTTACCATCAGTCTAAATTTAGAAATTATACTCATTTAATCCCCACTAAGCCTGGATATCAAAACGAAAAAGAGGTATTAAAAAGCATAAGTAGTATTACTACCTCCGTGGGCTGAGGGTCAACATATGGTTTGAAAATACACTGTATAAGACGCACCTAAATTATTCTAAAAAATTTACCTTATTTTCACTCAGTAGTTCGTCGATTGTTACGAATAAGTTGACGAACTAGCATTATTGATCTCCGTGTATATCTTTTGGAAAAAGTAACGCACCACAGAAATCAATATATCGTTCTCTTTGCCTTGATTAGTACATTGCAGTTCATGTCATCCGGATGCGACTGCCAATTAATGGCCTCAAAATGAAACTAACAAGATAAAAATCCATGGTCAATCTGAAGCTCAAATGCACGGGAAAATTTACACGATTATAGCAACTTTTCAAAGATAATATAGTTGAAAAGGTAATTTTAGCGATTTTGAACTTTAAAACGCAATAGGGTAGTTTCCTTCATCAAATAAAACGAAAGGCTTTGATTGCGATTCGCTTCCCACCATTAGTGCATTCATAATACACAAATTATTTCGTTTTGCAAATTCCAGTTTAGACGAATGTTAAAGGTCAATTTTAACCTCATTTGAGAACGGCCAGATTGGCGCCCATGCGATGCCACTCCACGAGACGTCACAGGGATCTAGATGCTATACGAGTAGTCAGGAGTTTTATTTCGCCTGAGATTACCAATGCATGCATGTGGCACAGAGCTCAGGGAAACATTTCTCAATAATCACCTATTAAAACTGCCTAATGTCGGAAAGTTTCCTTCGTTTCATAGGGTATTAATAATCCTTATTTAAGCCTAGCCCTACCTGCTAGCAGCCTGCATCGTGTCGGCGCTCATAGCCTCGCATCAAGGTGGCCTCACACGGCGACAGCTGGAACCAGAATGACGTCACACGGGCTTTTCTCAGAATTCATACCCAGCCGTCGCGTTTTCGCACGCTTGAAAATTTTCACTTTTCATTTAATCGCGAAAAATAGATTTTGTCATTTAAAATCTAAAAGCGTGAAATACTTACTCCATGAGTAATTATCTTTCGAATAATGCAATTTAAAAAAATAGGAATGCACCCTATTTTCTCAGAAAATTATAATTCCCTAAGTAAGTTTAAATAAATGATAAGCATTGGTTATTTCATGCGCTTCGTGGCATACCCACATGGCCCAGCGAGAACGCCTGCAGTTATGCAACAATCTTATGATTGCTTCATGGGTTCCAGGACTTTAGCAGGGGTGACCCTCGTTTGCAGCTTACAAAAGGACCGTCTTCTCCAGAGGGAGATGTAGTCTAGGGATATTCGTGCTCCGACGAGCTGGGTTTAGCGTTATTTAGAGGGAACTTATGTGTCCATTAGAGAATACCTGCAAGGCATGGACACACATTTTTATTACCCATTCTTAAGACGCTGATAATCTAATCTAATCGAATGGAAAGATATTTCTGTTTTCCCGTACCCCATTTTATTTTTTTTACCACGCATGCGCTTCAGCCCATTATGACACAATGTTTCTTCAAAGCAGCATCAAAAATGAGTAAATTTTCAGCTCTGTTTAGGAAATATCTAAATTACGTATTACTTTGTGGTGTAAATTTTGATGACGAAATATTTATCTGCCTCGACAATTATGACTGAGTGCAAAATTTTCATCTTTTCAGAATGAATAATCTTGAAGTTTGATTTCTCTCCTAAGCAGCTATGGGTCATATAGGATTAAGGAGCCTTTGTCTCCAACTTAGACCACCTCCTTTCATATATTCTCTACATCTCCGATAATCTTAACGCCACAATCATTCCATTCTTCCTTAGTTCTCCACACCTTTTTCTCTCGCCTTCGCGCATAAGCATTGCATTATGAAATCTAGATTATTCGCGCCTTTTTATAGCTTTTTATTGTATCGAACAAATACATTCAACAAAAGGACACACGAACGGACCGCTTCAGCTGACGCAATCCTCTTCTCCAATGGATATATTAGCCAAGATCTCCTTACTTCCTACACACTTGCGGCATATAAAATACATATCGAATGCAATAAACAACAACCTATTAAAAATTATACAAGTAGCATATTTTTGCACAAATTAATCATAAACGGCTAATGTTATTTCTCCACTATGGAATGGATTTCAAAATCAAACACTGAATTTAATAAATAAATAAAATAATTTTTTTGCTCTATTCTTTAGAGCCTATATTAGTAAATACATGAACACTCATTGTCAGACTGAAAAAGTAATATATGAAAAAAAAAGAAATCATAAAAACACTCGGTATGATAATAGCGAACTGGAAAACAAAGATAACAAATTCTTATGTTAATTCTTACATTATCAGTCATTCATATTTATACAACTATATAATGTAAATTCATGCATGAAATTTCATCAAAACAAATGTAATGAGACATGTTTATAAAGATATCCAACAACATGCAATAATCTCTTTTTTTTCATTTCGCAACATTACTACTGTAATTTTCAATTCAGTAGGAGACAATTATGCAGCTGTCTGGAGAGGCCTAAGAAATCTGCAAAGTATTCCATGCAAACCTACCTTAAATGGAAAATACTTTTACAGAGTCTAGGAACGAGAAGAAAAAAATCACTTCAATCAACCTGTGGAGTCGTCATTAATTTTTCCGTGAATGAAAGCGTATTTTCATTTGGTCCATAACGCGCACAAGATGCGACGAAGGGAGAGAGAGAAGGAAAGACATCAGAAGGTGAGAAAGGACGGTGGGAAGGAAGAGTTATGTCTTGGACGGAGTGAGCGCCTTGTGTCCCGGAGAATTTCGGGAGATTACTCTTCCCGCCCACCCACAGTCCACCCACTAAAGGATAGATACTCGCACACACCCACATCCTTCTCCACACTCCGAGGCGACCGTTGAAGCGGCAGTCGAGGAGATGATTGACGATTTCATAAGCACTCGTCCCCCTCCCACCTGAAACCTTTCGAGGTTCCCTTTGCCGCAGCTCGTGTCCTAAGGTGGGCGACGCGAAAATGGAAGTACTTTTCATTTCACCTCGAACCGAGAGATGGCAGATCGCTCGCCTTCGCTAATTTCACGTTACGATTGTCCAAGCGATCGTCCTAACGATAGTTGGCCGAACTAGCCGCGTGAATGCATGTCCTGAAAATAGTTGACGTAGTTCCGAACGTTGCCACTTTACGATGGTTAGGCGCTGGGAGACCGGGAAAGGAAGCGACAAGAGAAAGACGAAAATCTCGTGACGCTCGCGCCTGAAACCTCAGATTATACTCTCTTCGCTCTATTTCTTTTCATGGTTTCGTCCAAGGAAGGAAGAATGTGGGCGGAAGAAAAATTTCTCGGTAAATAAACGTTGAATACAGTAATATCTTGTCCCTGAATACCTCAACAGCTTTGCTAACCAACAATTTCCCGTTCGTTTTAGATGTCAGCACAAGAGGGCAGCAAAGGTTTTAACCATCGTCATGTGAATGCACGATAGTTCCGACAATCGCTGGAACAATCGTAATGTGAATGAAGCATCACTTTACGCCCTGAAGCACGATATTGAAAACAGAGATTCTGCAGTCGGCCAATAGGTGATTTGTCTCCCACTGTCAATTTCAGTGGGTTTACCAAAGGCCCCTCTCGCGATGCTGGCTGTAGAGTGATCCGTATTTCACGGGTAAACACGCTAAATTTAGAGCTTTAAATATAAATTAATATTCAAGATGATATAGTCAATCAAATTCATAAGCTCTTCGATACTATTCCTCCCGAGTGCAAATACTCGATCAATGGATTGCTCAGTGACCTCGCTGCGGACATGAAAACCGATTGAACCTAAGCGGCAGAGTAAATCAAGGTTCTACGGCACCCAAGTGGACATCCTCCATGCATTCTTCTTGTCCTGAGGGCCACGCGTTGTGAATTTTAAGAGAAATGTGAGTACAAAGGGGGTGATGATCGGCTCCCACGTATCGGACCAAGCTCCGAATGCCAAAATGCCGAGAAGTAGTGATGAGCATGATATGCTTAATTCGGCGATAGCTAGTGATTTCTATTGCTTATTTCAATTATGATTTTAAAATTAAGATGAAAATTTTCAATCGAATTCGAAATGCAAGAAGGAGGAAAATTCATCAAGGCTTTTATCAAATCTATCCTTGATTATTTAATTTGTCAACTTTAATATTGAAGTCGAGCTTTCAATGTTGGCCTTGGCTATTCGATATTGCGTTTACAACGCTTCTATTTGTATTTACAATATAGCAGAGCATAATTAGTAAAAAAAATTTACATTGAAATTAAAAATAGATCCTATTTACGACAATAATAGATTTGGAAAGTGGAGTTTCTATATGCCAAATCTTACATATACCCACACAGCACACAGACACTTTTAGGACGTCCGGTGACTGTCCGCCAAGTGGCCTACGGATGTCCGTAGGCCGGCCGAATTCATGCCAAAGGTTGTCCGCTGCAAGTCCGCATGTCAGTAAAAAGGGTTGCCTACAGACATCCTGAAATTGTTCGCTCCGGATACCTTCAGGGCACGTTTAGGTTAAGACTGAATTTTGTTGGATACTAATAAATAATAGGTCCAGACAAGAATTTAAATAAATAAGGCATCAATTTCATGCACAATATTTATTTGGCTTCTTTGGTAAAATAATATAACACAAGAAACTACATATGTATTACTTAATTTTCTTCCTATCCTGCAACCGCTCCTTGGTGTGCCTTAGCCAGTTTCTGATAGTCACCTCCACATCTTTTTCAGGGACTAAGATGCTCTCCTGCACTGCTCCTGTAATAATGAAGTATATAAACATTTCACTGTAGCAAGAAATCGTCTCTTGTCGGTAACAAGCCGATTACATAAGACAGGAAGCTACAGTCTTATTAGTCTCGTGTTTAACATTCTTAAGGTTTCAAAATTAGGAAAAACCTGCCCATTTTAGGCCATATACATTTTAGAAACTTTTCTTTGACTTTTTCTTCTTAATAAAGAAAAGATTTTTACTAAAAATATTTATACATTTTATATTTGAATATTAAAATTATAAATACATTAATATATTAGTAATTTATATATCATAATTAAGAACATTTTTCATAGAGCAATTGTTGCACGACAGAACCGAACGACAGAATACAAAAAAGACGACTAAAATGCAAGAATTTTCAAATGAATTGCCGCTAAAATATTTAAAATCACCACTTTCAGTCCTGAGTCGTTCATCAACATCCCGAAGTCTCTTCTAACTAGAAATTACATCCAAATAATTTCAGGGATAAAGGGTACATACCTTAATGTATTTCGAAGGTGTGAAATTGTCTCTTCTTATCGCCCAAATACACTTCTTCTTCTTCTTCTTCAACTCACGATCTATAGGAAAGCTAAAAACTTGAACTTTGGGTCTAGTCGAGTTCCTTCATCCCGGAACCACACACGTGAATGGCATTTTTAACAAAAATGCCTCACAAACAAGTTTCTGAAGCCCACCAAATGAAATTAAAGAATAGCGGAAACGTCACTATTCACAAAAACTCTAATTTTCACCAACTTAATCACAAAAATCCCTGGAATGTGGTGAGACGTAACGTAAACAAGTTAATCTCCAACGGCGATCCTGGGCGATCATTCCGCGGGCCTTCTTTCTAGGTGGCTATGGCATCATCCGAGCAAGAAAATAGTCCCACGCCGGATACGAATCTTTGCATCCAGCGTATCAAGATACGAAATGACTACTGTGTCACATGTTAATTCAAGAGTTTTTAGGAAATTTAGGGGTATATGATACAATTTTATCGCTGCGTATGAATTTGCCACTGTACTGTTCAAAAACTTCGTACAAACGGGACACTAGCTGGACGTCCGCTGGACGTCCGAGATCGGACAGTGTGCGGACGGATGGCAGGGACGGGAGCCGGCCGTCCTCTGGCTGTCCTGAAAATCCTAGGACAGTGAGAGGACGTGCCGGGCGCGCAGCGGACATCCTTTGGCAACGATGTGCTGTGTTGGTATCCTCTATTTAGTTAACAAAGAGAAGTAACAGAGACACAAGTTGTAGAAAATGTCTTTCTGAGTCGATATTAATGATTTTAAAATGAATTTATTCAGTTAGCTGCACAGTCGTTATAGTAACTGATTTCCAGAATGTGGTTTTTTTCTTAGGATAAATGTGTGAAAAATCTTTCCCAAACTACGTGGGCAAGGCCTAAGTTCTTCAATTGCCTTCGTTATGCTATTGATGTGCATCCTGCATCATTACGCTTAAAACGGATTTTCACCTTAAAAAAAAAAGGAAAAAATGAACGCAAGAACAGTACAGAATGGTACTAGTATAGAAAAAATATTTATCGAACGTTTTCATTGGTTAATAAAAAGTTTACTAGTAAACGATGTTTGTGTCTAACTAAGAGGAATATTTAATATGAACTTACCGGAATCGAAATGTTATTTTCCGTGGGATACATATCTTCCTAAATACACATGTACCACTAAAATCGTAATCGTGCGTGGAATAAACATTACTTCATTGGCGAAAAAATAAAGATTGGAAAGAAATGTAAAATTAAAATCTCTCTTGGAGACAAGGTCGGGTAGTGGAAAAAAGAGAAGTGCGGAATAAAATGCGAACTTTCTACAGTATTCTTATTAATATTGCATAAATGCCTTGCAAAATAAAAAAATCAAAATTACAAGCCAATCAGCAGGATTGTAGCTAGACTCTAAATTATCCATACAGGATCCTCGAACTCATGATGAGTTCTACGGAGTGCGGAGTAGCTATGCTTTCCTCTGAATTATAATCCATTTTAATCACAAAATTTGAATCTCCAATGTAAGATTAAATACATTACAATAAAAATTTCTGATTAATAACATTCTCAGAAAAACCTCAAGTTCAAAACATATTTAATTCCTCATAAACCAATTTAATCAATACAGAAGATTTGAGTGAGAAAAAATATTTTTCCTTTCATCACTCTGCCTTCAGCAAATGTATAAAGCTACTATTAACAAAAATTTAAGCCACAACTTAGTAATTCGATGATGAATCAAATCATTAATAGTCAAATTATTTCTATTCTGCGCTCTTTTTTCCTTGTGACCGCTTAACCAACGGATATGAAATAGCTCCGCCCATTCCCTTCAATAATTTCTATTTCACGTGAAGCTTCTTTTTCACTGCAACAATTCACTCGATAACATCATAATTACACTGAGTTACACTCAGGAGCAAAAACCAATTGAGATAATAATATTACCAAGTTTATCAAGGCCAATATGATAAAAAAATTTTTAGTAAATCGTTAACAATGAATAAGATTTATGAAAAACCTCTTCCTCGGATTTGTGCGTAAGCAACATTCACTGAGTCTCTCCTTGTGAAAGCTATACTTTTGCGATTTTCACTTTTTATCAATTTACCCAGAAAAGCAACGGAAGAAAATAATAATACCATGACGGCAACACAGCTCAACTACCGCCTTAGCAGAGTGCACCGGTGGAACTACGGCGAGAGAGATAAATGGAAAGGCAGTTGAGAGACGGAGTGATGGGTCATCCCGTTGAGCGAAATCCATTTCTTTTAGTTATTGGTTTCGGCGATCCAGGATGGATTTTGGTTGGAGACAGACGAGGCCTTACGAGGAAGAAAGAGGTATCAGGACATTTGGAAATAGGACGACCGAAGGAAATATGCTGGAGGAGTGTTTAGTCTGTCGAAGAGACGAAAAAAGGTTGGAAAAAGGAAAATCGATGAGGTCTTCGATGAAAAAAGTCCGGTTAGCGGAAGAATGGTGAAAAGCAGAGGCTCCAGGTAAGGGTAGGACGGATAGAAACTGAAACATACTCGAAGAATGAAAATGAAGAGCATCGGATAAAGAGCAGAGCCCAGAAGTTGAATTGAAGAACGTTGAAAAAGAGAATACACGCAACAATGGAGTGGTGGAAGCAATACAGGAATGGATACGATAAAGAACATTTCGCGAGAGATTTTGAAATGGAATTTTCCACGCAAGAAAGCATCACGTAGATTGAGTTACAGATAAAATGATTGGTACTTTTGAGCATACAAAATTACATGTAGAGATATATCACATTGAATGACCAAATATGAAATAATTCACTTAAAATTTACAAGCGAAAAAACAGAGGAAAAGGTACTGTGAAAATAATAAATGCAGCCGGAAAAAGGAGTTGGAGGAGCGTAAGGACCGGGAAAGAGATTTTTTAAATTCAAGCTAGAACACGTATTTTCTTCCATTGACTTCTTCAATATATCAGATCTCAAGTGTTAATAGCTGATTATTATTACGGTTTATTCAAAAAACAAAGAATATCCTTCAAGTAAAGGTGATTGGAAACTGTGTAACACTTATTTCGGCAATTGTGTTTCCGAAGGGGTGCATAGACAGACAAAACTGTCTTTCTCACTAGTAAGAATTTCTCCTTTTCTTTAATTTTTGAAACACTTAAGACAGCATGTGCCAAATTCGAGGGCAAAGGAAATTTGCTCGAGGACGAGATCATTATGAAAAATGAAAGAACTAGTAAATTATGAACAAATAAAAAAACTATGGAACTCTACCTCATTTATTGCAAATTATTCTGTAATAAGAAACGTAAGAAACTTCGGAAGATCCCGTGAGGATGATCAGCAAGTCGCGGATCGAAACGTCGGGAGACATGGACGACATCAACCGGTGGAAAACCCGAGAAACTTTTCTGCAACTGATACGCCGGGAAAACCTAAGATCATACAAGACACGTAAGTGGCTTTCTCACAATGCCACTTGCCACAGTATAAACTTCTCCCTTCCATTTTTGACCATACCTCTCAGCGACACTAGACGGCTTTATTCAAAGGAGAATCGAGGAAGGAAAAGCCTTTGAAAATGGGAAGAGTGAAGTAGAAAGTGAAGCTAACAAAGACGAAGATATTAATAATTTTTAAACGGAAAAGAGATTGTTCTTCAAAAAGGTGGAGACAAGAACTGAAGATGGACGTGGATATTTATGGCTAAGGATCTCAAAAATATTTTACACCCAATAGAGATTAATATTTCATGTAACCTCAATAAAACCAAGATTGCAAAATTAGGGGAAACATAGTTGTTTTCCGATTTAGGGAAAAAACTTAGCTGAACCTGTATATGCCTACTTAGCACTCAGCATATATGTGAGACATTTCATAAAATTCATACCTCAAGTGTCAATAATTAATTATATACTAGATTTTATAAAAAAAGTAGAAAATCCTTAAACTTAATGATGACTGGAAAGTCTGTAACACTATTTTCGATATGGTATTTCCGAAGGGGTACGATGACGAACAAAGTCGTATTTCTCAAAAGTAAGTTATTTCTCTTTCCTAGGTCACTAAAAAGCGTAAAAGGATGCTTCATGCACCATTTATGAAAATTTATTTTATTTTTGCCAGCACTGCATTGCCTATTGTATTGTTTACTTGATTCTAGCTAACATGCAAAATCACCATTACCAGAATAATCACTGTAATATTACTCTGCCTGTAAGGGCATAACCTTGGCGTAAAATCACGATTTTTCCATTACAAGGGGTATTTATTACTGACGTAGCATAGTCTAAAAAGAAGAAACAGCCATTTTATGGCCTTTTTCTCAACATAATTACGTAAAAACTAACTATATTTTAAATGGAACAATAACATTTTCAAAATTGAGTAATATATACAAAAAGCTTAGGTAAAAGAACAATTATATTTCTGAAACAGAATCATTGCTTTGACTTGGCTATCTAATAAGAATATCTCAGAAATACGAGGAGATATTCAAAGGAAAAGGGGGCATAGGGTATTTAAATAATGCGCGCATAAATATATCCTAAAACGGTGCGTCGAAATCTCGTCCAGAATCCACCAATTTCTATCTCGCATACAAAGCAGTCAGTCAATTTCTTAAGCCCTTGTGTACGAGTAAATAATTTTCATTCATTAAAATTCATGATCATTCTTCAAATATTGCGTCATATCTTCCTTTTAACGTTACGCTTTCATAATATACTACGGGGAATGCTCACTTCCGCTACATGTAAAGGTCTCTAACGATAGTTTGAAGAAATGCCAAGAAATAAATTAGAGGCGAGAAAAAGTCCGGTACGAATGTGTTCCCTCAATCAAGTTCCCCTTGAAGCAAGTGCTGCAATTCGCTCTTTCTCTTCAGCCGATGCATGGACTGGTAGGAATGGTAGCCTCTCTTCCTTCCTCCTCGTCCCAAAACGACAGCTCCTTGTCAACACCCACAATATCTACGGTGAGTCATTGGGTATTGGAAAGACCTGCAAGGAGCAGACTGTGAGTCGTTGAGCCCCAACCAGAAACCAGAACTCACTAATACCTTTGATTCCTAAAAGGAGCCCAAAGAACCAACTGAAGTCAACCCTTAGGGCCTTCAAAACACTCCCCATCCTATAAGCTAATGTATCAGGTTGAACTCTGTGAGTCTTACAGTCAGGTTGTGAATAACTGATATTGAGACCTCTTACGACTCTATAATATTTACTATGCTTTCTTAGAGTAATCTAGAGATATGAACTATGGGAAAGTAGCCTCACCACAGATTTATACTTAGACGCTGTCTAAAGCTTCCCATAATTTTCAACAATAGCTTTCATTTTTGTAAACATTTTCTCTTTTGGGAAGCATTAAAGATTAAAAGAAGGGAGGCGAGTGGTTTCAGTGTATGGGAAGCACTCTCACTTTGAGAAATTCAATCGATGACGTCCTTAAAGTTCTGAGTCTGAGTACTCGATCATGGTGAATTGCTCATGACATCGCTAGCAAGTGTGTAAACAACAGTGAACCAAACAACAAGGCCGACGCATGAGAAGGAAGAGATGTGACGTAACAGAACGCCGGGAATAAGTTCGTGACGTCATCAAATGATCAGCGAAAGGGCAAAGAGCGTGGTCTTTATTTGGCTTGTTGCTATATTTCTCCATCTCGTGATGTGATGTGGGTATAATGTTTAATAAAAGACGGTGAGTGGTTAGGCGTAAATCTTCTCTTCACACATGGTTGGGTTGCCACCCAATGATTCCATTTAGCCATGATAATAATTTATACTTTCTTCCGTTTGGTATTTTCTAATACGTAGAGATTTGACAGTGGAAAAAAGCGGCTTGAAGATCACTTCAAGAGAATGGGGAAGGAGTTAACGCTGCAGTCTAATTCTAAGGTCTAAGCAGCCTAATCCAATTCTTGCACGAGCGTGGGTCGGAGGGAAGGGAGCGGGAGTGGTTGGAATGAGCGCAGATCGCTGTGGAGAGGCGGATCGAGGAAACCCTGCATTCCACGTCATTCCAACTCACGTTTCGCAACCGATGTGATCACACACTCACACCCTAATCATAATGCCGTACAAACATCTAACGATTTGATCGTTGGATTATTCTTCCTCATATGATAATCCTCCGAAGTTGTTAGAAGAGCAATGGCTGATGCCTGGTTTCACTGATGGTAGGACCCGCCCGCCTTTGTGACGGTGCGGCATTCCTCGTCCATTCCCTTCCTTCCCTATCCCGTCCCAGGACGCGTCGTCGGGCTCCTATCGCGGCGGCGCCTCCTTCCTGTCCTCCCACTTCTGGGTGCAGAGGTAAAAAGCTCGCGCTTACAGATCCTGCCCCCGGGGGTGCATCCTCGCGAGCCCGCCCTAGGGTTTCGTTCCAGCTGCCGCACAAACAATTAATTGATAAATGGAAGGTTAAGATAAGTTGCAATGAAAACAATCTTCTTCAATCAGCCATTATCTGTTACGGTGAAAATAAAAGAAAATGTGAATGCTTACGACAAACATGGTAACTCTTCATTATTTGGGTGTTTCGATGGCACGCATACAGTTATTTCAGTCTCATCATGGTGGAATTATAACAAATACTTGGATAAACAGTCACAGGAAAATTTCCAACGAGTAATTATTTCTCGGTAATTGGTGGCATCAAGTCGTCCTTAGAGTTTTATTTCATTTACTTGAGCAAGAAGAACATTTTGCAAAGAGATGTAATTGCTAGTGAGTGTTAAAAAATCGAACCACATCACAGTGGTCTGAAATCGGAAAAAGCCGGACAAAAGTCCAAAATAGCTTTTTTTTGAGATAGAGACTTAAAACTTAGCATAAATACTCATAAGTGATGGTTAATTATGAATTTCTATGCCATTTTACATACATTTCATCCGTTGATGAGGTACAGCAGCTCAAACATGACCAATTTTTCAAAAACACGCGCGATCTCGTTTTTCTCCGAAAATCTTTAAACTTAAGCAGGTGGTGTTGCAGTTGTATGATTTTTATGGAATAAAAAAAACATTATTCCTTTGATCAGATGCTTTGGCTATATTTTCATGATTTTTGAAGATTTTGGTTCACATCAGCATGGTTTTACAACACAAAATGGCGTACCCATTTTTCGCGTGAAATTTTAAAAATGTAGGCATTATCTTTCGTTTACGAAACATGGTAATCGGGAATCGGGAAATTTACATCACAGTGTGAAGTAGATATTTATTAAGATTACTGCGAAGAAATCTTGGGAAAAAGTTTGCGACCAAGGAAATGAGAGCGATTTTTCGATCGCGCGTCAGGCCTGAGCTACGAGGCCCGAGGCTCGGTAACTGCGGTCAATTTATCAAGTTTTTTTCAGGATTATTTCTTAAAAATCGTGCTTTGAAGCATGGCACATAGCCAGCATTGACCTAAAACCCTATTACCAGGATAATGGATCGATAAAGCTGACCGTTGAACTCATTACTATAGTGAAGATGGTAAGGATTAGATTTTTGTCCAAGCCATTCTGCGTTTAAGAAGTATGCTTCGGATATTGAAGTACTGTTAAGAGATTAAGTCGGCATGCGAAAGAGAGAGAGAAATAAACAGTTTCTGGGAAAGGTAACAACCAATGCTCTTTGTCCCTACCATCCGTTTTCAATCCTCGCCGAGGAGGGTCGCGCGGAAAGGGGCGTTTTACGTCGGGTCCTTCCGCAAGGGTTTTTTCCTTTCCCTAGCAAAGATGTATGTCTACTTGCAGTTTTATTTTGGAATCGGTGAAGAAAAGTCGTGCTTGTCGGCCTAGTGTCGTGTCGTGCTCTAGTGTAATTCTCAAATTCGTCATATCCAGTGATTTGGTTCAACCTTTATTAAAGTACCTCTAATAATTACTATCTATTCTCGGAGTTGGACGGAGCAATGATTTTCCAATTTGAAAATTTTCAAGGTAAATTGTAACAATTTCCTTACCGATTTTGCGACTTCAGACCACTGTGCACATGTCCGAACCAGCGAGCGATCGCCCAGCTGTGAGGCAACAGCGACCATTGCCCTGGACTCCTAATGACTGCACTTGAGATGGCTTCAGAGCTTTTGGTGGCCATGTCGAAGGGATTGGGGTTCCCTTCGATTGGAACAGACATCAGGACCAGAGGGAGGAGTCATCGGAAGCATCGTCGTCTTCATCTCGAGATAGAAGAGGTCCCGTGGTCCGCGGCCGTCCCGACGAAATGGGTTTAGCTTTATGAAGAGGGAGCTTGCAATTTATCCCGACTGCTTATAGTTTCATTAGCCAGCAGGAATTTTCATTTCCTCCAATTCTCCACCACCCCCGCGAGTCGCGAGGCAGCCACTCGACTCACGCACTCGCATATTTCCCGGCGAAGGCGTCGGGATGCGACACTACTCTTTATTATTTCATCTTACTCCTTGTTTGGTGGCAAATAGGGTGAAAATATATGCTTTATATAAAAATATTTACTAAGACGACCATTTTCGGTATAATTAATCATTTTCTAGTCTGGTGCACGTGACTTTAACAATAATTATTTTAGTAGAAAGGGGGATAATTGCATGAAACTTATCATTTTAGATATAACAGTGTTACCACATAAACCTAGATACCTCAGCAATGCATAATTTTTCCATAATAAACTTTTTTATAATCTATCAGCAAAGTCGTAAGTCGTGTTAGTTACACCAGTTATAACTCAAAAACAGCTGTACCGATTTAAATGGCACTGGAAAATAAAGGAGTAAAATTTTGTCAAGTTCACTTTTATATTAATATGGGCACGACCCGGGTTTCGTAACGTAGTTACTTATTCAGGTGACTATGTAAGTGATGTGACTATGTGAGAGATTCAACTACGTTACGAAATCCGGGTCGTGCCCATATTAATATAATAGTGAACCTAGCAATGTTTTACTCCTTTATTTCCAATATGGATAGGTTTTACAAGCCTAAAGATATCAGTTATATTTCAAATGATACTTGTTTTTTTATATCACAGCCCCGGATAACAATAAAAACGTAAAAAAGTAGTAAAAGTTCACGAAAAAAATCAACCTTGATATTAGGAGTATTTATTTTAGGAGTAAGTAACATTGGAAAGGCTGCCAAGTACGTCAAAACTAGATAAATAATTTTATTTTTTTCAATTTCATGAGAGAGCTTACTTACAACGCACTCACCTCTATACTTTGCTTTGAAAAAAATGTGTCAGGCTTGTCGATTTTCCCCGGAGTGTCCAGATATCGAGATTCGAATTATCAGGGTTCTAATGTTGATCACATGACTCTTCTAAAATGCTTAAAAAAAACTTTAAGCTCACTACTTATAAAATTTCCCGGGGCAAGAACCCCGGTTTGGGCCCCCCCAATATTTTTTGTAAGTCGGCATCCCTGTATCAAGTCAAATCGATCCCCATTGGGCAAGGAACGCGTAAGCAATACGCGAATGTCGACTTCGGAGAATAACGGTGACGGCTGTGCCAGGTATATGGATCAACTTTTGAAAATGACTGTACATTCAATAAACACAATGTCTATCTAAAAAGCCAATTTTATTCATATTTTTTAATTTCATTGATATTTTTCTGATTTTATTATTATAAATCAAACCTTATTAAAATCAATAAAGCCACTCTTGAATTATGAATGGTTTAACTAGAGCATTCATTAATTGTTAGGTGGTATGAAGCTCGCCGTGACAGCTGGTATTATATAATAATCACATTTTCAGGCCCTGCGTTATACAGCCACATTGCTATGCTAAAAAGTTATTTTCAGAAGAATGTTTTTAATTCTAGAATTTCACTCTTTTAATCCAAACTCTCGATGGCAATGATTATGACTTGCAAAGAGCTGAAATCGGTAGGACAGTAAAAATAGAAATTTTTAAAACACATAGATGTCAAGATACTGACATAAGTAGAAGATATTTTGGTGGAACGTTAATAATTTGGCGTAAAGGTGATACAATCCTGATTATGGCTTGCAAAGAATTTTAGCATAGGCCGATAAACAAAAAATAAATTCTCTCTATGGAGCACTTTCGAATACATTCAAATTCGAAAGTAATGTCGCTCATTTGTTCTTTTGGAATTTTTTTTTCTGCTCCAAGACATATTCTATTGGTGCACGCAAATTGAGTCCGCCAGTTGTTCTCCTGATCAATACATCTGCACCTCTGTCCCTCCATTGTCAATTTGAGATCATCAAAGTCCCGTGCTGACCCTCCTCCCTCTCCGGCCATCTCGTCGATCAATCTTCCCGAATATTCTTTCCCGAAAGGCGACCGTCTCCTTTCCGCCCCATATTTGAATACGCCCCAAGAGGGAGACAGGCCATATATGCCCGGTTCACTTTCCGTCGGGTTTTCAGGGAGAGAGATGCGTTCGGAGCGGCGGCAGCGCACTTGCAGGGCCCATTTCCCTGCTGCCCACGCCGATAAAGCGATTCTTTGTTCAGATGTGGTCCGAGAAGCCTTATTCCCGCTCCTTCTTCGGACGCCTATCTTCCGTTTTCCAGACGCCTCGGGCCATGTTTTCTTCCCGAGGCTGGAGAAACCCTCCGAGTTCTATCCTTTGATGCTCTACCGTACACGAGTGTCACAGAATACGGTTACGTGGACGGCATTTGTTGAAGAGAACTCGGAGGCTGTTCTGTAGAGATATAAATTGAACATGCGAATAAGCATGATATAGCCCGGCTAAAAATGGTTGAGAAGGCAGTGACTAGAAAGAATAGTAGTGTATAAATTGGGGGCGTAACAATTTAAACATGTACGAACGTAATCTAGTTTTTATTTCTCCATGTACATAATTAACAGTAGGTGGCGCGCCCAGTCAAGGGTTTATCAATGCTATTGCATAAAAATGGAATATTGTCTGTAATTCATTCGTATATAACGAAATTCAGTTGTGAGATCCTTGGTGTAACCGGTTCAAATATAGACAGTATAACAACGGTCTTTGTGTCCTGAAAAGCCCTTGAGTGGACCCTAAAGCATGACGGTTCTGGAGGAGAATACGGTTTCTCTTTATTCCCGTTCTCAAATTACTTACAAGTGACATTCAGGGTAGTAGTTTCCACAATTTGTCATAGGAAAGAAATGAGTTTTCTTATTCCTTCTCTCCATTTCCTTCTGTGAATTTAATGCTTTGAGTAATAGCGTTTATAATTTTAAATTCGTTAAATATTTCAAAAATGGTGACTTGGAATTGTTACGATTGATATGGAATTCCTTTCCGTGCATCTATAGCTGGGCTTAACAACCCATAAATAAACTATTACATTGAATTCTGAGGCAGCTTCTATTCAGTTATGGATGATATCATTACATATTTCCATAACATAAAACTAGCTTTTGCAAAACCAAGATTTCACTTCTCTCGGAAAATCGAAGCATGCTAATTTATTCTCATTGATATTACCTCCCGAGGACTTTTCTTTGGTTTAATTGATAGATTTTTCCATATAGACGTAGACAATGACGAGCTGCGAAGCACAGCCTTGTCTCACTCCTTTCCTAATTCTTGCTTCTCCGCAGTTATGTCCTGAACTTATCGCGGCTACTTTGTTTTTGAATAAAATGTGGATGATTCTCCTGTCGCTGTGCCATTACTTTTTCTGAATCCGAATTGGTTCTCATCCAAGTTCTCTCCTCCTCTGCTCCACATGTCATCTCGCAAAAAGGACAATTTACGTTATCCTACTCCACGTACAACTACCTACCAGAAATCATTTCTAGTAACGGCATCTGACTTTTGGAATTCTCTCCCTGAGGATATAAAATGGAAGGGCCGCTACCATGCATTTAAACATAAATTATGCAATACTTTACTCAATGGATAGCTAAAATAAACTCCTACATAAAATACAGCCATCATATTCCATGTGCTGTCAAATTTCAATCCTTGTTTACGTGTCATTTCTTTATTATTTGTTTATCAAACAACTTTATTGTTATTACTTGATATTTTCATGAACTTAGTGCTTTTGATGAGCCAATTATTGTAAATTGTGTTTTGCTCCAAGGGTATACCCAGAGCATGAATAAATATCTATTCTATTCTATTCTCTTCTCTGCATTCTATTCTCCATCGGATGATTTTTTTCAGAAACTTTGACGCATATATTGTTAGGCTTAAGACCCTAAAATGGTATCAGTTCTCCGCTCTTTTCCTCTTGGAAATGGGGATTATAAGGTTCCTCTCAAACTCCTTTGGTATCTCACCTGTCGAACAAATTCCACTAATGTTTTTGTACAGTTGATTGACCATCTTTTCTCCTGGATTTTCACTTTGCTCTGCAGGAATATCGTCAAATCCAGATGCTTCACTCATCCGCAGGTCTCTTACTGCCGCATGAAATTCTGATCTCAGAATTCGGCTCCCATATCATTCTCATCCCCTTCAGGCTGTTTCCTTTGAACAAAGCTTCCAGATATTTCTTCCATGTCTTAACTTTGCATTATTTTTCCATCATTAGTTCTCCATTTGTGTCCCTAAGAGTATTATATCTTACGCCACTTTCCTTAGGGCCCTCACTGTGCGGTATCCACTTTTCCATGCACAACATTATTCTGTGCGTCGATCCCTGCCCCTGCGTAGATTTTTCGGTCCTTCACCTGGTTCCTTAATCGTCGTTTCACAAGGTTGTGATCGATTTGGAATCTTCGACGGTCTCCTGGCTTCTTCCACGTGTATTGAATAATGTGTTTGTTGATCACCGTAAACAGTGAGTTCTATGAGAAGGAGACTGTTTAGAACAATAGAGCGATCTGAAAAGTGTAAAAGTTCCCAGATGCAATAATAGGGTAGTTTCCTTCATCAAAGAGAACGAAAGGCCTTTATTGCGATTCGTTACCCTCCATTAGTGTATTCATAATTTACAAATTATTTCGTTTTACAAATCCCAGTTTATACGAATGGAAATGGTCAATTTTAACCGCATTTGAAAAAGTCCAGATCAGCGCCCATGCGATGCCACTCCACATGACGTCACTGGGACCTAGTTTCTATACGAGTAGATAGGAGTTTTACATCGTCTGAGATTACAAATGCATGCATGAGGCACAGAGCTTAGGGAAACATATCTTAATAATCACCTATTAAAATTGCCTATGGTCTGAAAGTTTTCTTCGCTTAATAGGGTAATAATAATTCTTATTTAAGCCAAGCGCTACCTGATAGCAGGGTACCCTGCTACCTGCTAGCAGCCTGCATTGTATCAGCGCTCAAGGTATCGCCCCAAGGTCACCTCACACGGCGACAGCGGGAGCCAGAATGTCGTCACAAGAGGTTTTCTCAGCATTCATACATAGTCGTCGCTTGAATATTTTCACTTTTTATTTCATCGCGAAAAATAGATATCGTCATTAAAAAATCTAAAAGCGTGAAATACGTACTCAAAGAGTAATAATCTTTCGATTTAGGCAATAAAAATAATAGGAAACCACCCTATTGGGAGCAGACGACTTAGATGGGCAGCGGTGAAGATGTTGAATAATCAAACGTATGGAATCCGAGAGCACGACGCGATGTCCACTGGGTCGGCTAAAGCTGAGATGACAAGACCAGCGGATGAGGGATGTTGGCCAAAGGCTGGCGGAGAGAGACGGAAGGGATTGGAGGGATATTGCTGAATAGGCAAGTGCACTAATTTTTTTTTATTACGAAATTTGAAAGTTTAGACTAAAAAAGAATGAAAAAATGATTCAATTTGCGAAGGGCGTTCGTTCTTACCGGCGTGAATGCATACGCAACGAATAAGCCTTGCAGCAAACGACTGAAATAAGTTTGACTCAGTTCTTACAAAAAATGTTTTGGCATGATAAACGGCATTGTGCCAAAATATACCTAGCGAAAAATAAATACCATCATCTATTTATTAAAGATTCAATGTGATATTCTCACTACTCTCTCCAAACTCAATGAAGGTGGCACTTAAATGAACATTAATATATTACGCAATGATGAAGTCATGTACTCAAAAGAGAAGCAGCCACATATATATTCAGAAGATATTTTATGACAGCAAAAAACGGAAATCCTCAAATTCAGTAATTTTTCCATGCAAGAATAGTAGTAGAACGGGTTGAACTAACGGCGTAGAAACTGCCTTCTGCTACTGCCTTGTGACGTCACGGCAAATATTCAACATGGACGCCCGTTTTAGCGGCCTTTGAATTTGTCCACATTTTGGAAGGTTATCCCGAATCAAGTATATACTAGTAGGATTTAACCTGTAGTTTTACGACATTTTGATATTCTGAACTCTAATTAACCCATTTATGCCGAACGGGTCGTTTTCGACCCATTCAGAAAAAAATTCACTCCGAGACAAAGTATCACATTAGAAAAATTTGGCTGTATGGACAATGTTGCAGAAAGATATTTCGAGGGATTCGTACCTTTCAATGCCCATCATTACAACTAGAGTCTCTGGTGTGTACGCTCACATTCAGGATGGAAAAAGAGCGGTGTTCTCGTCGCGCTAAATCGTAAGTAGCGTAATATGTAATAATCATATTTGCAATTTTTGCACATTTAAGAGTTACTAATATATGAGGGTGTACAAGTATGAAATTTTATCGTAATATTTTGGTTCACGGTGGAGTTACTGCTTTTGATACTAATAGTGGGTCGGTAACGACCCTTTCGGCACAATCCCGCAATTCGCAATTTTTCCCGTTTTTGGAGCTGGCTACCACAAATCCGATAGATAACTCACATGAATACATGTTGAAACGCTTTCTTTGATATTTTTTCAGTATATATTTATTTCTTACAATTAAACTCAATTTATATATTTCATATTCACTCTCACAGTCTGATTTTTTTGCATTTCAATCTAACGAATGCCTCGTTTGCGCGTAATAGTTTAGATCAATTCTGATTTTGTACCTCAAAATATATTTCATAACCACAAGTCAGTCCATGTGACAGTTACCGAGATAATTGAGGTATTGGAACAGGATGGCGACCAAATACCTCTTTCTGCTGCAGATATTTATATCACTGCTCCAGACGACGATGGTGAGGCTACTGATGAGGACTCAGGGGATGAAGAATGCAATAACCCTGACAGTTTCAATCGGGGCCAACTGCAAGCGCAAGCGGAACTGGTTACTCTATATCTGAATAATGGCGGTAGCTGTGATGAAAATGATGGGGATACCAGCGAATGCGGTGAGCCTAATCCGACGACGGGATGGAGTACAAGATCAAATCCAACAGTAAGGAAATGGGAATCTGGTGACCTGTCCTCTCATACTTTTCAAAACGCTCATATTTGTCACAAAAATGCTGCCACTATCTCAAAGAGTGACCATCCTCTCGATTTCCTCCAAATATTTCTTAGCAAAGAGTTTATAGACGCAATTGTTGAATATACCGTCAATTACGCTGCTCATAAGAAAAATGAATCACGACAACTCTCTCGAGATGAAATGTATGTGTTCATCAGAATCCTGTACCTTATGGTTAGGCTTGCATTAGTGGTTATGTCCCACTCCAGGGCCCCGAATGTTTTGGGAAACTACAGACGATGTACACAATGTAATGGTCTCAAACTCCATGCGCAGGGATCGATTTGAAAAGATCTTGACTTTGTTACACGTTTGTGATAATGAAAACCTACAGGTTGGCGACAAAATGGCTTAAGTTAGACCGCTGCTAGACAAACTAAACGAAATATTTATTTGTAATGCACCTGATGAAACAAATGTTTCCGTCGACGAATCGATGATTCCTTATTTCGGCCGACATGGGTGCAAGCAATTCATCCGCGGTAAGCCAACCCGTTTCGGATACAAGGCTTGGGTGCTTGCGCAGCGTCAAGTGTACTGTCTACCCGCAGATTTGTATCAGGGTCGCCGATGCAACGGGACTTCTGAGAGGCCTCGCGCTTTAGGTCTGGGTGAATCAGTGGTATACCAGTTTGCAGACGTATTAGAAAAAAACTTCCCCGGAACATCGTTTTCTTTTTATTTCGATAATTTCTTTACTAGTGCAAAGCTCATGTCAGGAATGCGACGAAAATGTATGAAGGCGACAGGGACAGTTAGGGTAAACAGAATGGATAAATGTCCATTGCCCGAAAAAAACACCATGAAGAAAAGATCAAGAGGTTCCTTTGAATCCGTAGTTGACAAAAAGGATAACTTGGCCGCTGTTGCATGGAAAGATAATAATGTCGCGTACATGCTGTCGAACGACATGGGGGTTTTCCCTCTTCAACAGGCTCAGCGTTACTCAGTTTCGATTAAGAGCAAAATAAAAATCAATCAGCCCTTTGTTATTTTGAATTATAACAAGAACATGGGGGGTGTTGATGTAATGGACAACAACATTTCCAATTACAGAATAGGAATCAGGGGGAAAAAATGGTATATGCCAATAGTAATGTGGCTATTAGATGTTTCCATGAGCAATGCTTGGATTTTAAGCCGGGAGAAAGGGCTTACACTGGACTCCCTTGCATTCCGCCGAGCAGTAGTACAAGCTCTTTTACAGAAATATGGCGTGGCACCCAAAACGCCCGGTCCCCAGAATTCCTCCTCCCGCATTCAAAACCCAGCAAGAGCAGGACATGGTGGCCATCTAATTACGACCGGTCAGGCTAGAAGACGGTGTGCTGAGTGCAAGAGTAAGACCGTAAAAGCATGCCTCAAGTGCAAGGTTCCGCTTCATGATAGGTGTTTTTGTATCTATCACCAAAAATAAATTTCATTAAAAATGTATTATTCTAATTGAGAAATTCAATTAATGTAATTATATTTCATAAAGAAAAATGATTTTACATTAATTATGTAATATTTTCATATTTTGTACATTTCTAGGATGTAATAAATGTTTTTTGCGTGTATTAATTCATTTTTTCTTTTAGGAAAATTTTCACCATTAAATGCGGATATGTGCCGAAAGGGTCGTTAACGACCCATCCTTTTTTTCCTAAAGTAAAGGGCACAGAATTTTTTTAGTATTTTTTCGATGATCAGGATAAGGCAATGATACAGAAACTGAAAAAATTTATTAAGTTTTACAAAAAAAAAGTTCTCGGCATAAATGGGTTAAAAGTGTTTATGGTGCATTTCAAACAATAGTGTACTTCCCTATTGGCCAAACACGGCATTGGGTTTGGATGGCTAAAGAGGAAGGATATACTTAGGGAAGGGGAATGGTTGCAGACGTCAGATGACACCAATGATTGCCATTCTCAGCTACAGTATTCGGATCGTATCTTTCTAACGCTCCCACTTACGTGAGAAAACGTGGCTGAGAGAAAAATACGTTTATAACGCTTCAAAATTTAGAAATTCAATGTTTGATTAGTTTGTGGACTTTAAAAAAGCATATGATGAGAGGTCAGAGGCAACTGTATGGAAAAACTATTTAAATATGGAAAAGTGAGATAGAGAGGTAAACAAATAAAAGGGACCAATGGGAACTGAAAGATTAGGAGATTTAGAAAGAAAAAGAGGGCAACGGTGAATCACTCTTAAAACTTCAGTCGTGTAAATAAATGAAAGGGAAAGTTTTCCCCGTAGTATTGATGCGTCTTCGATCATAGTTCCTCCAGGGACAACTTAATAAAAGAATATCGGAAGGATGGATAGAAATTACTCTTCTCTCGCACACCCGTAGTTAGAGTATAAAATATATTTAAATGTCTGCTTGAAATTTACCAGCGAAATATGCAAATATATAGGGCATAATTACATTTTACTAGTCAATTTAGTAGTGGTGAGTCTCCAATTCCTCCATCTTCGTCAACCCCATCGCTACTTCTAGAATCTCCAGGCGCTCTGCAGATCGCCTACTTCGCATCGATCTTTCGGCTCTGAATACACATTGGACTGTTTTAGCGGCAAGTGGCAAGACCCGCTTAGACCCACCCCGTAGACCCGCGTTCAAATCCCGGCAGTGGTGGAGATCTTCAGGTCACCTGATCCAACTTGAGCTTCTACTGAATGGCAGTTGAAGTTCAGCACTCCGACCGTTGCATGAAGCGTTAATCTGTGTTCCTCAGAGATTTGTAAAACTTAATTTTGAGTTGTTTTGGATTGGATGTGGGTGTGACGATCGATGGGAGGAGGACAATGAATCGGGCAACAGAAGTGGAGTGGGGCGATTGTTGTGACGGCGCGGGATGGAGTGTATGGAGAGTTGGATTGTCAGCGCACTGGCAACTTTTACAAAGGAACTACTTAGTTGCTTTCAGGAAGTCCCTATGAAACACACGGCAGTTGCGGCAACTAAAAAGTCGCCTGTGCGCGGGGCCACAGTCAATTCCGTGTGTTTCATTTGAGCATCCACAAAGCAACAAAATAGTAGCTTTGTAAAAGTTGCCAGAGCGCGGGGGCTCTAAAAGTGTGGCGTGCGGATGTGTTTTTGCTCCCGAGTTTGTCTATACAGTGTAATAAGAATATTTGTGAACCATTGAATAGGAAATAAAAAACGTCACAGCCTCTTTCGTCAAGAGCAGGCTAATACTAACAATGGGTTTCCCTTCGTCCTTCGCACTCTTTCCTGCGGCAAAAATGATTACCCGACCTCCCCCTAATATCTTCCTGCCTTCCAACTCACTATCACTATCATTTTCCTTTCCGCAATAATCCTCATCAATGCAACCGTGATAGTCCCTTTCTCCCGTAGCACATCCCAGACTTGAATTTTCTCGTCTTCAAGGCAAAACTGTCTCTAAAGTCTCCGAGCCATTTCAATCGATCATGGAGCAATATGAAGTTGAAGAAGGCCTTCGTGGAAAGAGTTTTTGCTCGTTGAAATTGGGCGGCAGTAGATTGATGCCCGCGTATTTATAAGAAGAAGGAAAGTTATAAAAAGAGTGAACTCTCCGGAGAAGGATATTTGCGTGTCTGCAGCTGCCTCGGTGCCCGTCGATGGAAGATCTCATTGCCTGGCCTTTGCTCTTATGGTTCCATCTTATGGATCCCTGGGAGCATCATTTGCCGGAATGGAAGGGCGACGTTGATGGATAAAAGGAGGCCATGACCCTTCTGCACCCCACCCTGCCTCAACACTCACGTACGCACTCAACCCAAGCGATATCAACTCTGGACACGGGTGGCACCAACTCATGCGTCTACGGTACAAGAAAATTAGACCTGATTCACTGATTTTAAATCAGATTGCTATTTTTTTTACCACAAATTACCTTATTTTTTAAAAACTCTATTTTTATATGAATTGTATTCTTCATTCTTAACACTGTAATAGCTTAACAAATGTCTCTAATGTCCTAAATTAATCAAACATGGGGTTTGATAAGGTAAAGATTTAAAGAGATATTTCTCTTTTCACGACGTTAGATATTACTAGTGACTATTTCCGGTATTCTTGCAGAAAAATATCTCGGCAGTAATAAAATAGAAGAGTTAATATAAAATTGTATTGATCTGTAGTCAGTTTTACAGGCTACTAAACGTTAAATTCAAGTGGCTAATTTATATACTTCCGAATTCAAAAATGTTTTCATTCAAAGTTTACCACCTGGAGTAGCAGGGAATAATCGAATATCGAGATAGAATTCGGCAACGATGTCTAAAACATTCCTACTCAATTCTCCATAAAATTCCGAGCCCCTGATGTTTTAAGACATTAAGAAATTAGTTCTAAAACTGAACCATCCCGACATTCATCGTGAAGTAGACAACAAACTGATTAGTTATAAGAATAAGAAGTTACCTTTTGCGTTTATACTAATTTCACGCGACAAATTTTGTCTTTGCAAAGCTAAATTTGATCCACGCAGAGTAGCGGTAATTCTATAGTGCCATTCAACTCATCATTGAATTATCATTCATCAACATATTTAACTGCCATATGATTCATAAAACACCATTCTTCCTAGCCACTCTGCTCAAAATGATGTTGCATTACCGGAAAAAATCGTAAATCTAATATATTCCATCCTCTAAATGTCTGTAGATCAATGAGAGTGAAATGAAACGATGCGATGACACGTTCCCAAATCCAATTTCAATCCAGCACTTCCACAGTGTCCTGTCCCATTTCGATTCGGTCATTTTCACGTATAGTTGAGGATGCATAGAAACACTTTCTTAGAATCACATAGTGCTAAAGATTCGTATTTATAATCCAGAATGTGAAATCTATGCTCTACTTACTGAACGATAAGCCAGCATTCCGCATGCCAAACTCGATCACAAGCAGTAGCTGAGGTTGGAATATCTTGTCGTGGGATAAATTTTTATGCCCCAAACTTCCTCGACAGATTTCACGACGCGCACGATTTAAAGCCAAAGGTAAGTGCGCATCAGCAAAAGGGTTTGACATTTTCAAAACGACATCGGCGACTGCGAAGAAAGGAACGGAAAGGAAAAACAAGAGCCGAGAACCGCGAGAAAATCGTAAGAGAATGTTCACTCCAAACAAAGGAAAAACGAGGGCCGCAGTTGAAATTTGCGACAGCCAATTCAGCAATTCACTGCCTCGCATACACATCCGAGAAGTGGAGATGAGTGTAGCGAAGCAGCAAACTTAGGTGCGCCATTTGGGAAGCATTTCACGTGCGGGCAGTAAGCAGCACCGTCACGGCAAAGGCGATGCTTCCTCCTTATGGCCTGGCGCTGGAGGCATATTAAAAAAAATATGTAAGAACAAGAAATGGAAAATTTTGGGCGCCACTATTGGCTATGGAAAGGATACAC
The DNA here is from genome assembly GCF_921293095.1 of Ischnura elegans. Classification (NCBI taxonomy): domain Eukaryota; kingdom Metazoa; phylum Arthropoda; class Insecta; order Odonata; family Coenagrionidae; genus Ischnura; species Ischnura elegans. The sequence continues at coordinate 10,089,309 of NC_060255.1, read as the reverse complement.
TACGATCTTAACCGTATCGCGACGGCGCTGAAATATCCATGGCATCTCTACGACAGCAGAATGTATAAACGGATAGGAATACCGTGCAAGGAGAAAGTGAATGCCTCTCAATAATGCGGCATTCCAAGACTACCGCTTTGTGGAGGAAAGTATGACCGGAACTCTGGAAAGAATTTGGCAACAATGTCGAAGAAAAATCTGCTCAATTCTCTAAAAAAAATTGGGCCCCTGCCACGGGTGCAGCTAGGAATTAGGGCTTTAGGTTTAGGTGCAACTAATACCGGGGTGTGCGGCGGTATGGAATACCCACCAGGATAAGCGGTAGGTGCGAGATTAATAAATTGCGGAATTTTCAGATAAATGCTTCAAAATGGTGAGTTTTACGGCTTTCTGAGGGATATTTTATTAATCTTTACACTATTCTATTAGTAATATCAATCCAATTAAGTAAAATGGATTAAACTCAAAAATTTCTCTGAGCAGGTGGGGGCTTTAACCCCCAAAACCTGCTTCGCTGCACCACTGGCCCCTGCTACTTGAAGACGCTTAGAAATGAGTCCTAAAGTTGAACCATGAAGCAGCTTACCTTGAAGTAGACAGCAAATTTAAATTATTAAGCACATTTTAAAAAATATGTTCAATTTTTAAAAGCATGCTTTGCTGATATTTGATGTCCAAATTCAAAATCATACAGATCACTTCAAAGGTACTTCACGAATCACAATGTTCCAATTGCATAACCTTTAAAATGTAAATGTCCTGGAGTGTCTGGAATGCATTACACTTTCAGCATTCATATTAATGAGGATTTGAATCTTTGAAGCGATGTAGAGCCAGGAATTGTAGGAGCATAACAAAGTAATAAAGTAGAGTGAAAAACAGGAAGTGACGATATAAAATATGAAATTTTCAAAGAAAGGACATTTTAAATAACCTGTAAGAAAAGACTCGAATCATTCAAACAAATGTCATTTTAAAGCGCGGCCTCTTTATTCAGTAAATGCACAAAACCGCTCTTCGGGTCTTATTCAGCTTTTCCTTCCACTCCTATGACAATATTGTTCTCATTGACATTAATATGTTCCTAACCGGCTGATTGAGGTACTCTAAGGTCAAACTTTCTTTTCAAGGACCGACAAAAAATAGCGCATACATTAGCACTGGATACATACCTTTATCGAGAACAAAACCACTGTGTTACAAACATTGAAAATACTTGTTTTATTGAATAGTTCCATCACAAATTCACATTGATATGAATCATTGAATTCTTATGGCAGCGAAACCTTTCCAATAGCAGCTCAGGATCCGGTTGATGACATAAGATATAATGACCAATTGATAAAATATCATCAATCTATCCATATACACTTAGTTGTATAGTCAATAATTGATAAATTTTATTAATAACATTTGCGACTTCGTTCAGCATGCTAAGTTGGCCCTGAGAAATTATTAAAAAATTCTCTTACGTAATACCTACATTGAATCTCTAACCTCTATATAAAAAATTAGATTTTCCAAAGCTATTTTATATATTGTCCTTAGTAAAATAAGGTTTGGTTGCAACAATATTTCTGCGAAGAAGAATTTATCTCTATTTTGTGCACTCGTTGCAAGCTTTTAATATATATTGTGACTGTTTTCCCAACCCCACTTGTGCAATAGAAATTTTTAACATTCGTCCGAGTGCACCTACAACATAATTTCATAATAGGCGATTCAATAAATGGTATCCAACTAAATGTAAACTGCCATTCCCAGTTTATGCCCAGTTTCATATATCTTGTTTCCCTTTATCAGCACTTAGGCTATTTTTGGTCACGGGATTGTCTAGTCCCAAAAACGTTTAATAAGCCGCAGTCTTCTTAACTTAATCCTCTGAAAACGATTTTTCGTCATTAACATGACTAGAAATGGAGGTGTACTTTTATAATTTTCCCAAGGCACCATCATTACGGTCATTTTTAATTGCACGGCGCTGCTGCCCGAGAAGCAACGAGAAAATGTCGAGCATTTGTCTCACCACGCCTCGCTCGGGGCCGCCTCGACAGTCTTGCGAAAAATGTGCGCATCATTTTTCAATTTCCGCGCCACATTAAGCCTCACTTTCGATTAGTTCCTTGGCTTGACATAACTCATGATTCCCTCACACCACACCTAAAGGACTGGAACGGGGAAGAAAGGGAGAGAAAAAAGCGGACGGAAACGGGTAGGTAAGAAAACCCTCGCCAAATTATGTAATGGATTGCGGCATCTTTGAGAAAAAGGGAGAGAGATAGAAAAAGAATGGGAAGAAGAGGGTCCGAGCAAAAAATAAGAGCTTCTCTCCGAGACGAGGCGAGAAAATGGGAATCCTGAGAATGAGCGGTGTTCCCAGATGAAAAATGAATGGATGCTCATTCAATCAGACAGCCAATCCTCACCCCTCTTCCACCCCCCGCTCTCCCCCTCCCCTCCGCCCCGTGCCCTCCAACACTGGCAGCAGATACCTCAATCCCTGAATTGTTGCTACCCCAGTAATGTCATCCGAAGATATCGACAATGAAGTAGACATACCCTTGCTTTACGATAGGCTCAACATAAGAGCTGATTTTATTAGAGCATTATAAAATTGGAAATTTCAAAATATTTTTAACTTTCTTTTTAATCATTTTAAGGTTTGTATAATGATACATCAGGCAAAATATTTTTTTATCATTTTTACCATTAGTGGAAGTTGAAAATAAAAGTAAAACTTACAAACTAAAAATATTAAAATAACTCTTAAATTCACAGTCATACTACTAAAAATTAAAATAGCATATAAAAATTTCAAAAAAAAATAAATACACTCCACCGATTATTAAAATTATAAATTGCCAGAAGGGAATGAACCACAATTAAAAACGCATAAAAAGTTCTTCTAAGCTACGCGTTCGTCAGGGGGTGCTTTGCAGCATTGTTATCCAGTGCTAACATTCATTTATATAAATTAATAAAATTAGTAGTATACTAATAATGTTATAATAATCATAATTTACGATATGACAAATGAATTAGCTCAATCACGTGCACAAAATTGATTGGCGCTGATGCTTTTTTCATATATTCCTTGTCCATTTTAATTTCAAAATTACAATGGATTCGCATCATGATCGATCTCACGGAACGGATTAAAACCGTGAAACAAGAGACTACAGTGATGTAAACGATGGAAAAACGAAGGCATAGAATTTCAAAACTGTTTTACAAATTCAGTAAAAATGTTACGTTTATAAACTTAAACGTGCCATTTCCTGACTTTAACTGAATTACGATTTAATTGCAGGAATTAATTTCAAATATTGCTTGCTCTAGCCCACCATTTCAATCACTAAAATGATTATTTGTTTTATGTGCACATAATGAACCAAAATAGCTGATAGTTCATTTCAGCAGTTGTCGTTCTGAGGTGACGACAACTTATTCTGATAACTTGCTTGAAATTTGCAGTCTTGAGATAAGCAGGTTTCTATCATATTACCGTTTTTTTGCACATACCCTGAAAGAATACTTTTCTGAAAGGATTTTATTGTTTAGTATTCTATTGATAATTTTCTTCATTTAATGAGGTAGTTGTATATGATAATTTGTAAATGTTTGGGGGAGACCGGATTAGAGGGAGAAATTACTGCATTAGAGTTTTCAAGTTTTTTTTTTAAAGTAGGGATATTTTTAAAGTAGATATATTTAGAATAGACTGTATTCATCTCGAAATTTCAAAGGTAATGGATTTAGCTGTTGAACAAGAAGTGCGCCAGGGGGCACGAATGACAGGAAAGAGTGAAGGCGCCCTCTTATGCGGATTCCAAGACGCACTGCTCACACCGCGTCCCATTCGCCACTCTGAGCGGAGAGAGCTCGCCCGCCCATCCACATCAGAGAATGAAAACATTCCGAATGCGGATCCATTAGTTTTAAGGGATCCTCCTCTCCGAAGAGCGTCTCTCCCTGCCATCCGGTCCATCTTTATCGGACGTGTCAACGCGGCGGGCCTCCCCCAACGCGCTCTCTCCCTCCTTGCCTGTTCGCGACACCTGTTTCCGGAGAGGATGCGCTCCTTCTCTCAGCGCCACTCGACACGAGAGCAACGTTACAATGCGCAAAGGACGACGGATTTATTGCAGGAAGTACCTGATAACCAGAGGGCGTGTTGGCTATTGAAAAGGACAGTGGCTTTCTTTTTCACTAAATTTATCCCTTCTTGCATTAAATGGCATTAAGAGAGCACGAATTACCCGCTGGAACGGTATTTCTTCCGTGGAGTATAACTCCATTAAAGTTATGCATTGAACTTGGAATTTTAAGGAAATAGGAATTGGCTCTTTTTAAGATGTCATTCTATGTTCTAAAATTGTAAAAAAGTTTTCTCAGTTTTTTTTCTCAGATATAAAACTTTGATATGAAAAGAAGTTAACAGATATGCAGTCTGTTGGTGGGGAAATTTTCAATCTGATAACTTAAGTTTTTGTGGAGTATTTTGCCGCAGAAATAAAGAAAATAATAAGAATGACAGATTGGAGATGTTAATACCAGAGTTACAAATTAATTCGACATTCAATTTCTAAGAAATTCGTACAAAAAAGGCGTAAAATATTACTTAAATGTTCATCATAAAATAAACATATTTCATCCCTATAAGTATAGTATGATACATATTTACAATCATAATTCAAATATTTATCAACTTTTATACCTCATGAAACCATATGCTTACTCAAGGACAGAGAGCAATGCTTAGCCCTTAGGTGCACGCACCTGCAAGTATAGCGCCAGTGCACGCTTGCGGCTTTATTGCCGCACTTGTACATTTTTGATTTTCCCAAATATGCATTCAAATTTGAGGGCGTTTTAACGTATTTGGGTAACTTCTAATAAATAAAAGCACTTCCCCATTCATTAAAAAAAATATCGCATAGTTATATGCAATTTTTTTGATAAATACTTATACTAATTTTTCTAAAGGAATTGCAGATGATAATATAGACACTATCAATAAAAAAAAACACAATCAAAAAAGGAAATGGATATGACAAATCGTTAATGCAGCCATTAAAATTATAAGAATAACAAGCTTTATAAATAAAATAATTATTTCAATTTTATCATCCTTATTGACCATCACTGTCTCTGTTATGATATTCGTGTCATTTTTTGACGCAAGTGGAATTATTATTGCATATAAGTAAATATAAAACATTCGTATACTTGCCGTCTTTTAATTTTTATAATTTCCACGTGTAAAACGCTTTTAAACGCTGTAAAACGGCATTAAGAAAGACCGCCTTTCCCGCTGGAACGGTACTTCTTCCGTGGAGTATTACTCCATTAAAATTATGCATTAAACTTGGAATTTTTAGGAGAAAGCAATTTCACCCTTCTAAGATGTTCTATGTTCTAAAAATTGTAAAACAGTTGTCTCAGTATTTTCTCCAATGTAAAACTTTGATATGAAAAGAAGTTAACAAATATGCAGTCTGTTGGTGGGGAAATTTTCAACCTGATAACTAAGTGGGCGCCGTAGCATTTGAATTTCCCAATTGAACGGCTCACGAAGGCCTCTAGCCGCAGCAGTAGATATGGAGACCGAAGCCGAAGCACACCGAGGGAGAGTAAGGGGAGGGGGGAATGCAACTCGCCTCCCAACTACACCCGCGACGACTCCGGGGAGAAATTTGATACTCATGAAAAATATGATACGGGTCGCTAGATCAGGTGTCTCAGTCGGAGTTGATACGTGACACCTGAATGCCGGTGAGCCAATTAAAAATAGCAGAAGCCAATTTATGGGAGCCGTGTTCCCCTCTCAGGCGCTGAAAAAAATAGGCCTGTGGATGCGAAGGTCCTTTTGAGTTCACAGATTTCCCGAAATTGCTGACGGTATTATTTACATTATGTCAGCAGGCATTTCGTCAAAATCATGTTATAGACTTTGGTGGCGTCTGGGTGAAGTCCTCGCCTGCCATTCAAGAAATCGCGGGTTCGAGTCCCGCCTGGTTAGGTTTCTCTTATCCAGAGGTTGGTTGTTCGTGTAATTCATTTTTAAATTTTTCGAGTACCCAATATAAAATGGCTCAGTATGATCTGAATTCGGTATTTGGGAATAAAACAATATTAAAAAAATAAAATTTCAGCATTGAATTGTGGTTTATGATGTTATTTTGACGGAATGTAGAGTCTTTTTACGTAATGAAGATATCATCGTGCGCAGTTTTCGAAACGGAAGGGAAAAACGGGTGGAAAACGAAAAAAGGAGAGGTTTCTCATTTGATATATACTTACGCAAAGTATATTCAACTAACAAAATAAATTATTAATAAAATGTAACAATATATGTCAACTATCTTGCTTGAAAGTCACACTTGGATGTGAAAAACAATGGTTAATACTAAAGTTACGGCTAGAAATATTTTTTTCATTAACACCGATGAAAAGAAGCAATGGAACAGAGCACGATGAAAAAAATTCTGTGGGAGAGCCGAAACCTGCGTCTCAAGACATAAGTACTTAGTGGTTAACTAGTAGCTGAAATTTGGGTCATCAATTTTTTCTGATATAACTTTCATCATAAATCACCTCGCAAGCATTTTATATTTTGAAAAATGCAACTAAAAACATGAAATTATACATGAACCATTATAAATTTACATAAATATATATATCATTAGAAAACATAAAGAATAAATTCACCAGTTCTACATCTAGTTTTCATTTGCATTCAAGAGAATAGTTGACCCCGTGGTCATCACTGAATCTTGGCATTGATGCTATGATGCGCTAGGCTGTGTGGTTCAGAAGCCCTTGAAGGTCCACTTTCATTTTTTTTTCTTCCACTGATATCCCCTCTGGATATGAAGATTTTTTTTCGTCTAGCCCTTTCATAACTAGGATAAAGCTGGTTGCCACAGATCTTGGCAGTCTTACGAATAATTTTGTATAGAAATGTTGATAAATTGCAATTAACAATTGGCGATAGAGCTTCTTCTGGCGTCAGTTCATTTGTAATTGTAGGTATTTTCTTCCATTTCTGCAATGTCTGTTTCCCTCGGGTGGGGTGGTCGTGGTCATTTCCGTAATTATCTTCATTGCCGCTTCATTCCCTTGCGAGTGCAGTGTCATAGATGTGGCTGGCGATAGCTCAGCTGCTGATGCTTTCTCAAATCAGTCACTGTTCTTCTCTTATTGTTAGACCTATCACAAGACCTCTTAAAGTCTTTCTTAGGCCTTTCTTTGCTGCTTTGCTGCTACCCAGAAAAACCAGGAATTAGATGACAATAGTGATATAAAATCGCCTAGGAGGAAAGTAAAGCCAATACGAATACGTTAAACAATAATAGGTTACTACCTGAGCAAGGAGTCTCAAGGAGATTATAATGCATGTCAGCTGGGTATATCCTTCTCTCACCAAGATCAACGTTTTTTTCAAAGTTGCCAGTTCTCTTACATTCGTCCCATTTCTGGACTAACGTATTGAAAAAGTATTTTTTTCATGACATTCAGCGTTATTTCCTTTGTCTTCACTTCATGCTCCCAGGTAAACTTATTTAGAAGACAATGAACGGCAAATTTACGTTTGAGGACAACGTATTTCCACTTCCATTAGCAATAACGTCATGTATTTTTTTCTTGCTACTTTCATGCGCTAAAGTTTTTCTTATCCGAAATATCAACGATCTGAATCACCGAATAAGAAAAAATTGAAATTAGAATAAAATTCCCTGCATAATGCAACACACAAAATCATTGAGATCTAGGAAAACATGGGAACCTTTTTATCATTGCGAGATATCCTCCAGTAGTGGTAGTTCGTCCTCAACGCTGAAATCTCACGCTCTAGGGTAAATAAACCTTAGTTCCTCGCTTCCGTAGCACAAGAACTGAGATCCTTTGGCCCTCACCAGTAAAAGCTGACTAATTTTCTCGGTAAAAACGTGAAAGAATTTTTTTCAATCGATTTGGAAGAAGCATTTGTGGAAATCTCCGTGCAAGCCACCTCGTAGAAGTCACCCGTAAGTATCGAAGAGAAGCGATCCTGAAAATGGCAAAAACCCTTCATATAACGAGGCAATAAAGCAATAAGCGGCATTTCTACAAACAGACAGGTATGCTTTGAGTACCAAATTTCTGAAACGCTAGGTAAAAATCGTAAGACTGAGGTAGGTTTTACGGGCATAATAGGGATTAACGCGGCCGGCAGTGTAGTGCCCGCCGCCACTCTTGAGCCCTTTCAAATGTTTTAGCTGATTGGAGCAATGAAAGGCCTAGGAGAGTGTGGTTAGCAAAATGCGGGTGCATTGCGGTAAGATATGGGTTCTCCAAGAACAAGAAACTATTTCCTTGCAGCCGCGCGCTTTCCGAGACAAGCTTCTGACTTACCAGCGCAATCGTTGAGTCCGTAATATACCCATATCTCATGAATAAAATCATAATTTGCACATTTAAAAAATCAAAAAATAACACTCTAATGGACTATGTAATGTATGTAAGTGTAGAAAACTGAAATGTCGTCTCATCTTTACAGAAATATCCTCAACTATAACTAAGGCTGAACAAATTTCCGCATCTAATCACCGCGTCGGGTGGCTGGGCACTCAGGCACATAACTTGATAGGAGACGTGGGGTAGCAGGTTGGTGCAAGATTTCTCTTTTGAGAATTAAAGTTGATAATTTGTTTTGTAATGCTGTGTAAAGCCTTACGCGTAGCAATGTCAACAACATGAAGTTTTCCTCTAACCATGTTATCAATACGTGAAAAATAAAACATGTTAATCGTTTCATAAAAAATAATAAAAACTATGAATAGAAAAGAAATGTTCACCACTACGGATTCTAAAAATATTCTTTCTTGTTATGGCACCCTTAAAAAGTACTCATATTAAAACAAAACGCAACTGTGCACATATACTTCAGACAATTTTCTCGTGAAATTAAGCGACAAGTATCTCCTCTGGGAAACTTGGTAAATGACCCGTCTTCGTCCCAAGGCTGAGATTTAACCTTTATAAATATTTTGAGTCAAGAAACCGCTATGTACCTATAACGAGCGAAGCACAAACTGGTTAATAGAAAGGGTCTGCATCGCCTTCCGCGACCGTGCTAGGGCGCCCCCTTAAGTTTTTGTCGAGTATTTCGTACGCACGATTCACAATTGTCTAATAAATTCGTACAAAAAAGGCGTAAAACAGTACTTCAATGTTCACCATAAAATAAACATATTCCATCCCTATGAAGTATAGTATGATACATATTTACAGTCATAATGCAAACATTTTGTTTAACGTGTAAATAGATAGCATTAGATGCTGAAACCCGGGTCGTCCTATTTAAAATAAAATGTGGAATAAAACAAGGTTATTTAATTTTAATTTATTCTATGAATTAGGAAACTTTGAAAAAATTATTTTGTTTCCCATATGTTTCCCTATTTTTCAGATTCTTTTAAATAGTGGAACAGTGCCAAAATCTGCAAAAAAAACTGCTTTTACAAATATTTTATATGCGTATTCTATGACGATTATTTATTAATTTTAGAACAGGGTGATAAATATTTTGACGCTTGATTTTTTCGATTGGTAGATAATGTTAAAAAACGTTTTGTTGAAGAACAAAGGATGATTTTAGGAACCATTTCACTTTTTACAGCGAAATGCGAAATGCGATACAGCAATGCGAAATTTTTGGGGAGTGTGAGACGAAACTCGGACACCGCATATGGCAAAAATAGCCTTCTCTTAAGCTAAATTTTCCGTTCGGAGAATTCAAACCAACACAACCGAGTGACATATGGCATCGAGGGAGATAATTATTTTGGAAAAAAGTACTTAGTGAAAGGTAGGTGTCCAATGGTGCAACGAGGCTTATATATGCCGCCGTGAACTCAGACAAAGAGCCAGTCCAACTCATCGGAACTTAGTGTGGCATTACAGCTGGAAAAGATCTCGTCAGTTGACCTATGTTCGTTGATCCTGAGGTGCATCGAGCTAGACATCACTAAGAAGTAGCGCTGGTGATGCTCTGATTATGGAAGAAATAAGTTATTAAGTGCCAACGCTTCTGTATTTGACAGTATTTCCTTATTTTTCTATTAACAGCCACAATCTTAACTTACACTTTTCACCTGGTTGACCCTTGGCTTAATTAAACACCTCAAAACACCGAAATATAAGCAGATAAAATGTATTAATGCTTGCAAATGGTATAAAAAATAATAGCAATTTCCAAGAAGTTAAGAGTTACTCATAACCGTTTAAAGATGCTCAAAAAACTTAAATGACACAAATTACTATTGAGGAAAAATGGAAAACTTTTTTTTTTGCGTGGAGCTATGGTGTAGTTCCGTTACTTCACCTTAAATATACACCTCATATATGTATGTCAACTGGCTGGAAATATTACCACTGGTTGACTCTGAAAATATTTCGTAATCGCAACTAATCATAGTATCTACATAAAGCGATGAAGTTAGGAAATGCATTTATGCTTCAAAAAGTAGCATTGTATAAATGAAGCTTTATCTTCCATAAAATTTATGCAAGCATAATTTTTAACACGCTATACCTAATGGAACTGTCAATATTTTCACTTAAATGATGTCAAAGTATTCATCATTCATCAATTTTGAAGGTAATTGAAACTGCAAGAAAAAGCATTGGAAATGTGTTCTATTGATTTACCAACCATACCCACCAATGCACTTTAGTAGTACACTATATATAAGCTATTATTTTTCAAGTTTATTTATATGAAAGTTTCAATTTATCGCGGCGAATGAAAGAATAGAATGGAATCTTGAGGTCCGCAGCGAAACCCTCTTGGGTGTTTCCAAGCACCCGTATTATTGTTGAAATAAGCATTTGCTAATTTTTAAACCGGTAGTACCGCAGGTAAACTTATTTAACATTAATCCTACATTCATTGGAAGAATATTTCAGGTATCATTTTGTGTCCTACTAAGTGACACCAAGTTCCTCAGCTATGAATTTCGTCCACAACGAGAGGCCAAATAAGGCCATTCTCTCTTCTCCCACACGAAATTTCAGGCCAAATCAGAGTTTTAATATCCATGTCTGAGAGAAAGGTACTCTCGGATGTGACATAGAATATGGATGATGGATTCTTTCAACCACTTACTTACCGAATAATATACCCAGGTCTTTTCTAGCGTCCAGTTAGCAACCCAAGAGCGTTCATTTATAGAAGATTCACTCTTTGTGACTTGTATGTCAAAGAAAGTAATATATAATCTGTATATGATAACATAGTGTGCTGGATATTTTGATTATGTTGCTTATATGTATTGGAACGACTGAAAGTTACATTTTACACGTTTGTGCAGAAAGGGCCAGAGAATTTACATGTATACATAAAGCATCTATCGTTTTTCATTTTACAGCACTTCATCTTTATCAAGCCTTCAACGTACAAAATCGACCTCTTTGGTGAAAGAGCCACACTACATTACAACGGCGCCAATTGATAACTGAAAATGTCTTCCTCCACAACGCATACCGTTCACGTCCTCTCTCCATTAAATTTCTTCCAATAGCTAAACGTATGAAGATATTAAATATTTCCCCGCAGGCATTTTGAGAGGATTTTTTAAATTTTGAAGTACCCCAATTAATTCGCGCACTTTGAGTGATTGAAGCTAGCTTTCTTGCGGCATGCACTAAAGAAACGGACATAGGGACAAGGGGAAACGACAATACAGCCCGAAAGATGGAGGTTACAACTTATTTGTTCTGCCCAACGCTTACCTGAATATTTGGCACACGAAGAGTTAGAACGACTCCGCAAAGTTCAAATTAGAAATTTCAGCGAATCACTCGTATATTTCCGGCATACCGTTGAACGTAAAAAAAAAGAAACGGTGAGAATTGAAAATTTCCGCCACCTTACACGAAAAGTTGAACAGTTTGGCCAGCCGCCGAATGGGAACTGGTTACCGACGTTTGGGTTTGTGCTCTGGGAGTTGAGAGAAAGAAAGAGAAGAATAAAAAAAACTTCGCAACCCCTTCCATTCGCAACTCGTACGTCAATTGTTCCTTTTTCCATCACCAGCGCCGACGTTCCCACCGCCAAAGAGAGAAGGAAGGTCTTGGAATGGTCGTCCACTTCCCAGCACCTGTGTCCCCACGGCCATGAATCAAGTTACTCTTTCCCCTTTATTTTAAATGCAATTCTTTCCGTGGTCGTGGAGTTTCGTTTTTTCCTCCGGAGCGTTAGGAGAGAGGTTCCCGCAAAAGGTTTGAAATATGTTTCCCCTCTTCCCCGCCGTTTCCCTGAAGGAGGACCAAGGCACGAGGATTGCGCTCGTGTGAGCCGCCTTGGAATTGTGCTAGTTTTACCCAGACTTTCTGATTTACGACGCGAAGGAAAAGTTTTCCAGTTGAAATTTTCACCGCCGAATGGAACGCGCACTTTTTAATCAGCGGAACTATCGATGAGGGTGGGCTGAAAAATTTGGAAATGTTTGGAGGAGACCAGATTGGAGGGAATGCCAGGAGTCAGGGAAGATCAATAGTTTTCCGAAGAAATTTCGCAAACAAGAAGAAGTGAATCATATAAATGTCATGGCGCGTACTCAGTGTGTCATGAAACATTAAAAGGGGGCATGAGTTGCTGAAGGTCCCGCCCGTTCACCAATCACTCAGATTTAAATCCAAGCAACTGAGGAAGAAGAAATTTTGCTGCAAAGAAAATCCTTCATGACAATCAAATTCTCACATGCGATATATAACACAACCACGCTTTTAAGAGCACAGCAAAAGGACAAGAATATCAATGCTTTATAAACGTTTTATTCCATCATAAACCTTGAAATGAAAAAAAAATATTCATAAGGGAATCGGTACTTTACTTCATAAATTAAAATAGTTTCTACCCGTAAAGGAAAGAAGAAATGATAATGTTAACATGATAGGTTAGAGAATCATTTAATCTTAAACGTAACTTGCAACGAAGATTACAGTTTCTTACCCAGTACTTATTGCGTGTATTTTTAAGGGAACGTGGGCTATCGGGTAAAGCACTTGGCTTCTGCTGATCGACGGCTTCAAATTCAGATTATTATAAAAGTATTCTACCGATTAAAGTAGGTTTCCATGGAGTGCTAAAGAAGAATTCCGGGAGCCTCCCCTTACATCATGCGCTTCCCTCTTCCATTCACTACAGGACCTACTCCCTTTCATTCTATCTGAAAATCATATTCTCTTACTTCCCCTCCCTCGTTTCTCTAACATTCTCCCCTCTAACACCGTTCTCAACATCCCCTCCCCGCTAACTACTCGCTCCATCCATACATTCTGTCTCCTCCGTACCTCATCTAAAAGCTGCCTCTCCACACCCACCATGTCCAGCACTTCGTCGTTCATCCTCTTCTCCGTCCACTTCACCTTCTCTATTCTTCGCCACACCCACATCTCGAATGCCTCGAGTCTTCTCTCGTCCTCCTTCCTAAGTGTCCACGTTTCTGCACCGTAAAGCGATACACTCCAGATCAGTCTATTCACTAACCTTTTCTTAAAACTCTTACACAGCGAACCTCTCAGTAGGTCCTTCCTGTTCATGAAAGCCTTCTTTGCTAATGCAATTCTCTTCCTAATATCCTTACTACTGTATCCGTTTTCCTCTAACGTACTTCCTAAATAGTTTAACTGCTAAACCTGCTCAAGTTTTTCACCACCCACCTTTATCATAAGTCTAGCATTCGTCGCACGTGAGAATTCAGATAGACACCTAAATCCTCATCGTGCGAGGTGGCTTAGGGCTCCTCTACCGTGGTTGCACATGCTAGATTAACATGTTTGCTGTGCAACCCTTTGAATTTAACAATCACCTGCTTTACAACAAAGACAGCTGTCATCAACTTTGTAAAATGCTGGCTAAACAGAGCTGTTGCTCGTTGAATTCCGTACTTGGTAGAGTTGTACTCTGCATATTCTCAGTGTTCCTAACGTCTAACTATCCACCAGACAAGGAATTCTTTCATTTGATAAAAAACACTTCAAATCGATATATCTTATCGATAGGAAAGATTTCTTGTTACCTCTGATCCCCGTGACCACTTACTCCCTGCAGAAAACACCGTTCTCTCCCCAGCCACCCCTCCTATCGCGTCCACGACACACCAATTCACCGCCACAGCTACTCCCTGCCACAACAATGGACTGGTTTGCACAAAAGATCTCTGCGCAGATATCCATTATTTAGAAAAAAAAATCGCCCGACCCCCTCCCCACCCCCGGGCCATTATTCTTTCGGAAAACCTCACCCCCCCCCCCCCCCCAAATTCCCTTCCTTTTTCGAAAACCCTTCCCATCATCCATTTCGCCGCTCTTCCAGCAGAACGGCCCCTTCCAGCTCCATTCCCACCCACAGTCGATCCACTTAGTCCCCCCCCCCCAGCCTTCAAGCCTTACTCTTGAACCACACACACATCCACCGCTCCGCGAGTATCCTGACCCCCGCGGGCTGTTTTCGAAGTGCAGGAGAGTAAGGGAGAAGGATTTCGGATGCTGTTGCGCTTGGGAGAAAGGATGAATGGCAAGAAATGTGGGACGCACAGTCGTAAGGAGGGCACCGTGGTCTAGCTGGGGAAAAATAGTTTGAAAGGAACTTGCTCCGCCATGCACCAGCGCGACCAAGATATCCGTGGCCAATAGGCGAGACTAAGCCCTTGAGGGTGATATAGGAAAAGTATGGGAGTTGGATGGGCTTCCGGAATTATGTGGAGGAATCGATGGAATTCGGGCATCGAAGTTGTTTCGCGAGGCGATGGCCACTATATGTACAACTCGCCTAAGGCGTCTAAAGGGTCTCTTCCTATTCGCGCGCAAAAATATATCCCACCCAATTCTTACGATGAACATCCAATCAAAGTTATTTCACGCCGACGAAAAACAATCCCAGGATGACGGAATGAAAACAACTCGCATTATGGATGCCTTTATTTAGAGGGCGTATCCTTTTCTTTCAACCGGATGTATTCCGCTAATTTCGCGAAGAATAACTAATTTTTAACTCAAGTCTTCTTCACAAAAATTTCATAGAATGACCGTTTTTAAACACTGGCCTATATTTTAAGCATGAAAAATTAACATTTGGGGAAGCAGTGAGATATAATTTTAAAAATAAGGCGGAGATAAATATTTAGGAAGTCTGACTATAAATATCCTGAAATTTAAAAGACGAAAGAACACGTTTCGAATAGCATTGAGTGAAGACAAAATAACGACCTGGTGGTGTTTATAAGTCCAAAATATTATATACGTACAGAAAGAGAAACAATATTCTGGTTAATTGTACAAATACCCATTTGCTGGTTCAGACTTTGCCCATAAGACAAAACAATTGCTAAATATAGCATATAATTTGTTATCCCAGCCAGATCTAATTTGAAGCCGGTGTAAGCGTTATCCGTACTCTTGAATCTGTATCTCTATAAGCATATAGCGAATGTGTTTGTAAACTAAGCTGTCGAAGCTTTTTTAATCACAATAGTTGTCATCATTATGGTAAACACACCGCATATCGCTTACAGATAATGTAATTTTTAAGCGATTTTCAATGTCCGGAGAAAAGGAATACAACATTAGTTCATACAAATGAATAAAAGGCGACAATATCGTTTTTTTCGATTGATTAATAGCTAGATAAACTAGCAACAAAGCCGAAATAAGAAATAAATATGCTTCGTCAGCAGGTCTGACACCTGACGGAGAAAATCGGATAAGAAATTATAATATAATTCCAAATTCACTCTTATGTCCATGGAAGAGTGTGCCTACGATGGTCAATGGCATGGTATCTACATACGTAATTTCCGTGCAAAAATTTTATTGATAGCAAATTTTATGGAATTTCCACTTATATGCTCAATGTATAGGCTTTGAGAAAGTTGGAGAAGTTCATTAGAGACTACATTGCTAACTCGCAAGAATAGAAGGATCAACATATTTGCTATTTCCACATAGTAATTTATTGAGACCGACCATGGTTTCGTAACAGAGTAACATTATCAAGGTGATAACGCTACTCTGTAACGATGTACTCACCTTGATAATGTTACTCTGTAACGAAACCATGGTCGATCTCAATAAATTACTATGTGGAAATGGCAAAGTTGTCGACCCTTCTATTCCTGCGATTATGGATTTCCACCAAGTTACGCCCGCTACTACTTATTAATTATATTGCAAACTATTTCAGTGTGCAGCCCGTTCAATATCCAAGAAGGCGCGGGAGCCTCAAGCTTCAGTTTTTACTGAATCTGCTGCGTAATATCGATTCAGGATCTGGTATTTTTAAATTTTACCAATTGTATAGAGTTGCGTAGGATAATCGAGTTAGGAGAAGTCAGGCCGATGCGAGAAGAAGATATTGGCTTGATAAGAAGGGTAATGAAAGGAAACGCCGAGACTAGCGGTGGGAGTTTAATGGATAATAGTGATAAGAATGTTACTGGCGATGGTGCGCTAAGGAGAAGTTAGCAAAAGTGGACCAAGACTACTAAGTTTTGAAAGGATTAAGCAAGCAGACAACCGCAATGAACACTGTATCATAATTATTAAACCTGGGGATACTTCACATAAATTTCAAACTAACGACCTTAGGGCCCCTAGGCAGATCACTACGCTATCCACATTCCTGGTTTCCTATAGTAATTGCACCAAAGCACAAAGTTCTATGTGTTAGACCCTTACGTAATTTTTTATTAGGGAGAATTCAATGGAAATTAACGCCGTTCATGCGGAGGAATGAAATATTAAAATAGGTGTGCTTGTAAAAGCATTTGTAGCCATTTGCGTATTTCTAAATTAATCTTTATTTATTTCTTGATGACATGAAAAATAAAGTCTTCGGGAACAACTGAATTTCTTAAATAGTAATGCAAGTACTTGATAAGATAACTTAATATTCACAAGATATGCAGAGGAAAAAGGAGGAAATTTCCCCGGCTGATAAAGCCGCAACACCTCACTCTTATCTCACAGAATGCTGCTTCTTAGTGGAGACTTTATGAAGTTCAATACAAAAACTTTTTCTCCACATGACGAAGATAGAAAATGGTGAAATCGCCTGCGTTTGGCAATGGCAGAGTAATTAACGGTAATTCCATAATGTGCGACCATAATTAATCAAGCATATTAGCTAAAAGCCGCACAAGAAAGATAGAAAACAATTACAGCACGTTTCATGATTAAAAGTAGTTGCTTGTTAAATTTCTTCATAGATAAAGATACCATAATTATATGGTGCCGAAATTTTGAATTTCCATTCGCATATATTGAATAAAATATTAATTACACACTTCGGTTAGCTTTTAATGGGAGCTCTGAAAATACTTATAAACATATCTAAGGTATTTTCGGACTAATATCACCATTTATCAAATAATGAGAGTTAATTCATTGATATGATATCAAAAACATTTAATTAAAGCTAAGACCAGCTCGAGTTGATGCCTTTCTATCGTGTTTGCGAACAAATCTCCAAGCAATTGTTGACTATTGGTAACGGCCGTGTTTCTGACATCGAGTCTAGCGGATTGATTTCTCGAAATTTTGGCAATTTTGTTTCATCGAAAGATGAGCTCATCAGTGTAATTGATACACACAAAAATTACTAATGGTTGAGCAAACTAGAAATTTTGGCAGCTAAGAGCGAGGATGTGGATGACTTAAACTTCAAATTCAGAATCAATTCGTTATCACTCTGCATTCACTCACACCTGTTGGCCGTGTAAAAAGCTATATCTAGCGATTTGATCGTTGTATTATTCTTCCTCAAAGGATAATCCTCTAAAATCGCTGGCACATTAATGGCTTTGCCTGGTTTCGAAGAGATTCCTGAAGAGATTCCCGAGTGCTGTGGCAATTTTTGTAATTTTAATCCGTGGCATCAATCGTCTCCAAATTGAGACCTGTTGCGTTTTTTCCATAAATAGCACCTTTTATAAAGAAATTTTAAAGTCATAAATGTGTGCATCTTAAGATTGAGAACGCATATACTTTGTTTTACTGCCAATAATGGTGACTAAAGTAACATGACTACTATCACAGATTCAATTCAAGACATGATTTTTCGTTTATCCGACATAAAAAATCAATGAAATGCATCGCTTCAAAGTAAATAGTTAGCGTTTAAGAAAACTATGGAGTCACAATAAATAAATAAATAAACCGCTTCGACGTAGCTTTTTTCATCCTTAAGAAATTAAGGATTATTTTATGAGAGTTGCTTGAGGAAATGAAAGGATTGGGAGTGTAGCTCATGTATTTAAACGTCAGTAATAATGAGGATATAAATCATTTTAGTAGTTCACACGGAACTCAATCTGTAATTTAATGTCAATACGAAAATAAACTACGTATCCACTAATGTAAATATTTTTTGGATATGGTTTTGTTTCCGAAATATGCATTTACACTGATTAAACATTGAAAGATCATGGTGGTGTTTTCTGAAAAACGTATTACTAAAGAGGATAAAAAAATTTAATAGTATATATAGATTGGAAATGCTAATTACCAATCATTATTTTGATTTATCTTCAACGATGCATTGATTGGATTTCGCACAATAATATATTTCATGATGGATTTGCAGAGTTTAATGGATACTGCCTACATGATGGAAATATTCCTCGGAGTTCCGCTGGAAGCCGTTTCAGTCATCGGTTGAGGACCTCCTTCGTACACTTTAATGTTGATTCGACGAGTGATCTTCTTTGACGTGCAGTGGTGGAACGAATTTATCAATTCCTCACGCCGCACCTCCCATTCTATCCGACATCCCACATTTCCTTCGCGTGTCTAGAGCAAAGGCCTCCCAGTCAAATGCCCTCACCGGCTGCATCTCACGCCCGCTCTCGGTCATCCAACCCACCCACTCCCTCGCAACTCATTCCTAATGGCATCCCATTTCACAGTCGAGGAACCAGGAGCCGGGCGCCAATCCTTCGCCGAGGTGAGACGCCGGAGAGAGAGAGAGAGCGAGAGAGAAAATGGGCGGAAGACGAGGAAGAACAGTCAGCCACTGCACGTACTCCATCTCTCTCCGCCACGCAAACAGCCCTCTTTTTCCACCTTTGCAGTCAGGTGCTCGGGGAAATATCTCGCTTTTTTATTCCGCCAGGGCTCCTATTTTTTTCTGGGAATCTGATCTCGAACTCAAGGGGCGAGCTACGTACCTTTTGCGACGGCACCAGCCAGGTAGTAGGCGGGTGTTTTACTCTTGAGCTCCGGGGTAACGGCATGAAACGTAGCCATCGTTTCCGTCGAAGGGAAATCCTTCTTTCGACCGTCCGGCTTTATTTCAGCGAGAGATAATTTATTTTGCCTAGCAATCACGAGGACTTTGGATTTAGTGGGGGAAAATCTCAGCACAGGAGTTGCATGGCGATCGCCATGAAAGCGAGTAAAAGTCATCCAGCTGGTGTACAGGCGTTTCTCTCCTTGCGTTTTTGTGTTTCACGTATTTGTTGCAACTGAATGTGCACTCGTGTGAAATAGCAATGAGACATGTGTTGCCTATTGAGGAAATCCTTTTGAGAAAATGATAATGCATGCTAATTAATTTACTCTGACTAAATTCACAGAAATTTTTCAACACTGAAGCAGTGAAATGTAGAAGATTAGACACTGAAAAACCACTTTACGTTATCACTATTGCAAATCCATCCTTTTGATACTATAGTATTTTATATCAAACCCTATTTAAATCTGTTATGGCACGAATAAATCTCCAGACTTTAAAAACGTATGAAAATATCGGAATTCATTAACAAGGCATTGAAATGTAGGTACTACAGAATTAATTATTTATGGATCCATAAATAAAAAATTGTAATTTATACCGAAAAAAAAGTCTTCCCGTGATGAAATAAGAGGCAAAACCTTGCTCTCTGTCTAATGGAAGTCGAAATCTGTTTATAAGTTGAACTTGTACACCAAAATGAAGGAGACCTGAAATTGGAACTAATGTCACTGGAATACCCACCACCGAAGCATACGAAAGGGAAAAAGTATCAATCCAGAGCGTCAATATTTAATCCAAGCATGGTAAATAATGGCATTTATGTAGTACTATTACATACGACTATTATATAATTTCGGAATAATGAATAGATAATGTACAATTGCTTGTGATTTACTGATTAAAATACATGGTTGGAATTCATCTAAACTCAATACTTCAAGAAATAAAAATTTCAAGGATGAAAAATCAGCAAATAAACAAACTAACAAGACACATCTCCTGTGAGCTTTTAAAATTACGAGTAACATCAACTTCAGTCCCCATTTCCATGATTTAAACAATAAATTTGTTAAACGGAGGCGAAATTATTATCTCTCTAAGATCGGCATTCGTGAAAAAAACCTGGGATCCGGAGCGCAATCATTTAAATTCCGCGTCAGCCTTTGGGCTATAAAACGCGAAAATGCAAGGCCGACAGGAATTTTAAACGCCTGAATGGGCAAACCTACGAATGAATGAATACTCACGCCGCTCAGAATGAATCTTATGCTGGAGGGATGAACGTTCGGTCCGCCCGACCCCGCCAGCAATTCGCACCGAGGGGGAAAAAAACCACCTCACCCTCGCTCACCTTATCCCATTCTTCTACTTGCCGCAGTAATGTCCTCCTTCACATCCGCAACCGCAGTGACGCCCTAAGAGCCACCCATAGCCATTGCGATTTGAATTCTGGACCCCACCCCAATCCCTCCACACATCTTCAAGGCAGGCAGGCGTCCTCATTCAAATGGCTTATTACTTGAGAT
This sequence comes from Ischnura elegans, assembly GCF_921293095.1. Taxonomy (NCBI): domain Eukaryota; kingdom Metazoa; phylum Arthropoda; class Insecta; order Odonata; family Coenagrionidae; genus Ischnura; species Ischnura elegans. Next base: position 10,068,501 of record NC_060255.1, on the reverse strand, counting down.
GCACGAAAATCGCAAATACGATAAATGAGATATATATGCGATGCGCGCAAATAAATGCGACATAGATGCGACGACTGGACTTTTATGATATTTTTACGAAAATTTGCCTTTTCGACGGCAAAATTCGTACATTTTGTGCCGAGTGCAGTTGAAATGTTCCGCCGACACTCACCGCTTGAAGCATTTTAGCCACTGGCCAGCTGCTAGTTGGCTGGGACTCTACGTGACCGCGAACTACAAGTGGGCGCGGGCAAGCTACACCTCCGCTACTATATGTCTTATCCCTTAATTTTTTTTCTACTACGTAATTATTTAAAATATTCTGTATTTTGTCATGTTACTGGGTTTCACTATATTTTATCGTCAGCTACCTCATTATGAAAATAAAAAAATAGACGCTACAAAATGCGATAAACTGTTGAAATTGAAAAAGCGATATAATAAAAATGAAAGTGCGATTTTCACGTATCTCTACTTATTACCTTTCATGTCATCTACAGATTAATTATTCCTAAAGTTATGCAATTACTACTTTATTTCCTTTGCTGAAAGAACGATAACTTATCGAAAATGCTGCATATTATTGGTGGTAAATATTCCTTTCCGTAAGAGAAAATCCGACCATTCTATATTTATTTCCAATCGCGAAATTACATTAACATCCAACGCCACCATTCCTTTATTTTTTACAATCGCAAGTATCGGCGATTAATTTGTTATTTAAAACAGTTACTCGCGTTGTTGCGTCCGTAGGATTCGAAAGATCTTATTATCAACTTCAGTCCCCATTTCCATGATTTAAACAATAAATTTGTTAATCGGAGGCAAAAGTATTATCTTTGTAAGATCGGAATTCGTAAAAAAACCATACTGCTGCATATACATTTGGTATGACATCACGCTCAAGGTCGTAAAGTCACTTTCACCAAGGATGAAAATATATAATCCACATGGATTAAACCGGAATGAGAATCCAGATCCACGTGTTGCCTTTCTACCAATTCCACCACAAAGCCGAATCATCATGGCATGATCAACTAGGCGTATGGTTTTCCCGAGGTGGATTTCATCCTTGAAGTGATTCTTTGCGCATACTCAAGTTCTTTCATCCATCAAAAGCAAATTCACAGTCACCCACTGGAAAATGCGCTTTCGAATGTGACAACCAAGGTTTGTAATTCAATCACGATTAATTCGTAGTTTAAAAAGGTTAAGTGAAATATTTAAAACATCATATCAAGATGGTTCTGCAGTAATAATAGCCACACATTTTCACAAAGGCTACAGCGGGATAAGATGGTAAAATCTTCACTCGAATGGATTCTTATTTGGGATTAAGCACTCGAAAGTAAATATTAGGAAAAATCCTCAAAATTCGAAAAAACCCAATTTTTGTTTTTTCCCCATGTTTTTAGCTCTGCAACTTAACTGCATGTAAATACATGACGATTTTTAAAATATATTCACTTTATTTTTAATAGCTGGATTAGGTGTCTTTATCAGACCAGATCATGATCAAATTAGGACAAACCCTCTTTTTAAAAATATTTTTCCCATTTTTTAGCACATAATCTCATGTGCATGTGGATGAAGAACGATTTTCATACATTTTCTGTTTTTTTTTCAAATAGCAGGGTCAAGTTGGGCATTTTTAGACCAAAATATGCTACTCTAAAGTTGAAAAAACTATTTTTCGATATTTCTTTCCATATTTAAAGCACACAACCTCATTTTACTGTGATGATCTCATGATATGAGTCCAGCTTTCAGTTATTTTAAATATTATAATATTTTTCTTGAACTCAATTTTGATAAAAAAGTGATAAATCAGAATATATTTGGTCATAAAAATACATGTTCATGAATTTTTTCAGGTATTTTTAAAGAAAATGATCACTCAGGAAATATTTTTGCGAAAATCATTTTTTACGATAGTATTTACCCCTGTGACCCCTTAGACATCTAAAAATTTCGTTAAAGGGAGTAACCAAATATTTACTTTCGAGTGCTTTATCCCAAACAAGAATCCAGCCGAGTGCAGATCTTATCCCATTGTAGGCTTTATCAGCTAATAATATGAAGTCCTATTTTACCTTCCTCGCAATAAGTCTTTTACGGTGAAGGATTACCCACTCGCAACTTATGATATTATCTTGAAAATGTTAGTGTAGGTTCGCCGACATTTGCTCCAATCTTAAATTTCAAAAGTTTTCCGCAGCATTCTCTCAGATGAAAAGTTTTTTAATATGAGTAATATGCAAATTCTGACGTTGATCTAATCCATACACTCTGAAATTTTCAAGATCACTGACTTCGTGCACATTATGCACGACTTAATCGAGGATGATTTTAGAGCATAAAATCAAACGGTTTAGAATGTTTACGGGCGAGATGCAGCTCCCATGTTAAGACGCGCCTCCATGGAGCTCAGTTGCCACCAGGGGAATCCTCCCGCCGTAGCTAAAGAATCACCTTCGCCTTAATCCTCATCGACTCCGCGAAGATATTGAGGCGCTGCAGTTTTAGCGCTCGTGACGAGATGAGATTGAGCGATGACATTTTAATAGTCTGAGTGGGGGGAGCGGGTATAAGCCTCGTGATGCCGCGTCAAAAAAGTCAACCACTGTCATGGAGGAGCAATCGAGGAGGGATAGCGTCGACCAACTAACCTAGCATCGATCTGGTAGACTATCATTACTGCAGCAATCTGGTCATCACTTTCAGACAAATTAGTAACCCTCTTGGCCTTCAGATAAGCCTAGTTTTGCTCAAATGACCTCGTTAACACCTTTAACCTGCGCGTTAACTTATTAAATCTTAGAAAAATATCTAACTGAAGAAAATTTATTTTTTCCGTAACTTATCTTACCATCCCTTCTTCCGCAACGTTTTAATGAATTGCAATTTTACGTCGGCGTGAATGACCCATCTGAATGTGTAACCCTCCGTTAGGCGCTTAGCGTATTATTGACACTACATGGCTTTCTTTTCTTTGCACACTTAGAGTTTTTATAGTTACCGCACTCTAATTCCGTTTATCAAATATTTTCCCTTCTCTTCCCTTCCTGTCTCTTTCGTTTTTATATGTTGCCATTGTCTGAGGTTTTAGAAATCGCTATTTCATATTTTGCGTCTTATAGACTCCATACGACTACATGTGTCACATCAGGTTACATGGTGATTATCATTACGAAGCTTATTACAATATATCCTCTTATCATTTTTTAGCCGATTTATAAGTACCTTAGTGTTTACTATAGCTATTATCTTATTATTATGAGCAATTTATGATATCTTGAATTCAATGGTCATTTCAAAAGTAGGCACGATCAGTTTCATAAAAGTGAAAGTACCTACTCTTGCAAGTATCTCAACTGCAATAAAATGTTTTCACCATTATGTACCATTTGGACCTTATTAGAAAAGAAAACGCCTCTATTAAAGGGTTCTTTTGTTTTCAGTAAATTGTACTCGCTGCCGAGTGAGGTTTCCCAACGATTAGATCAAGGTCTACCTTCATCAAGTGAATACCATTCCAATAAATAACAAACTTATATGCTTATATTAACGGAAAAAGTTTCGTTCCATAAACATGCAACATTTTTGTGGTAGTTTGATAAAATTCACCACCGTATATCACCAGGTCTCCATAAGCAAATGTCTTGCTAAAGGGCGAAAGAGGAAGGGTTCCCATCTCAGGGCCGTATTCTTAGTCGACCCTACATATCCGTCCCTACATAACAAAAGGCCCCTACATGCGTTTCTCAGTCGACCCTACATAAGTGGTGGGGGGTGATTCCGTCGTCAACTTCTCTGAGATGACGTAGATGATGGCGCAGCGCCAATTTTCCATACTGGTGGCGTAATGGGAACTAACTATGAAACTAAGAAAAGACGTCCGATAATTTTCGGGCGCATTGTTAGGGCAACGGCTCAAGGTAAATAAACAATAGGTGTCGTCCGCCAGGTCGTGTCGGCACCTTAATTATCGCTACAAATACTTTTATATCGTGCCAAAAGTAGAACCTAATTGTCTAATTACTTCAAAAACGGTCTTTACAAGATAGTAATAAGTACGGAGCAAATATGAGCATTGACGTGGGAACTTACGTTGCATAATCAAGGTTTATCATTCGATTTCGCCTTCCGTAATTAAGTTTATTATGTGGAAAATAGTGGCATGAAAATACGTTCTCTATGGTTAAATGTAAACGAAGTATTGGTTTCCCAAAAGTATACCAAGTGCCAAACGTGAAAATATTATTATATATTCGTAGAAACAAGGTGCTTGTATATCGCTATATTGTTCTTATTAGTCCAGTCAATTTTATAATTTATTTAACTTGGTGGCTATAAAGTGGTAGTATTATTACCTTTCCGCTGTGTTACTGTACATTTTAAAATGGTTTGCATGAGCTCGTCACCCTTAATAACCATTATAACGTAGATTCTTTAATCGAAGTGATCAGCAGACGATATTTGGCCGCCATGTTTTTGTAGGGTGTAGGGTTGGTTCGGGTACCCTACATCAAGTAGTGCCCGTCTAGTTCCAAAAATGGCCATATGTAAGGCTTGATGTGGGGTATGTAGGGCGAGATCGGTTTATGTAGGGGCTGATGACGTACCCAGGGTCGCTTGGCCATACAGGGCCGACTAAGAATACGGGCCTCAGTCTCCTCTTTTCATCCCACCGAACGGTTGGTTTCTTCAGTGACCAGTACCACGTTCTTTTCAACTCCACACATTCTGCTTCACCGGAATTTCATGTATTGGGTATCTAAGTACAAAGTACAAACAATAGGCGTTTCCTTCCACTCGCATTGCACCAATCGTACTGGAAAAATTCCCAACGAAACAATACTCATCCAACTAATTTAAGGAATCACCACCAAAATGCTGGTAAAAAGCTCTAGCTTTAAAGTTTTGAAATAGTGTTGGAAGCACACAAGATGCAGCTACCATCCTAATGTGTATCCATATTTGAAATTTCATCATGTTTTAATATTGCAGGAACATTTTACTTCAGTGGCCGACAGAAATATTTAATTTTAATAAATTACTTATATTTTTATCAACCCAAACTAGTCTAGGTATCGATAAATCCACATGAATCGCCTAAAGAGCGAAATTGTTACATATTTCACTCCTGCAAAATATGGAGAGGGTGCTATAAAAACTTCCACTATCCACTATCAACCATCCAAATAACCACTATCCCCTATAATCAAACTATCCACTAAATTTTTAGAAAAAAAACTAATCACTCTGTTTGTATCCCACGCAATGCTTAGTTGATTAGAAACTACCGACAAATTTTTTCTCTGGAAAATAATTTCAAGTGCGAAAAACTTCGCAAAAAATGTATTATCCGCAATTTCGTACATGAGTTGATCATAAAATACGTGAGTAGAACGTCTGAAATAATAATTTCACCTTCAAAGTTAAGGAAAAGGATGGAAAAATGCAATTAAATAATGAATAAGTGATGGTGTATTCTATTAGCTAGGCAACACTTAAACGTTTCCCAAAGGAGATGAGGGTAAAATAAACATAAGAGCTTTTCTCGAGTCAATTTAGTTGATTCATGCATGAGTGAAAAATGCGTATGACGGACTATCAATGCAACAATTATAAAATTTATATTTTCATGAAGAATTCGAGAGCTTAAAACGTATTCGTAGTTAAAACGTACTGCGCAGAAGATATTTATGTTACCAAAATAAAAAAAATGTTTATTAAGTCTCTTTATATTTAATTCATATCAAATAAAATCCGCAATTTTATACCTCCAGCATGAATCGTAACCTAGATTTAATGATTTATTCAAATAAATACTGCATTCATGTACGTAATAAATTTTTCCATAGTAATTGGCGTGTGAGACCCAACGTGAACAACTGCGATCCAAAATTTCAAATCGCCTCAAGAACAGTAATATACTTAGCAATTAATTTGTTTAAAAACTTAGTTACGTGATCACTACTTAATTGGCAATTGTTGACATTTTCTATTCATGTTGTTGATGCCAAATAATAGAGTCAAAAATCACGGAGACCGAGTGCGAAGCAGTGGAAAAGGAAAAATAAAGTATTTAGACTAATCTACAGCTGAAACGCCGTTGAACGATGGTCAAATCAGAAATAAAATTAGTTCCAGCCAATGAAACATTCTTGCGCTTGAAAGTTTTTTGGTAAGGAAGAGATAACTCAATGAAAAAGAAAATTCTTACAACAGAAAAAATTCATGAAAAACGCAACCTAATGTTCCACTGCCATGCAAAAGAAATGTCTTTTCATGAAAAATTTTTCAGGAACATTTTTACTGGCAATTAGAAAAAGTGGGTTTTCCAAGCTATATTTTCCGACAATTGTATAAAAAAATCATTGCATCGCTCACAGGAACCGTTCTCTTATTTTGCATTCATTAAAAATGGTGGAAATTCGAATATTTTCTCAACTTGTAAAATCATTGGGGAGGGGAAATTATGTTTGCAAAGCGAAATCCATCTGATTCAGAAGCATTGACACCGAACACTTAACGAAATCAGTCCAAGTACGAACAATAACTGTGCAAGAATTAATATCAAGAGTATGCAGCATAAAAAGCACTCGTTTCAAGAAAAATCTCTCATGGTTCCAAATTTTTGAGAATATTTAATAACTTTTGTCATGCAGCCAAGATTTCCTTTCTCGGTATGTTTTTTGATGAATACTTTTTTTCCAAAGGTATTCATCAAAAAACATGCATTAGGTGAAAATGGATAGGCTGAATGAGGGATATCCTCCGCGAAGCACACGCATATTTTTTTATTCAGGCACTTGGGGAGTGTTGAAGGGAAAAGTTGCGAAGGCGAGGAATGTATGGAATGAAATCTGCAGGAGATGGTCCGCGGGGAAAATGAGTTTTGCAAAGAGAGAAATTGAGATTTTGTGTCATTGGAATGAAGGCGAAAAAGAGTGACGGTGACAGTGGAAGAAGAGCTTTCTGCGAGTTGGGTTAAGAAAAGCACTAGAGGCTCATGGGAAATTCTAAGGAGGGAAATTGGGAAAGTAATGATTAAAGCAATCTCCATCGTAAAATGAAATGATACGATAAAACATATCCACGAATTGACGCGAAGAGACCTCGAGATGAAACCCCGTGGATGACGAACGCAGACGAGGAATAATCTCTAGGATATGCAGTGCCACCAATGAAGGGTCGGTTCTCCACAATTGTCATTTTCACACGGCGGCGTAAACTAGAACGATGTCAGCTGTGTATGACCCCGGATTTCAGAAAGGCACTGAAAATATTGCAACTGACATAACTTATCGATTGTATTCAGAGTAACATACATAAAGAATATATCATACCATTTTTTATAATAGTGTTGCTGTATCGACAGTAAAGTAACAGATTTCAGGGTATTTTCATAACCCCAATCTTTAATCTTAAATTCTCGTTTACAGCTGAAATTCGAAATCATCATGGAGATAAACAAGAAAATTATATTTATGTCCAAAGAATCAAAGGATTTATCTCTTGCAGAAGAAAGTAAATTATTCATTTAATATTGTTACGAGAATGTGAGAGAGCACATTTTTCCAAAAAATATATATTCAGTATTTTTGCAAGTAATTGATAAAATTAGCCAATTATCGTACATCTTCCGAACATTCTAGCCTCAAATCTAACTAATCGTTCCAGCAATTCTTTTCCCTCCAATTATTCGCGTGATGTCTCCTCGGGGTCTCCATTACTTGAAACCGTTGCATATCCCCGACGTTTCTATCTTCTACTTTCTTCTTGAGTTTCTTCGCTCTGACGATGATGGCACGACTTATCCGTTAAATAGTTGGCAATGTACAACGAATAAACCAATGGAAAACTCGAGGAGAATTCGCCCTAATTGATGCTTGCAGGTGGGTATAAACACAAATTCTTAAAGAGCTATTGCAAACCTGAGGCAAGTATTTGCGGCACTCAAGCACTGCTCCCCTCTTTCCAAGTAAGATACAATTTGGGAATGCTTTTTGATAGCCAAAAACTGTTCATTTAATAAGGATTAAATAAGTATAATTCAATAAGTTAATAATTAATTCATTGCTCATCTTTTCCTGATGTCCTACGGTTTCGAAATAACTGCAAGTGTATTCCTAAAGTTACCCTCATAATTTGAAAGCAATAGCAGTAAAAACTGAAATATCTTATTCAAGGATAAAAATGGAAAGTAATTCTAATGCCTGATCAAATCAGAGAATTTATTTTTTGAAGCATCAAATAAATTATTTTAAATAAATGTTAACATGATGTTTAAGGAGATGAAGTCTTTTTCCATATGAAAAGGATAAAAAATACAACCATGGAACGAAAGAGCAGGAATAATTATTCAATGAGGCGAGTTTTTGCATCGAGTATAATTATTGATGCAACTTAGCTACTCAATGCCCGATAATAGTGTACAAAAAATCTTGTATTTCATCAGGGGATGCAATTATCACACTCTTGCAAGGGAATATGCGAGCTCAGCAACATTGCGGATCGGCAAAGTATCTCTCCATCTCATGATTCATGTCACACTCAAGAGGAGCTGTGAATGCACACCACAATGGCCTCCTCAACCGAGAATTCAGATAAGCGCACCACCCTAATCACCCTTATCTCATTCCGCCGCATGACCTTCCTCGCCCGCCAACGCGCCTGCGAAACAAGTGACGCGTGCACTGCGAAATGCACCACCCCACCCCATCGCGCATCCCGGAAATTTATGTGAGATGAGGCCTCCGATTCGCCCGTCTTGTAATTCGGAGTGCGTTAATGATATTGGTGGGCGTGATCCCATGTTTCCGATGGCTAATTAATACCCTGGCGAAAAGGTGAAGTAGTTGGATCACGAACATAATTAGGTGTGTGCTGGAGATAAATGATGAAGGAGGAAATTATATCTTGCTAACTGTGGCAACAAGTGGGTACAGCCGAGGTCAGAATAACAGAAAACAGTTATTCATGGCAAATGGCATCGTTTGGGGGAGAATAAAAACAGGCCGTTACAAACGAGATGAATTTTTTCACATTTAATCATTGTCTGCCCTAATACATAAATGACGAAATGAAAGACAAACGCTGGAAATTATGTTCACTCTTTTAGCTTAAAAATCTTGGAGGTAAAATACTGAGATGATTTAAGACAGACGAGGATTCGAACTTGAATTTGAATTCTTCGATTTCAAAAGAATATATACGCACTACTGTATAAAAAAAGGGAACACATGTAGAGCTGATGTCCGAGCAAATTAAATACGAAAGTTATTACTAAGTGTCCGTCTGCGATTTATGACTTGAGAACAGAAACTGTTTATTAATAAATTTGGTAAGAACTTGTTTCATTCAAGCTCTCCCGATTAAAAAGACAATGTTTAAGTTGTAGAATTTAAATGAGCCATATTACAAAACAAAAATAGAAGTTAATATCAACAAAGAAATTTATATCCATCATATTTGTAATATGGTATAAAACGTCTAAAATTCCTGTATTTGTTGAGATAAGTACTTTTAAAAATCTATGCATGCCTTAACAAGTTGAAAATTTTAAATATAAAAATCTTCTTTGTCCATTGCTGAATAATAAAAGAAATTGCACTGGCCGGAAATGTGAAACACACTATTACGAAAATCAGAGAAGCTGTATGGAATACAGAAGCTATGTAGAATTTTCTATTGATTTTTATGGCTGTATCTGTCAACGTAACTATCTGTCAACTCAACTTTAAAATTTTAATTATATACAAAATTTTCATTTTTCAAATGATGAAAAAAATATGCTATGGATATTTATGAAATAAATTACAAAAAATAATTACTCATAAAGCAAAGGCAAAATTTAGCGCAATAAATTATCAAATACATACAGAAGACTAGGTTTTAGGTTTTACAGAAGAGGTTATGAATTAATAGAAAACACAAAAGAAGTTTACGTTGGTAATATTTTGTGAGCATAAGTCTTTTTTACAATTATAAATTCACCAACTTCACGTCCGTGGATAAAGATATCACGACTGGGTTTACGAATAAACAGCATTGGATACCTTTGTATGAGATTCTGAAGATTTTATTGGGCCAAGGTATTTTTTCTCTAATGAAGAGCAGAGAAAAAAATTCCGTCGAATAATTTGCCAAATTACGTATCGGCACGCCACAATCTCCTTTCCCGGGAGGAGAGGGCGAGGCCGCCGCCGAAGCGAGATCCTCCCCGAGCCCACTCAACCTACATATGTCCATCCGAACCCTCTAAACTACCCTCCACTCATTGCTCACGCTCATCCCCTTGCTTCCCTTATGATGAACATTCTCTTGCAACCTCCCTCTTTTCACTTCCAAAACCCATGATTGCATCCCATTACATTACGCCACCTGGTTATTCGTTTCCCAATACAATGGCGCAGCGAGGGGGGGTGTTTTGGGGGATAAAACCCCCCGCCAGAGCTCAGAGAAATTTTTAAGTTTAATCCATTTTACTTAATGGGATTGATATTACTAATGGAATAGTTTACGGATGAATAGATCCCTCAGAAAGCCGTAAAACTCACCATTTTGAACCATTTATCTTTAAAATTCCGCAATTTATTGATCGCGTAATTCCTATCTGCGCCCCGCTCCCAATATATGATGCACTTAGCAATACTATGAACTATATCGCGTAGAGTGATCCTTATTTTTAAAAATTTTCAAATTTCTTTTGGGACGCCCCCAAGTTTTGTTCCATTTGTGCTGAGAAAATAAATCATGACAATTATTTTTGCCATCGGATGCCGGGGAAACGTGCCGCACCGCACTTAAAGTTTCAAAATTTTGGTATTTTTCGGACATGAGTGATGATGATGTCACTCTCGGACTATTCTATCACTTTTTTGTCTTCTACAACGGCTTGTTAGACATTTACAGAGTATCATCTCAAATTTATTTTATTTCTGCCCGTTTGTTCCCGAAATATCACTCGTGGTAAGAGCATAAAATTCTTTAAATAAACTTTAAACTTCGTCAATATAACATTGAATGTTATATTTATCACCGTTTATTACCAAAACGGGCTTAGTAGCAGTGGTCTATTCTCCATATCTGAATCTTATACCTAAGTGCTTCTGCCTACATTCAGAGTATCATTTCTGAGAGCTAGAATTCTAGAGCTCAGAATGGTATGTGAAGGTGCTTCTCCTTGCATTTATTCCTTTGTCATTGTACGAGCTCTGGGTTTTAACTTATGTGATATTATTTCTTTGCACCAGGGAAAGGTGGGGTTAGTTGAGAGTTAATAGATAGATGGGGAGGAGAGGCCTTAGGTTTGGTGGATCTCACTGTTTTGATGGATCTTCGACCATCAGCCGGAGAAGTTGGTGAGGAATATAATAATAATAACCGCGAGACACCAGATGAAAATTACCTTTGAAGGATTGTTAAAAGGGACGAACGGTTGAGGGAGGGCCTCGAGTGATATGCATAGAGCAGGTGATGATGGATTCAAAGCAGAGGATCTACATGAAACACTATTTGGTAGGATAGTTGAGTGAAGAGCTCCGTTATATAAATCTTCGCACTGGTGGCTGATGATTATGGACAAAATAAATTTCTCAAAATGGAGAGCTCCCTGCTCTGCACCGGAAAAATAATTGACTTTCCTGAATACTCCGAAAGTAATACAAAGCTCACATCCTCATGTGCTACGGGGTTCTGCCATTTAAATAGGTACCGGTAATTTTAAGTACTCCACTAAGTTCTTTTATTGTATTTTTCATAGAGAATTTATTATTTTAAAAGTGTTATTTAACTTTTCAAATCTAGGTGGTTTCAGTTGATATATTTTATTTTTTTTTAAAGAAAGAGAACCACATACAGCATACATTTTCCGTTTTATCGTGGTATTGCAATGGGTAATAATTTACATATTTAAGTGCTCAATTTCATACATTTTGCATTGAGCATAGTCATAATGTATAAATATCTGTTATATTTCCGGCAATTTATTCAGAGTGAACGCTTTTTTCAGCGAATATTCTCAAAAACGACCAATCCGATGACTTGTTATTTAAAAAAAAAATTAAATTACTGCATAGAATAATTGCTACTTATCAGTTGATTCCGATGTTTGAAGGCAAAGATATGACATAAAAAATTTCATCAAACCAAGTGGAAATATTTTGTAATAATCCTATTCTTTCAGACAGACTTACACATCTAATAACAAATCAACAACACTTCAATTATGTTTAGAGCGTATGGCATAATAGTTTACGTGTCTCTATCAATTATCATTTCAAATACCAAAGAAATATTGACAACTTTTGAAGACTCAATCTAATACTTTGCTTACTCACTAAAGAAAATCGGATAATGTGTCATTACATAACATTTATCTTTTCTCAAGATTGTAACAGGCCAAAAAATAGACAGCATACAGTGAATAAATTTTAGGAAAAAAATCTAACCGTGGAATTAATTATTTCACCAAAAATTCTAAATTCAAAGAGTTCTCTGGCAATAAAATAAGAATAATAATAATCATACCTATTTCACCGGCAGTTGGTCATGCATTTAGAAGCGCAGAAATCGTCCTTGAAGTGGAACTGGTAGATATGATAACAATATATCACCTGAAAGAGATGCGACAAAAATCAGCTCTCATGGTTAAAGACAAGTGATAATTTTACCCTTTCAATACATTTTCAAGCTAAAATACCTCAGCATACAATAAAAAGCGATTGGGGAAAGTTTGTGCAGAATTAAGTTTGACTAACTTCAAAGTATAATGTGCAGAGTTGCATTAATTCATATTGAATGCGCTTCATAGAACGTGCAGGGGCCTTCCTTGCTGCACTAACTTTGAACATGTGCAAGGCGAACATTCTAAGCATATTCACTGAACTAAGTTAGGGAACCACGGCAAGGATAGTTGATTTATCACATTATTTGACTGATGTCCGCAGGTTGTACAATCCAAGACGGAGTGCGAAAAATACCTCCCGATTCATATGAAGTTCGAAGTTTATTTCATATTCTCCTTTCAAATGTCTACTTAACGTGAAAGCGACAATATCATGAATACTAATGCCTTCATTACACATTTCGCAGAATTTCTGAATGTGAATTCTTAAAAAAATTCGGACCACAGTACTATAATCCACTTTTTATATTTGTATTTTTTATCTTTGTAAAAAAAAATTCGATATGCCTTCTGGGGGAACGAGAACTTTTTTTATTAGTCCCAGTAACCGAGGTTTGATGGCGACTTTCCAGTCGAAAGATGAAGAGGCTGATGGGGCTGGTGGCCAGATTAGTAACGATAGCGTAGGTTGAATTTGCATCTACATCTACATAATAACCTGCGAGTCACCTTTAGAGTGTTTGGCAGGGGGTGATCAATCACCAGCATGCAGCATGCATTTGGACTCCCACATGCACACCACACGGTCCAAGAAACGTCCCGTATAATAACAAACTATACTATTATATGCTGTTAGAAATAGAATATAGAATAGAAATTCAGAAACATGCATTAAGTTTTACATGGGTTCGTAGGCTACACTACAAGTCATGCAATCTATTTATGAGTTCTATCGCTGCCGTTTTAATCTCTTATTGGTCGTGGAAAAAAAGATATTCTGAATCTGTTTGTTCTACAGTCAATCTCCCTTATTTTATTTCTATGATCTGATCTTCCGTAGTACGTTGACGTCCGTAAGATATGGCTAACTTCGTTAAAAAAAGACACTGCTCTTGAATTTATCTGAAAGGTTTGGTCTAGTTTTCAATCTATGGTCTGACAGATATTCCCATCTGAGTTTATCTTAAAGGTTAGTTACACTTACAAGACTATCGTAACGACTTTTCACGTCCCTGGAAGCTCTTCTTTGCACGCGTTCTAACTATGTTATTAAGCCTTTTCCATGAGGGTCCCAAACACTGACAGCGTATTCTAAATGCGGTCTAGCAAGGTATGCAAAGGGTATTATGGGGTAGCAAATTTCTCTCACTTTATCATCGCACTTTCCTAATACTCTTTTAATAAAGACGATTTTACGATTAGCTTGACTTATTATTTCCCGAATGTGTTTATTCATAGATAGATCATTATTGAGTCCAACTCCTAGAGATTTCACGGATTCAACTGCCTTTAATTGGGTGCCCAGAATAATATAGCTATGTTGTAGGGAATTATTCTTCTTCAGAAATTCATTATTACGCATTTTTTCAAATTTGATTCTAACTGCACGGTTTTTTTTGGCACTGTAGGAGCACGTGGTTGTGAGGACCTGGCGTTAGGTGGAGATAGAGGAGCAACTGGAGATGTGGGTGAGAGTTTACGGGACTAGACGGTCAGCAGATCAGGACACTACGCCGCCTTTGTTGATGGTGGAGGAGCGAAAGCGGGTTTTGAAGGCGAGGGCGCTTTTCGGGGATGGCATGCTGGATTTTCTTGAAGACAGGGCAGCCCAGATAGTTGGATGGGTGATTTCCGGTGCAATAGGGCGGTCTCCTATTATTTTTTTATTGCCTTAATTGAAAGATTATTACTCCTGGGGTACGCATTTCACGCTTTTAGATTTTTAAATGACGATATCTATTTTTCGCGATTGAATGAAAAGTGAAAATTCTCAAGCGTGCGAAAACGTGACGGCTAAGTATGAATGCAGGGAAAAGCCCGTGTGATGTCATTTTGGTTCCCGCTGTCGCCGTGTAAGTTGACCTTCGGGCGAGGGTATGTGTTTCACTGCGATGCAGGCTGCTAGCAGGTAGCAGATCACCCTGCTAGCAGGTAGCGCTTGGCTTAAATAATGATTATTAATACCTTATCAAACGAAGAAAACTTTCCGACCTTAGCCAGTTTTAATAGGTGATTATTTAGACATGTTTCCCTGAGGTCGATGCCTCATGCATGCAATGGTAATCGTAGGCGATGTAAAACTCCTATCTACTCGTATAGAAACTAGGTCCCTGTGACGTCACAGAGTTGCATCGCATGGACGCCAATCTCGCCTTTTTCAAATGAGGATAAAATTGACCATTGCCATTCGTCTAAACTGGTATTTGTAAAACCAAATGATTTGTATATTAAGAATGCAGTAATGGTGGGTAATGAATCGCAATCAATGCCTTTTGTTTTCTTTGATGAAGGAAACTACCCTATTAGCGCATTTGGCTGGAGTGTCTTTCAGTTTAGAACATCCGGCCAATGATGGTCATCTGCCCGTGTGTTGCAACGAGGTTTGAGTCCACATGTCCGGTGTGAGTGTTCACAGCGCTGGCATGAGGTACATGGAGTAGGTCAAGGTGGAGGACGATATTTTTTCTTTGGCCTTGCGATGGGTTTATCAGTTTCACCGGAAAGATTGGGAACGGCTTCGGAGTGAGTGCTGGTCGCTCTTTGTGAGGGTGAGATTCCTTGACTAATTTTAGCTTTCAGATTTTTTGTCCCGATGAATCTTTTTTAACTTCAACACCAAATATTTCAAATCCGCACCCCTTAGAGTCTCGTTGAGAGGCTTTTTATCAGTCACCCACTCAGAAAATAAAGCTTCTAGGTATAGTGTATAGGAAGATGATGTTGAAGGTTGAAGTTCGTGCGTCATTTTTAATCGCAACGTAATGGTTTATAAGCTTTTACTGTACAGAGTTTGGCTTAAAAGTTAGCAAGACTTCTTTTTTGATGGTAATTTATATCATTTTTTCATCACACCATAGAATTATGTTTATTTTCCCATATTCAAGGGGCAATTATAGTAAAAAGCAAAGGCCTAGGCCTTAAATAGGTAGAATAATTTGTATTTTTATGAAAAGGTAATTTTTTTTAGATTGAAGTTAATGACTAATTATAAAATGCCAATTACTTTTTATAAATCGTTTTGCAAACGGCGTATATCATTTCCATCAACCAGTTCCCAAGGACTGACAAATTATTATATTGATAATATTGCAATATTTATATTGAAACACGTGAATTAAAGTGTTATATGACCTCACTACTAAGTAAAGAACTTGACACAGAAGAAAAACTAGGGTCGAATGACTGTAGCAGTAAAAATTAAATTAAATTCCGAAAAATCGTTCAAACTTCTATGAGCATTTCTCAAACTTAAATTTGCAAAAAATAACTATCGAAAAAGCTGATGACGTGATTATGCAAATTTTCATGTAATGCATGTGTTAAATAGGTTTTAAATTTCGAAGCATAAAACATGAGAATGGGAGTAAATAATTTATCGGTCTGAATTTCATTCATTTTGGTCAAATCTTACGAATGAAAGCTTTTCATAAAACCTTCTAAAAAGCCATAGGATTTGTCAATCAGATTTTACTTCTTTCACTATAGTGACCAGCCTTAGGCCACGGAGTAGTACATAAAATGGCATGGTCTCCACATACTTAATGAACTCTAAATCCCGGCGGGTGAGGCGAAATAACGCTCGCGGAGAAAAAATAACTCTGGGACCGTAAATATTTTTAGTGGGGCAGCAGTTTTCCGAAAGACCAATAAGACGGTCCCCGTAAGGCCCAGAACGTCCTTAAGGATGTCTTTAATCCGTCTACCTCGAACGCAGCAATATTTCCGATAGCTCCTCCGCTCGTATGAAGACCACGCTCATATGCCATGGCCCGAGGAAAGAGTGCAATAAAAGGAAGAGAAGAAGCGGAATCTTTATCCCCGCTCTGAATCCATCCCACCTCAGGGTATTCATTCCTTATCGATCCGGCAAACTCACCCCCACTCACACACATTGTCCGTAAAGACCCCGGGGGTCGCGACTTATTGCAGCCAGCCCCACCCCCCCCCCCATATGGCCCTCTTAAGTGTGTTGTCCCTATTTTCTAAGGCTAGCGTCTTCATATCCATGAAATCCCTACCTCCGCCTTCAAATCCTCTAAAATTTCTCTGCAGAAAAAGTAAGCTTCCATTGATCTACAGATTTGGTGTTTGAGTTGCGTTGTAATCTCCGTAGAATATCAATAGATCGATAAATTAAGCGAAAGAACACAACGTATAAGTAATAATAAAAGTAATATCACGTAATGACTACTAGCGCTTGGGTTACGCCGCGTTAAAATTAGCTACTATAATGAGGTAGCCAATGCTGTTCAAAGGAAATTTTAACTCGTAAATTTCCAAAACTACTGCGTAGAGAAAATAAATTCAGAAAGAAATGCAATAGTTAGAAAATAAACATGCGCATTCCTGGAAAAAACATTACCGGCGCCTAGTTTGAGTCCAAAACGGAAAGATTATAAAAATCGGTAAATCTCCTAGAAAAGGGATAACATTGTTATAAACTTAACGTTCTATACAACGGCGGTATAAGGCGGAAAACATACCGTCTTTTAAAAATACTTAAGAAGTCTCGATTTAAATGATTTAGACTAAGCGTGCCACATTTCATAGGGAATAAAACGCTCAGCATTGGAAGCAAGCAAAACATTCCTAAGAAATATGTCGTCCTACGTATCAGTGAAGAGTTTAACCTGCATCTTGTGCTGAGTCTAGTTCTGTCTTCAAAGGAAATAAAGCTACTGAATGCAATCCTGTTTCTGTCTGATTTCTCGCATGTAATGTTGTCTTAAGCTAATGTACCCCTTTTAAATGCTAATAATGTACCAAAAGATATAGGATAGGAGTATTTTTTATTATTAATTCACTTCGGTGAAACTCATTGAGCACCTTGCTTCTATAAATATCTGTGCAAGTGGTACATTTAGGGGAATAGAATAGAAAATTGTCCTCGAAAGATAAAGTTAATGATGAAGAAGGAAGAAAGAAGTGCTTATTGCCTTAAAAGTTATGATAATGCTCTACTTGTCACGTGATAAGATTATTGTGCCGTAACTATTGCAACAACTATGAAAAATTTTCCGTCGTTGCTACAAAAAGATGGTCAAGAGAGAAGAAAAGCAAGATTTCTGTTGCTCAGCCAACAGTTTTCTCATCTCATAGCCTAGGGATGTGTGAAGTTGATCAAGTGGACCAGTTTATTGCTTCAAATAGGTCCAGAATAAGATAGAATAAATGGTGGTGGCTAAAGTTAGCCTAAATACGTGCCTTCTTTATCGAAAAATAACTGATCAGAGAAAAGTCTTTTTTGAAATATCGAAGGTCACTTGCCTTGATTATGGTAAAAATGTTTGAAAATGATCTATCCAAGGAAATTAAACTCATGTTCCCATTAATTCTGTTAGATTTGATCGCCTAAACCTCTGGCTAAAATGTATTGTTACCTAAAGACGAAGAGTAGACTGTAGAGGGAAAGCAAAATCCTTCTGTTGTAAATGCAACGTTGGCCTTCATCCTTAATTTTTCTACGAATATCATGTAAAAGTGTCAAAATATATAATTTTTCTAGTTTATATGCTCTTTATGCATCGTCTTTTAACATCAAATCACTGTCATAATTATTGTACTCTTTTACTGAATAAATTTAGCAAAACTTCTAATGGAATGCACTACAGCAACCCACATTACTGCCGCCTATGCGTGACGTCCGATATATCGGACGGGCTGAACTATTTGAACTATTGATTGTAAAAATTTAAAAATTGCATAAATTAGTTAAAGTGAACCTTAATAGCAAGAAAAATAACTTTTTAAATAAATATTTGACAAAAATAACTTTATGCACTAATGGGTTAAGCTAATGTACGAAAGAAAAGGAATTCTACAAGATGAAGCGCCAGGAAAATGCCCAAGAGGCCTCTTGCGTCACCAAAATGTTCGAAAATAACACCCGTGTTCCATAAAAATTATTAATATTTTTGTTTACTCCAGGTTAATTATTCACAACATTTTTAAAATCCTCAAAATAAAGATTGTTCTGATTAATGAATTAATAAGTGAAATTAAATAATTGTAGCAATAAGAAGGAATTGGACGGAATTTTTGCAATAGCAATGATAAGTTGCATTCATTAAATCTATTTGATTGCTTAAAGTTGGCTACATTTAGTTTTTAATGAAGAATTCCGCTAACGCAAGCTGATTTCCAAAGATATTACTCATTAACGCTAAAGAGAGTTTGACTTGAAGTTGGGAAGACACTGAAAATGCTGCATTTTCTATGCATAGGGAACTACCGCGATCCTGCACCCCCATTTCACTTTTAACGAGCCCTGCAGCATTTATATTAGTTAAATTTAGGTGGACCACTTACTATTAGCACATATCCAGACCCGGTGTCAAAAAGAACTTCCCATTCGAAGGCAGAAAGGGGAATTAGAGGCATGATAACGTCGTTGTTCTCCCTGCAATGTCATCTTCCTTCGTCTTCTAGATGGTACTATCATATTAGACTCCACTCATGCAATGCACGCCGTCCCTTCGTGTATCTGTCAAACATCACCTTCCAAGTAAGCGTATCCCGCTACTCGTCGAAGCTAATGCGAAAATGAGCCAGGTGCGCCTGAATTTATAAAGACGCAGAAAAATTAAAATTTCAATGAACAAGGAAGTTTTTCGATACTTAAATTATGAGACTAAAATCCTTTTCTTAACGGTCTAGTGTGCGTGAGCCGCTCCCTGCGCAATCTAACGAAGCTTCCCTTCTGAGACGCTAGATGAGAACTCCTGTCCTCTGCAATATCATCTCCCATCCTCCGTCTGATGGCACTATCACCATGGGCAGCACGGGTCTTTTGAGAACGAAAAAAAAGACGAGGCCGCGGTAATTTGTCGCCGCGAGCGAATAAGGCCGCTCCGGCGATAAGTGCCGGCAGGATAAAAAAAAAGCCGAAGAGGTGATCAGTGGGATGAGTAGGTGATGGGACGCAAACGGGCGGAAAGAATTCGCAGTCACCTTCCTCTTCCCTCCTTGGGAAAAAGTGGGCGGGGCCTTTGGAGTGGAGTCCTGTCAAGCGGAGGAAGATGGACGAATAGTGATTTGCATTTTGCGAGCTGGAAGAGGCTCCCGTGGTGCGATGCTTGTAGACCATGGGAAGAACGGAGGAAGAGGGGTCGGTGGAATACGGAGAAAAGTGGATGCTGCGTGTGTTACGCGTGTGTGTCCCTTGGAGATAAGCAAAAGATTGAGAATGGAGGATGAAGAAGGTGTCAAGTTAAGACATTACCTTCCTCCTTCATAAAGGCGACATGAGGAGGTTGGCGGTAACCGAGACGCAATCGTTTTATGGATCGAGAAAATTTTCTTTGCACGCTGGCGCGCGCGCCCGTTGGCTGCGGAGTAAATTCAAAATAGGGCACTGTGGCGCGACTAAATTCGCAAACTTTCCGCAGCGGTGGAACCCATAAAAAAGGGGAATAAGCGCCGAGCTATTCATCTCGCAATATCAAAAAAAAAAAATGCAACGGCGCGAAAAGGCTAACACGAATCTAGTTCAGACGTATTCACGCATCATATGATTTGGGAGATAATGCAAAACAGCAGGCATAATTGCAAAAAATAACAGGAGAGATGAAAAAATGTAGCAGTCATTTGAAAATTAAAAAAATTACCTGTACCTAATTTAGTTTTTTCATTTATATTACCTCACTCTGTATCATGAAAGCTTCACCAAAGTTGTGAAAATGTGACCTAAGACAAAACAATTTCAAGATGAAGGAACGGGCACCATCAGGACCCCATTTCCAGGTTAGTACTAACACGATGATGGAATTCGAAGCATCTTCTTGAGTTTCGTCCTGAAATGGGTATTTGATGGCAAAAAATTGTCTAGTTTGATTGTTGTTTCACCAATAATATGTGAAGAATTCGTGAGCATTGATATACGGGAAAGCAACAACGTCGATATTGAATTTGGTATTCGAAACATAATTTTTGGGAATCCGTAGTTACCTGAATACTAGTATTTTATCTAGCCGGAGAAATAAAATCTATATTTACATCATATTGTTCTATTCGAAGACTTCTGAGAGATGATTAAACATAAAAGTTATCTACTTCTTAGTTAGCCTTTAGGAGCGCAGTGTTGAAACTAAAATCCACATATAATAGAATATAAGAATTTTCTCCATCGTTTAAACTTAGGAACCTTCTTTAATTAAAAGGTTGCTGCATCCACAGTTGACCTATAAAAGCCAGGTGCATTCATACTCCTTGGAAAACTTAAGGTAAACGCCAACGCATTTGAGCTAAATAAAATCATAGCCGCTTTAAAAGAAACGTTTCTAACTTAAAAGCTAATTTAAGTGATCAATTACGAATTTTTGGAAGCCAATACTCGCCAGAATAAGGACTTAATTCGTATTTGTATTCTAAAGCCCCAAGGAACAGGAAGCAGAGTAAAATATTTTAGTTAGAATCACAATTTTTTTTCGTTTGCGGATTGACCCATTATAACCCAAAGATGCTTCTAAGCAACATCAACAATGCATAAATAATCTGCTCTATTCAGGAAATATCTAAACTACGCATTATTTTGTGGTGTTAATTGTAATGACTAATAATTTAGCTACCACGATATTTATGATTGAGTGCAAAATTTTCAAGTTTTCACGATGAAAATTCTTGAAATTTGAATTCTCCCCAAAGTAGCTCTGGGTTAGAAAGGGTTAAGACACATTATTGACTTCGTCGAGAGCAGGCGTGTTTTTGCTGAGCTCCTCGCCATTTTCTGGTCTGTGTTTTCTTCCGAGGTATTCTTCGCCGATTACTGCGGTGAGATATACATCTACATATTGCCACTTAGTTAAATTACCTCCCCCATTTTATCACGTTTTATTAAACTCAGTTTCTGGTTGGCCATCCGGGAAAATCTTGCTACCCGTATTTCGACCACTTCTCGAATACCTAGAACGCTGAAATTTACAGGATACGTCAGAACTTGATGACAATGCAATTTTCTTAATCTTTTACTACGATCTCAACAGTATATTGTGTAATATTTAAGAATAAATATCAAATCCGAAATTCCAAAAATGGTCACTAAAATGCAGGCGCTGCCATCATTTTAGCAGTATTTAACTGACTTCAGTGCGTAACTACAATAACTTACGCCGTAGTCTATTTGTTATATAATCGGATTCTCAGATCGAGACTCTCAATAGGCATTTTTTTAGTATCATATTTTGTTATTTCTCTTTTGCAGAAGCCTGTGATTTGCTGTTCTTTTTCTGATTTGCCCTAAAAATCATTTTTTACTTCGTGGAATTGTTATTGTTTACCTTTAATAGAAGCCTCCTTCATCTTTCACCTTTCCCTTTTATCATTTTCCTCGAAAATTGTATTTTGCTGCGTGAAATTTTCGTCTTCACGCATAACATCTGCCGTATTTATGTTCAAGTCACCAATTAAATTAAATAAAACCATTGAAAATTGAAGGACGGAGTTAAAGAAATTGAATTAACGGATTAAAAGGGAGTTCATACAAAAGAGGAAATGAACAACCACGCAGTGGGGCTACATAATGATACAGTATGCCAGGACATAGCTTTCTGGGCATCAGAACAAGGTACCTGTAGGTTGGCAAGAAGAAGAGTTTAGTTAGAATATTCTATCGGATTAGCGCACTCACGTCAATTTGGTTTACTTACTTCTACATTAAAAAATATGCGCATTAGTCGTTTTTAAGGAAAATTCATAACGACAATCTTGACTGCTCAACGTGAAATTGATGCATTACATCTTGAAATTGAAAAGTGACGTGGAACAAGACAGCAAGGAAAAAAGTGACCAAGAAGAAGACGTTTACAGGTCAAAACATATTTTAAGGGAATGATGAAGTCACTACGTGGGAGCTGAAGGGCTCCATTTATAAATTTGCTCTCATTATATATTTACCGATAAACCAGGATTTAAAAAAAGAATAGCCTTCAAAAACTGTCCCCGAGTTTTGGAATAATTTATATCTGTGAGAATACATTAACTCTCTTCGAGGAAAAGGAAAAAAAAACTCATTTCCGCTGGGAAAGCCGACAATTGTTGGGATAGGGATTCCATTTCGACAGACATTGATGAAATAAGAGCTTTCGTGGGACCGCTTTACACGGCAGGTGTTCTAATAAATAGCTAACTTAATTCTAGTGTCTCGCGGAATAATGGCGGTAACGGGGTAGAAATTTTTCACAAGGTAGATTTCTAAGAAACGTTTTCATTTCCTCTAGCAGTACGTAAGTTTTGATGAAAATTTTCAAAACAATTAATGCAACTCTGCTTAAAAATGCATTAATTCTGAACATTTACTGCATTGAATAAATAATACGGAATTCGAAAATCTGCAGCAGCGTTTTTTCAGCTTGGCAAATAAAGTAAGCTCATGCATAAATAAGGTAGTTTCCTTCATCAAAGAAAATAAAAGGAATTGATTGCGATTCCTTACCCACCATTAGTGTATTCATAATATACTAATTATTTCGTTTTACAAATCCCAGTTTGGACGAATGTTAATGGTCAATGGTGATTGGCGCCCATGCGATGCCACTCCACGTGACGTCACAGGGACCTAGTTTCTATACGAGTAGATAGGAGATTTACATCGCCAATTACCAATGCATGCATGAGGCACAGAGCTCAGGGAAACTTTTCATAATAATCATCCATTAAAATTACCAGTTTCCTTCGTTTGATAGGGTAATAATAATCCTTATTCAAGCCAAGCGCTACCTGCTAGCAGGGTGATCTGCTACCTTCTAGCAGTCTGCATCGCAGCGAAGCACATAACCTCGCCCCAAGTTCACTTCACTTGGCGACAGCGGGAACCAGAGTGACGTCACACGGGCTTTTCCCTGCATTCCTTCTTAGCCGTCACGTTTTCGCGCGCTTGAAAATTTTCACTGTTATTGTAATCACGAAAAATGTATATCATCATTTAAAAATCTAATAGCCTGAAATACATACTCCATGAGTAATAATCTTTCGATTTAGGTAATAAAAAAATAATAGGAAACCTCCCTATAGAGGCCATCCAAGCCCGGGAGAACGAACGCTTGAGTTTGCGAGGAGTCGCAGCACATTGAGGAGTTGAGTGCCAACGACGGAAAACATTATCGGCGGTAATTAGGCGACCATATATGTCCGCTTCGTTTTATCAACCCCTTATCCCTGGATGCGGGCAACCAGTTGAGCTCATCCGAGAAAGTAGGTACCCCTCACTTCACCCAACCTTTCAGACTCGCCCCAACTCGTCACTGAACTCCTCTTTCCGTAAAACTGTACTTTCAGGCGCAGCACTCCGTGCCCTTTCTCCGCGAGCCCTTCTTAATCATCCCGCCCAGTTCGTAACCTTATCGCGCAGTTGAGTCCTTGTTTTCTACTTTTTCTCAATAACTGGAGTTGAAATATTCCGACGTCAAAATATGAATTTTACGACTCAACATTCGCGAAAGATAAGCCAGGTGGCACTGATTGTGATTGTTGCAGTCTTTTTATAATTATATACCAAGGACAGCTATATAAAGTTGGGTGGAATAAATACCCAATGCTTTAAATAAAGCGCTCTTACCCAGGCAATAGCCTGTGCCTCGGTTGACTAGGATATTATTCCAAAAATATTCCTGTTTACACTATGTTATGGTCACGCGATAAGCTGATTACACTATTAGGATTTTACAAATCTTTTAAAGATTTATATCAATAAGGATAAAATCAAAAGATCAATAATGGCCACGTAAGAGCTCTCACACATTAAATCCGTATTGCTTTACTCCTCTACATTTACAGGAACGCGGGTACGATAGTCGTAATGCCAAAAAATAGTAGGGTACTTACGGTGTCTATAACTTCGGTAATTATCTGTATGAAAACCCAATGAACTCATTCTCACAATCATTAAGTTATTTAAAATCACTCTTAAAGAATAATTAGCAAATAAAGCAGTTGAATCAATTCTATGCTTAATAAACCCTTCTAATACTCTTCTATCCCCGGTAAAAAATATTATCTATGCATCTAAAATAAGGTCTTAATCCGTTATATTTACACCATCTATAACTGAAGAGCGGCTTTACCGATTTCATTCATTTTTTGGTTTTTTGGATTCGTCTCAGCCTCGCAAGCAGAATGGGGAACATGCATGAAATTTGTTCATCATGCTAGTAAGTCTCACTGAATAGACAATTTCCTCACGAGTCCAAACATATAAACGAAAACTCTCCTAGTACTCTATAACGTCTTTAAATGCTAATTAAAAGTGCTCGAATATTGCTTGAAGTCACGTGACCTGAAACGCCTTCTGCCGTCATCGAACGGTACACTATTCACTTCGCTAAGAGAGAAGAGCTGTAGAGCCTTGAATTCAAGATGTCGAAGTAAAAATAGCAATTATTTTCGTCAAATTTGCGCTTGAGCCCCTGCATTGACCGATTTTCTATCCACTTCCTCAGTCTGTCATCAGTGGATACTAAGCCGTGACGTCACGCTCCGATGCCGTCGTATTTTCAAGCAGCCGATGAAGATTAATTTTCAAAGACTCATAACTCAGCTAAAAAACATAATTCATCCGCCAGATTTTCGACGAGCACATTTGAGGTAGGGACCTTCATATAATAGTACTTTTAAAAAATTTTGTATGTTCCCTATTATCATTAAAATATCGAAAAGTTCACGAAAAAAAAATAATATTGACGAAAGAGGTATTTTTTTAGGAGTTGAAAACATGGTAAAAAGTTGTCAAGTCTAAACTAAAAACTAAAAAATTTGTTTTATTTTTACCAATTTAATTACTGACCTTGGTAACAATATTAAAAGCATATTGATGGATTGAGAAAATTGATACATTCAAGTCGAGTAAATTCGTGCTATGCCCAGCTTGAGTGGACCGATCACCACCGTACTTGTAAAAAAAACACTCGTTCACAACAAACAATCGTTCAGATTACCAGCCAATGCCAATTTGTTCGTTTAAAGCAGGCATAATGATTTTATGGTCTGGCAAATGCCGCCAAACATTGCCAGTCATTCCAAGATCGACTGCTGCCGATGAAATAAATGCTTGCCTCAAATAATGAAACTTGCGGCGCTATGTGAAGAAACATCAACTGACAACAAACATGAGAGTTGCATTGCTGAACGATACATTTGCTGAATAGATCTCCAAGCAATTTTTGAGTATCGGAAATGACCGCATTCCTGTCTACGAATATTTGACTGCTTGTGGTCTCATTCTAAGTGACCCATATTTTTCTAATGGTCAATTATATGTTGCATGTTCACGTGCTACTAAACCATCCGCTTTACTTGCTCTTGTGTATGAAAACAAAAACACGTAGTTTAACAGAAGATACTTTGCTTAACAGAATAAAGCCGAATGTTTCTGTATCACACGACAACAATTCTAAGATTGGTTTGACGCAGATCTCCAAACACTTGTCAAATCAACTTATCCTTGCCCATCTACGCACGATTTCATGTTCTCTTTCACGCCATTCTTCACCTATTATTTATATTTAATTCGGGGTCTTCCTTTTCCGCTCTTGCCATCTACTTGTCCCACGACGACTGTCTTCATCGATCATGTCTCAAGATATGGCCTGATGAAGACATTATTTTTCTCACTCCTACTCGCCCTTGGACTTCCTTATTACGTATCCGGTCGATCCATTTGATCCTCATCCTTTTTTTTTTTGAAGCACCACAATTCGAAGACCTCTATCCCTTAGCTGTCATTTAACATACCTTTCTTCCGTAGGACGCATACTACAAATGTAAGTCCTGATAAAATGTTTTCTTACTTCTACGTTCAAATTTTCCGCTCTAAGAAGATCTATCTTTTGGTAGAATTTTCTCGCCTGGAATTTCTGATCTATATTTTTATTTAGCTTCTTCCATTGCTAGTTATCCATCTTTACAAATAGCAGAATTCATCCACCTCTTTCAGCTGTTGTTAGCCTATTTTAGTGCTAGTCTTCAATTCGTGTCTTCTGATGCATACTAATTAATATCTTGGTTTTTTTCGCGCTTGTTGTCAGCTTATTTATCCATTGCCCTACCCATTTTAATCAGAATCTTTTTCAAATCCTTCTCTACCTCTGTAATGATGGCTATGCCTTCGGTAAATGTAAATAAGCTTATTTTCATCCATATAGCAATGGTGTGAGTGTGTATCTTTCCTTTCACTCTCATGTCCTCATCCATTTCTTCTGCTGGTGAGTGGTGAGCTGCCCCAGTGCCATCTATTGGTTACTCTAGTGGGACAAAGCAAAGGGAGTTTTCTTTGAATTAACCCCCGCAGAAATCATTCTACACATAAGCGTCCTGATAGCACAATTGGTACAGCACCCGACCGGCAACCGGGAGGTTCTGGAGTTGACTCCCAGTCAGGCCGTATTTTTACTCTCTGATTTCTCGCTCTTTCCAACTACCTCAGCGGCGTTGTCCTCGTCCTTTTTATATTCTATGTTCCTATTCCATTCTCTCCTACCCTATAAATTTATTTGTATGTTTGCGCTTATGGCATTTTTCCTGTTATCATTATAACAATTCAAATATTATTTATATTGGTAGGGCCGTTCTTGATAAATGAACATATGGAGTGACTAAACTGTTCATTGACCGTTATGCATTACGAAGTTTGCCGGAGCAGCAGGTCTCACAAAATTCTTAGCTCTTTGTAAAATTAGCTGTCTTATCAACCAAAAACATTTCTTGCGTTTGAAAAAGTGGCATAATAATGACGAGATAAAAAGAAATTACAATAATATTTTCCTACTCAGGTGCTGAAAGGCATATTTGTCATGGAGAAAATATGTACCACATCGGCAAAGGCAAAACTTAAGCTCCCAGCTATCATGTTATAATTCCATTCTTGTTATTTTAGGAAATTTATTTAATGACCAAGCTGTATCAAAGCATCAAATATTCTATCAGTAGATTTTATGAGCAAGTATTTTTATTTTTTTGACAACGTAAATAAAAGGTATTTAAAGAGAAGTTTTAAGCCGGGGAAGTATATGGAGAATATTTTAGTGATGTTCATGTGGCTTTGAAGATGTGAATAGATAGTGATTGGCTTAAAAACATTGCTGAATGACAGGTACAGTTTTAGGATTCAAGCATTAAATCGTTTATAAAATCTAGGTAAGGGATCGGTGGAGAAAACAGCGGGTGCGGTCAAGGGAAAGGAAGCAAAACGAGAAAGCAGTTGACTCATGCCGGGTGACGTGAGATGACTGCTGGATGAGATAAAGAGAGATGTTATGAATGGATCGCGTATTTAAGTGGCGGAAGGATACAATGATGCTAGAGTATAGGATGCTCAGCCAACGGGGAAATGGAGAAGTGCAATAGGAAATGGTGCTTCCGAGTTAGAGTGGAATAAATAAAGTAAGTAAATGTGGCTGAATGAGACATGCGATGCGGGAGAATGCTATTTGCAATGAAGTAGATTACTTGTAAAGGGGCAGAGGAAAATTGGTCCTTATGCACCTTTGAGAGGCGTCATTTTAAAAACATGAGCGATGTAGGAGAGAAGAGAAGCCTCATGAAAACCTTGATAAGAAGACGGAACAACCTTATAGGCCACATCTTGAGACAAGATGGCCTGATGAAGACAATCGTCGAAGGACAAGTGGAAGGCAAGAACGGAAAAGGAAGACCTCGAACAAAATATATGGAACAAGTAAAGAAGGATATGAAAGAGAAGAAATACGAAGGTGTGAAAAGATTAGCTGATAGGAGAACTGAGTGGAGAGCTGCGTCAAACCAATCCTAGGATTGTTGACGGGTGATGATGATGATGATGAGTAATGAATAGTCTACGTTCTGTAAACATTATTTCTCACGACTATAATGCTGTGATGGAACTTGTGCTTATTAAGAATGAATAATAAACAATTCATCGTCTCTTGAGGTCAAACCACACGCATCCCCGTGATGATAGAACGATGATAACAGTCAAATGCTTCTAGAAAATCTCGTTCAGGTGACATGTCCACTAGGGTGGTGCGAAAAAACTCAAGTTCCAAATTTCGTGTCGTAATAGTGCGGAAAAGTTGCGATACGTTAGTACAAGAAAAACAAAAAAAGAATTATTAAAATCGGACGTCATCTTCCGATCCCGCAAAGCACCTGAAAAATGACAAAAATGAAAAAAATTGTTTTTTTTTTCGTTGTAAAAATAAATAAATTAAATTAATACCTTTTAACGCTGTAGCAAAAAATGATTACAAATAGCATAGGGTATTATTTATATATGCATATTTATGGCTTTTAACTGTTATTACCGATCACACAAGATCATTAAAAATGTATACATTTTGCAATTTAGCCAGTTTTTCAGTTTTGCAATAATTACTTGAGGAAAATTTTTGAGAAGTGTTAATTAGCTATTTAGATCAAAAATGACAATAAAACTGACCACTAGAATTGAAAGGCAAAATTGCACTTTAAAAAGGCAGCATGTTAACCCTATTTAAACCGAAAGTGAAGATGTTGAGGTTTTAAATGACGCAACGCAAAGTTCAACAATCAAGGAGAAAGTTGTTGACTAGGAAGATTACATGCCTAGTACATCCAAAAAATATAAATCACCATGGCAAATGAGGGTAAAATTATAAACTACAGCTTTTCATTGTGATCAATACGGGGTGTCTCACCGTACAGCTGCTGCTATAGCATCAAGTGTACTTGTAGACATTGGTGTTATAACTGAAGAATATACTTCTAAGTTCATTGACCGATGTAGAATTAAAAGGGAAAAGAAAAATATTATAAGCGATTTACAGCAAATCCATCTTAATTTAGGTGAGCTACACGGTTATACTTTGACGGATGGGTAGACAATACCATAGTAATAGAAATGATTGAATCGAAGGAGTACTGTCGGACAGTTGTAGCGGAACACCATTCTCTAATAAAAGAACCGGCTTTTGTGTATTTGAGTTATGTTTCTCCAAGCTCCGGGTCTGCTAAAGATATAGTGGTCTCCATACTATCTTATCTCTCTGATGAAGGAGTATCATTAGAGTTCTTAGAGTTAGTTTGCTGTGATGGCACGAACATCAACATTAGATGGAAAGGTTGCACTATTAGAAAGCTCGTAAAACACCAATGACACCCGCTGCAGTGGGCAGTTGGGTTACTTTATTTCATTGAATTACTTTTGTCATATTTTTCAGTATTTAGATGGTGAAACAAGTGGCCAAAAATCATTTAGTGGGCCAATTGGACTAATATGAATGGTTATGGAAAGCTTCCAAACTGCATTTCCATACAATTGAATGTGAGATTCTACAAGTTGATAGATAAATTTTGAGCAAGGACCAAAGTTACCTTATTGACATTAGTCAAGCAATCACAAGTGACGACTTTCCAAATGACTAAGCAAACCGGGATACTGGACCATTTTCACATGCTAGGTGGCTCGTGTGAACAGAGCAAAGGAAACCTCTCGATACATACCTGGATATTAAAAGAAAGTAGTTTTCCCTATTATTGAACGGAACTCTAACTTTGATCACGAAGAGAATGTATTGATGGCGATGGTTTTTTATTACAGAAGGCACATTGGAAAGCTGGGGCTAAAAAGAGTATTTAAAGCCAGACAGACTTAACCAAAAGGCAAACCTATCGTAAACTTCATTACTCCTACCATGAACTTCGAAATAACTGACCATATAGAATTGATTGACTGGAATGTAGTCAAACTATCTACTCCACCTCTTCTTATGAGAATAATTACTAATGAAGAAATAGCTTCCTTCATTGAATCTGGCGATAAACAAGATTGGGATATTATAACTTCCCATATCACACGCAAGCAATGGAGCCGTGTGTGAAATTGGTAACGGAGGCATCCCTTAAGCTTTGTGGCTATCGATCCAGAGATGGATTTATTAAGGCTAATTCAAATCAAGGTCCATTATGCCAGACCTTACCACTACATCGCAGTACATAGTAGTTTTCAAAAGTTAAAATTTAAAAGAAGGACAAAAAATTTAAATATTGTAGAAGCAGTAACCCTCATTGGTTGGATGGATGGAGGGTGTGGGTAGAACTCAAAGTGCAGCCACCTCTCCGCGGTGAGTTCTGGGTTGTTTAAATATTATTAAATCATATATAAACAAAGGAAGAGCTGCATAATCAAACATGTATTTTAGACTAAAATATTACCTTAAGTTATTATGACAAAACTCTGAAAAACCGGCTAAATTGCAAAATTTATACATTTTTAATGATCTTGTGCGATCGGTGATAACAATTAAAAGCCATAAATATGCATATATAAATAATACCCTATGCTATTTGTAATCAGTTTTTGCTACAGCGTTAAAAGGTATTAATTTAATTTATTTATTTTTACAACGAAAAAAAAACAATTTTTTTCATATTTGTCATTTTTTCAGGTGCTTTGCGGGATCGGAAGATGACGTCCGATTTTAATAATTCTTTTTTTGTTTTTCTTGTACTAACGTATCGCAACTTTTCCGCACTATTACGGCACGAAATTTAGAACTTGATTTTTTTCGCACCACCCTAATGTCCACTGGATGTCTGCTGCACTGCACTGGAAGTGCTTCCGGAGCAATTTTCCCGGTGGCCTCATGAGCAGCGCCCCTTCACGGATCCATCGCCGACCTCTTCCCGGGGGAGTTATCTCAAAGCAACGGGACGGGCCTTGTCGCGAGAGCAACCCCCTCCTATCATGTTCTCGAATCCTTCCTCACGGCCATGAGAAGGGCAAAAGACGATATTCAAGCGAGCGTCGGGACGGGGAAGCCTCCTCCTCACTGCTCGCAAAGGGGGGAACACAGGAAGGATTGAATACGAGACTCGTGTTCTTGAGAAACGTGACACCTGCTGCGTGGGCGGGGGGGGAAGCCTCCTACTCTCTCTCTCTCTCGTCGCGTGGAGACATTCCTCCCGCAGTTCGCGACCTGTCAGGCAGACGGCGTTGGCGGAGCAGCGGAGACGTTAAGTGAGGATATTGGAAAGGGGGATTTATTTATTTTTTCCCACCCCACTCCTGAGTGCGCGGGGATGGAGGCGTAGGTGAGCGGGAGTTGGGGGGGGGGGGGCGGGGGGGGGAGGGGGAGCAAAGGGGTTGTTCGGGAGAGGGAACTCCTTGAGAAGGGTTTCTCTCGCCGAACGGCAGCGTCGTGTTGGGTCGGATGTGCGGGTCGCGGATTTTCAAACGAAATCTCTCCCTCCCGCTTGCGTCACTTGTGAAGCGCGTGTTCAATAACAAGACAAATGTTATGCACTGCGAGACAAATCCAGGCCAACGGGAGACCTATGTCTGCGAATAAAATGTCCTTTTTTGTTCTCCTCTTCCTATACCTTCTTCTGAACACCACTCGAGAGCTCGGGTACGAGAAGGGACACGTATTGAAGGACGTTCCCAAATACCTCGGCAAAATCAAGCCTATCCCCATTCAGGGGGTTAAAAATTTCCTCTGCAGAAGCCAGCCAGGAAAACGGCATGACATGAGAGCGATCTGCGGTTAATTGAAGAATCTTCATGAGATAAGGAAAGGAATAAGGAGCTTACTCTAAATTCATAGCAATAAGAAATGAATATTACATGACTTGCATGAGTACGATATAGAATTGAAAAACTTAGAACCCGAATGGCTTTCCAGGATAGCCAGTGTGATATAAAGCTGAAATAACATCTGGCTTCTCCAGAGTTTTTAAGCAAATTTTTCATGGGTTTCATTATAGGTATTTCTTTGAATATCTTACTTTTTTGTGGGAGATGAAAATGTGATTACGCAAAGAATAAGTATATTAAATATGAAATAAATAAACTCATAATGTGAAGAACACATTCCATCAGATACTGGCCACCTCGTGAATGTCGCAGTAAGAATATGGAATTAAAATATCGGCACTCGGCTTTTTGATATTAACAATCCAGACTTAAAAGTTTCCCTCATACTGGATGGCTACTCAGACGCGTTACAATTCCCTGGTATTCATGGTTTACCAGAATAGTGGCAACAGAAGCGTTGAGTTGTCGCAGGCTTAACTGTCTATTGCCACAAGTTAACTGCCAGGATGATGAATCATAATTTCGCAATTTAAAAAGTCGCGAAGAAGAATAAGCGACTAGAAATGTTTTGTAAATATTTTGTTAATAGGAATTCGTAAAAATAAAGTGATTACACGCATATAAAACTACACCACTCACAAATTGAATGAATGAAATCAGTTTAGAAACGGATTATTTTATGATCTTCAGCCTTCTGCGTACTAAAATGTAAACAGATAATTTCAAATTTCTACGATGCCAGATCGTAACGCTTTTTCTCTCCTTTCCTAAAGGCATCCTGAAAATTACCCATTGATAAAAATGCAACACCGTACGCATGATGCAATGTAGCTATTTAAGTGATCTTTTCTAAAGGTATAGAAAAACATTCATGCCCAAATAATGTTAAGGATCTAGATAAGGGCTGAAAATTTTCAGTAGGCAGTAGATTCCAAACACGTATACTCTTGTTTAAGAAGGAGAACGATCCAAAGAATTAAAATTCTCCTGCTGATTGTTTGTTAACTTAATCCCAATAAATACATGTGAACTGCAAATACTTGTTTTCCCATTTTTAGGGTAGCAGCTTACCACCAATACATTACACCTCTAATATAAAGTATTAAGCTTGTTTTAAGAGTGGGAGTATGAGGAGGTACTCAAATAAGCAAAGCACATTAGCAAAATATGCAAGGAATAATAATAGAAATTCCCACGCCTGAATTGGTTACGTTTTCACGTCATTACAATCTGAAAGTAGGGGCTAAATAAACAGCAGAAACGCCAAGGGTAAAATATTTCTAGGGCGTCTAAATAACATTTGTTCCTTGATAATAATCAAAGATTTAAAATATCATGGATAGGTTTTGATAGCTTTGCGGAACTTCCGAGGAATTTTTCCTTGAAATGAGGGAGGAAGCGTAGGCCGTGATGCATCGCACATGCACTAATTGTTAAGGCCGTTTTACACGGTACACGGAATTGCGCAATCTGACGTGCGTGCGAAGGCGCAATCAAAATTGC
Source organism: Ischnura elegans (assembly GCF_921293095.1). Classification (NCBI taxonomy): domain Eukaryota; kingdom Metazoa; phylum Arthropoda; class Insecta; order Odonata; family Coenagrionidae; genus Ischnura; species Ischnura elegans. The sequence goes on along the minus strand of NC_060255.1, from coordinate 10,034,605 downwards.
GTCGAGTAAAGCGGTGAATTGCTAGAACACATGCGAGAATGCGTGGGTGCGAGACGGCAAAATAGCCCCTGTTCTAATTTCGTTCATGCATTCGCGCAATTCCACGCCATTTTAGAAATTAATGCAGCTCTAACCTGCGCAATTCCGTGCCCCGTGTAAAACGGCCTTTAGGGGCTCTGGTGTTGCCTAGACGACGCCGAAATGGTCGTCAAAATTCACGCCACAATCAACTGCCCCAATGGCTACGGAGGGTAGGGGCCATTTTCTATAAATCAATAAGCGCATGAGATTCAATAGCCATCCAACATCTTCTGTTCCTCGTGCTAGGTCTTGCGAAGTTTTAAGATCACAAAAACGTCCACAGTGAGTAAGCAACACCATATCATCCGACTCTGTGACTTGATCTGTTGAGCCTCTGCTCCGTCGCATGATGCTTTACCCACTACCTACACCGCCGGAACGATTGTGCTCAGAGAGAGTCTCAATGCCCAATATGTCGGCTGCGTCCACTGATGTCCCGACGAGAGTAAACTCCATTCTAGGTGAAACGCGGGCGAAGCATACTTACGGGAATATGGGGATTAATTCGTAGATGGATATTTTGTGCGGTGTCATAATTCGGCGTATACAATTATTTTCCCGGTACAAGGGACATATATTTTTTTTTATTCCCGGTGGTACGAGATCATTACGAGGAAAACATTTTGGAAGTCTTCAAGCAGTTCCTGTGCTTGCTGCTTTTAGACGCCAATGAGCTCTGCCTTAATTTTTTACGCCATTTTCCCGATCCTCATTTGCCACCCGTAGGAGTAATATGACACACATGTCCTCGCTGCGTGCAAGGGTTATAATGACTCCTTTAGACTTCCTTGGCCCATTAAATATCCTATCATAGTCACAAAATTGATCGCGTTGGCTGATAAAACAACTCTTGCGATATATTACTGATGTAGAATTTAGACTGGCTAGGGAGGGGGGATGAGGGACATATTGGGAAATGAGGAGAGTTTCATTGGACTAATAATTGGAAAACGAACCGTTGGAAAGAATGCGGGGGCTGAGACGCCTTCCCCAAAAAATATTCTCCTTCCATCGGCGGATACTTCCACGAGGTCAGAATTTTTTTACACCTCTTAAGGGTTTCAGGCCTTGAAGATACGTTAGGTTAGCAGAATATGACATGAAGAAATTTCCAAGCTTAGCTCGAGGAAAATTTAGCTCGAGTATTGCTAGAAAAGCATATGAGACACACTCAAGTAGTTGGGCACGAATTTGGGGAGGTTTAACAATTACAAAATTAAAGGTCACATTAGAGGAAAACTGTAGTAAAGAATCAGAAAGAGACTTGCATTAGCAATGAAAAGTTAATGAGTATGAAACGCGTGATCAAAGGATGGCAACAAAAGAATTTAATTAAAACACTAAGACAGGAGGCATTCAATATGATTGGAGATACTCAAGTATTTTTTAATGCATTATACATAAAACCACGTTTCATAAAAACAGAAAAATCTGGGGTTTTATCATCGTGGTAAGGGGAATTGTTTGAGGAAAATATTATACATTTAAACATAGATTCAAACCTTGAAAAGGAAAAGGTCAATTTAACAGTGATATGCTTACTGGCCAGTTCACATTCAGAAAAAACAAAGGTACAAGGGAAGCAATGTTGGACCTTTAAGCTCCTTATTGAGAATAGAGTGGAAAAAGAACAAACCAACGTTCGTTGAGTTCGGGGAAGGAGAAAAGGCATTTGGCAACGTGTATTAGAACACAATGCTTGGAATACTGAAATAAATTGGAGTTCTTTTCAATGACAAGGAAATCATCCTCAGTTTATATAAAAATCAAGGAAAGGTGATAAAATCAGGGCTTAGCTGTGAAGATACAATAATTAGGAAAATATAAATACAAGGCTATGCTTTGTCACCCGAAACTTTTGGCAAAACGTTTACATCGAGAAAGCCATTGACTAAGTCACAGAAAAAGCCTCGGAAGAGAGAGAGATCCGTGGAGAAAAAATAAGCATGCTAAGATTTGCCGACGTCATAGCCGTCAAAGCAGAAACAGAGAAGGATTTGAAAAACATTCTGGTAAATATGGGTAGGGTAATGGGTAAATATCAGCTGTAATATAAGCACAAGGAATACCAAGATTAGTATGCAGAAGATAAGAAGAAGTAAAGACTAACATTAAAATAGGGAAGCAAAAACTGGTAGAGGTGGATGTATTCTGTTATTTGGGAAGCAGGATCACTAGCGACGGGAGAAGCAGGCAAGAAAATATCAGCAGCATAGCCCAGGCGAAGAAACGTTCCACCATTTGAGAAACCTGCTTATAGCGGGAAACTTAAACACGGAATTAAAGAAGCAGTTTATTAGAACCTACATTCGGAGTATGCTCCCATACAGAAGTGAGGTATGGACTATGACAGCAGCGGAGAATACAAGAATAGAGACCTTCGAAATGTGGTGCTACAGAAGAATGATGAGGATGAAATGGATCGACTGAGTTAGTAATGAGGAAGTCCTAAAAAGAGCAGGAGAGAATAGAAGCCTCATGGAAACGTTAACAAGAAGACAGACCAACCTTACTAGCCACATCTTGAGATACGATGACCTGATGAAGACAATCGTTGAGGGACAAGTGGGTGGCAAGAACGGAAACGGAAAACCTCGAAAAAAATATATGGTAGAGGTAAAGAGGGATGTGAAAAAGAAGAAATATGTAGGTGCGAAAAGATTAGCTGATAGGGAAATTGAATGGAGAGCTGCGTCTTAGGATTGTTGAACAGTCATGATGATGATGTTTATCGGGTACTTCTGTGGATAAATATCTCGCCGAATATTTGCCAAAAGTGTGGAGCGAATAATAAGTTTATCTAAGGGTATTCAACGAAATATACACTAGGTATTCAACGAAAAAATTAGGAAAATTACTAGAGACTTAAAAATAATTTTCCTAATTTTTGAACATTTGTAATGAGGTGACCGGTTGCAATGTGCTATCTTTTTTGAGTCTATGAATGTAGGTTAACAAAACTTGTCGTCAAACAGTGAAAAACTGGAAATATTCATTTTTATCGCCACCGATTGATGGAGCATTTTAACCATTTACTTTAATTTAAATAAACAAGGAAAACATGGTTCTAATATAGTATTTATTCAAACGTTAAAGCTTCGAGATAGAAGCCACCACATTACGACGGACCTGTACCATTAATATCAACTACCCTATTATCTATATGAATGACAAACGCAGATTAAAATATCAATCGGAAAATAAAAATTAATGGCTGATGAAATTTTCACATGTTCTCCACCGGGAAACAGCGACGGAGATTCCCGATGCTTCGACTCCAAATTTTTCAATACGCAGATTAAAAGGTTGAGAGTTGCCGGGGGTTATATGGTCTCATGCGTTCATGAACAGGAAGGAGCTTCTGAGAGGATCGTTATGTAAGAGTTTAAAGAAAAGGTTAGTGAAGAGTTTGATTTGGCGTGTAGCTCTCTACGGTGCGGAAACGTGGACACTGAGGAAAGAAGGCGAGAGAAGAGGTATTCGAGATGTGAGTATGGAGAAGAATGGAGGGGTGAAATGGACGGAGAGGAAAAGGAACGACGAAGTGCTGGATATGGTTGGCGAGGAAAGGCAGCTTTTAGATGAGGTGTGGAGGAGACAGAACTTAAGGATGGAGCGAATACTTAGCGGGGAGGGGATGTTGAAAAATGATGTTAGAGGGAAGAATGTTAGGGAAACGAGGGAGGGGAAGGAAAAGAATAGGGTTTATAGATAGATTGAAAGGGAGTAGGTCTTACATTGGATTGGAGAAGGTAGCGCTGGAAGGAAAGGGAGGCACCCGGATCACTTCTTTAGTACTCCATGGAAACCTACCTTAATTGTTAGAATACTGTAATAATAATATGATCTCATATTCAGCCGAGACCATGGGGCGATTCTAAGTACCATTCTCACTATTTATTACATAAGTTTTCGGAGATTCATATGCCAAGCGTTACCGAGGGCATATTCTACAACGCTGAGAATACTCTTCCGGAAAATTGAAAATGGAGAAATTGTATATAAGAAATCGGAACTTATCTGAACAGGAGGTGAGGTTTCATATCCCGACAACCCTCGATCTATCACTATGCACCTTGAACACGGTGCTAAAGATAGACATCGAAACGTGGACAGTGGACCAGAAAAAAAATAACTCCTGAAATCTCAGCATTGAACGCCGAGAAAATATCAGATCATTCAAATTTAAACACTTCATTTCCCAAGAGAGGCAATAAATCCTGTTTAAGGGGTTTTTAAAATATTACCTTCCATTCTCTTTCTCATACCTCATGACTCATTTGGTGACTCATGCTGTTAGCGTCGATAAGCGATAGCGAAGAAGAATAACCATCGCCTTGTGAGTCAAATAAAATGGAAAAACGGTAGGTGAATATCCACAGATGGAGCATGTTGAACAGCATTGAAAAACTACAGATATTTACTGATAGATGCAGCTCAATCGATGACTAACTTGTTCCTTCTTGATGTAAAAATTACTTGTGTAGACATACTGAAGCTGCGAATCATAATATTTCAGCCATAAAATGGGTAATCTAGTTGAAATGAACGATCTATTCCCTCCATGTGAGAAAGAGCATCCGGAACATTGCCTTCGGGTCTTAATAAGGGACGAGAGAATATTCGGAAAAATAATGTCATACGTTCATTTCATGAAATTGTTTCCACGGTTTTTTGCGCGACAAACATTCATGCGAACGATACAGGGGAGAGTTGCCCAAAATCGCACCGCTTCCCAAAACGCACCACCGTCCTAGAAACCGATGCATTAGATATACAGGCAATAAAATGGCTCCATTTGGAACTTCCTGCATAACCAAGTACACCACATTTCAATTGTGGCCACCAGTGCAGTGACAAGTAAGGTGCGTAGGTATTAAGAAAAAAGTGTCTCTTCTGCTTTTTTTTCGTCGTTTTACAAGATTATTGAAATTAAATAAGTTGTATACTCATAGTTTTAGCTACATATCATATTTTTGTAGTCTATTGTGTTTCATTTAGTTGAACGCCGACATTTAATGATAACATTTAATTATTTTATATAAAATGTCGGACGCTCCCAAATCACACCACGTCTCTCTATACCTGTGCGATGTAAGAAGTCTTAAAAAAATCTGCCGTGAAAAGACTATTCCAAAGCATAAACACTTGTACAAAAGACTTGTAAATCTTGTTTCAATTATTGAAGATTTTTTATCAAGCAAAAAAACTACATCTATTATTAATGTCAAAGATATGACTTATTTAACTTTTTCGTTCCTTATATTACGGGTATTTTAATGCACATGTTTTCTCTGTTAAGGGATCTTAAAACTAACTTTAAGTAACTTGCCTCTCTGCCTCCCATTTTCGTTGAAACATCATTTCCTAATATTGGCCTCCAGTGAAGCGATTTGGGAAACCGGTTGCCTAAATCTCACCGTTTGCAGAGGTTTGAAACTGAATTTTTATCCATGCGCTAAACTTGGGATTTACTGTCCCCAAAAATTGTGAGAGAAGTAGACATTCCACCTCATATTAAGCAGCATTCAAAACTTATATTGTGTCAGTTATTTTTGAGTTAGTTCGTTTTTTTCCAAAATTGGTACGATTTAGGCAACCTTCCCCTTTGGGTATCAATTATCTTAGGATCTTCACAGACAATACGTGGACGCCTTCAACTAATCAAAGTAATATTTTATTATTTACGGAGTGAAAATATCGTAGAAATAACATTATATTCTCGCATTATGAATTCGCAGGAGAGAGGAACTCCTGGAAAATGAGCAAGGCCTCTACTCATGTTCCGTAAACAGAAGTATGTTTTAGTTGTCGTAACTACCACCGAAGGGCGTAGTTTTATTTCGATATTCAATTTTTTGTGTGTGTGCGTGCGACGATTCGTCGTCAATCTCAGGCAGTCAGTCAGTGTGTGGAACTCATAGTGAGAATGCGTGGTGTATCAGCCGCTCCGACTACCCCAGCCCCTACCCCCCCCCCCCCCCCCCCCCCCAAGTGTGCTCAAGTGTCGGCGGAACTGCAGACAAGGAGGCTTACTGACTGAAGACTGTCTGATAAGTGAAATTTCCCCCATTATTATTCCCTGTTGTCATGATATTGTTAAAGTTGTGAATACATATTTTTTGAATGTTTAAAAAGGCTTTGTATTTCTCTGGTCCTTCAGGTTATAGTTGTATGAACATCGTTTTGTCTCATCCCGCGACAACTCATGTCACTAATACGTGGAAAATGTAAAAGAGAACGCAATGTCCAGCAATATAAATCCCTCCATTGGAAGAGATACGTGGGCATGGCGGGAAAAGAGTGGGAATTGCTTAGGACTTCTGATCGAAGGGTCGCCCGTTCAAGTTAAACAAAAGAACCCCCACCCACATTCATGCTTGATTTCCACACGCCCGTTGAATCGTATGGGTTGAGCGCTACCCTTAAATATATTCCATGTGTGGCTTTCCTTGGTGAATCGTATCGCGCCTTGTATATCGTTACCACACTCGCTGAGCTAACCTCCGTCAACGAAAGAGCGAACGGAACGTCAACTTCGGGCCTTATTAAGTCACTAGAGGGTATTTGGCAAGAAAAGATTATCAAGTTAGGCTAAAGTTTGTAATATGGGATTATTTCCAATGGAATCGACATTTTTCACGCACCAAACATTCACAAGAGAGTAGATAAAAGCGCGATGAAGGTTTCAATAGTAATAAGTGGAGAGAGCGTTATCTTATTAGTGCACAATAGCCAGCAGGCTATTCTAGTGGCATGAATCCCAGAGGCGTGAAGACTTATGGAGACAGGGGTCCCCGGCGACACAGGAGACGATCCGTAGTCACCTTTCCAGTGCCCCCGTGAACTCAAATCCGTTTCTCAGGCAAAGTGTCCCTAGGAATTGAAGGGAGGAGACAGAGGAATGGAGATGGTGGTTGGAATAGGAAGACAACGCAGAAGGAAGAGCAGCAGGGATTGAATTGTGGAAGATAGAGAGCGCGAGGAATGGTTTTCCTGTCGGGGAATGACGACGGGGGATTTAGATTTTCGGAGGGGTTGAGGAAGGCGACGAAAGCAGCCAGTGGGGAGAGCAAACCGCTCGCATGTTTAGAGGATGTCAGACCGCGATCAACGCCTCCGAATAGTTCGGTGTGGAATGCGAAGTTTAGCGGAGACAGCAATTCTCGCAGGGAGGTGAGATCCGTCTGGAAGATATGCAAAAAAAAACAAAAGCTCTTGTTCCATCAAGGGGAGCGCTCGTTGAGAATATATTGATGGCGATAATTTAACAATACATCTACATAATACCCCGCAAGCCGCCTCAAAGGCGTGTGGCAGGGGGCGTTAGGACACCAGCCGTTTACAGCTTTAAAAAAAATGAAGTGCTCTGAAGAAGTTGAGACTAGCGTTTATTTAAGTCCTTTATGGTTCGGGGGAAAAGGGAATTCCCATATCTATCCGTTTAGCAAAACATCTCTCTTAATTTATCGCTTCTAACGGACCTGGAAATATAGTGTGGCTCTAATATTATGTTCTCTGTGTCGCTCTTAAAGATATCCATTCTCAATTGTTCAAGCAATCTAAGCCTAGCGCGCAGCCTCCGAGTCTCCAGCGGCTTCCAGCCTAATTCGCTTAACATCTGGGTAACGCTGTCTGTACGCCCGTAGCAGTTTTTGGCGAAACGCGCAGCCTTCTTTTGTATTTTATTCAGTTAGCGGATTAAGTATTTCTGCACCGGATCCCATACACTCGCTGCATATTCTAGGGTCAATCCACTACAACTCAATGCAAAAAAGTTACATTTCCAAGCTTAACAACTCCGATTCCTTTTTGAATTACCCATATTTATTGATCCTTGAGAGAAACTTCGTTTCTGATATTTCATGAAGATAAACAGAAGAAGACTGTGTAAAAACATTTTGTCGTCGTTTGGAAATATTCACGTTACAAGTTAAAAGCCAATAACCTCGGGCTAGAAAAGTCATACCATGGGCTAAATTGCATTATAGGTCAAGTAATTCTCTTTTTAGCACTTTACTAGTAAATGCTCTTGTTAGATTAAAAATAGACTCTATAGAGTTTTTAGTTATAGAGAAACGTCAGCGCTCTTGCAAAATCTTACCCGCGCGGTATCCCGAGAAGAGTTTATGCATAGTGTTAATTTGTTTGTCTACCGGTGAACATCATCAAATTTTACCAAATTTCATAATGTTGGTGTCTTGGAACTTAGTTATAACTGTTTTAAAATAAAAGTATGACGTAATTAAAATCAATGAGTCTTTTTTTTCATTACGCGACAGTCTCACTAAATATACAAAACTTTGAAAGGAAAAATAGTAAGCTACTGTGAGTAATCCGCTTGACAGCTAGGTTCATTTGCTTAATTTTCACTATTATTCATCACTTCCAAAGCTTCTACGACACTTGACTTCAACTAGAGCACAAAGGAATGAAGTAATCAAGGCGATAGGTAAACAAAAAACTCTAATTTCTTCAACTTCTTTATACGTAGATATATGCGATAACTTTTCATTAGATACAGTACAATGTAATGTCATCCATTAGATACCAAGTTTACAGAGCCCATTTAATTCCAAGAACTAATTTATCAGGATTGGGAGAGCGCATTGAAATGCACCAAAAATCCTTAAAATAATATTGTTTTATGATTTTACATAATTTTCTTTCCAATAATGACCTTCTTCAAATTTTCCTCATACTTTGCTCTTTCACTCTCATTGCCATCAAGACGTCATTTATGAACTTAAGAAAGGTATTTTCCATAAGAAATTATTAGGATTTACCAGATACCATTTAGTAGAATCACTAGTATTTTCTTTACACTCTTATCAAATGATCATGTCACTAGCTCTTTCCTATTCATGTTCGCCCAATTTGGAAACGCAATTCCCTTCATATGACAAATCTGCTGAAAGATGATGCGCTGTAACTAGGGAAGGAGCAAATGATACGAGCAAAGGATAAATGAAATCACAATCTCATTCATCATATGGGACTTACGGACAATAACTTTCACTCGTTATTAGCGAACTATCTAAAAACTGTCCATATTTTAGTTATGCGATCGCTGTACTCCCTGCTATTCATGGCCGGAGAGTCCCTTGAGACTTGTTGTCATGAAAATGAGGCAAAGGTTTCCGCCTCGTCACACGAGCACTTTTGTTTTCACCTCCCTACCACTTCACGGCGGGATTTCGGTAGCAAAACTGATGGCAAAACAAAGGAGGGGCGAAATGCGCCCGAGTATTTATTTATTCCACTTTCCGCATCTCCCTCTGCCCGGACTCCTTCCCTCCCCCCCGCCCCCCTCGCTTCCCTCGCAGACAACCGGTGGCAGTGGAACCTTTGCATTTTTCATGAAAAGGTGCTTGAGGTTTTTCCGCCTTTCCCGGCTGTCCCTCAAACGTACGCCACCCGCCCTCCCACGGGCATCCGTCGTAAATTTTCTATTTTCTCCGTTTCTATGGATATGCAACAAAGACTATCGATATCAAACAGTTTTTACCCCACCTTTTACTCTCACTTGAGGGGGTGGGAATATTATCCAATCATAAAGAATCGATTTCACAGCTTCCCAAATGATTATAACGGTTTTCCATGGACTTGCAAACCGGAGGAAGGACACACATGGAGGTGATGCAATGAAGCAATGACCGGAACTGGGATAAAAAATGTAAAATAATCTCCGTCACTGGCTACCACAACAAGGCATCCAAGGCACTCAATATTGTATCCGAGATAACGGCGACAGTGGGAGCTGCTATGAAACGAGATATACGCAATGCATAATTGTCTACTAAGTCTGATTATAATTTAAAACTATAAGAAATTTTCCTGTTGATCAGAAAAGGTATCAGTGACGCAATTATTAGCACTTTAAGTAACGTATCATTGTAAACACTGATGGTACAAATTTCATTTGGGAAGATGTGTGGAAAACCACGCGAATTACGAATTTAAGAACAAACCTGTTACCCGATAGTGTTATATAATAAACAACATGCGCACCTATGTAATTGTGGCTGGTTTTTGTACAGTGGATTGAAACTAAAGGTGATGTTTCGCTGGTAAGTCAGCGCTAAAACCGTGAGCTTCCCATAGCGATGGAGATAAGTCCCAATACGAGTGACAATGACAAAAATTTAAGCGACAAGAAGTTTGATGTCATCAGTCAATGAATTTTATGTCTGAGTTACCCCGTTTTGGCTTTTTCAGCGCAGAGCTCCTATCATTACGATAAATCTTAAGAGGTACTCTGTTAAGGAAAACTAATTAAAATGTATGGCGAAGAGGAGTTTACTTAAAATTAATTACTAAATACCATAGAAAAGCTTTTCTTGTATCCTAAAGTCATAAAAAATATTGATAGATTCCGCACAGTATAGTTTTATACGATGTAGTACTCGAGTAGTGTTTTAGCATAAAATTGGGTGATGAGCTTGAAAAAAATATTAAGTATTTTCATGATGAGGCACATGATAAATCATAATAATATGCCACCTATGTCTTTCTTTTGATTTTGCACATGCTACCATTAATTTATGAAAAAATAGTGTACGGTAACTTATGAACTTAAACTATAAGAAATTAAAGAAGTAATCTTTTTGCAGGGGAATGTATCATTGTACAAGCGTGATAGAAAATTACGCAAAAAAATCTACTAATGAATAAGAGTAAGTACTGGGAAAGGCCATGAAAGTCTCCTTAGGCTCTGAAATGCTAAGGTTTTTCGTATATCTTTCAACAAATATGACATGATAATCAAAACCTAAAACATTGTGCATAAGTGTAAGAAAAAACACCAACAAAGGAAATTGAAGTAGCGGGCTTCAGAGAGGTATAGGAGGAAGATGAAAGGGAAGCACAGAGAGGGATCCGCATTATATTCCATCTCCTGGGTCCATCGCAAATACTGTTTCCAACTAAATGAGTTTATTCGCGTCCAATTTCCAGCATTTTCCCCAAGTTATTCTCCAATTCTACCTTACCCCCCCCCCCCCCGCCCCAAAGCGTCCGCTTCATCCAAAACTCCCATTTGACCGTCAAATGCCCATGAATAACGTGCGAGGCCACTATTTTATTCTTAAGGCCCTCAGCGGAAAAAGGGAGCCCAACTCATTCGTCTTGATAGATAGAAGCGGGAGTTACAAAGGTTAAGCGAAGTGAAGGGGGGGAGGGGGGGAAGACGGAGGAGCCAATAGGATTGGAGTGCGGCCGTGGGGGAGGTTGTGCTGGAGTGGGAAGTGATAGCTGGGGAAGAGAGAATGTGAAGCTTCTGCTCCGCCGGCGGCGGGTCAAAGGGAATTCGGAAGCCGCGGGGCCACGGCGCGGAGGGTTGGGGAATCATTTTTACGTCCAGCCGAACATGAACGGGTGATCGGTGGGAATTTGCAGGACCCAGAGGGGGAGAGTGGGGTTCGGGAAATAAATAATTGTTTTTTTTTACTCTTGAATCGAGGAAAACAAAGGCGGGAAGGGGGCAGGTATCGGCTAAAGGCGTAGTGTGGCTTGCGGTGGTAAATTATGGGCAGTTGAGTCCTATTCTCACTCGCGCAACATAAGCATCACTATGTAGTATTATTGACAATCCAGAGTGCAGTTTACGTCCTTCTGTGCCTACCGATTATGCATTTGAAGGTGGACTATGGAATGTATTATATTTAGTTGCAAAACAAATTCTCTAGAAAAAAATCACCCCAAAGCATGATATCCTCTCATTCCTGCAGGTCTCCAAGCAATCAATGGTAAAAGTAGGTAAATATTTACAGCACGGCAAATTATATAATTACAATAGGAAGTAAATATTTTAGATCCTTGGAATAAACTCCCAATTAAAAAGATTACGGTGGAGAATAATGGGCTGTAAAAATCTATAATCTTTCTTTGATGAAATGATCATCACAAAATTTATGAAATGTTTTGACAAAAAAGAAAATCATAAGAGCCTTTAAAAAGTAAAAAAAACATTGCCGCATGAAACTCAACTAAAATTCATTGTGAGATACTATTTTAGGGAAAACACTCCTAAATATTCGATTATATCTGTAACTTTCGTCAAATCACTGTGCAATGAAGCTAAGATTGAGTAGGAATGTTTAAAAATATGAAGCTTAAAATAACACATGGATTAACGCTACGAAAATATAATTCATACGCTTCTTCAATACGGAATGTAACATGGCATGAAGAGATTCAAATGGGCGTATAATATCTCTCAATGCATTTTGCAAATATTATCGGAGTGCAACACTTCCTTTCTGCTCATCCCATTGGTAATCCACAACATCCGGTGTACCACAGGGAAGTGTTTTCGGGCCATATTAATTTAACCTTTTTGTTGACGACCTGGCCTCCCTTATACATCCCTCTCAAATCCATACCCTTTTTTGCGCCGATGACTGCAAAATGTTTAAGCAAATCAACAACGTCGCTGACTGCCATAACCTAGAGGATGCATTGAACAAGGCATCAGAGTGGTGCAACACCTGGAAACTCCGTCTAAACGCTAATAAATTCAATATAATTTCCATTTCGCTAAAAAAGTCCCCTTATGATTTCAGGAACAGTTAAAACTCCCATTCCCTTAGACAAGTCTTCACCATCAAAGACTTAGGTGTTTAATGGATCAAAAATTAAATTACTGTGAGCATATTACAAAAATTAAAAGTAAAGCTATGTCTCTCCTTGGCCTCCTCTACCGCTTCTCAGAAATTGCAGACCCGATAGCATTACGCGCATATTTTTCAGCCATTGTCACTCCCGTTATAATTTATTGCTCCTCCATTTGGACCATCTCAGCCCCATCCAATATTTTGGCTCTTAATGTGTGACAATTTTTTCACTAATATAGTTAAGTACAGAGTCCCTCACCTTCGTAATATGACTGCTGATACTGTTTTGTACACTTTCTCTATATCTAATATTTCAAATTTAATCCTCAAATCCGATTTAAAACTAATACACTATACTAAACTATACTCTACCATAGATGGTCCCGATCTCGTCTCCAATCTAAATTTTAAAGTTCCATGCAGACCCACTCGAACGCATTCGCTCCTCCATATTCCAGATTGTCCAAACTAACCAAACATTCCATCCTCTCCCGCCTCTCTTCCCTCTTCAATTCTATTCCAGACCACATCGACCCATTCTCTTTTCCAAACCACTCCTTTACAAATCGCGCTCTTTCCTACCTCAACAGAAACTCTTAAGGTCCATTAGTTTACTTTCGATGCATTGTTATTTATTAAAATTTATTATGTTTAATTGTGTTTGTACTTTTTAAGTTTGTTATACTGTGCCACTATAAAATAGCAACTATGTTGTATGTGGACAATTTGATAAATAAATTAATTAACTAATCACGGTGTTGACGTGTGGGAAGGACAGCGGAATGGGGACCAGTCTCCAGGGGCCTCTAAAATGCCAAACTAACCTTTAAACACACATAGACACCCATTCACGCATACGAGCGACCCAACGAAGATCCTTTGGGAATTTTGCAAGGAACCTTTAAAGATTTACTAGTCTTCAAGCTGAGATTCTTCAAAGGGCTAGAGTGGATGCCTATGTGTTGGTAGATTCACTCGCCCACGGATGGCGTACAGGCAAACGGATGGCTTCGACCATAGATTCGATATTTGAAAAAGATGGAAAAGTTTTCACCGAAAATATTGGAAAAGCTAACACGTTTAAGTCCCACTTCGAAAGTGTATGCACACAGACGGTAATGCCTGTAATTTAGACATCCCATTCACTGAGGAGCCGGTTGAAGAAACATTTATTCAACGCAATGGGGTAACTAAACAGGTACAATAGGTAGAAAATAGTAAATCTACGGGTCCGGAGGAAATACCCTCACGTGTCCTCAAGAAGCTAGCGCCGCAGATCGCACCGATTGAGATAATGTTCAAGAAGTCATTTTCTGAAGGATTGTTACAAATGGAATGGAAAATTGCAAGCGTTACAACGATATTAAAAAATTCAAACACACATGACCCAGGTAATTAGCGTCTAATTTCATTAACTTAGATTATAGGTAAGATACTCGAACATATCTTAGTAAGCAATATCATTCTTGGATATCCGCAACTTTCTCCATGGCTGTCAGCGCGGCTTCTGAAAAGGTAGATAATGCGAAACACAGATCGTGGTATTTCTTCATAACATTATTAAACCTGGTAAATCGAATTGATAAGTTGCTGCAATATTTCTATATTTTAAGAAAACTTTTGATACGGTACTTTACTACAAACCTCTATACAAATTACAGTCATGCGGTCAAATTTCGTCAAATTACAGTCATTAAACGGAACAGTAGTAAACTGGATACGCGACCTTCTGAGCATCGTAAGCAAACTGTAGTTTTTGACGAAGTTATAGAAGTCTGATGTAGTAAAAGTGACATCTGATGTTCCACAAGAAAGAGTTTTTAGCCCACTTTTGTTCACTATATGCATAAATTACCTCTGCTCCCCGAATTAGCAGAAAAATGCGTTTATTTTCTGAATAAAGCTGCCACTTATCGCGAAATTAGAGATCATACTGACTTTGAAATTCTATCATCGGAATTAAACAACGTTCGATTGTGGAACCAAGAGTGGGGACTCGAACTTAATCTGAGCAAATGCCCGGCAGTACATTTCTTGTGGATTTCGCCGAACTTTAATCATGTTTATGCTATGGATGGTATTAACGTAACGGCAACAAAGTGAAATACCTGCGAGTTACGATAAATTTGAATCGATCGTTGGGAACACATACAAGGAATATTAGTGGCAGATCCCTGGAGAAGTTAGGATTCATCAAGCGTATTATGGGAAGATTTTCGCATGAGAAAGTAAAAGAATGGTGCTATTTCACATTCGTCCGACCACACGTTGAATATTTAGCAACAATATAGGATCCGGTGCAGAGAAACTTAATGAAATACAAAGGAAAGCTGAGCGATTTGTCAAAAACTGCTACGGTCGTACAGACAGTGTTACCCAAATGTTAAGTGAGTTTGACTAGGAACCGCTTGATACTCGGAGGCTGCGCGCTAGGCTTAAATTGCGTGAACAATTGAGAACAGATATCTTTAGGATCGACGCAGAGAACATCATTTCAGGGCTCCAATATATTTCCACGTCCGACAAAAATCATAATTTAAGACGGATATTTTTTCCGAACAGATAGATTTGGGAATTCGTTTTTCCACGAACCATAAAGGGCTTCAATAAATGCTAGTCTTAATTTTGTTTGATTATTTGCGTTTAATATGTAAACGGCTGGTGCCTAATATCCCCTACCACATGCCTTTTAGGCTGCTTGCGGGGTAGTATGTAGATGAACACTCCAAGAGAAAATTGCTCGCAAGAGAGTAGTCAGGGGTCAGAAAAGAACGACGAACAGGTCGAAATCGTATTTCGGCACCCAATGTGGCCCTCATCAGCAAGCTAAAAGAAAAAAAGTCACTTCCATTGTGAGGTCGAAAGTGGAGAGGACAACCTTACTTAATTAAATAGGAAATGGATCGGTGGGGAAGTAAGGGGAACCAGTGGAAAAAGGGCGAGAATGGGGTGTGCATAGACGTGAAGGCATACTTATTTGTTTCAATAATGGCAAATATAGCATCAACGTTTCATAATTAAATGTAGGGTAAATAATTGAATTACATCTCATCATACAACATCTCATCTTCCCTCACTATACCTTTTGCGATCGCAAAGTCAACTTGTCGGTGTTCTAGACCAGGATTCTGTTTTTACAAGTGGTATAAAATGTGTAAATAAGGAGAGATTGTTTTGCATCCGCTTTTTCCAATCGAATTGCAGTACGTGGACGTGATTTGTGATTAGTATCGTGATTTAATTTGTACTTTTTCCCTTTGTGTGTAAAAATCATACGGATCGCATCTGCTATGTTGCAATGAATTGACTTTATAATCGCAACGAAAACCTCTTTCTTTGATACTTAAAGCTGCTTATAAGTTTTACTTTGTCTGCAAAGTTGGCGGTAAGTACAAGGATTGTGTTCCAAGTGTTTGCTGCACCACTTGTTACAGTAGTTTGACCTAATGACACAAAGGTAAGCGTAAACTGATGCCAATCTCTTAAAAAAGGGCATAAAAATCTCTTCCTATGGGACCAGACAGTCAACATTGAAATCGCTTTTTACGTAAGATAAAGGATTGGTGTTTATCTGTAATTAAATGGATTGTTGATAGAACTGATGATGACATGTGAACCCGAAATCTGGGCACTGTTTTGGATTCGTCAAAGACAAGATTGAAGGTGACCTTTTGATCAAAGGGAATGAGCTACCTTCAGTCTTTAGCTGTATACTCTGCTGATATGAAGGAGACGCACGGAAATATCTGCCGAATCCTAGAAAAAAATAATTTTCATGATTATAATTGGTAATTGTACGCTGAGCTGAAAGTTGTCACTCTACTCACGGGACTGCATTCAGGCTTCAATAAATACTGCTGTCTCCTTTGTGAATGGGAAGCTAAGCCCAAGAAAAATATTGCATCGTATGGAACTGGCCTCAAGGAGAAAGCTTTACTCCTGGTTATAAAAATATCGCTCATGATTATCTGGTTCCAGGAGAAATTATTTACTTGCCACCATTGCACATCAAAATAAGACGAAACACTTTGTGAAAGCAATCAACAGAAAAAACGATGCTATATTTCAATTAAAAACTTAATTTCTTTGTCTTAGTGAGGCTAAAACCAGGGAAGAAGTATTCATGGGCCTCCATATTATGATTTTCCAAGATTCATGTTTACGAAACACCTGAGTCGTAAAGAAAAACGAATTCCAAATAAGAAACGAAATTGGACTCCAAAACGTGTGTTAGAAATTTTTGTGTGGCAACAAAAGTGATGATTATGTCTCTCACGTCAAGAATTTGTTGTCCATTGAAGGCGAAGGGATGTAACAAATCATTAAAAGTGCATTTCCTTCATTCATATCTGGATATTTTCATGTAAAATTTATCAGAAGTTTCAGATTAATACTGGTAATGGTTCTATCAAGACATCAACAAAATTGAGAGGAGAGTTTCAGGGAGGCGGAATGATAGCATGTTGGCATATTAGGCCTACTACTTTTTCGCACTACAGCCTTCTACCTAATTGTCAGTTTATTAAAGGGAATCAAGTACAAAACAAAGGTACTCATATTATTTATCGTTCTTTAAACTCGTTATTTTACTCTTTGTTGACGCGCGCGTGTTATTGAGGGTGCCAGCGTGGCGTACCTTTTAATGATTTTAATAAGTCAACAAAGTCCGAGGTAGCCGAACACGCAGCGCTTGGCCACACCATCGACCTCAAGGAAGCCAAAATCCTTGCCAAAGTTAAAGGTTTTAAACAAGGAATGGTCAGAGAAGCCATTGAATTATCCAAAGAAGATAAGAATAATTTCAACAGGGATACAGGCATTTAAATTAGCCGTACTTGGCAACCCGCAATGAGAAAAAAAACAAGCAGCAACCCACTCCCCCAACCTCCCGCTCCCCTCCCCCCACCACCAGATACAGACACCTATATAAAAGATTTAAAACTCCCAGCTCGTCATAATCCCTTGAAAAAGCGACCAGCATCGGTCGGGAAACGTTGGGGCCACCCAAGAATTGACGCGGCGGCAAAGCCCAAAAGGTTTTAATCATAATGACGAGCACCTGCGAAAGGTTTAACGAAGAATCACGACAGGTGTGTTCGACCTTGCGTTGTCCTGATGGAACACAACGCCTCGCCTGTTGTCCAGTTCTCACCGTTTCTGATCAAATGCTATCTTCAAAAGGTCCAGTTGTGGGCAGAAGAGATCCGAATTTAACGTTTTTCCTTATGGAAACAACTCATGGTAAATGATTACTTCCCAATGCCCCCAAGAGCACAGCAGAACCTTACTGGTCATTGGTCCTGGTTTGACCACAGATTGAGCAGCTTAAATGCACTTCGATCAAGATCTTTTTTGCACATTATTGTCGCATGTAACCCATTTCTCATCCCCAGTCACCCTTCGTTTAAGAAATGGGTTGCCTTCATTCCGTTTACCTAAGGCTTCGCAGATGGAAATTCGATCCATTATTTTTTGTGTTAATTGGTGTGGCACTCCAATATCGAGCTTCTTTTTCTATTCAGCTTTGTGTAAATGGTGTAAAACTCAATTGTAGTCGATCTTTAGCTCCTGGGCGATGTAAGGACTACTAACATGCAGTTAACTTTATTTCTTGTATCGACATTTTTGATGACGGGCCTGCCCGTGCGAGGTGCATCTTTAACATCAAAAATTCCTGAACGGAATCGACAAAACCAAAACTGCTCGTAATTAGCTGTTGGAGTACAGACACCATAACAATCATACATAATTTCAGCGGCCTGGTTTAAATTTCCGCCTATATCAAAGAAAAAAATTAAAATGTACCGAATTTTCTCGTTGTTTAGCTCCAATTTTAACACCCACTAACTAGCAACTGAATGGATCAAACAATAAACGACAACTGAATTTATTTAATATGAAATATCACCTTGACAACGAGCTTAAATTTGAAATCGTATGACATTCTTTATGACTTATCGATCACTACAGATTTAAACCGACAAAATAATGGATTTCTTTTTCCCCAACCTAGTACTATCACTGATATAAGATGTTGATACAAATTACCATCGTTCTGGAAAAATTGGGCGAGGGAAAAATGAAATAGGTGCTGAAATATGAAGAAAATAAGAGAAAAAATTGCGAAGAAAGGAAAAGGTGAAAAAAATTTTAATGTGTTATTTTTAATAATTCACGGAAACTAGTCCACCTAATTCTATATCCTAGCCATATATGCTCATGCTTTGGAACCTTTTACCTCTAAGAAGCCTAATAACAAATTTAAATGCTAAAATAATCCTATGCATCCCTTAAAATTACTGTAAAGTGATAAAAATAAGAGGAAGGGGGCTTCCCCCTAAAAATGGTGGGTGCTGGAGGAAAACGGATGTCAAATTCGGTTGCCATTTTATATGAGAATCAGCAGGAATGGTATCGGGGCTCGAATAGAATTATTTTCATTCCGTCCAGTGTAAATTGATTGAAATTTAAATTCAACCAAATCATTCGTTTGGAAAAGACTTAGAAGTCGTTCTGTAAGCTAACTTCTTATCTACTTCTTACATGCCTTCTTAAGATGGCCTTTGGCAGCATTTGAGTGACTCTTCAATCTGAGCATTTAGAAAATTAATGAGTGATTTCCCCCACCCCCGTTCTCAACATATGTTCCTTGTTCAATTACATGTTTCTTGAATCTGCAGCAATTTTTGCCATATCTGCAAGGTTATATGGTGTTAAGTTTTTCCTGGATACACACAATTACTTATACCACTTATTTTTTTATATCAGAGCGCAACCCGGGTTTCAATGAATTATCATCATCTTCAGGCGCCAATTATGATTTGTTTATCTTATTATTGTTACCTAGTTACTTGATGAATTTTTAAACGGACGTCAGAATAGGGGAAAAGGATGGGTAGAGATATTCATTTATGAGAGTACTGTCTTGACTTTCAATAATTTTTTTAAATTTCCAACTGTTCCCTTGAGTCCAGTTCACGGCGGTCATTGCAAAGTTTTAAAATATTCATAAAACTGCCATAGAAGCGATTTTGAAATGAATAATTTAAAATTTTGCAATGACCGCCGTGAACTGGACTCTAGGGAACAGTTGGAAATTTAAAAAAATTATTGAAAGTCAAGACAGTACTCTCATAAATGAATATATCTACCCATCCTTTTCCCCTATTCTGGCGTCCGTTTTAAAATTCATCAAGTATCTAGGTAACAATAGTAAGGTAAACAAATCATAATTGGCGCCTGAAGATGATGATAATTCATTGAATCCCGGATCGCGCTCTGACTAAAAAAAAATAAGTGGTATAAGTAATTGTGTACATCCAGGAAAAACTTATAATGAGCTACCACAAAGTAAACCAAGAGTTAGTGAATTTTATATGGTTTTAGTTTCGCACTCTAACTCTATACTTAAGAAGACTACGACCGCTATGGGAATAAATGCTTTCTCTTAAAGCTTTATCTTGAAGCCAATGTTAAAACTATTTTTTCTGGGCTAACCAATGCCTTCACTACCAAAGAAGCCGAGAAAGCGATTTGTCCAAAGCAATGCAGCTTCTCGGGTCAACGATCTTCGAGTGGATGCACAACGCCACGGTGCAAGATTCGCCGCTTTTCCTTTCCGTCATGTTCTCTCCATTCAAAGAATCCTCGAGAAGCAAAGCATGCGAGGGTGAGATTGACTTCAAGAGAATGAGGCGGGGTCTCAGGTTAACGACATTTCGCGCTTGGAAGGGGGAATAATTGTTACGCAGATAATCCCAACCTCCCCACCGCTCAGATATCGCTCGCAAGGGACGAAAACCTTTCTTGCCTTTCGCCTCCAGCAAGAAAACTCCCACACGCTCCATTCTCGCATTCGATATCTTCCTGCGTCTCTTAATGACTGAGGGTGAAATGTATGTGTCTTGCAGTGTATCGCATCATCAGGGTTTTGCTTTCTATATGACAATAATTCTAATGAGAGTTGTATCAATGCTCGTCCTTCGTGCGTTGTCTTGTCATTCGTGCGATACATTACATTGTACAGTCGAGGAAAAAAAAATGAGTGAAAGTTGTATTGGCATCGAGAAAAATCTATGAGGAACCTAACGATTTAACTCCATAATACTGCCTCAGGATACTTTTTTTTAATTGAGTATGCTTGAAATAATTACCGAAACTTTGCGCGAACTTGCTCAAAACTGGAAATACATTTGAAGCTATAACAATAAAAATGGTACAGAATGGGTGGTAATGGCTAGCTATTAGCATTTGGTTGCAGTTTCAGAGCCAGGTATAAGAATTAACTATAAAATCAAATTTGAGCTAATCTAGGTCCTGGCTTATCTCTGTTGTTACATTATCCAACAGTTAATAACATGATACTGATAGTATCAATGGATTGAATAAATAAAATTCATATTCAAAAGAATACTTCAATCATATTTACGCACAGCATTTAAATACTTGACCATAGATAGTTGTTTCCCGCAACTAAAGGTTTAATGCAAACAAACAGGATGACATTTATTTTTCCTGTGACACCCAAGATATTTGCTTTTGCCAATGTCGCCGTTAATAATGGCCACTATAAAATAAGGATTTTGATGCTTCAGTTTATTCTTCACATTGTAATAAGCTTTCTGAAAGGCAGCGTGCCATTTTCAGTACGGTGTTTTTCACTTCATTAGTGAGAATACATGCAACTCTTAATACTATTAATACTACTACTATTAATAAATGCATAAAAATGAATGAGGTGTTGAATATCATTTTGAAGTTTCCTCACCTCATTATAAACCTGAAAAGCCAAGTTGGTGGTTTGAGGCGTCACTTAGTGGAATTTACTCATGATGAATGAAAAACAAAGTTCATTTTAATTCAACCTGAAAAGCCACTTAGGACCACGGAGTGTATACTAGAGTCAATGAGTGTTCAAAGTGGTCCTCCACTGCACCACGCTAATACAAATAAAATAAACAAGAATTGATTCTTAAAGGAATAGATATTTTATACAAAGGTATTGGAGAGACTATTTCCTGCATAGAAATCTTGAAAGCAGCATGAAAATGAACCCACGCAATAAAATTTAGCTTCATTCTCGAGAAAACATATAAGAAAACAATTTTCGTGATGAATACAAGTAGTTCCAAGAACCAAAATTAAGTGTAAAGCTTCAATAAAAATTTTGTAAGTAGTCTCTTTAGCAAAACGAAGGCTGAAAGAAAATACAGTAAATGAATAAATTATCGCGACTACGGAAAAAGACTAATAACTTTTTCGAGGTTCCCCTGAAACATAGGCAAGAAGAATTCACAAAGTGCGCTTCCGTATCCATATTTTTTCGCCTCAGCAGCAGATTTTCCTGTTCTCATTAACCTCCATTCCATTGTTTCTTCCTCCAGTTCAAAGGCAGATGCATGACTCCAAGGTTTCTAATGCTAAAGTAAAACAAGCTGTACCTGTCATTAATGCAGCCACCCTTCATTCAACTATTGACTTAGCGCTAATTAGAACATATCGATGTAGAACGCATACTATTTAGGTCAATTTAGTCCGCTCACGATTGCACTGGGCGATCATAAAAGAGCGTAGTTGTTAGCTAGAATGGGACATATTCTAATCAGGTTGAGTGTGAAGACACCGTTATGGGAACTTATGTGCAAAATAATTAAAAATTGAGATTAAGGCTCTCATGTAGAATAATGTTACAATATGTCATAAGCTTTTACAATAGTACTTTAAGTTTTTAAGCGTATTTTAATACCTACTCCATTTTAAATTAAGATTGACTGTTATAACTTAAAATTACAGCACGGCTATGTGGTCCCCAGTGTATGAGGCACATTAGAAGACTATATTTATTTTAAATTCATTGAAATGATATACTTTTCGTTTATCACACCAACCTTTTTACAGGCTAAGAAATTCATTATTTTTCATTTCAGCAGGTTGGCCATGAAACCACATATCCAGCACTATTGGTTCTTATTCGGATAGCGCGTAATACAAGAGACTTATTTTTGTAATTACAATAATATTTAAACAAAGTTATTCTTCGCCGAAAATAGGCTGACATTCATTTCAAATTGGAGGAACATTTCATCGCCCGTGAGAAGAGAAACAGTAAAATCAATTGGTAAAATAAGTTCAAACATGATTACCAAAAAATATTATCGTCCTATTCCCAACAAATACAATTTTATCATCATTCTAATACGAGTATAGCTATCCAACAGCAAGAATCCTTTTGGCCACAGCTCAAACTTATAAAGAATTCCGATAACCATTTTTATAGTCAAAAATAAAACTTTCCAGAATTATGCAAAGTGCCCATGAATGTGGTAAATACAACTTAGGACTTGAAGAACGGAAGTGACAATTTATCCAATGTCTCGTCTTCATCAATAGAAAAAAAGCGGAAGTACCACACGTCATTTTCGAGGTTATATAGAAAAAGAATATCACCAACGTCTTTGCCGGTTTAAGTATTGAAATACTGATTAAAATTAATAAGTAGTCCCCTGTTCCAAATATCAAAGAAGAATTTGCAATTAGTGACCAAGAAAAACGATAAAATTTGCAATTCTGTCTCAAATTTTCGTTCACGGCTGCGAGGTCGTAAAATGCTTGCAGAGACTTATCATCATCAATCAGCAGATGCAATCAAGAAAAAGGAAAAGAAGTCCAAGAAGATGAAGAAGAAGTCAGCGAGAAGAAATGTAGGGACGTTGAATATGATGACAATGATGAGGGCGGGGAAGCTGGAAAATATCAAAAGGGAAATGGAATAACGGAGAATAGATATTTTAGGTATATCCGAAGTGAGGTGGAAGGATGGCGGGGACTATTGGAGTGACGGGTACAGGGTTACGTGTAGCGGTGGGGAGGAGAGTCAACGAAGGTAGCTTTGGTATTAAATGGGAACCTCGGTAAGAAAGTAGCAGTTATGGGTAGATCATGTAAGTGATAGAATTCTGTTGTTATAAATTTAGGAGCGACCCACCAACCTTGTGGTGGTTAAATTTTACATACCCATTAGCAATCATAGCAGGGAAGAAGCAAATGAGGTGTATGAACTGCTCGAGGAAATAATTAAAGAAACTCCGGGTAAGAAAAATCTGGCAGTGATGGGGGAACGGAACGCTTCAGTCGGGGAAGGGAGGGATGGAAAGGAAGTAGAAGAATTTGGATTAGGAATTCGGAACGACAGGGAAGAGAAAGCTGCAGAATTATGGAGGATAAGCAGGTCGTTCGTCACAAACACTTGGGTAAATCATCATAAATTGCAAAGGTACAGATGGAAAATACAAGGAGATATGGAGAGATATCAAATACACAACATCAGAGTGAGTGAGACGTTTAGGAATAGTGTAATAAATTCGCGCAGTTTCCCTGCAGCGAATATGGATTCAGATCAAAACCTGGTGTTAATGAAATGCTAAAATAGTAGAGTAAATATTCGTAAGATTTATGAAAACTATGAAGGCCAGGAAATGGTATGAAGAAGCTCTGAAGGAGAGTATGAGGAGAGATTATCAGGATCTAGTGGAACACAGTGTCCGGGACATTGAAAATGCAGAGACTGTCGAGAAAGAATGGGTGAACATTAACAATTTAATAGTAAAAGAGACATAGAAGTCAATCAGCTACGTCGACAGTAGAAGGATTAAGAAACCGTGGATAACTGAGATAATGATAAAGAAATGGAAGATAGAAGACTGTGGAAGAAAGAGGGAAGAGAGCAGGGAAAAAGGATGTACTACAGGCAAAAGGATAATCAATTACGGTGACATAGGCGTAGAATTGAGGGATAGGCGACTCGTTCTTATACTGTATATGGCCCAGACTTCGAAAGTGAGGGTAGTGGACGGAGAATCTGGGTGGGCAAGCATTGGCCGATTAATGAGGCAAGTCTTTCCACTATCGCCGTTGGTTTTTTCACGTGTGCACTGAGGATATGGTAAGAGAGGTGTGGGATGAATTAGAAGCTGGATAATAATTGGGAGGAATGATGGAAAAATCAGTGAGGCTCGCGGATGATGAGATGCTGATTAGCCAGTCAGCGAGGGGGTTACAGACTTTAGTGGATGCGTTAAACAAGCCCTTCCAAGAGCATGGTATGAGGATTAACCATAAGAGGACCAAGGCTATGCGGTTTTGCAAAGCATTGCGAGCTAGGAACGTGAGAGTCAAGGTAAAAGTAGGGGAAAAACTTGAACAGGTAGAGCAATTCAAATATTTTAGCAGAATATTATTGCAAAATGGAAACATAACTAAGGATATCAGGAAGAGAATTGGGTCAGAACAGGAGGCATTCATGAAGGAAAAGGAGCTTCCGAGAGGATCGTCACGTTAAAGTTGAAGACAAGGTTAGTGAGGAGTTTGAATCGGGGTGCTGCGCTTTACGGTGCGGAAACGTGGACACTTAGGAAGAAGGACAATAGAAGGATTGAGGCTTTCGAGATGTGGGTGCAGAGAAAAATGGAGAAGGTGAAGTGGACGGAGAGGAGGTGGAAAGACGAAGTGCTGGAAATGGTGGGTGAGGAGAGGCAGCTTCCAAACGCGAAATATATCAGTTTGTAGAGAAATATTCAAAATCGCTCATGGTATATTTTTTATTAGCTGTTACACCAAAAAGGGCGGCTATTGGTGGTTCGTATCCGTAAGCTCTCTTAAAATCATTAAAATTCAGAAATTATAAAAAAAAACTGTTGTCATTAAAAATGTAAGTAAAAATCCTTATTGACGGTATGAGCTGAAAATTGCTATGGCAAAGAGCGAAAGCCTTTCGAAGCTAATTTATTTATGGGTTATGCTGACCCATTCTAGATAGTGTATAACTAAAGCCCATGATAAAATATTAGTAACAATTGCAATGAATGATAATGATATCTGAACGTTCAAAAATGATCGAAACCAAATCTGAAGTAGCTAACGGTAAGAGAAGGGGATAATTAGAGTTAGCGCGTACTTAATCAATGGCGTGACGTAGAACTCAGATACATAAGTAAAATTATATGAGAAATGCTTGATTTACAAATGTACTGGAGGACGCCAATGGCAATGACTGGTAGGGTGCTAGAAAATACTGCAAAATGCCAAATGGGTGAGTTATAGGTTAAGAAGAAACTTCACCGATGAATACTAAACCGAAATGCGTTTTCTCAAGTGTCCATACTTACTGTTCTTCACTTGCGGGCTTGTTTCGACAATCCGCCACGCACCATAAGAGAATACACGTCCATGTCACTCAAGTACCACATTACCTATTATGGAAAATCAAGTTTTACAACTTGGTATAAACAGTCGAGTGGAAACTATGGTCGGGAATGAGAAATTAGCGGGGAAAGTACAATTCAGCTTAGTAAAACCACTTTTCTGTTTCCACACACTTATATTTAAACCGACCATGGTTTCGGAAACTCGTGCCATTATCAAGGTACATAGCCTTGAGTGACAGCCTTTATATGGTGGTAGAGTTTTTCAGGAGGGGGGGAGGGTTATTGGGGTGTTATTGGGGTGTGTTTATTCCAAGGCTAATGATGACGTCAATGGGCGATGGGTGGGAGGTCGGGTAATGTTCAGGAGGGGTGAGTGGAATGGGAACATATGATCGTTACATAATTTAAAGGCTGTGTACCTTGATAATGGCACGAGTTGCCGAAACAATAGTCGGTTTAAATAAAAGTGTGCGGAAACAGAGGAGTGGTTTTACTAAGCTGAATATCAAATATTTCCACCGTATCACTCCGGACACTGTACATTTTAGGGAAAGTAGAAATTGTTTTTTTTTCATATAGATAATCACAGACTTTCCCCCAATGGCAGAGACCTTAATACCTCGAAATACTACGCGATCGATTTATCTAAACTCTCGAATGGCTTTTAAAAAATGCTTTCTCCAAATGATCCGTACGTGACGTGAGTGGAAAGGAGAAGGAATGTAAATTGTTAAGGAAGCGGCGGCTTTAAATGTGTATTCGCCATGGGAAAAATTGGGTCACTGTGTCCAGCCGAGGCGTGAATTTTCAGAAATGCGTGCGTGGACTTCATTCCGCATCGAATTAAGGATTAATCTCGCATAATCCTCTCTCTCTCTCTCTCTCCTCCTTTGAAGGAATCTCCATCGGGGCACGCCGCTCTCGTCCCTTGTGAGCTGGTAGCTTTGCTTTACGGATCCTCCCCTACTTTTCTCTTCGGCGCGCCAAGGAATTCTCTAATGAGGATGTGCACCATTAGTCTTTCACCTGTGAGCGCAGCGACACTGACCCAAAAAGAGCTAAATGGCTCTTTAAGGCGATTCTGCTTCCCCACTGCCAGTGCTTTCACGTTTTCCCTCTTTCATACTCCTTTTTTGGACGCGGAGCGTTTACGGGCACTCTTTACGACCATAGCTGAGAATAAACTTATTCTGTTGCACACAGTGTGAGGCTAGCTATTTGACTCAACACTACGTTCTTTCTCCTCTCCAACGTATTCCAACTTATTCCAGCTAAAATTTAGCCAAAAACCTTATTTTTTTCTTTTCCATTATTTAAAAGAGAGCTTTAAACCTTAAAAATACAATGCATTATGTAAACTAATTTATTTTATAACTTCGCCTGAATAAAATATGTACAAATAATAATCGGTATTTTTTTTCAAAAAAACCTTTACCAACCATAAAAGCCGTCAATTTTTTAAAAATGAAAGATGATTTAAATGGCGGAGGAATAAATGGGTTAAAAAGCATAGTACTTACTGCATTGGTGAAGTAAAATTTTACTGAATATATTGCTTAGGTGCATGCAAAACTTACTTAAAGATACCTTTATTTAAAACATTGAGATCGCCCTTATTCCATACAAAGCACTTCCATAGTACAAATATCATATGTGCCTTACAATAGAATACGTTCAATGTTAGACTGAAAATAATTTACGTATTTTTGCGAATATATATTATCCACACATTCTTATACAATATGGCCACACCAGTATTAAGTTAAAATAAATGTATGCATTATTGTATTTACCGGGATGTTTCATTTGTTTTCCTCTGGTAGGCGACTACTTCTAAAATAACGCTGTAAGCGATTCAAGTGCGCAAAACAGAGAACATCTACATCTACATAATACCCTGCGAGCCACCCCTAGGGTGTTTGGCGGGGGGTGATCAATCACCAGCATGCAGCATGCAATTGGACTCCCACATGCACACCACACGGTCCAAAAAACGTCACGTATACTAACAAATTATACTACCAAATGCTGTTAGAAATAATAATAAAATTAAGAAATATGGATTACGTTTTAGATAGGTTAGTAGGCTACACTACAAGTCATGCAATCTATTTATGAGTTCTATCGCTGCCGTTACAATCTCTTATTGATCGTGGAAAAAAATACATTCTGAATCTGCCTGTTCTGCAAACCATCTCTCCTATTTTATTTATATTATCTGATCTTCCGTAGTATGTTAGCGCCCGTAAGATATGGTTAAATTCGTTAGAAAAGACACTGCTCTTGAATTTATCTAAAAGGTTTAGTCTATTTTTCAATCTACGGTCCGACAGAGATTCCCATCCGAGTTTATCTAAGAGGTCAGTTACACTAACAAGACTATCGTAACGACCTTTCACACACCTGGCACCTCTTCTTTGCACGCGTTCTAACTCTGTAACTAAGACTTTTTCATGAGGGCCCCAAACACTGGCAGCGTATTCCAAATGTGGTCTAACGAGGGAAAAGCAGCTAATTTCTGTCACTTTGTCGTCGCACTTTCCTAATAATCTTTTAACAAAACCCATTTTACGATTAGCTTGACCGGTTATTTCTCGAATATGTTTATTCCACGATAAATCATTATTGAGTCTAATTCCAATATATTTCACGGATTCAACAGTCACTAATTGGGTACCCCGAATTACATAGCTACGTTGTAGGGAGTTATTCTTCTTACAGAAATTCAGTACGACGCATTTTTTCAAATTTAATTATAACTGCCATGCATCGCACCACGCTTGGATAAAAATACGCCTGCCGGAAGCTTTGAACGTGGGCCCCCCGCGTGGTAGCAACGTAGGTACTCTAACAACTAGTCCAAAACACTTGACACACAAGATATTAAGTATCCGAAGTTTGGATTTCCACGCTCTTTTCTAGTCGTACTTCCAGATCCATAACTGAAGGGTGAATCGACACGTTCCCTGCCACGCGCCGCCATAGGGTGTCTCACATTTCAAATCCGAGTTAGTGAGCCGCCATATGGCGTCTCGCATTGCTGCTGGACGCAACTAGTGAGACGCCAATGGGCGTCAAAGTAGCGTTTTCGTTGAATCATCAGGCGATGTATAGAACTTGAAATTTAAGCTCCATTTCCTAATGCACTAATGAGACAATATTATCTTCTGGGAGGTGATTGGTATTGGTAACACCTTTCAGCTCGAATTTCATTTTTTTTCAACTTCGGTTTCCTGTTTTCTTTTGGGAGAGGCATATTTCAATCGCTATATCATTCGATGTTTCTCGTGGAAGCGTTGAGGTATTATATCTCCACACTATCTTTCAAATTACATTTCCAGAGCTTTTTTTTCCTTCCGTTAGTTGTACCCAGTTGTACCTCATACCTAACCGAGTGAGGAGCGCATCAGTATACCAAAATTATTCGCTGTGTCTGTGCCTTCGATACGGAAGGGTTTACCAGTTTATAGAATATATCATTTGTACTCCGTCACGCATTATTGGGGGAAAGAAAGGTTTAAACGAAGAAGAAATCGAGCGTATGTTTCATTCTGACAATTCGGCTTCCACCAATGACCTTGAAGGATTTTCTGAAGGAGACATCGTTAATTCAGGGTGTCTGAGGAGTCGTATGCATCCTCATAGTCAGGTAATCTTTCTTCTTCTAATACAGGTGTGATTCCCCATTCGATTTTTAAATTCACTTTCTAATAGCTTTTGCTTTAATATTTAGATAATTCTAGTAAGGTGATTCATCCCACGCTTATGGAAAGAAAAGCTTGGGAGTTAAGACTCTTTTGTGGAAACCATTAGGAAAAATATGGAAGAGCTATTAAGAGAAATAACGACTGCTAAATTAAAGAAAAGCATTTCAGTGCTATGAAAAACTTGTGGAGCAACGGTAAAGAAATGGAAAGATCGTATTGATGATCTCCACCACCATCAGATCAGAGATAATTCCAACGGGGAAAGAACTCGAAGAGGGGAAGTGGTTACTAAGCCAAAGATGGTGATTGAGTACAATAAAATAAAGGGAGGAATTGACATTGCCGACACCCTTTCGTCGTATTAGTGCACCCATCGAAAAACAGTAAGGTGGTACCAAAAGGTGGCCGATGATTCTCTTTTTGGGACTTGCATTGTTAAGGCTTTTTTTTTTACTGTGGAATGAAACACGGAATCCAAGGTGCCCACATAATCTCTCTTCGGCAGTTAAGACGATTAATTATAGAAGAATGGCTCCATATTCCTCGGGATTCCGTTGATAGGGTCTAAAAAAATCGACGCAATACCTGGTGAATACAGATAACACTGAAGGAAGTCTTCAAAGTCAGGTAATTTAGAGGACTAGATTATCATTCCATAAAATTGAGAACTAGTATTTTTCGCACTATTTTTAGCGCTGTTTCTTCATCTTAGAAAAGCCCGTGTTGGCTGTCGCGGATGTTACAATGAATTCACGCGGACGATGAGCCGCAAAGTGGCCCCCAGCAAAGGCAAACGTGTTTCTACTAAGTGTATGATCTGTCCGGACCAGCCATAACTATGCCTCCTAAATCTAAATCATTGCACTAATTATCTCCGGATACGATAGAAAATATTATTAAAAGCATAATTCACAATTAAAATTTGTTTTAACGTTATTTTCACTCATAGCTTTTGAGTGTACACTAAAAAGTTGGAACGCAGTTGCAATTGCCTGAGCCGCCAAATGGCGTCTCATCAAATTTTAGGGATTTTCAAAAGTTGGGAGACGCCTTATGGCGTCACACGTGACACGCGTCAAAAGTTACAAGCGATAGCGCATCGTGTAATGAGTGTAAATATACCGAGAAATATTAGTAAAACCCGGGCTTAGGCTCAATATCATTATTGCCGTTTGATAATAGGTTCGAAAATATTCGCCTGGCACACGCGGAATGACCGCCGGATTCGGGCCCGGCAGCGAACGTGTTAAATATAATCTTATCCAATATTTCCTACCACCGATAGAAATAACCAACAATGGTTACCGACCATGGCCTTGGAATGGCGCAGCAGCAGTAATGAATACAATCGTTCAATATGTTGCGAAAATAATTTAATTAGGAAAAGACCATTGCGCCGTAAAATTTACAACACAAAATCCCCACAAAAACATTTAAGTATTAGTTTATTAGATTGACCGATGGATCTTAAATGGCCCTAGTAGTCTATATTTTACAAAGTAGCATACTCTTCGCATGGATACTGTAAAAAAATTTCAAAAAAATATCAAATCTGGCAACGTACGTTTAATGATAAGAATTCCATACCTATTGTTAATTCTATTCTTTAAGTAAGTCATAATGAAATATCGGTGATATTTTACCGATCGATATATTATTTTCTCGTTTACAAGCCATGCTATATGTATTGTCAGAAGGAGAATTTCAAATAGAAAATGACGCGGCCACAAAATGTATTTAAAATGAGTGCCAAAGTAGGAAATTCATTATGATTAAAAACTTTTGGGCTATGTCGCCGCGTCAATTCTTGGGTGGCCCCAACGTTTCCCGACCGATGCTTGTCGCTTTCTCAAGGGACATCATCATAAACAAGGGATTATGTCCCTTGAAAAAGGCACCAGCATCGGTCGGGAAACGTTGGGGCCACCCAACAATTGACGCGGCGACATAGCCCAAAAGCTTTTAATCTTAATGACGAGCACCCGCGAAAGTTTTAACGTAGGAAATTCATGTTAAAATAGTTCTTGAAGTGTAGGTCAATGTATGTAATGCAAAAAAGCTTTAGCCAACGTTTCTGTTCATTTTAAACGATCATCAGGGCTTCGCTTTGCACATATTTATTGATATTTATTTTTTTGACAGGAATTAAACGAGGTCAAGATATGGGGAAAAAAATAATTAAAGTAGGAAATTTGAGAATTTGGGCCAAAATTCCCACATCGTCAGGGTTTAAAATTTGAAGAAATGTGAGAAACCTCTGGATAATAAATGTAGCAACTTCAGCCGATATTATATTCTAGCCATGGGAGCAGTGTGGACTCTTTCTTACCATGTGTAATGCTGCTAATCCGTGCAATTGGCATCTCTGCCATATTGTTCCTTCTTCCATCCCTAACACATATCAACCTCCTTCAAGCGGAACAGATTGCCTTCCTCATTCCTGCATCAGGCCTGCGTCGGTAATGCAGCGTGGAACGGCCGAGGAAAATGCTTAATCCGCGAGCCGTGACTTAGCCTTAGTGAGTACAGGTTAGCGAAAGAAGTGGGAAACATGTTAAGCAGTCTCTCGGAGAAAAAGAGCTAGGAGTTTCGCAGCACCTGTTTTCATCTCCATATTACGTACCGCGAACCATGAAACAGCGCGCAACAAGCTAATGCATTCTCATAACTTGCTTTGAAGTTGCTTTACTTGAGTCGTATGTACCACGGCAAAACTCAATCGCTGAAAGGTAAATATCGATATGACTTCCATCGAACTCTCCTTTACAGCTGCAATGGCCACGTTCACAGACGGCTACGATGTCACATCTCCACGGAAATCGAGGAACATAGTTTTTCCATCAAAAATATCTAAAGTGTAAATTAAATAATTGCGCCAAATAGGTGAAAACATGGATAACGTAATTTAATTATATGATAATTATGCATAAATGATAAAACTCAACCGATAAAAAACAACCGTAACGAACCAGATGGGGAGGAGTGACTGTCTAAAATCTCAAACGCAAGGTTTAAGAGCACAATAAAAGAAGATGTCGCCAAAATGAATGAAGACTGCAGTGCTGAGGATTTGTCGAATTCATATAGTAATGTGAACCAAATCATAATTCATATACATATTACCTAAATGTTTATGAACATTCTTGAGATTTTTCTGAAGCATTTTGACTGATAAACTATCTGAAAATTTAGTCCAACAGTAATGCAAGTTTTTATTGAAATAAATTAATTTAATTTTGATCTTAAGAGATTTTTTGCCCATTACCTCAATTTAGAAAGAAAAGAGAGGAATTAGTTGCCATTTCAATCGCAAAAAACTTTTTCCAAATAATTCATTTCTTTCCTGACTTCGGGAGGTGATAACTAGAAGCCACACACTACGGTCGGGGACAATTCTTAGGCAACCATGATTCAGAGGGTGCATTCCATATTGGATTTTCACCATCATCTCGGTGAAGTCCTCAGGGGAAGAGGAAATAATGAAGCAAGCGGAATTGGATTATTGGAATCGCACTCCAGATGGTCTGAAGAAATAATGCATCATTAAAGAATGTGGGTCAAGGGTGACTAAGTATTTGCTGAGGACATTTTGACTCAACAGTTCCAGGTTATCTTGGGTGTCATTAAAATAGAGCCGCAGGTCAGGGTGCAAGTTGATCGAGTGGTTACTGCGGAGACAAACCAGAAGCGACCAGAATCCTATCCAAGTCCTGGGACTCATTAGGTGCGAATCGATTACAATTGACGAAGGATATGCTTCTTCCAGCATTAATGAAACCTGCCCTTAATTGTTCTTTCCTGTGCATGAATTTAATACGAGAAGGAATTCCTTTGTAAGTTTAATTATTAATGTCTAATGAAACTGAGCATTTTCCTTCTAACTCGATGACTTCTCGAAAGTCTTCATTCATTTGAAAACTAAAGTACGACACAATTTCATTGCATACACCATAGTTTTGCTCGTAATGCAAAAAATACGGGTTTTTGGTGTAAAAG
Source organism: Ischnura elegans (assembly GCF_921293095.1). NCBI lineage: Eukaryota > Metazoa > Arthropoda > Insecta > Odonata > Coenagrionidae > Ischnura > Ischnura elegans. The sequence continues at coordinate 10,001,005 of NC_060255.1, read as the reverse complement.
GTTTAAAAATTACTTAATTTCATCAGAAAATTACATTAGCGCAGATAAAATTAAAAATTATTACAGAATCAATACTCAGTTTTCATCCAATCCAAAAAATACTGCAGTATTTTAAACTTAAAATACGAGGACACAATACTTTATAATTAGAAGAGAATTAGGTCTAACATTTAGTTTGGTTTTCGTAGGAACTACATGAAATCACGACGGAATAACGTACTAATTAATCATGAGTAACTAACTATCAGTTAAGCTTTATAACAGGAAATCAATGCTGAAGCCTTAGGAAATGAGACTCACTTAAACAAGCAATTTATGGTTACAAGTATTCGGTTAAAATATTCATTGTGAAGCAATATTTCGTAATCACACGATTTTTCGGTGAGTAATTAAGAAAATAATTGCAATACATCTCGTAATTGCGGAGAAATGAAGGTACATAATGATTGGGATAAATTTTCTTCGGCGAAATAAATCAGGAAATTGCTGGCAATTTTTTATTTGCGCAAAAGTGTGGGGAATCGAGGGTTTGTGGAATCCGCAGAATTTCGCCCTCAACAGTTCCGTTTTGCAGCATCAGAGAGCTATAAATATATATTCATTTTATTCCCCGAGCGGAATGCCCCTTATAGCGCGGGACGCACACAAGAGCCGAAATGAAAGGATTTCGCAGGACGTCAACTTGACGATATATTGGTAATAATATACGAGCGGAGCGACGCGAACACCGAAAATGCTGAGCGCGGCTGACTTCGATACAATATGATGAATTGCTCTTTTGCAGTCCGCGCGCGGCTCGCGATGCTTTCGCTAATGCGGCCGAATGGCGTATTTGGGTAAATGGAAGGTGATTTCGCGGACACAAGTACGTCTCTCACTCGAGCTAAAAATAAAAAGAAGAATATCGCTCCGAAAGGGAGACGTTGGATGGATGAGTTGCATTCGCAAATGCATAAATCGTGATGGACGTGAGACCGTGGATTCTGGATGTCACCAAAGAACCAC